>NC_133044.1:3891875-4505000 GCF_048771995.1 Taeniopygia guttata | reverse complement strand
ATCAAGGGTCAGGGGAAGCATATCATTTAATGTACATGGAAAATCAGTCCTTTCCCCTGCTTCACAACAACAGTGACCATGGACACGTCCAGAATTTGGTTCTGAACTCCAGCTACCACAGGACAAGAAAAGCTGTGTCCAGTCCCAGGAGCGTGTGGCAGCCCCTGTGCTGTATTTGGAGTAACTCCCCGGGGCACAAAGGCACTGCAGTGTCCCTTATCCGTCCCCATGGGTGTGAGCCACCTATGGAATAAAGCAATGATTGCATGCCACGGCCATGCTGCAAACCACAGCAACCGACAGCCCTTGCTGAGCTCAGCTACATCAGTTTGTGACCCAGAAACAAGAGATTCAGCTGCCCAAACCACCCCAAAACCATCATTCTGAAGGCTGCCTCTCCCATGAAATTTCTTAGAAGTAGGTAAGGAGTGTCTCCCAGTCCAAAAGCCACCATTCTCTCCATGCTCTCCAGCACAGGACAGCTAGCACAGGCAGGTGCAGCATCCCACAGCCCAGCTCCAAGACTCACCTTGCGTTTTGTCTCCTCAAACAGGCTCATGAGGCTCTCCTTGGCAGTGAGGATGGGGTTGCTGGCAGCCAGGCTGCGCATGTAGTAGTACACAGCATCCAGCTTCCTCCTCTGCAAAAAACACAACAAAACAAGAACAAGTGGCTCAGAGCTGCCATTCCTCTGGGGCATTCAAAACCCAAGTGCTCTCATGTGTTTCCCCTTCTCTCTCCCTCAATACTGCCTGGGACAGACAGACACAGTGAGAAAGGTCATTTCCATGGAGGAAAGGTGCTTCTGAACTGCTCTACTTTAAACCAGCATCTTCCAGTGTTGGGAACTGGCAGATCCCTGCCAGCCTCTGTGCCTCAGCATGATGCTTCCATTGTCTGCTGCCACATCTTCCCTGAAGTCAGTTTTCCTGCATGGCTGGAGTAGCCAGCACAACTGAAACCCATGGAAATCACATGTGGATGCTGCTCAGACACAGGTTCAGTGATAAGATAGCAAACAGATGGCTCTGAGCACAAAAATCTCATGCAAAAAGTGGGCTGTGTTTTTAACTTAAAACAATTACACTCTCAACAGCCCACAAAACAGTCCCCAAAATCCCTGAGGGAGTAGCGTGTGTCTGACAAAGCTGCATGAAGCCACAGCAGCTGGAATCCACACAGCACATCCTGCCATCAGCCTTTTTTTTTCTTCTCAGAAAAAACCCAAACCATCTGAGCACTGCCCTAAACAATGCCTTTCTCCACCAGATGGAATCTCCCAGCTATCCCAGAGGCTCTCCCTGTGCCTGCACATCTTTGCATGAGGAGCATCTTACCGTGTAGATGGCCAGAAGTGCCAGCTGGTTGTACGGGCGGCCGTTTTTGGGAGCAATTTGCTGAGCCTTCAGGTACCAGCTAGGGAAGGGAAAAAAAAAAGAGAAAAGGTCACTGAAAGGACATCAGGCTGCCTTCCTTGTCCTCAAGGGTGCAGAATTCCCCTTGGAATTGGCATTTCTGCTGGGAACTGACCATTCCCACAAGTGGCCTCTGCCTGCAGGGGTGAGCACAGACAGTGAGCTGTGCCCATCCTGGGGAGGGATGGGGCACTGGGCAAGAGAGGGCAAATCCAGCTGCAGAAGGAAATACCCCTGGCTCACCCCACAGGTGAGCAGAGGCCAACAAGTGCTGATAAGTTCTGATGGAGTGAGAGTATATGGATGCAAAAGCCACCAGAAAATGTAAGAGCAAATCTGCCAGGCTCAGTGGTCTAAACTCTCCCTCCCCCTACTGCAGGATCAGCACAGGACAATTTCCACCACCTCCACTTCTAGATGGAGGGTGACTGGATCTGGCAGCTTGCTGTCTGGAACAGCAAAACCCAGTTACACCTTTCAGCTTTACAGGACTGCAATACAACAGGAATGAAAAGACATTTAAAAGGAAGCGAAAGACTTCTTTGGCTAGAGGCATGTTCAGGGATGAAATTACATCCATCCCTGGTATCCAGAGGCAAAGCTGTGCTGGAAGGACACAGCAGCTGAGTGCCTACCTGCGGGCCTTGCCGTAGTTCGCCGTGTCGTTGGCCTGTTCCCTGTACCGGCAAATGTCCCCCTGGCAGATCATGCACCTCTGGGCACTGATCAGGGCGTACTTCACCTGCAAAGGAGCAGCCATGGAGCACCTGGCACACAGCCCTGGCTCACCTGCAGACCCAGCGAGCCCACAGGGGCTGTACTGAGCCAAGAGGAGGTCAGAGACACACCAAAGGTCTCACAAAAGGGCAGCAGAATGAAATGACAAGGTTTCATTGCACCGGTTCAGCATTTGTAAGGGCAAGCCAATCCCCAAAACACCTCCTCTCTGACACAATATCCCACCTCTCTCCAGAAGGGGTTGTTCAGCCCATGACCAATTTGAGGACAGCTGTTGGATAAACACATCTCTGTGGGAATGGAGCTGGACTAAAATATCCTTTCCCAGCTGTCCCTGCACCTGCACTCACAGCTCAGGGCAGCACATCAGGGAGGCAGCACAACTGCCAGCTTTCCCTCATTATTCTGGATTCCACGGGAAGAAAAGAAAAAACACGTTCAATACCTCAGGAAAGGTCAGTGTGCCTTTGGACACAACTTTGCTTTATTCACTCTGGTCACAGAGCTGGTAAGAAACAAATTCTTTGCAAGAGAAGCTAAGAAATGTTACTGCACCAGAGTGCAGAGTTCTCCAGCAGCCGAGAAAGATTCCCTGCAAACAAACTGGCTCTGTCTGGAGTACAGCTGCCTGCCCCTTGGCAAGGGCAGCACACTGAGTGCAGCACCTTGCACAGGATTACCAGGATGAGAAGTCTCCAGGGGGAAGCCAACCTACCATTTTCCTGAGAGGTTTACTGCGGATGGCCATCCCATCCATGTAGTCCTCCAGCTTGAACTGGTAGGACACCTGCAGCTTCTGGAGGAGGCCATCAAAAAAAGAAGAGCCCTGAAAAACACACACACACAAACACACTTGGATGTTATGATCTTTCTAATGACAAGCACAAAATCACCACACCAGCCCTGCCACGTGCAAGCTTCATCTCCCTGAGGTTTGGGCTGCTCCTCTTCAGAACACAACAAGGAGGTTGGGGGATCTCCAGCCTCTGAGGTTTTTAAGACTGAGCTACACAAGTCAGGACTGACTGGATTTAGTGTTTAACGAGTCCTGCTTTGAGGAGGAGGGTGGACTAAAGGCCTCCAGCAGTTCCTCTTCTCACCCTACTTCTTTAAAACACATCTTCTCACGTCTGTCAGCCTACCTGGTACCAAACCTACCAAAGACCAAACTGAGCTGCAGTTTTACAAAATGACTTCCAAACAAATTTGGTAAAATTGCCACAAACACTTTCAGGGATGCTTCTGTTTAGCTTCACTTCAGGGCATTAATTTCATTTTAGCTTAAATCAATTTCTAATTAACACAAACACACAAAACCAAACCTTATTTAAATTGTAACAGATGTCTACCTCGACCTACACCTTGCCCACTAAACCATAATGTGCCTCTTTGCATAAAGATGACCTAAGGCACAGGGAGACATGAACAAGATCAAGATGCCCAGTTGCCCCATTACACCATCCCTTTCTAAAAACCAGTCAATCCCACCCAAAGGTTTAGTGGAATCTGGGGATGTTTCTCTCTTCTTACCTCATCTAGAAGCAAGAGCAGTTTGTTCCGAATTTCTTGGGCATTTTCCCCTTGAGGGTCCTTGAGGAGCTGCCGGAATTTCTCAATCACCTGGTAAAAAGCATTTTTCCACAGCAACTGGTCCACGTTCTGAGTGTCAGAGAACTCAATATCCATGAGGATGCACCGTTCATAGAGCTGCAGCATCTCCAGCCTACAGCAAAACACAGTCAGGGAAGGGTCAATGCAGCAGCAACTGCCCAGGAACACAGAAAACACGTGCTGAACCACCTGCTGCTCACATCCAGCTGCCAGCAGCACTCAGTGCTTCACACACATCCCCCCGGGAGATGGGAGCTGCTGCAATCTAACACCCTTCCTGCTCCAAGAGGGCAAATCCACGAGGAGCATCTCCCTCGTACAGGTGACTGAGAATGGATCAAGGCTTGGCAAAGAGCAAGGAGCAAGGCTACAGCTCTGCCAACAGCAAGGCACAAGTGTCTCCTGATCCAACACAGAGAACACACACACTGCCAGGCTCTGCTCCTTCTGAGCACAAGGTCTGAACACAGAACACAACCACGGGGCAACAGAGACCTTGCCATTAAAATGATCCCCACTCCCCTTCCAGCCAACCAACACACACAGCAGAGACACAGACCCTGCTTCCTCAAAAATGAATGAGTTGGGAACAATTGAAATAAAGCCTCAGAGTCCCAGAAATCACATTCTTCTTAGCTGCCTACAGCCCTGCCTGGATGCTGGAGCAGAATTCCTCCCCCCAAATTTAATAAAATACCTGCAGGCTAGGAACAGCTCTGAAACATGTGGGGCAAGCTAATGGTAAAGGGGATCCTCAGCTGTTCCTGCCTTATTCCTTATAATGTTTCAAGTCCTACAGAAACAGTAGGAGAGCGTGGATGGTAAAGCCTGGAGTGAAGCCAGATGGCAATGCCTGGAAGAGCCTGACAGGATAAGAGAAGAATGTGGTGGGTTCTTGCACAAAGCACAGAGCCAGGATGGGCTGCCTGACCCCACACAGTCCCCAAACCCTGTACACACACCTGGACAGCACAAACACCAAGGGAACTGGACATTTCTGCAGATGGATGTTGGGTGAAGTCCCCACACAGCTGGCAGCAGGCACTTGGACACAGACAGGACACTGCCAGCAAGGACAGGGTCAACTGTGCCCACATTGCCAGGGCAGGGTGGGCTTCCACAGGCCACAGCAGCACTCCAGGGTTTTCTCTCCCTCCACACAACAGCTCTGGGAGACCTCAGCTCCTCGAGGAAGACCTGAAACCTCTAATGCTCTTTCAATTGCAGATATATTGCACTCTGTGGTCTATAGAGCAAGTACCCAAAACAAAGAACAAGCCCCGAACTGAGCTCACTTGCTAGATTTGCTGTCAGTCAGCTCTGAAAAACAGCCTCCAGAGAAGCCCTGCAGACACAGAGATCACAAATAAACCTGAAAGATGCCAAGTAGAAACTTGTTACAGCCATGTTAACCACCCCCAGGGTAACACTATTACTTCTCTCCTGACAGACTGGCATTACCAGGCTACTCCCACTGGAGTGTCACCACACTGAGTGGCATCAAGAGCAAAACTACACTGGAAAGGCACTGCCACTGACAGCACCAGGAACACACAAAATTATTCCTGAGCACACACTAAGGACAGGTAAGAAAGTAAAAGTCTGACAACACTGAGAGCACTGGAACTGAGAAACATCAGCTCCAGCAAGAGCCAAAAATCTGCAGGAGGTGCTTGTCCTACTCCTCTGTGTCCCTGCAAGGCATTCACCAAGCACAAGAAGCCACGGTTTAGCTCCCAGCCCAGGGAAGTGACATCCATCCTCACCCACAGCTTCCTTCCACCACCCACACACCACTGGCACACAACAAACAGACCCAGCACATCAAAAACCCAGTGCCACATCTCCCAGCCACCGAGACACAGAGAGCCTCAAGGACACAATTCTCCTGTATTTCACCCTGGAAATGACTCACTCCCCCTTCTACAGCCCACCCACAAACCTCAGCTGGGCCATCTTCTCCAGCCCCTCGGGGCTAATGCGGTCTCTGGACAGGAGGTTGCTGAGCTGCTGCTCCTGGTTCCCAGCCTCACGCAGGAGTTTGCTGAGCTCCTGCTGGTGGAAGTTCCTCATCTGCTGCTCCAGGTCGGGGGGGCCCAGATTATTGGCGAGTGGGCCACACAGGTACTGCCCTGCCTGGCCAGGGTACCCGGGGTAATAGGCTCCTGGGTACACCCCGTTGGTTGGACCCATAGGATACTGCAGGGAATAGCCACCGTAGGGATACTGGGGGCCTTGCCCGGAGGCACGAGGGTAATAATAGGGGTTGTCAGAGTTTTGGAATTTATAGTAGGAGGGTTGGGCCTGGCGGGCTTCCCCCCAGGAGGTGGGGCTCACTTCATCATCCGTGTCTAGGAAGTGAAGCTGAGCAGTCTGGCTCTTCAGGGCGGGTTTTTGGTCCGGGTTGTTTGGGTCCCACAGCCGGCGGGCAGTGCCACCTCGGCCCCGGCTCCGGGGGCCTTTGCTGCCAGCCCCGCCCAGCAGGAGCCTGGGCCCGGGGTGAGTGGCTTCAGGGACACCCCCTGAGCTGGCAGAGAGGTCCGTGTTGGCAGGCAGGAACAGGATCCCACGGCCCCTCCCTTGGGGCTCCCTGCTCTGGCTCCTCGCCTCTGAAACCTCTAAGGCCTTCAGGGACTTTTTTTTATCTGTATCTGCCAGGGTGACATCCCTGTTCATGGTCCTGCTGTCAAATGTCACTCGAAAGGGTCCCTTGACTTCCCTGCCGTTGCTGCTCCATTCGCTCTCGCTCCTGGAAGCTCGGCTCTGCTCCGAATGCCTTCTCCTGTCCGAGTTCCTGCTGGAGACGTACACCTCAGCCTCATCAATCCTGTCATCGTCCAAGGAGTCCGTGGAGGACACGGAGAGCTGCTTCCTAGGACGTATCCTCTCCCTGGCACGCTCCTGCCTCCTCTCCACGCCGTCCACGAGCAGGGCTCCGTCCGTGCTGTTGCTGCTCCCGGCTGAGCTGGTGCTGCAGGTGCGGTACCGGCTGCGCCGCTTGTCCGTGCGGGAATAGCGCTTGGTGGAGCCCAGCTTGCCCGGCAGCACCTCATCCCCCGCCCTCCTCAGCCTCTCACCTCGCTCTGCTCGTCTCCCTTTATCCCCCCTGGAGGCTTTCACTGCTTCCCCTGCCTGGCTCCCCTCTCTATCCTCCTTGCTCGATTTCATTTTCCTGTTGTTGTCTTTCCCAGTGCTTTTCTCAGTCTCTTCATGTCCCTCGACTTTCAGCTGCTCCATCCTCCCGGTGATTTCCTCGCTGGCCAGGGAGGGTTCTTTAGCAGCAGAGTGAAGGCGTTTCCCAGGCTGGTAGATCTGTTGGTCTGGTTTCTTGGTTCTCCTGGGGGTCTTTGGACACCACTCATCCACAATGGGCTGCTTGGATGAGTTTTCCTGGCTTTGCAGGCTCCTTTTGGTCTCTGTTTCTTCCTTGTCCTGTGAAGGACCATTCTGCTTGGGGCCATTGCTTTTGTCACAGTCCTCCACAGCTGGAGCTCCCATTCCCACAGACTCTTTGTCCCCAGCACTCTCCTCCTTGTCCTCCTCAGCTCTGCTCCTTTCCTTCTCTGAGGCCTCTTGTTTTGGTGACACGAGTTTGCCCCTCAGTCTGGAGAGACCAGGTTTGTAAATCTCCTGGTCTGGACGCCTGTTGTCTTTGCGGTGCCTCGGCTCCTTCACCTCCTTCATGTTTTCTGGGGAAAAACAGAAGAAAGTTATCTCCAGGGACCAAAAAATATCATGACAAATATCCAAGCCAAGGCAAAGAGCCTGCCATCCTCAGGACATGTCGAGGAGAGATCTGAAAATCTGTTTAGCCAATATTTATGGGAAATCACGGAATAAAGTAGAAAATGAGACAGTGTAATACAACTGACCAAATCCTTGGCCTGAACCATTTACAAATCCCGTCCTGCAACAGGTTTTTCCTCAAAGCACAACACCAGACTTGAGCACAAGGAGTAAAGTTGTATCACCACAGGTTCAGCAGCAGCCACCTGCCTGCCCTTGGCGCAGGAGCTGCCATCCCCAGCAGCGTCTGGAGTCAAAGACGCCTTTCCCCCGTGCTCACAATCCGGTAACGTTTCTCTCCTCCTCTTTTAACCACATTTACAACAAAAAAAAATTAGTTACAGAGCCCAGGCCGGACCACGCACGGTTAAACGACCCACCAAAGCCTGGCTGTTCCCCGCTGCATTCTCTAAACTTTCTCCTGTCAGCACCGCGCACCGGCCGCAGCCCCGAACCTCCGCCGGTACCGGGGGCTCGGCCCGGTGGACCCCGAGGGGTTGGGACCGACCACCCCGGGGCAAAGCCGCCGCCGCCCGCCCCGCAGCCTCCCGGTTCTGGGCACGGCGCCGACCGTGCGCTCCCGTCCCGGACAGCCCCGTACCGGCGCCGGTGTGGCGGCAGCGCTGCCCCAAGCCCTACCCCAGGCGCAGCCGGGCAGCGCGGCCGCGGGGCCGTGCGCGGCCGCCTCTGCACCAAAGGCACGGCCCAGCAACGGGTGGCGAGTGCCCCGGCGCCCCTCACCTCGCCCGCCGCCGGCCGCGCGGGCCTGCGCCGCCACCATGTCCCGCAGCTCGGCGGCCGAGACGCGGACGCGCTCCAGCCCCTCCGCCATCTTGGCTGCGCCGCGGAGGGCGGGCGGCGCCGACGGCGGCCGCGCAGGGACAAACTGCCGCCGCGGCCGCGCGCGCAGGCGCCGCTCCGATGGCGGCGCTGCCGCTGGGGCTGAGCGAGGTGCGGGATGCGGAGCGGCGGCTGCGGGGCCTCATCCATCGCACCCCGCTGCTCACCTGCGCGGGGCTGGACCGCATGGCCGGCAGGAGGCTGCTCTTCAAGTGCGAGCTGTTGCAAAAGACCGGGTCCTTCAAGGTGCGCGGGGATGGCGGCGCTGCGAAGGCGCGGGGCAAGGGTCGCTTTTTGCGATGCGACACCCAGCAGCTCCCTCACCCTCACGGGCGCTGCCCGGGGATGAAGGAGGGGTGGGTGGCACACGGAGCACATCCAGCCCAGCACACACAGCTCTCCCTGCAGATTCGCGGTGCCCTGAACGCCGTGAGGAGCCTCGTGGAGCAAAGGCAGCGCAGCGGCCGAGAGCCGCCCCGCGCCGTGGTGACACACAGCAGCGGCAACCACGGGCAGGCACTGGCCTGTGCTGCTCGGGCAGAAGGTAACCTGTGCCCCCCACCTCCCCCAGCCCCGAGGGGCAGGCACTCGCCTGTGCTGCTCGGGCAGAAGGTAACCTGTGCCCCCCACCTCCCCCAGCCCCGAGGGTAAATGCACAGCTGGTTCCGTTCGGGAGGATGGAGGTCCCTCCTGCTCCTGCAGTTTGAAGTGGCCGCTGTGACTTTAGGGTTGACTTCCTCTCTCATCCCACAGGTATTCCTGCCTACATCGTGGTGCCCCGGACTGCCCCGCAGTGTAAGCAAGATGCCATTCGTGCCTACGGTGCCACACTGGTGCCGTGTGATCCCAATGACCAGGTAAGGTACAGGAGAGGCTGCCCAGGGATACTGCCCAGGCAGAGTGAGAGGTGACCGCTGTGCTTTCCCTTAGTCCAGAGCCGAGACAGCATCCACTGTAGTCCAGGAGACAGGAGGAGTCCTGGTGCACCCCAACCAGGAGCTGGCAGTGATTGCAGGGCAAGGCACCATCGCCCTGGAGGTGCTGGAGCAGGTGAGGGAAATGCACAGCCCAGCCCCTGCAGGGGCACAGCAAAAAGGGGGACACAAAGTGTCAGAAGCCCTCACACTTCCTTTCTGCACAGGCACCCCAGGTAAATGCAGTGGTGGTTCCCGTTGGAGGTGGAGGAATGGTTGCAGGAATAGCAGTCGCCATCAAGGTAGGCAACAGCTCATCCAGAAACCTCCCTGTGGGAAGGGCAGGACTCTCAAGGCAGGCAGCAGCTTTAAGCAGAAAGACCCTGCAGTGAAAGTCTCTGGGTGCCTGGGGTCTGCACGGCAGCAGCAGCAGCAGCAGGGCCTGCCTAGCCCCCTGCCCACACAGAAACAGAGGACAGGCACATACTGGTGTCACCCAGGTGGCTCCTCCTGCTCCCCCCAGGCTTTGAGGCCAGATGTGAAGGTGTTTGCTGCTGAGCCAAGCAACGTGGATGACTGTTACCAGTCCAAGGTCCGAGGGGAGCTGACCCCCAACCTCCACCCACGGGACACCATCGCAGATGCAGTAAAAACCAGCATCGGGCCCAACACATGGCCCATCATCAGGGATTTGGTTGATGATGTCCTGACAGTCTCAGAGGAAGAAATCAAGGTAAAGGCTCCCAGCTCCCTTCTCACGGTAGCTGCCAGCAGGCAGCTGCCTTCACCCCCGCCCTGCCCCTCTGCTCTCACCCCAACACACTCCCAGAGCAGCGCAAGCCCCGGTGCACCCCTGCAGCTGTGACACCCACGCTGTCTCCAGCTGGAAAGGGCTGTTGGGAGCTCTGCCCTTCCTTCCCAGAGTGCTGCAGGGATGCCCTGGAGCAGCCTGTGCTGGCTGCTGGGCTGACAGCTGCTGCCCTGTCCCGACAGCGAGCCACGTGGCTGGTGTGGGAAAGGATGAAGCTGCTGATCGAGCCAACAGCAGGCGTGGGACTGGCGGCCGTGCTCTCGGAGCAGTTCCAGGCAGTCCCCTGGGACGTGCAGAACGTTTGCATCGTGCTGTGCGGGGGAAACGTGGACCTGAGATCCCTGACCTGGCTCACAGACCTCTCTGGGAAAGCAGAATGAGGATGGAGTGGTGTTTCATGGAATGAAAACGTCACTCTGCATTTGTGCAGTGGTTTGTGCGCGACTGAAAACAGATCAAGTCCAAACATTTGGGAGTTTTTGTGGAGGGAGAAGGGAAGCTGGCATTGGTCTGTGTGGGGGGGCTGGAAACAAAGCACTGCCTGTTCTCCCCTCTCCAGCTGCCTTGCTCTGGCCCAGGCCTCCAGAGAGCTGCACTCAGTCACCCTCCCCAGCTGCTAGTTGGCTTTTCTTTCTCAGCATCACAGGAACTGCCAGCAAACTCCTCCACACAGCAAAATCCCCACACACCCCACGTGGCAGGGCATGAAACAATCCCAGTGGGACAAGGGTGCACACAGCCTCCTGGCCAGCACCACGACAGAGGCACTTAGGCATTTTTGACATTTTCCATTAAAATAAATAGCTATAGCTGGTACCTGAGCAGCAGCTGCCCCTGTACAGACCCCAGCAGTAACACATCCAAGGCATCAGTGCTATCCTCACAGTGCACGGGCCAAGAACAGCATCCAGGGAGCCAAGGCACAAACTCCAGCCATGCTGGAGACTCATTCCATCTCCACCTCCCGCTCTGGCAGTGCACTCTCACTCCTCACCCATGGCACAGGCTCCGGGACATGAGGGTCATAAGTCCATTTGGGAAAAACACGCTTGTAGAGGTTCAGCAGCACTGTGTCCTGGGACTTGAGCTGCCCATCAAAGTGGCACTTCATGTGGCCATGGGTCCCTAGGCAGAGGGCAGAAGAGGCCATTAGCAGTCTCTCAGGCAAAGGAGGATCACACCATGCCAGTAACACGGAGATAAACACCAAACCTACCTAGTGGCTCCTTGATGTGCCCTCTGCGTCCCCACTTTGTCCTCAGCTCCACGGGCTTGAACCACATCACATCCTCTGGAGATGGAAACACAAAAGGCAGGTAAGGAACAGGCTGTGCTGCACCAACATAACCACAGGGACAGAACTTCAGAACCCCTCCTCCCACCAGAGACCAGCTGTACCTCTGCTGAAGAACATGTATCGCACGACAGCCGTCTTGGTGAAGATCTTGAAGGGGTGGCCACTGAGCACCAGGCGCTTGATGACGATCCTGTCGGGGTCCACGGAGAGCAGGGAGCCCGTGGCAATGAGGTCGTGCATTCCTGCCAGGCAGAGCCACCAATGCACCAGGGCAGGTGCCTCCATCACCCCTTCCCCACCACAAACCCCTTCCCCAAAGGGCTGCAGGCCCACAGCAGGGACACACAAGTGACAACAGGGATGGAGATGAGCTCGTCCCCAACAGCAGGAAGGGAACAGCTTTTTCAAGTTGTACTTTCTGGAGAGATGCACTTGTAAGCGGGGTATGGGGACAGTTTGTTTCCCAGACACCACCTCCTCAGCATTTATCAACTCACCATTACTTCTCTGTTTGAAAAGCAGCACTGAGGCAGGAGGGAAAGTGATGGGAGCGTAGACAGTCACCACCAGGGCAGCATCTGGGCGCAGGAAACGCTCCAGCTTGTGCTTGTCAGCTAGGACAGAGCAGCAATGATCAAGTTCAGGCCAAGAGCAGTCCTCAGAGCTGTGAGAAACCCCAGAGCTCATCTTCCCTGTTCAACAAACACCCCTCCTCTGCTGGCACTGAGTATCTGGGAATGCAGGTGATCCTCTGGCATGGAACCTGAACCTTACCCAGATCAGTGAACCACCTTTCCCGAGCCATTCTACTCCCCATGATTTAGTGCCTGCCCTGGAAGCCTCAGAGCCTAGGAGTGAATCTTCACAAGAATCCTTCAGCCAGGTTCAGACACCATGGCTAAGACATCACAGGCTTCCTGCTCCAGAATTCCCAGCCCCAGTGCTGCTGTACCCAGTCCCTGCCAAACCTGAGGTGTGCTGGGAGAACAGGGGGGATGCTCGGAAGCGTCTGAACCCGCAGTGGAAGATCAGCTCCTCCTTGGCCCTCACTGGCTCGCTGTTGCCCGGATGCCGACGCACCAGGAAGTTCAACACGGACATCTGGGAGAGGCAGCACAGTGAGGGGCTGCTGGCAGCGGGTGGTGGGCAGCAGAAAACAACAGGACATTGCAGCAGAGATGAATGCCCTCAAAAATGGGGTCCCAAAAGGTCGCTAGTCACCAGTGCCAGGCTCAGACACTTTATCCTAAACCCCCCAGGCAGTTTCTGTGTGCTCTGACCTGCTCTGAAACAGGAGCAATATGGGGAGATTTCAGCCCAAACCCTGTGCAGCCAGACCTCCCCAAACCATGCAGCCTGAAGGAACAGGGAGCTGCACATCCCTCCAAGGTTTATCCCTTATGTTCACCTTTTGTTCGTGGGGAAGCAGTGAGAACAGGACCAGGGGTTTCCCCTCCTTGAAGCTCTCCATCACCGAGACAGGGACATTGCAGACATGAAGTGTAACGTACCAGCCCACCTGCCAAGACAGGAGCAGTTGTGAACACTTCTCTCAACAACAAAAAAAAAAGTGTCAGAAGATGTGCCTGGATTAGGGAGGGAATCCAGGAGAAAACTGTCTGAACTTAGGGCTTCCTGCTAAGAACCAGCTGGCTGAAAGATCCACCCAACCACCTCCCTGACAAGTCACTCCTCTTGGGAGCAAAGGCACACTACAGGGAAAGAGATCAGCAAAAGGGAATTACCAATGCTCCTTCAGTCTCCTCCTTCTCTATTTGCCTGAAGAGGTTCTTTCTGGTTCGGGAGAAGTCCTGGAACTGGAAGATCCTGGCATAATCCCGTGGAAGATTCTCTTTGGGGTCCCAAGGAGAAGTCCGGAAGCTTTTTAGCCCCCTGTACTTCTGGAACCTTGAGAACAGAGAGCAGGAAAGACAAATTACTTCACCAACTGAGGTGAATCCCATCCTTCACCACCACCTGTGGTCTGCAGGGTCTCACACCCTCAGGGAGGACAAAGGGTGCAAAGCAAACATTAGCCCTCAGGAAAGGTGGTGTTGAAAAGAGAGCTAAAGCCAGCAGCCAAATCCCCAAACAACGTGTCCTTGCTTCAGGGCCATCCTCCTCCCTCTCCCAGGTCAGGACCCAGCTCTCCCTGCCAACTAGTGCCTGCTCTGGAAGCCTCAGAGCCAGAAAGAATCTTCACAAGAGTCCTTCAGCCAGGTTCAGACACCACGGCTAAGACATCACAGGCTTCCTCACCAATCTAAACAGAAAGGCACCTTCCAGTTCCTCTCCCAGCAGAGCATCCCATTTCTTACCTGACTCTGGCAGGCACATCCCGTGGCGTGTCCACCTCATCTGGAAACATCTCATCCATTCTCTCCTGCTTGTATCTCTCCAGCATCTGCTCGTCCTCCTCCATCTTCTCGTCGTACTGGTCATCCCGCAGGCACTCGGACACGGTCATGGTCTCACTCTCCTCCTCCCCAGCTTCCCCCTCACTGCTGTCCCCCTCCTGGCACAGGGCAGCACAAAGCCTGTGAGCACACAGAGCTGTGCATGCAGCACTGGCACCCTGGGTGTGCTCACATTGTGGGATTTAGGACCCCAGCCCATCATTTTGGGGTCTAACAGGCCAAAGAAGCAACGTAATACACGTGGGGATTTAAGAGCAGAGATCCAGGCAAGTCCTGGCTCTGCATCATGCCCTTGTACAGACAAAGCAAGCTGGAAGGACAGAATCTTTCTAGAGCATGCAGTAATGGCCTGGAGATCACCTGTACTATCAGCTCTTGGAGGTACCTGAGAAACTGCCTCTTCCATCAGATCATCCATGTCGTCATCTTCGTCGTCATCATCATCATCTTTCTCACTTCCTTCTTCTCCATCATCCACAATCCAGGCAGCCTGGTACTTGGATGTGCCTTTGGGGACCTTCACCACCCTCCTGTTTGCCTTCAGAGATTCTGTAGGATTCCCACCAGTGGTTAATACAGGAACAGTTCTCCTTCCCCTCGGCAACCTTTACACCAAGGCAGCCAAAACCAGATCTAGACTAGAATTGCCTTTTTCCCAGCACAGAATTTGTCAGGACAGCCAAAACCTGCTAACTTGCCAGGCAAACCACACAGCCTGCTGGCCACCTGATGGGACTGGGGATGGAAGCCATCCCAACTAAATGCTTCTTCACAGCCACCCTGGTGACAGAGGTTCCTAACAACCCTCTAAGAAGGACACAGAAGAGATACAGAACTATTGCTTCTGCTCACCCTCTGCTTCCTGCAGTTCTTCTTCAGTGGGCCACGTCTGCTCCCCTTCCATGGGATCAGGAACCACTTCTGACTGTAGAGACTCCTGCTTGCTTGGATCTGCCTTCATCAGCACCTTGACATCTTCCTCCATCTCAACAGCACCATTTCCAGAGTCATCCTGAAGGGGAAGAGCAGAGTTCCTAGAGCTGAACACACCTAACTGAAGCTTGCAGTCAGTCTCGGGTGAAACTCCCTTCATAATGTCGTGACATAACCCTCATTACACACTGCAGGCACAAAACCTCAGCCCAGCAGCAGAACACAGAGAGAATTCTCCTTCCCCTCTCCTCACCCACATACCCCCAGCTGTATTTTCCCCAATGAAAGTTTAGAAAACTTATGTTCTAAGAGGACTGGCAAAGCTCTCACCCCACACACCTGAACCTCCATGTCCTGGCTCCTCTTCTGTCCTCTAACCACCCGTGGGTTCAAAGAGAGCGGGTCAGGGGGAGCATCCACCTGGCTCAGCTGGAAGTCCCCGTGCCCCACGATGTGCACCAGGCTGTTCACGTTAAGGGTCTGTCCCCGGACAAAGCCGGACACCTTCAGGGTGCCCAGCAGGTCGCTGTCCTGGCTGGGCACAAACTCAGCAGCACGGGCCAGCAGGTGAGCGCGGCGGTCCCGGAAAGCCAAGTGCCTCTGCTTCTGGGAGCTGAGGTGCCTCAGGAGCAGCGAGGATTCCTGCTCTGTGTTCAGTGGGAACAGCTTGGCCTCAGGGAAACGCTTCTCGATGGATTTGGAGAGTTTCTTCCTGGCATCTAGCCTCTTCTTAGGGGGCAGGTCAGTGCCTCCCGGGACAGCCAGAGCTGCCGAGCAAAGAACAGAGCTCCCATCAGATCCTAAACCTTCTGATGTTCTTTTTACCAAACACAGGCAAATGCTTGGATGTCAGCAGCCCAAATGGCCAGATTTGCACCACAGGTACAAAGGGAGTTTCACTGGTTTCAGTAGTGCCCAGCAGGACAAAGAGCAACAGCCATAAACTGAAATGAAAGAACTTCCACCTCAATATAAGAAAAAAATTATTTTCACTGAAGGTGACAGAGCCCCGAAATTTAATTACTGTGACACTCATTCTCCATATTAAGCACCCCCAGAAACCCAAAACATTTCTCACCATAACTGGGGAGCCCCTGTGCAAAGAGGCAGGAGAGGCAGTGTTCCCCTGCACTGTCCCATCCATCCACAGGGTCCAGGATGAACAGCAGGGAGTCAGCAACCTTGGCAAGGTCTAAAACCGCGTGAAGATCCCCTGCACCCAAAACACCTCCATTAGTGGGGCTGCCAGAGGCACCAGAACCAAGAACCCAAGCAACAGCAGTGCCTCCTCACCTGCCTGGGCTGTGACAAAGCGCCAGCGCTGCTTGAGCTGTGGGCAGAGCAGAGCAAAGCCACCAGCTCCGCCCTCATCCGCACGGACAATGGCCGAGTCGAGGCTCTGCAGCAGCCGCAGCGAGTCCTGCGCTGCAGCTTTGCTGTGCAGCGGCACCACAACCACCAGGTGTGGGGGGCTGTCCCTGCTGCCAAGGCTGCGCTTCTCTGCCAGCACCTGCGGGCGAGGGCAGCGTGTGAATGCCCCGAGGGCAGAGTGTGAATGCCCAAAGGCAGAGTGTGGATACCCCCAGGGCAGGGTGTGGATGCCCCAGGGCAGAGTGTGGATGCCCAAAGGCAGAGTGTGGATGCCCCAGGGCAGGGTGTGGATGCCCCGGTGCAGAGTGTGGATGCCCAAAGGCAGAGTGTGGATGCCCCGGGGCAGAGTGTGGATGCCCAAAGGCAGAGTGTGGATGCCCCAGGGCAGGGTGTGGATGCCCCGGTGCAGAGTGTGGATGCCCAAAGGCAGAGTGTGAATGCCCCGAGGGCAGAGTGTGGATACCCCGGGGCAGAGTGTGAATGCCCCAGGGCAGGGTGTGGATACCCCGAGGGCAGAGTGATGGATGCCCAAAGGCAGAGTGTAGATGCCCTGGGGCAGAGTGTGGATGCCTCAGGGCAGGGTGTGGATGCCCAAAGGCACAGTGTGGATGTCCCGAGGGCAGAGTGTGGATGCCCCCAGGGCAGGGTGTGGATGCTCCGGGGCAGAGTGTGAATGCCCCGAGGGCAGGGTGTGCATGCCCCGAGGGCAGAGTGTGGATGTCCCAGGGCAGGGTGTGGATGCCCCGGGGCAGAGTGTGGATGCCCCAAGGCAGGGTGTGCATGCCCCGAGGGCAGAGTGTGGATGTCCCAGGGCAGGGTGTGGATGCCCAAAGGCAGAGTGTGAATGCCCCGGGGCAGAGTGTGGATGCCCCAGGGCAGGGTGTGGATGCCCCAGGGCAGAGTGTGGATACCCCAGGGCAGAGTGTGGATGCCACCCCGAACGCGGCTCTCCTCCCGCCCCCGACCCAGGCCAGACTTCCCCACACCGCACCCGCTCCGGTAACCCTCCGCTTGACCCGAACCGGGCCTGGCACCCGCTCGTTTCCTCCGCAAAAACCCAAACCGGCTCCACTGCACCGCCCGCATGCAGAGCCCCACGGCCGCAGTTCAAGCCCCCTCCGGCACAGAGCCGACCCGTTTCCCGCTGCCCCGCCACAACCGGCCCGGTTCCGCCGGTGCCTCACCGCCTCCTTGCGCTGCCGGCGGAGCTGCAGCGCCTGATGCCGCCGGTCCACCCTGCTCAGGTCGCGGAGCCGCCGGCGAGGCTGGGCCTTGACGGGGACGCGGCCTGAGGGAAGAGAGCGGTAAGGCCGGCGGAGGGGCGGCGGGGAACCGCGGGGAGCCGGTCCCGCCTCACCTCCAGCGCGGCGCTGCGAGGAGCCGCTGTGCTTGCCGCCCTTGTGCGCCTTGTTCTGCTGCTTGAGCGGCCCGGGCCGGTGCGCGCCCGCCGCCGCCATCACCATGCTGCCGCCTCGCCTCCGCCGCCGGGCGCCACTTCCGGAGCGACCGGAACCGCGGGACCGCACGTGGGCGGAGAGGGGGCGGGACCGGAACCGGGAAAGGAGCCCGGGACGGGGACTAGGACCGAGCCCCAGGAAAAGAGCCCCGGGGCCAGGACCGAGCCCCGGGAAAGGAGCCAGGGACGGGGACCGGGACCAAGCCCCGGGAAAGCAGCCAGGGACGGGGACCGGGACCGAGCCCCGGGAAAAGAGCCCCGGGGCCGGGACCGTGCCCCGGGAAAGGAGCCCGGGACGGGGACTGGGACTGAGCACCGGGAAAGGAGCCCGGGACGGGGACTGGGACCGAGCCCCGGGAAAGGAGCCCCGGGGAAAGGGCAGGGGCGAGCCCCGGGAAAGGAGCCCGGCAACGGGACCGGGACCGAGCCCCGGGAAAGGAGCCCGGGACGGGGACTGGGACCGAGCCCCGGGAAAGGAGCCCGGGACGGGGGCCGGGACCGAGCCCCGGGAAAGGAGCCCGGCAACGGGACCGGGACCGAGCCCGAGCCCCGGGAAAGGAGCCCTGGGACGGAGACCGAGCCCCGGGAAAGGAGCCCGGCAACGGGACCGGGACCGAGCCCCGGGAAAGGAGCCCGGGACGGGGACCGGGACCGAGCCCCGGGAAAAGATCCCCGGGGCTGGGACCGAGCCCTGGGAAAGGAGCCCGGGACGGGGACCGGGACCAAACCCCAGGAAAGGAGCGAGCCCGGGAAAGGGCAGGGGCGAGCCCCGGGAAAGGAGCCCCGGGAAAGGAGCCCCGGGGTTGGTGGCCGTAGCGCCGCTGGGCAATGAGACGCGGAGGCAGAGCCGTTCGTTCAGCGCTTTATTGGTTGGTTCTTTGTACAGGTATTTACACGGAGAGGGAGGCAGGGCTCGGCCGCGCTCCGGGAAGGGGCCGGAGGGATGAAGGAGTTGGGGAAAGGCCCTGCCGAGCGTCTGGCATCGCGCCCGGGCACCAGGACAGGGCAAAGCCTGCTGGAGTGGAAACATTCCTCCCGTGGCCCGGTCTGTTACCGCGGTGACCTCGGTCTTGCCAATCATTATCCAGGCAGGAATGTCCGTTCCCAGGCAGAGGCCTCAGCCCCCATGGGACATCACCCCAAACCCCAGCAGAGCCTGCCCCGGGATCACTCCATCCCTCAGGGGTGGAGCAGCTAGGTTAAACATTCACAGGGGTGTTGCAATTGCCAGGAAAGCCGAAGCAAGCCGAGGGAGAGGCAGGGCAGCTGCATGGGAAGGGAAAAGCAGGTTCCTACAGGTTCCTGCTGCCTCTGAACTTGAGGCATCTTCCCACCTCCTCCTCCTGAGAGGAAATCAGCATGACAGCAGCAATGTCGGGTTGTCAGCTGTGAATGGTCTTTAGGGATCCTTTCCTACCCCTAAAAGCAGACTGGCTGTTTAAACCTTTGAAACTCTAAATATGAGCACTACCTGAGAGGAAGGAAGACATGAAACTGAAGAGACTGGTGACAGATGAACACTGCAGTGATTGAGTCTCTCTAAACAGGAATCCAGTGGCTGTGGCACAGCATGAGAGTCTCCCCCAAAGGCTGTTTGCCCACAGCACTGCCTCAGCTCTGCCTTGCAGAGCTAAAGGCAAACAGCCTGCTTAGAGGGAGTTCCAGGGAACTAGGATACTTCTAAATCAAAGAAAACATCCCGTGAGTTAGTTATACCTTGTCATTTAAGCAAGAGTAGGGAAAGGAGGAAGGCTGGAAACTCCTCTTTCTATCACAAAGTCAAGCACTTCTGCCTTCCAGTCATGCAGAAGTCTGGAAACCCAGAGGAAGCCAGAAGGGTTCCACACCATGGGGGCTGATGAGCTTTGCAATCCTCAGAGCTGCTCGGGTTTTTCCACACATCCATACTTTGTCATCTTACAGGGATTTCACTGAGCTGCACAGTCCTGCAGGGCCCTCCAGACACATGCCACCAAAAAATCACAACCTGCCAAGCAGAGCAAGCAGGAACAGAAAGCCAAGCACTGCCTCACAGCATTCCAGGTGAAAACAAGCATCCCTGTTAAAGCAGTAGCTACCAAGGAAATATCGCTGCAGTCAGTGTGAGCAGGGAATAACCTCCAGCAGCTGAGATGCAAATCCCTGCAGCAAAGCAAAGCCCTGGCTGGGAGAGGGCTCCCCTCAGCTCTCCTGTACCATCACAACACAGAGCCTGGTGCTCTGCACACACAGGACACTGTGACAGCACCATACATCACCCACCTTGTCCCCTCTGCACCAAAAAGAACAGGCTTTGTATCAGAGCACAAACCCAGACAAGCTGTGCCATGAGTGGAGCTCACAGGCTGCTCCAACTCTATCTGAATCCCAAAAAGCAGCTGCACTGCAGGAAAGCTGAGCTCACGTTCCTGTTCCCTACAGGAGGAGCAGCTGCTTCTGAAGCAGAGAGAACTCTGGGCTGACTCCACACAAGCTGGGACAGGCTGGATGCAAAGCCACGGCCTTGGCTTAGGAAGGAAGACTGGTTGCAACTGGAAGGGCCAGTTTATTAGAGAAACCTCACATTGCAGAGAAGTCACAACACATTGGAAAGGGTCCAGGCCTGCTGAGAGGGGCCAGTCTTCTGCAGCAGCATAGATCTACATCCCCCAGCCCCAAAAACCCAGCAGGTGCCACAGAGGGAAGGGTTACCTGGAACACAGCTTATGTTTTACAAGCAGCCTGAGAGAAGGGCCAGTAGTAAAGTTCCAAAAAAAATCCTCCCCGGCAGAAAACAGTTACAACAAAAATGGTTTACAATGTTTAAAAGCTCCGTGTTCTTGGCTGCAGCATAAAGGGGAGGCAAAGGTCTACAACACACACAGGCCTCCGTGGCTCTGGGCACTCTGATCTACCAGTGAAGGCCAGAGGGAGGGGTCTTCTCATCTTTGTTGCTTTCCAGGGAAAAGGGTGGGATTCGGACATCAAAGTGGGAGCCATCAGGCCTCTCAAATCGAAAAGTGCCCCTGCAAAAATAATGGCAGAGGTCACACTGAGGCCAGGGACAAACACACCTAGGAAGCATCAGCAAAAAGGAAAGACCTGAGCTCTTCCACATCCTGGGGATCCATCTACAAGGCTTGTCCAGCAGCAAGGACATGGGCTCAGCTGCAAACATGTGCTGCCAAGATAACTCATTTATGGAGGATTCCTGGGCAGTTTTACAGCACATCCCTAACACATTTCCTGCACAAAGCTGTGATGATTGCAGCCCACAGGAGCCAAGCATCCTCCATGCACCTGCAGTGGTGTTTACCCAACTCCCACTCCCCAGGAGACAGAGCTATCTGAGCTATTTTTACAGACTGGTTACACGTAAATTCAGATTTGTGTTTCTTGGCAGGAGCTCCACAGGTTGTCTATGACATTAAGAAATCCCATCACAGATGTAATTTGGAAGAGCTTCAGCTTTGCATTTCAGAACTGAACCTGCCTGTCCTGGTACAACCATTTGTTTACTGCTCTGAAGTACAGAACACAACGTGGGCAAGAGGGTTGTGGAGATAAATTGACAGGTTCTCAGGGAAGAGAGGACACAACTGAACACCACAAGTCAAGCTGAGCAGCTTCTGAGTTGCAGAACCTTTGTCTCTTCAGGATGTACGCAGAGAGATAAAAATTACTAGACCATCTGGTTTTATTCCCCAGGGCATCCATTCAGGCAATTTAAAACACTTCACATGGCAAACAAGGTACACCCTATATGCAAAGAGCTGCTCTCCTGCTTTTCCCAACTCAAAGGCAACTTAACTTTGAAGATTTCCTTTAAAAAAATGCAGAAGGACCTGTCACACAGAAGGCAAGAGTTTGCTGTGCAATCTTTGTCCACACAGAGGTGACACAAATGTGCTAACTCAGCCAAAAGGCAAATAAAGGGAAGCTGCTTTAATCCCAAGGCACAGGAAAAGAACAACTCAGCTGGGCACTTCCCTCCCTGCACTTACAGAAGAAGAAACTTAAACACCAGTTAGACTGGAGTCCTTACCTGGTCTAAACTAGGAAAACCCCTGCATGACCAATTCCTGACACAGACGTGCACAGAGATGGAGTTAAAGCCCAATCCTCTCTCAAGAAAGGAGACACCAGAGTACACATCCCTGCTGCTGAGGGAATCACCAGCACAAGGCCTTGGCTCCTTGACCAAGGACAAAAGGAATAACTGCTTAATGTCTTTAAATCCAGTCTACCACAGCAGGAGGATAAACTGTCCTGGAACCCCTCCTGGTGCAGAGAACCAAAAGATCATCTGATCACTAACTAGGATACAGCTAGAGAGAAGCTCATAAAATTTTAGCTACCAGCTATGCCCTGTCCAGTCCACTTCCCCCCAGCTCTCAGCCACAACCCCAGGCTGCAAACCGCACCCAGCTTACTGCTGGGGGGTCCTACACCCAAAACACTGCTGCAGCAATAAGGGCTTCTTACCACATGTGACCACTGGATGCCTGCAGGGAGACGTGGCTGCTGTACTGAAATGCTGGCTGTTCTTTGGACAAAACTGGCTCCTGAGAAGACAAAAGACCACTGGGCATCAGCAATTCTACCACAGAGAGGCATTAACAGGAAATTTATATAGCATGAGAAAAAAAACAAACAGGGACCTACACCCTAGCACTTCTGCCAATTACACAGCAAACAATTTGTCCACTGAGTAGCACCAGGATCCCATTATTATTCAACTTTTCCAACCACCAGTCATACTCTAATACTCAGTGTGAAGTTTCAGTTCACACAGACAAACAACAGATGAAAAGCTCACGTGACTATTTTCACTGCCAGCTTCCCACTTCATCTATTTCAAGTGCCCACTAAGCAATTTACTGGCAAATCCACACAACCAAGTGAGAGAACTCCAGCAAAGGGCCATGTTTCCCAAAAAAAAAAAAAAGGCTGTTTGGTACCTACCCTTCCCACAACCCCACGGCCCCGGACCGTTTCCAAGGTGCCAGACAAGCTGAATATCCTCCAGTGCCGTTCTCGGAGCTGCACCACCTCACTGTCCAGGTTCTCCAGGCGGATACAGTAGCGCCACTGGGCAGAAGAAAGACTCTCATCAAGAGCTGAAATCAGCTGCAACCAGTTGATAACCTACACCTGGCACTGGGAAACAGTTGCCAGGCATAGGCTACTCTCCCTCAGAGCTTATCACACTGCAGTGATGCCACAGCAAATTAACTCCTTCCCTTTAGCTGCTCCGTGATACAAAAGGCACTTACCCAGTAGACATGGGAATTCTGGGCTTCCTGTCAAGAGAAACAAAAGACTTTAGCAGCTGCCCTTGGACACATGGTGCCAAAAACCTCTTCAGCTGTCACCGCAGCACCAGCACAGGGGCTCTCACTCTGTGCCAGGGTGACGCAGGCAATTCACATGAGCACAGACAGCTGCTCTCTGAGGCCTTCCATCAGCAGAGCCTGGCACTGGCTCTGCTCTACTGAAATCATGAGCTGGGAGATTTGCAAGGATCTCATGACAACCCCCAGGGTTCATCTTCATGTTAATTACACTCTTTCTACAGATCTAGAAACACCCCTTTCCTTGCCTTCAGGCACCTGTTTTTCTGACAAACATCATCTGCACTCCACAAAAGTTGGAAATCCACACCAAAACGTGCACCTGCCACAGCTCAGGCTCCCAAAGAGCCGTGCTCAGAAATCACAAACTGCTGAGGGAATTCCCAGCTCTCCCACTCAGGAAGGAGTCTGTTGGAGCCACATTATTTTGGATGGTCCACATGAAGTTCTGTGCTACAAAGAGCACATGGTTATCAGCTAAATTCAGAAGGCTTTAGCCAAACTAGAGGCAGGAAACGGGCAGGGAACCACAGCCCATCACTGGGAAGGATAAGCAGACGTGTCTGTTGTTACAGAGCAGATGGCCCCAGTGTCACCTCACTGGCAGTAACAGGACCAATTCCAAAGTCTTCCCAAATATCTTGCTAGCATTGTTGTGCAGAACATTACGGGCTATTTCTCATCCTACTGATAAGCAGCAAAAGCCAATATGCAGGAGCTGTTCTCCACAAATACATGACAAAATAGTTTCATGTTTATACCCATGAGAACAAAATGGCAACTGTGGTTAAATGTCACTTCTCCAGTAAGCAGAAGGTACCTTCAGGCAGCAAACCAGTCTTACAAAAACAAGCCAGTGAAACAAATGGCAGAATTACCAGAGCAGCAGACACTTACCCTCATGCCCATGTAGAAGGGGATAACAGTGACACGGATGTTCTCTGTGGTTTCTCGGTGCACATCCGAGAGCTCCAGCCAGGGGTGGTTCTTCTCCTGCCACGCACACAGAGTGTCCCTTGCTACAAAAGGTGGGACTGTGGGGAGGGAAAGGTGAGAGGCAACACTGTAGCTGGAGTGCTCTCCCCTCAACACAATTCCTTTCACGTGGTTAAAAATAATATTCAAAGGTAGCTTGACTGTAACAAACCCCAAGCTAGACATGATTTTTATACCATATCCAAGATGATGGGGTTTGGGTATTTTTTATAGAGCACTGCAAGCATCTGGCTCTGAAGAATTCCCTGTGAAGACAGAATTTACCTTTTGTTTGGTCGTACATGAGGAACCTCTCAAAGAGCTCATGCTGGATGGGCACTTGATCAGTGGAGCTGTAGGGAAGGATGTCTTCATGGCTTACATAGTCTAAACCTGAAAAAGAAACCCCAAAAGCTATGGTACTTCCCCAGCAGAGAGCAGCTCAGAAGTCTGGCAGAAAAATTGATCATACTAGTGAGACAAAAGGACTTAGGCAGCAGAAGTCAAAGCTAGTATCACTACTGCAATGAAGAATGGAGGAGATGTGCCAGGAATAACTCTTGGCAGTGCTCTCCTGTGAGATTTTCCATGGAGTGACTCCTCTGATAAACACACACTGCCCTGCAAACTGCCTGCACTGCCCCAAAAGCACTCTGGGCAGGAAATGCCCAGGACAGGAATAAATCCAGCTGTCCTGACGACAAAGTAGAACAGCCCATATACAACTTGGTACGGGATCTATGTCTCAAGAGCTCAAATCAAACGAGGCTGTGTCTGATCACAGAGGACCCAAAGCTATGGACAGATCCACTACAGAATGTCCTGTAGGAATTGCTGCTTTAGGGGTTGACCACTGATACCTTTTCCACCTCACCTCATACCAAGCAGAGGCTGCAGGAGGATTTCACTCACCTGGGATGGCATAGAGGGCTCTGCTGTCATCATGATTTGCCAGGAACGTCACTGCCTCTGTCTGTGATCTCTGGGACTGAGAAACAGGGAGGTTTATGTCTTTCTGTGTGCACTGCTGCAGGACAGCTTCCAGTCATATTTCAGCTCATCAGTGTGGTTTATAAAGCACGTAATGTTTATTTCATTTAACTACTTCACCTCAGAACTTCTCTCCATTTAATTCCTCTGGGCTAACTCCCCACTCAAACAAGTGAGAAGCATTTTCAGTGCTGCAGCCCACATTCCTAATGACCTGTGTGCAACAGTGTGGGAAGAGAACCAGGAAGAGGAAAGGAGGTTGGAAAGGGGAAACACGATCCAGAAAACAGTCGTATGACACTCCAGATGATTTCTCTCAGGGAAAACATGCCTTGAAGAACAAACTGATCCAAAAATCCGAACCATTCCAGTTAGCCACCAAAGCAATTTTCCTTCAGTGCCCGTCCCTTTGAACCACTCGTGTAGGAGAAGATACTCAAGTTTCAATGCCAAGATTACTCATTACTTACTATATGTGGACAATCCCGGGCATCTATTAACACCTGGTAGTAAGTGTGTGTTTTACCCTTGACCTCTTTGGAACCATGGCCTGCCACATTCTCGCTCCTAAAGAGAAAAGCAAAGCTCTGAGCTCAAGCTCAGGATGGCAGCAAATTCTTGTTACCAGGACCAAGCATTTATAAACAATCTTTTTTTTTTTAAGCCACATTTTGCAGCCTGTAATCATCTGGTTGCACCCAAACCAGAGCCCCACGAGCCACCCACACAATGACAGATGAGCTGAGATGACCATCAGTGGTGTTTGACACAGGGACAACAGCTCAGAGGTTGTTCCTGCTCAGTGTAGGCTCCTCTCTGGGGCAGATATTCCTACTGCCCTCTGATTTTCTCTCTGATCCTCACTCTTTCTCAGCACAACTCATCACAGGCCAGGGGAAACACAGATGCAAGAGGGGAGAGGACTGAATAGCAAGTCAAGAAGGATGAACTTGGCTTAGAGGGCTGAAGTTGAGGAGGAAGCTGACAAATCCAACCCAGCAGCCTCCAAATGGTAACACGGGAGCCTGGAGCTAACTCAAAAAGAGTCTTTTTGTATAATACAAAATGTCATTAGCATCATTTTTAAATTGATTTTTATTTCCTCCACACACACACTTTCATCTTTCATACTTCCATCATGTCTCCAATTAATATTCAATAATGAAGTATCTCCTCTTTAATGACCTCTCATAGTTTGCACTCATGCAAACAGACCCATGCCATTGCCCCTCCTTAAAAACACTTGTTTACCCCAAATAGGAAACTCACTACAAAATGTAAATCTAACAGACCAAATCCTCAAATCCTTACTTTTCTGTGACAGGAGAAGCCACATCCCGATCATAAAGCCGGGCTTGCCAGGGAAACAGGACTATTCCTCGATAGCCAAACACACTGTGAAGGAAGAGCTGGAAGGAACAAATAATTGCATCTGAATTATTTTTTAAATCTGTTATCTGAGGTAAAACTACAAACATTCACGAAAGGTTTAATATGTGGGATGGGGATACAGGGAGAATCATCACTGTGATGACCCAGAGCAGAAAGAGGGAAACAGTTTGGGATGGGAGAAGAAATCCATGTCATCTCTATCCCATAAAAGGGAAGGATTAAACCAGCAATGCAGTAACAGAACAGAAAGGAGAGACTGCTGACAAACAGATCTGAGAGTCTTAAGGACACAAATTACAAGTTTACCTCTTATTTCTCAAAGTCACTGATTATCTCTTTGGATCCTTGAGGGAGAAAACCCCAAAGTAAGACAGTGGAGCAAATGCCACTGTACAACAGTTGTGTTGTGCTGCTGATTTTTATCAAGCTGCTATTGTCAGATGACTGACAAACTGCAGACACAGCACAGACAAGGAGCACTAAGCTGTGAAACTCCTGGCCTTCTGCTGCTAACTTCTCCTTACAGCAAAAATCCCTCGGCTGCCCAATCCCTGCTGCACGAGGCTGCAGGATCAGCTGTGCCCCTCCAGAACCCCTTACCTGTGGCCTGTCTCATATTTCCCCCAGAACCCCTTACCTGGCCTGTCTCGTGTTTCCCCCCAAACCCCTTACCTGGCCTGTCTCATATTTCCCCCCAAACCCCTTACCTGGCCTGTCTCGTATTTCCCCCAGAACCCCTTACCTGGCCTGTCTTGTATTTCCCCCCAAACCCCTTACCTGGCCTGTCTCGTGTTTCCCCCAAACCCCTTACCTGGCCTGTCTCGTATTTCCCGTGCTGCTTCGGGGCCTCAAACACCCCCACGGTCTCCAGCACTTTTCCCTCGGGACGGTTCCTGGGAGCAGAGAGGCAGCTTGGAGGGTTTGCAGGGGCTGAAGCAGCCGCCAGCGCAGGGGAACACCGCTGCCCACCTTGTGTGTACCCCACAAGAGCCCCTCTATGCACTGTACAGCCCATTCCTTCCCCTGCCCTCCACCTTTCACCTCTCCCCACTGCCCTGGACACCCTCACGCAGTTGCTCCTTTAGCCAAATCCCCCCTCTCCCACGCCTGCACCCTGACATCCCCCCAGCGCCACAACAGACCCAAACCCACTCACCCCCTCCCAAACACCCCCCTGCCCTCACCCAACCCCTCACAGGCCTCACCGCGACGAGAGGTGCCGCCTGGGCGGCAGCAACAACGGCGACACCGCCGCCGCTCCGCCGGTGCCCAGAGCCCGCAGATGGCGGGCGGGGGGCGGCTCCCAGAGCGGGGGCGGCCCGCGGGCCCGGGCCCGGCCCAGCGCCGCCGCCACGTACCGCCGCGCCGCGCCGCCCGACATCCCACCGCCCGCGGCCCACAGTGCCCCGCGCCGCCGCCGCTCCGCCCGCTCCGCCCGCTCCGCCGCGCTCCGCCCCGCGTCCCTGCGCTTCCCCTCCCGCCCCTCCCGGTCGCCCCGGCAACGCCGCCCGGGCACAACATGGCGTCGTCGGTGCGGGCCGGGCCGCGGCTGCGGCGGGCGGTGCGGGCCGGAGAGCTGGCGGCGCTGCCCGCCGGGCTGAGGGGTGAGCTGGAGGCGGCGCTGGCGGAGAAAGGAGCGCTGGTGCCGTTCGGCCTGCTGCGGAGGCTGCACGCCGCGCTCAGGGAGGCAGGTAAGCCCGCTGCACCGGGATTGTGCCGGGATCACACCGGGATCGCACCGGGGTCGCACCGGGATCGCGCCGGCGTCGCGCCGGGATCACACCGGGGTGGCACCGGGATCACACCGGGATCACACCGGGATCGCGCCGGGATCACACCGGGGTGGCACCGGGATCACACCGGGGTCACGCCGCGCTGAGGGAGGCAGGTAAGCCCGCTGCGCCGGGATCGCACCGGGATCACACCGGGATCACACCGGGATCGCACCGGGGTCGCACCGGGATCACACCGGGATCACACCGGGATCGCGCCGGCGTCGCGCCGGGATCACACCGGGATCGCACCGGGATCGCACCGGGATCACACCGGGGTCGCACCGGGATCGCACCGGGATCGCGCTGGGATCACACCGGGGTCACACCGGGATCACACCGGGGTCACACCGGGGTCGCACCGGGATCACACCGGGGTCGCACCGGGATCGCACCGGGATCACACTGGGATCACACCGGGATCGCGCTGGGATCACACCGGGGTCACACCGGGGTCGCACCGGGATCGCACCGGGGTCGCACCGGGATCGCACCGGGATCACACCGGGGTCGCACCGGGATCACACCGGGATCACACCGGGGTCGCGCCGTGACCGCCCCGTGTCCGCAGGGTCGGCGCTGCACTTACACGAGCTGCTGGAAGGATGCGAGATCCACCTGCCCGAGGTGCCGGTGCCGCCGCGGGTAAGTGAGGGCCGGCCGGGAGCCGCGGGAGGAGGCGGAGGCTCCCGGCGCTCACGGTGGGTCTGTGCCGCCCCCAGAACCCCGAGCTGGTGGCACGGCTGGAGCGGATCAAGGCCAAGCTGGCACACGAGGAGTACCGGCGGATGACCCGCAACATCACCGGCCAGGTGAGGGGCTGCTGCAGTGCCTGCTGCCAGGATTCATCCCTCAAACTCCTGAGAGCAAAGGAGATTTCCCCCTTAGAGTGAGTGCAGTGCTGTGATGCTCTACCTCTCTCAGCCCCTAAATTATTAGGCTAGCCCAGAGATATGGGGCCTTGAGGGGAGGAAGATCAGGAGATGGGCAAAGATTCAAAAGAGGCTCTCACCCCGATGTGGCTGTCCAGCTTCTTTATTCCATGAGGTCTGGGGGGAAAGAGAGGTGGAAAGAGGGCAAACAGGAAGGGTCAAGGGTTTATCTAGGCTCTGGACAGGGAGGGCTTCTCTGGCTCTCTGCCAACCCCATCAGGGCAGGAAGGAGGGTACCAGGCTAATCTGATCAGAGTCACAGGGGTCCCAGGAAATGGGGAAAAGCATAGCCCGAGCGCACTGTAACAGTGCAGGGGGAATGTGGCAGGCACTGGAGGAGAGCACACTGTAAACACACTGGGAACAACAGACGCGCTGTTGGGGACAGAGGCAGGACAGGGTTAACAAGGTGGTGAATTCGACATGCTGAGTTTTGGGAACTGCTCACTGTGCCAGAGATCTCAGGTTCTGTTCTGGGAGACTGAGCACATGTTGTAAATGTTTGACTGGGAGCATCTGTGCTGGTGAAATTTTTGTCATAGTTTTAAAATTGCCTCATTCATGTCGAGGTAAATGCTTAAAATACAAGATCATATGTGGGCACTTATTCTTTCCTGAGAAAACAGATTTTCTGGCAGGGTGACTGTTCAGAGAAGTCAGCATCCCTTCCTGCTGGCATTCCTTGGGATCCCATTCTGCCCTTCCATTCTGTACCTGGCATCCAGGTACACATTAACTCTCCTGGGATGATCTGCTTTTCTCTTTGCCAAGGTTTGACCTAGTTTAGTGAAAGGTGTCCTGCTCATGGCAGGGGCTAGAACAGGATGGTCTTTGAGGTCCCCCTAACCATGCTGTGATCTATAACCCAGGGTGGTTTTAGCAGAGCTTGTGCAAAATCTCAAAGAAACCTGTGTGCTGTGAAACTGCTGCTCCCCCACAGCCACTCACCCAAAACCTCAGAGTCTTTGGGACAGGACAGGGCATTGGCATTGCTTTTATTCTGCATACACAGTAATAACATTACTATTAACATGAAAATACAAGTGATCACAAGCTGTTTCAATCCCTTCTTTCAGGAGATGAACGGGCCATTGGCTGAATTGGGGAGGCAAGGTGAGTGGCTCCCTGTCCTGTTGACATGTGGCAGGTCAGGCATGGGAACTGTTCCGTCTCCAGCTGGTGACAGCCCTTCCCTCTCGGAATATCTCACAGAAGGTTTTCATGCACTGTAGTGTTCGTTGAATAAAGGAGCCTCTTGGTCATTCTTACCAACATTTCTGGAGGCACCAAGTGTGTGACTCCTGTAGGATTACATCTCCCAGCTGAGGCAGCTGTGCATGATTACACCTTGTCTCCAGCCTTACCTAAAATCATCTCCTTCACCCCCTGTCCCCAGTTCGCTCCGTGAAAGCCGTTGTCATCACCATCTTCAACTTCATCGTCACCGTGGTGGCCGCCTTTGCCTGCACCTACCTGGGCAGCCAGTACATCTTCGCAGAGACAGCGGCGGTGAGCGAGCCCAGCCCCTGGCAGCCCCCTGAGCTGGCCAGGCCACACAGCCAGGGTCACCTCTCTCTCTTTTGTGTCCCCAGCGTGTCCTGTCAGCTGTCATTGTGGCCTCGGTGGTGGGCTTGGCCGAGCTGTACGTGATGGTGCGCACCCTTGAAGGGGACCTTGGGAAACTGTGACCATGAACTGCAAGCTTTGTGCTGGAGGATTTTGTCCTCCCCAGGAGCTGCTAATTTGGAACAGATCTTATCTGTACCTGTTCCTGCTGTGCGAAGACTCCTGCACTCCTCAGGCTCATCCTTTGCTTCCCGCTCCTGAAATGAATCGTGGGTTGGAAGTCCCAGAGCTGCAGGACAGGACAGGGAATGGCTGTGGACTCCAACCACCCCAGCAGGGAGAGGGGCATCAGCTCCTGCCATCCCTGTTCTGGGAAATTCCTGTCCTTTTATTCTGGGAATAAATAACACTATGTGTTTGTAACCTTCTTGCTGCGTGTTGGGAGGTTTCTGTTGGTATGAGAAACGTTGTTATGGTGTCTAAGACACGGCTGAATGTGAATCTTCCCTCTCCCTCTGCATCCTGCTCCATCTCCTGTCCAAACCTTCCTGTGCCTGCACAGTGAGGGATGCCCGGTGCTCCCAACCCCCTGCCAAAGGGTGCCCAGATTCTGGAGGCAGGGAGGGAGCACCCCTCAGCACTGAGCCCAGGGGTCTCTCAGGTGCTATGAGACAGAGAGCAGAGCCAGCTCAGTGCACCCACAGCAGGGAGGGGACACCCACACCAGACACCTGCCGGGTGGGCGCTCTGCCAGGGCCAGACACAGTGATTAATGCTCTGATGGCAGCTAAGCCCCCCTGGAAACACGGTTTAATATCTGATCCAGGGAGATCTGCCAGCACCTGCGAACGCGCCTGTGGATTAGAGGCGGCCGTGCCACAATCATCTGTGGATACGGCCTCAGATTAAGGTATTTTTTCCAAAAGATTAGTCGGTATTAGGGAGCTGATGGGGAGCTGCCCCTGCTGTGGCCGCACCGGCATTTAGGATATTGGATGACATCCTCGGAGCCTTTGGGACCGGCAGTAATTCCGCACCCTAATGAAATCGTGGCGCTAATCCGGGGGGGCCGCGGTACCAGGAGGGTCCCTAGAAGTCAGGGGTCCTTGCCACGGCTATGGCTCGCCCAGGTTGGTGATGGCCGCGCTGTAGATGAGGTCGGAGATGGAGCCCAGCGAGGTGGGGAGGCCCCGAGCGGGGCTGTGGGATGGCGGCGGCGGCAGGGCAGGGGCCGGGCACGGGATGCCGCCGTCGGGAGGTGCCGCGGGGGGACCCCGCTCCCCGGGCGGCGGCAGCGGCGGTAGCGGTGGCGGCTCCGGCTTGGCGCTACGGATCCTGCGGGCGCGGCGGTTCTGGAACCAGACCTGGGACGGGCGAGGGGAACTGTGAGACACCGACAGGAGAGGGTGCCCCGGGAGGGAGCGAGGAAGGGATGGAGGGGAGGGTCCCGCCTCTGCTCACCTGGATCTTGGCCTCGGGCAGCTGGGTGAGCTCGGCCAGGCGCTCCCGGGTGGCGATGTCCGGGTAGGGCACGGCGGCGAAGGCTCGCTCCAGCTCCGACAGCTGCCCCCGGCTGAACGTGGTCCGCCGCCGCTTCCGCGGCCCCCCCGGGCAGGGACAGGGACAGGGACAGGGGCACGGCCCCGGGGCGCCACCAACCCCCGCCGCCCGCCCGCCGCCCGGCCCGCCCGCCCCGTCGGGGAAGCGGAGCAGCGGCTGCGGAGCGCGGGAGGTGCCCGGGGCCGCGCTCATCCTGCCCGGCTCCCCCGGGCCCGCCGCCGCCCCGGCTTTTATCCCCCCCGGATCCCCCCCGGCGGGCTGGGACCGCCCCGAGCGGGCGGTGCTGTCCCCCCCGAACCCTTCCCAAGGGCTCCCGGGGCCGGTCCCAGCTCCGCGCCCCCAATGGCAGAGTCCCGGTAGCCCCGACTGACTCCCCAGCATCCCCGGGGACCAGGATCCCCACCAGCTGCTCGTACAGGTCTCCCCTCGCCGCCGCCGGGGCACGGTGGGGCCCGTGAGGATGCCGGGGCTCGGGACCCCCCTGCCACCCGCCCCTTGCGCTCCCTCCCGGCCCCCCGCCCTCCCCCGCTCGGCCCCCGCCGTGCGACCGCCGCTCTCCCGCAGGGCTGGCACCGGTCAATGTTTAACCGGAGCGGTGGTACCGGTTGTGCGGGGCAGCCGGGGCCGGCTGAGGGTGGCTCCCGCCGAGACCGGCCGGGCGCTGCGAGCACCCCGAGCACCGGGTGTTGGGGGGCGCATGGAACCCGAGGGGGAGCGCGGCGGGGAACCCCAGCCGGACTCCCGGCCCAGAACGCTCCCACGGGGCCGGGAGAGACCGTAAGTTGTCGCGGCGACGGAGGAGACAGAGGCCACCCCATCCTAGAGCAGCAGGATTTGGGCGATGACTGCCCGACTGATACAGGCAGCGGGGGGTGGCATCCCAAAAAGGCTGCGGGGGGACAGGACCGTCCTTCTGCGGCGACGTGGAGGGGACAGTGAGCTCTGTCTCCTGCCTCAGGGCACAGTGGGGGTGGGAGGACGGTGAGAGCACAGCATGACCGGGGGTCCCTCCACCCCAGCCTCCGGGGTGCCCGCGGGCACAACCCCCCATCTGGGGGGCACCCACCACCCTGCTGCCCTCTCTTCCCCAAAGGAGTCCCGGAGAGGAGCAGGGGAGGCCCGTGGAGGGCAAAGAGACGCGTCTGAGAGTGGTGCTAAGGTAAGGAGAGACTGAAGGGCTCAGGGACGCGGCAGGAACCTCGCTGCCTGGGGCGAGGTCACAGCGGGGCTCCCCAGGGTCCCCATGCAGCGACACCTCTGTGTCCCCATCCACACCCCACCCTTAGGGTCCGGCCACTGACCTGCACGGAGACGCGGCGAGGTGACCAGCAAGTTGTGCACAGCCTCGGTGACGGCTCCGTGCACGTAAGTGCCACCTCCCCGTTGGGGTGTCGAGCTTGGGGAGGGCTGCGACACCCCCTGAGCCACCGCTGTCCCCACGGCCAGGTAAGCGCGGCCAGGCACGATGCCACCTTTGGCTTCAGCGCCGTGTTCGACGCCGGCGCCTCGCAGGAGGCTGTGTTCGAAGGCAGCGGGATGAGGCAGCTGGTGGAGCTGGCCATGGACGGGTGAGTCCCGGAGAGCCCCCCGCGGACCCCAACCCTCCATCCACCCCACGCCGGGCTTTTCCTGCGCGTTTGCACTGCCCGGGCTGTGTCAGGAGGTGGCATCGCTGTGCCACCGCCTGCGGCCCTGCCCGGCGCTCAGCATCTTCCACAGCTTCTCCTGCACCGTCTTTGCCTTCGGGCAGACCGGCTCGGGGAAGACCTACACCCTGATGGGACCCCTCGCCCAGGTACAACGCTGACCATCTCACCCATGCCGGCCGTGGGATGAGCTCCTCCCAGCCGGTCACGGTGCAGGCGGTGCCCGATGTGTTCATTCACCATCCTGGCACCTTTGCAGAGCGACACCCAGCCGGCGTCCCCGGCCCTGCTGGGGCTGATGCAGAGGTCCTTCACCTGCCTCCTGGAGCAGAGCCGGAGCCGTGGCTCTGACCTTGCTCTCAGCGCTTCCTACCTGGAGATCTACAACGAACAGGTAAGTGCCTGCCCAGCCGCCCACTCGGGCCCTGCTGGCACCCTGTGCCCCGCTCCCCCGGTGCCTTCCCCCTGCCATGTGCCAGGTCCGGGACCTGCTGAGCCCGGGGCCACCGTGCGCCCTGCCCCTGCGCTGGAGCAAAACCCGCGGCTTCTACGTGGAGAACCAGCTCAGTGTGGAATTCGAGAGCCTGGAGGCCATTGTCAGCCTGCTCCTGCAAGGTGCTGAGCCACAGGCACGGGGCTGGGACACGTTCAGGGGGTGCTAGACTCGGTATGGGGGGATTCAGACCCCGCAGACCGTGCCAGGGCTGGTGGTGCTCTGATGGCAGCCAAGAGGAGCAGCTCCCTGTACACCTGCAGGCCAGCTCTGGTCGGGCAGGGGTGCTGGGCAGTGGATGCTCTGGGGCTGGGGCAGGGATGTGGGGTGTCATGCAATCAATTCCTCGCCCAGCAGGATCCCAGAGGCGCCGGACCTCGGCACATGCCCTCAACAGGCACTCGAGCCGCAGCCACGCCCTGCTGACCGTCCACGTCCGCAGCCCAGCCGTGAGCGCACATCCTGCTCCTGGGCAGGGCTGGGGGGCTCCGGGCTCAGCGTGGGGCTGCAGACACCCCCACGGTGGGGGGGTCATGCTCTCCTCAAGGATACATGGGTGGGGCTGGAGCGAGCAGCTGGGAATCCTATCCGAGATCCAGGAGTCGGGACAGTGCTCTGGGCCATGGGGAAAGGGTGATGGGGGCCAAAGCATCACTCCACAATATGGTTCTCCAGGCCAGAGCGTGCCCCAGCAAGCAGGGCACGCTGTGCTTCGTGGACCTGGCAGGCAGTGAGCGGGTGAAGGAGACCGGCTCCAGCGGGGAGCTCTCCGTGGAGGCCAACAGCATCAACCGCAGCCTCCTGGCACTGGGTAAGAGCTGGGGAACCCGCCCTGGGAGTGTCCTGCTGGCCCCCACCAGAGCCTTGTCACACCCTCTGTGGCTCATCCTCCGGCAGGACACTGCATCTCCCTGCTGGCCAAACCCCGAGGGAAGAGAACACACATCCCCTACCGGGACAGCAAGCTCACCCGGCTGCTGGCTCGCTCGCTGGGCGGCTCGGGCATCACCCTGATGGTAAAACCATTGAGGGGGCTGGGCAAGGGTCTCAGCCCTGGAGGAGAAGGCTGGAAAAGGATGGTGACCCTCTGGATGACAGTTTGCCTGTATCTCTTCCTTGTTGGCAGGTTGCCTGCATCTCCCCGTCCTCACGCTGCCTCTCAGAGACTCTGAGCACGCTGCACTACGCCAGCCGTGCCCGGAAGGTCACCACCAGACCCCTGGCCAACAGGGTATCACAAACAGAGAACCCCTCTGAGCTCCTCTGCCCGCTGCTGGGACCCCCCTGACGCACCCCTTTATCCACCCACTGCTCCCAGGTGTCCCGGGAGAAGCTGCTGCAAACCTTGGAGCGAGAAATCCACGCCTTGCAGCTGGAAAACCTCTCCCTGCGGCAGCAGCTGTGCCTGCCCAGAGTGCCAGTGAGGAGCACGGAGCTCGCAGGGAACCCTCCAAAAGCATGGGCGGGCTCTGGAGACAGGTATGGACCCACAGGGCAGCTCCCACCAGAGGGAACCCCAGCCTGGCCCAGTCTCTACGGTCTCCTGCGGGACTTTGTGGTGGAGAACGAGCAGATGAGGTATGGGACACTTGTGTGGGACCCCTGAATAGGGGATCAAGAGGCTGACAGGGCAGGCAGAGCCCCTGCCTGGGCACACCCTGCACCAAGCAGCCTCTCTCAGTGACTCTGTGGGGCTGGGCAGGGCTCTCTGGAGGCTGCCAATGCCCTGCTGGGCTTCCTCCCTGCTCCCCAGGCAGCCCCATCTGCGCCCACACCACAGCGGTGACATCCCGGCTGGCCCATCCTGCAGAGCCACGCGCAGCTCCTGTGACAGCCAGTCCCTGCTCCGGAGTGCCCACACCCTGCACGTCCCCCACGGGCACTCGGTGAGGCACCGGCGGCCCGACACCACGCCCAGCTCTGTCCCCCGGCTGCCGGTGAGAGCGGGGTCTGGGGTCTGCAGTCATCCTGCCCGTGGCAGGCTGAGCGTGCACAGATCTCCCACCCACTGCCGTCCTCTCTTCCAGAAGCTCCCTCCTGCCTCCAGCCACCCCAGCTGCCCAGGGTGCCCACAATGCTGCCCTGGGCCAGCTGATGCCACCATGTTCCAGGTACAGCCCCAGGGGTCTCTTGGGAGGGGATGGCACAGGGGTGGTACAGCCACCTTGACCACTCTGCTCACCCCCAGGTGCTGCCAGTGCCCACCGTGCCACAGCCAGTGTCCCCTGAGGGGAATGCTGGTCTTCTGCCCCCTGGACAGGAGGACACGGCTGTGCCTGGCTCCCATCACCCCCACGGGCACCCCCAGCTGCACCAGAGGAAGCGGTGAGAGCCATTCCTTGGGCATCAGCTGCAGCTCAAGAGTTCCCTGGAGTTTCGGGGGATGGTGGGACAGTAGGTGAGGGTTTGTTCATGTGTCCTCATGGCAGGAGTCGTGGCAGGAGCAGGAGCTTGTCTCAGCAGCACGCGCTGCACCGGGAGCTGCCAGGCCCTGAGCACGTCCCCAGCTCTGAGGGAAGGGTCATCCCTTCAGCACCGCCCTGGCCAGGGCTGCCAGAGCCCAGAGGTGAGCAGGGCAGTGCTGGGAGACCAGGCAGGGCCTCAGATGGGCACCCATCCCTCCACGTGCACTGTGGGGGGCTGTGCACTGATCCTGGGGAGATGGAGACCTGACCCTGCTGCTCCTCGCTGGCAGCTGCTGGCACCGTCCCTCTCCTCCAGTGGGAAGAGGCACTGGACTGGCTGGCAGAGCAGATCTGAGCTGCCACAGGCACAGCATGGATGGGGCCAGCGTCAGGGATCTGGCACAGACCAGGGGGACAAACAAAGCCTCAGGGACATGGGACCTTGGACTGCAAGGACTGCACAAACCACGGCGCAGACGGTTGGATGGATGGACAGACAGAGCTCTCCAGCCTGCATGGCTCTCACAGTTTATTTCTGTCTAGCTGGGGCTGTGCTCCTGGCGGCTCCAGGGATCCCATCAGGTGCTCTCCTCCCCGGGCTGGGGGCAGTCCAGCCAGTACTGGGCGATGGAGCGGGGGTAGCGCGGCCGCACCAGGTCCACGCGCTTGGTGCGCAGGTTGGCACGGTAGTACTTGTCTGGGGAAGGGGACATGGCCATCAGGACTGTCCCCAGCTCCCACTGCACCCCAGAGCCATTGCAGAGAGAGAGGAGCCCTCCCCATGCCCCGGCAGCCCTGGTCCTGCATCATTCCCAGACCCTGCCAGACCAGACTCACCTCCTACAAAGAAGTAAACACTCTGGAGCATCTCACACGTGGAGCCCGACAGCCCATCCGTTTCAACACCTGCTGAGTCGGGGTCATTGTGCAGCCAGCTCCAGAATCCCAAATTCAGCGAGCGGTGGTGGTTGTACCTCTTGCGCTGACGGCGAGACTTCCTCCTGCGGGGCTCCTGGGAGGCCACGTAGATGCGGCCGGCCATGGCAGCGTCCAGCCGGCTGGGCACCCCCCGCCAGTCCCGGCTGATGTACCACGGGCCGTTCGCCCCGGCTGGGAAAGGAGCAGAGGGTGAGCGAGAGGGCCAGCAGTGTGTGGGGTGAGCTGAGCCCACCCCACAGACAGCACCCAGTACCTGAAAGATCCCAGCCTGGATGGGATGTGTGACAGTGACACAGGCCAGGCTGAGCCAGGAGTGGTCCCCCACCCCCTTGGCTGGGATCAGCTGTGTGCTGCTGAGCCCCCTTCTCCTCCTCTCTTTCATTCTCCCTGCCCAGGGCTGGGGATTTCCCGTGGTATCTCCAGCTCCAGTGATAATAAACAGTCCCCAGCAGTGACACTGTGGTGTGAGGTGGTTGGTGATGGGGATTTGGGATGCAGTGGGAGGTGCATGGCCTGGGCAGGATGTGATGGCTCATCCTGCCTGCCCTTGCTTCCAGGCATCGCTCCCTCCTCCCTGGGTGTCTGCATGCCTTGTGCCCTGTCAGTGCCCACTGCTGGGACCCTCCAGCCCTTCCCCGGGGCTGGCCCAGCCCTTACGCATCCTGCCACCAAAGAGGATCTGGAAAACATCCTCCCAGCTGTCCCGGTTCATGAAGGCGTAGTGCTTGAACACCGTGGAGGGGGAGGACTTCTCGCAGTCGGCCTGCGTGGGCTGCTGGGCAAAGTCGTAGGACCAGTAGTACTTGTCTAGGAGAGGATGAGCAGGGCGTTAGTGGGGACAGGCACTGAGGGGTGCCTAGCCTGTGCCCAGTGGTGCCAGGCTCTGCCAGGAGCAGGGGCTGCCCCCTTACCCTTGAAGAAATAGACTCTCTCATTGCCGTGGTAGCTGTGGGCAGGGAGGGCGAAGGCTGCGTCCACGTTGTTGGGAATGCCCTCAAAGCCCTCGGAGATGTCCCGTGGGTACCCAGGGTCCAGGGCTCCGTCATCAAAGCGCCAGTACTGGGTGCCCTGAGGGGTGGGGGACAGAGAGGGGTTACAGGTGCAACATCCCCCAGCCACAGGTCTGCCAGGAGGAGGGAGTGGATGCCGGGGAGCCCCATCACGGGGCTGTGGTTGCTTGGGGTCCCGGAACAACCACAGGGATTTGGGGTCTCTGGCAACCACGGTGTGTATGGGTGTATGGGAGGTGCCAGAAGGGGATATAGGGTGGGTTGAGGTGCTGTGCTGACCACCCTGGGAGTACCCCCAGCCCTGCAGCCCACCTTGAAGAGGTAAGTCTTGCCCTGGCAGTTGATGCGTGTGAAGGCTGCATCGATGGGGCCCTCGATGCCCCAGACGTCACTGATGAGCTTGGGGTAGCCAGGCCTCACACTGGTCTTGTCCAGCTCATAGAAGTACTTCCCTGGGGAGAGAGGAGACGTAGGGGAAGTGCGAGGGACTGCAGACACAGCACAGGGTGCCAGCACAGCAGCATGTCCCACGTGTCCCACAAAGTACCTCGAAAAGCGTAAAGGGAACCATTCTTCAGGTCAGTGAAGGCATCAAAAGGTTTCCCGCTGCACAGCTCTTCAGGCTCCTCAGACACTTCTGGGGTGGTGCTGGGCACCTCTGTCAGTGTCTCCTCGGGGTTTGGCTTGCTCTCTGGGGTGGTCTCCACCAGCACTGGGGCTGTGGGCAGCTCTGTGGGGTCTGCCACGGGCACCTCTTCCGTGACAAAGTCGACGGTGAGGTTGTAGTCCAGGTAGTCGTCCTCCGGCAAGGCAAAGACATCTCCCCGGGTCACTGCAGGAGGGAGCAGGTTGGTTCCCAGTGGGTCTGGGTGCAGGAGATGTTCCCTCCCAGGCAATAGAGATTTACAGAATCATGGAGTCAATAAGGCTGAAAGAGACCTCTAAGATCATAAAGTCCAATTTAACCCAGCACTGCCAACCATGTCCCCAAGTGCCACAAGTACACTTTTTTTAGAACACTTCCACAGGATGGTGACTCCACCTGGGCAGCCTATTCCAATGCCTGAACACCCTTTCAGAGAAGACGTTTTTCCTACTAACCAATCTATCCAATTAGTGAGATCCCACGCTCCAGATGGCAATGACCCAGCTTCCAAAAACCCCTGTGCTGCAGCAAATCCTGATGCTGACTTCACCCCGCAGACACAGGTGGGTGCAGAGCTGACCCAGCACAGACCCCAGGGTGTGGAGTACCCACAGCCACCCCGTTCCCCCTGTGCCCTGGCCAGGAGGGTGGCCATGGGGACAGTACCTTTGGCTTTGCAGACAGTGGAGTAGTCGCTGCAGCAGCTCTGGTAGTACACACAGAGGGTGTCACACTGGCACTTGTGGCCTGCATCGAAGCCTTCTTCACAGCGGCCCTCGCAGGAGTCTGCAAAAGCCACCCCACAGCTCAGGAGGGGTAATATGGAGTGGGGCAGTGGGGCCCATGTCTCCCCTCCTAGCCCAGCCCCACGGAGAAAAACAAACTTGGGGATGTTCTGGTTGGGGGTACCCCATCCCTTCATGGTCAACTCCATCACCAGGGGCTACAGCAGCTCCTTGCCCTGCTCCCACTCAGGTCCTGCTGGGATGGGAGCCATGGGTTGGGCTGTGCCATGCTCCCAGTTCTGTGCTGGCAGCCCAGCCGTGGGTGGGCAGGGATTTGCCAAGGCACCATTGACCCCCATGTGCTGCCCACTTGCTTTCTCCCCATCCTGCAGGGTACAGCCAATGTGGCCATGGCCACCATCCACTCCGTTCCCACCCTGCCCAGGCTGTCCAGCCCCTCCACCAGCCCAGGAATCACTCTTTCTCCATCCCCAAAGCACCTGGTCAGGGGTTGGCTGGCTAAATCTCACCTTCTGCAGCACGGGTGGTGGCAAGCAGGGCCAGCAGGAGGGCAGGGAAGAGCAGCCTCATCCTGGGTGTCCCTCCTGTGACTGTGCAGGCTGGAGCACAGCGCAGCCCCAGCATCCAGTGTTTGCTCAGCCTGCCCCGGCGGGAGAAAGCAAACAGCCCAAGGTCGGAACAGGGGAAAGGGGCAGAGATGATCTCCCACCCAGCTTCCCCCACAGTCCACGCTGAGCTGGGTGTTGTCTGCAGGGGGACAGGGCTGCCACGAGTGCCAGCAGCTCCTCCCCAGCCCCGGTGCAGGTTGGGCACTGTTCAGAGACTGGGGAGGGACAGCAGAAAGACAGTCAGGAACCATCTTGAGGTCCTGCCACACTTATTTCATAACATACCTCATGGTGTAAAAGCAACCAGCTGTTTCCCAGTCTGGTCTTAGAAAAGACAAAAACCCAAATCAGATGGGATGGAGGAGCAATGCTCAGAAGACAAAGGGAAAAGCCCCAGGCTTATGCTTGCCCAAAATATCACCATTTTGGAGGGCTTATTCTTGGGATTTCAGCTTTCTCAATGTCAAGGCTGGGAAGAGACCTGGGGAGCTCCAAGGCAGGGTGGCTCAGGATGGGGCAGGTGCCACCTCTGTGGTGGGGACCAGAGGCCAGAGGTGAGCGGCCGGGGGCAGGAGCCCTCAGTACTTTCACTGCAGAAGGCAAACAAAAGCCTGTGTATTTTGCTCCCGTCATTCCCTTTCCAACCAATCTTTCAGTTACTAATTAATGTCGACTCAGCTCTTTTGGCAGCTCCTGATAACTCTGGGATGTTTATTTAATCGGGGCAAGGAGCAAACGCACACGAAGCTGCAGCAATCCTGATTCTTCTGCTTCTGCTGGGACAGGAGCTCCAAGGGATCTGTCCCAGCCCTTGGGAAGGAGTGGTGCAGCTTTGGGCCTTAAGTGATGCAAGATTTGGGGTGAGAGAAACCAGAGCAGGGTGTCCACTGCTCCAGGGGTCTTTCCACTGCCAGCTGAGACACAGGCAGTTCCTGGCATCATCTGCTCCTGGCATCTTGCTGGAAATAGCTTTATTTGGTTTTGAGACAAGCATTTCCACCTGGAAGCCCTGAGGAGCTGAGGACAGCTACCAGACATCGGCTTTTGGGGCAGAACTTCTGCAGCCCTCACCCCACTCCTTGTCCCCTGGCCTCAGCTATGGCAGGGCTGACATTGTCCCCAAGTGCCAGCACCAGCCCAGTGCTTAACCAGTGCTGAACCGGTCCTGTGGGACAACAGCCCTGCGAGGGTTCAGGCTTGCAGGAGGCTCTGGGGAAGAAGGGCAGGGCATTGTCTGAGCTGCTTTGGCTGATCAGCTAAGGCAAAGCTCCCTCCTGCTGCTCCAGGCTCCCAACCACCAGCCACAGATCCATGAAAGCTCAGCGAGCCCTTCCCTGCCAGGAGCAGATCCCAGGAAAGGGGTTGGTTGGATAAGGGGGCCCCGGGGAGCTCCTGCAGCCAAGGGCTGAGCAGATCCAGTGAGGAAAACTCGGGAAATGGGGCTGATCCCCCAGGACAAGGCTGGGAACCGCTGCAGTTCCAGAGCCCAGGCTGCTGGGTCTGAAATCTCTCCCAAAAAGCAAAGCAAAGCAAAACTAAAAGCAAAACAAAAGCTCAGTTCTCTGGGTTAGTCAGGACAAGCCAAAGGGAATGGTTTGAATTCTGCTGCCCCCGGGCAGAAACCCTCTGCTGCTCTACACTGCAACAGCCCTTATGGTTACCCCTGATTAATAATAATTAATTAATAATAATTAATAATAATTTATCAGGAAATTCCTTACTGGTTCTGTGCCGAGCTTCTCCCGCAGTTTTGCGCTGCTCGGGGTGCCTCGTTCGCCGTCTGTGGATGATGTCCCGTTCCTCTGTCTGTCCCTTCGTAGTGGGTTCAGAGGGGATTAAGAGCGACTCTGTCACATCCAAACATCAACTAGAATTTAAGTCTCAGGCTGACCTGGCAGCAACCTGGTTTTGGAGTCAAGGACTTAAGCTGCTCCTCCCAGCACATCCGAGAAATGCCCAAAGCATTTAAGCATTTCTGCCCTGAGCACGTCTGGCCTGGAAAAAGAAAACAAAAGAGGCCCAGGCTGCCTCTGTTCTTTCTTTTATCATGCAAATCCAGAGCCCACCCAGAAGAGCTGCTCTGAATTTCCACCAAGCAATGGGTATTTGCCCCCTGCTGATACCAAAGGGTTCAAAACACCGTGCCAGGGTGGTCACAGCCTCACCGTGACCACCACGGTGCCTGGTGCCCTTTACCTCCACCCTGTGCCCCCTCGCTGGTCACAGAGGGTCCTGAAGAGGTGTCCTTCAAAATCCTCGGACACAGTGGGGGATGTGGGACAGCAGGACAAGCCCCAGCTCAGGCTGGACAGGGAGGGCTAGAAATAGAATGGTTTGGGTTGAAAATGAAAAATTGTCTAGCTCCAAATCCTGTCACGTTCCACTCTCCCAGGTTGCTCCAAGCCCTGTTAACCTGGCCTTGGACACTTTCAGCGTCGGGACATTCACAGCTTCCCTGAACAAGTACTCCACAAGTAAAAATGTTATCTTAGTATCTAATCTAAATCTCTCATATTTTATTTTAAAACGGCTCTCTTTTGTCCTATCGTGTAAAAAGTCACTTCCTCTTTTTCTAATGAGCCCTATTTGAGCACTGAAAGGCCACAATCACAGAAACACAAAATTTAGGTTGGAAAAGCCCTCTGAGACCGATTCGGCACTGCCGAACCATGTCCCCAAGTGCCACATCCACGCTTCTGTTAAACCATTCCGGGGCTGGTGGCAGGAGGGTTCTGGGGGCATCTGCAGCGGGAGGGGGCTGCACTGCCGGGACCCAGCCCCTCCTTGGAGAGGCGGCGCCTGCTCTCAATGACATCAGCCGCGGGGACCGGGATGCTGAGCCCGGCTCGGGGAAGGCGGATCCCGCTCCGCTTGCAGCTCCGCATCCCGGCGGGGCAGAGGGGGCAGCGGGACTCATCCCCCGTGCGGTGCCCCGGCAGGAGCGGGGCTCCCCGCGGGATGCCGCGGTAGCCGCCGCCGATGCTCGCCCTGCTGCTGTCGCTGCACGCCCTGGGCCGGTCCCTGGCCATGGAGCGGCTGGCGGTGCCCGAGTGTGTGAGCCGGGCCGGCGGCTGGGCGGGCGGGGGCAGCCCCCGGGAGCACGGCGGGGTGTCCCCCGGGGTGGGCAGCGAGGCACGGGAGGCGCTGGAGCGGGTCCTGCCCGTCCTCCGCCGGGCCATCGCCCACGCCGCGCAGGCGGCCACGGCCGAGGGGCTGCGGGCGGCCCTGTCCGAGGTGTTCCGGCTGGTGGAGGAGGCCTGGGCCATGCCCGCCGTGGGGAGGGACGTGGCCAAGGTGCTGTGCGATGTGATCCGCCTCGAGGGAGGCCTGGACCTGCTGCTCAACCTGCTCTACACCGCCGAGCTGGAGACCAAGTGCCAGGCAGGAAAACTCCTGGAGCAGATCCTGGTGGCAGAAAACCGGTGAGTCTGCAAAGAGCCCCTCAGCCTCACCCGGCCGGGCACAGCCCAACCCTGCACGCTTTGGGTTCAAAGGGACCTTAAAGGCCTCATCCCAACCCCAGGCACGCTTCGGGTTCCAAGGGACTATAACGGCCTCATCCCAACCCCGGGCAAAGGGACCTTAAAGGCCTCATCCCAAACCGGGCACACTTCGGGTTCCAAGGGACCTTAAAGGCCTCATCCCAACCCCGGGCAAAGGGACCTTAAAGGCCTCATCCCAACCCCAGGCACGCTTCGGGTTCCAAAGGACCTTAAAAGCCTCATCCCAACCCCGAGCACGCTTCGGGTTCCAAGGGACCTTAAAGGCCTCATCCCAACCCCGGGCAAAGGGACCTTAAAGGCCTCATCCCAACCCCAGGCACGCTTCGGGTTCAAAGGGACCTTAAAGGTCTCATCCCAACCCCCTGCCCACGCAGGGACACCTTCCACAGACCAGGTTGCTTCAAGTCAATCCGACCTGGCCTTGACCTACCTTTACCCATCCTCACACCTCCACAAATTTCCCTGCTGTGAGCGTCCTCTGCTGCACAAACCCGCCTGGTTCCCACCACATCCCCCCACAGCAGTGCTTGTGCTCAGAGTCCCTGGCTCCTGTCCAGGCAATGACCATGGCCTGCTCCCTTCCCCCATATCTGGAGGGGGGAGGACCAGCCCCAGCCCAGGGATGCTGGTGAGGACCGGGGTGTCCTCCTGAGCCCCCCTCAGCCAGGTGGAGCTGAGTCAGTTTGGCTCATCCCACCCAAAGGCCAAGACGTGACCCCCCTTTGGTCGTAACTGCAGCATGAGGAGGACAAAGCCACTTCCCAGAGCCTTCCTGCTGCTGCCCAGGGCTGGGATGAAGCCACAAGGAGGTGTCAAATGGTCAACAGCCCTCAGCCCCTAGTTCAGGTGCATGTGCTGCTGCCCAGCACAGGTGAGAGGTGTTGGGATGTCCCTGTCAGAGCATGGGCACGGTGGGTGGCAGTGTGTGCCTGAGTCTGTGTGTGAGTACAAAGGTGCATGTGCACACCTGACACGTCTGAATCACAGCACCCACACACAGCTCACCCTTCCAACACCCCAAATGCACTCTGCCACCTCTGCTCTCCCTCAGAGCACCCCAACCCAACCCCAGCCAGGGCTCTGGAGAGTATGTGGAGGGAGCCTGGCCCAACTTTCTGGGGGATGTCTCTTGCTGGAAGGTTGTGGACTCACAGCCTGAGCCTCACTTCATGCGCTGGCAAGAAAAAAAAGCGGCAGCTAAATCAGGAAAGCCCATTAGGGTGGAATTTAATCCCAGGAAGCATCACTGGCACAGTCTGAATTCAGTACTCAGCTCCTTAGCAAAAGAAAGCATTTGCTGGAGTTGTTTCTGCTCCAGGAGCAGTTGATGGGCCAGGGTCTTGGAGCAGCCATGGCACTCCAGCCCCTCTCTTCCCACAACTTCTGAGCCATGGCAGGGAGGTGTGGGGCTCCCCTTTGGGTCCAGGCCTCTCACTTGCACAACTCCCCAGTCTGTGCACAGCAGCAGAGGTGTTTAACTGGGAGCTGGACAGGTCCTGGCTCCATCTGCAGCTGCAGGGAGTCGGGGACCTGTGTTTGTCATCCAGCTCCATGGCTGAGTCCGGGCTCGGAGCCAGACCAGGCTGAGGGCTTTTTTTTTTTTTCCCCCCCGGGCTCTTCACAACATTTCCTGTCAAACCCACCCCAAGGTCAGTGAGAGCCCTGTGTGTCACAGGCTTCCCAGAAAAGTTCTTCCTGCCTGCCAGCACAGAGGCTGGCGTGCCATCACCCCACCACGGCTGGGGACTGAGCGTGCCACTGCCCTCCTGAGCAGCAGGGCACGGGGCAGCAGTGCCAGTGCTGCCTCACTAACAGAGCAGCTCCAGCACGGCACCAAATGGCCACTGCTGAGGGTGGAGCTGCCACTTGCCCCAGGAAAGCTCATGGGAGCACAGCCAAGAGCTCATCTCGGAGGGTGGTAAGGTCTTGGCACAGTTTGCTCTTAGAAGCTGTGGCTGCTCCATCCCTCAAAGTGTCCAAGGTCAGGTTGGACAGGGCTTGGAGCAACCTGGTCTGGTGGAAGGTGTCCCTGCCCATGGCAGGGGCTTGGGCCTGGATGAGTTTTCAGGTCCCTTCCAACCCAAATCATTCGATGACCCTGATTTTCCCCTTCCTCACTGCATTTCAAGGCACTGCTCCATTCAGGTGTCATTTTAAGCACAGGCCTCCCAAGATCAGCCATGGCCAAGCAGCAGCTGGTGGCCCTTGGCCACTCACCCCAGGTTATTGCTGTCCTCTTCCAGAAGAGTGCAGGGTGAGAAAGTAAAGAGCTTCCCTCCAGCTGCCATCCCAGGACAGACAGACCCCCAGACATGTGGACACGGCTGCTTGGCTGCTCAGCCAGGTGTGAAAGCCCTGTGCTGACAGCACTGACAGCAATGCTTAGGCAGCAAACAAGTTTCACTCCCAAACACAAAACAGCTCCACACCACAGCAATGCTGGCCCAGCAGATCCATTTCCAGCCTGTCATTAACCCACCCTGCCTGTTATTGCTGTGAAGATCCTACCTCGAGCATGAGAGCATCCAGTGAGGGGGTCCTGGGCTGTGCACCCCATCACAAATTCTTCCATCAGACCCACACAGGCTCCTCCAACACCAGCCTGCTGCATCTTGCTGCATTGCATATCTGGGAGCTGTGTCCTACAGGGAAACATCTCTGTCCTGGGATAAATGTCACCAAGGCACAGGCCACACCAGTCACTGTTGTCACTCCTTGCACGTCCATCTGCCCCTCCTCCCCATCTCCTTCCCACAGGGACCGCATCGCTCGGATCGGTTTGGGCGTAATCCTGAACTTAGCCAAGGAGCGGGACATCCCCCAGCTGGCTCAGAGTGTCTCTGGGATCCTGGAGCACATGTTCAAACACACGGAGGAGACCTGCTTCCAGCTGATCTCCGACGGGGGCCTGGACACCATCCTGTACTGGTGCCGCTGGACGGACCCCGCCGTGCTGCGCCACTGCGCCATGGCCTTGGCCAACTGCGCCATGTACGGGGGCCAGGCCAACCAGCGCCTGATGATCGAGAAGAAGGCGGCAGAGTGGCTTTTCCCCCTGGCCTTCTCCAAAGATGATGAGCTGATCCGGCTGCACGCCTGCCTGGCCATCACGGTGCTGGCCACCAACAAGGAGATCGAGAAGGAGGTGGAGCGCTCGGGGACGCTGGCGCTGGTGGAGCCCTTCATCGCCTCGCTGGACCCCGAGCAGTTCGCCCGGGAGATGCTGGGCAGCAGTGACAACATCCAGGGGAGGACGGCGCAGGACCTGCAGCGCCTCGTGCCCCTGCTGGACAGCTCCCGGCTGGAGGCCCAGTGCATCGCCGCCTTCTACCTCTGCACCGAGGCTGCCATCAAAGCCAGGCAGAAGAAAACACAGGTAAAGGGTAGGTTGGCCTGGAGGAAGGTGATGACAAAGGGAAGGGGTGCCACAGCTGCATCTCGGTGTCTTTTGCTCGCCAAACACCTTGGTTCTCACCTGGCCTGGCACAGATTGTTGGGAAGAGGATGAGGGGAAGCAAAGTGATGTCTCTTCCCTTTGTGTCCACAGATTTTCGGTGAGATCGGGGCTACACAGAGCCTGAAGAGGATTGTGTGCTACTCCACCAGCAGTACCACCTCCTCCCTGGCCAAAAAGGTGCTGCGTATGATTGGGGAGGAGGTCCCTCGGCGCATCCTGCCCACGGTTCCCAACTGGAAGTCCTGTGAGGTGCAGACATGGCTGCAGCAGATCGGATTCAACAAATACTGCCAGAGATTCCTGGTAGGGCTCTGGGCTGGGGGAGGGACACATGGATGGACACTTCTGTCCCATCTTGCAGCAGATGTGCAAGCATCTCACCCAACTTTTCCTGGGACCTTTCCAGCCTGGATTTCTCTTGGCAGGATCACCAGGTGGATGGGGACATTCTCCTGAGGCTGACAGAGCAGGAGCTGCAGAAGGATTTGGGGATGGACTCCAGCATCACCCGGAAAAGGTAGGACCACCACCAGGACTCCCTCAGGGCCATCACCACAGTGGCAGAGCCAGGGACAAGGTCTCTGCCTTTCCCTTCTTGCAAAACCAGGAACAGAGATCCTCCAAATGTAAAACCTGGACTGCCAGGGCTTTTCCACTGCACCCTTCGCAGTCACAGAGAGATTTCTGTAGTGGCACCACTGCATAGCAGAGGTGTGGGCGGGGCAAAGACCACCTATGGCACAGGGCAGGTGGGATCCTTCCCAAAAGATAGGAACTTACCCTTAGCTGAGCTGCTCACACCTCGGTGTCCCGAGGACCAGCACTCCCATGCAGCTGTTCCTCTGTTTGCTGTTTTTGGAGCTCATCATTCACCCCAGCATGGAGCTGCACTCCCTCCTGAGCAGGTAAAATGTTGAAATCCAAAATGCAGGGAACTCCCAGAACTCTGGGCTTGTAAGTCAAAGCTTAGAATTAAACATAGAATTTGATTTGAGACATTGGAAAAAGCTTCCAAACTTAGGTGCTAGAAGTGAGAATGTGGATTTATAGTTGAAAGGAGGGACACGTTAAGTTAAGAAGAGGAAAGTTTACAGGTTTAGAATTTAAGATATAGAAAAAATAAAAGTAGCTACAAAGATAAACAAGAAGTTTAGAATGTAGTAGTGTAGGCTTGTGTGTTATAAAATAATTGGTTAAGAAAACCTGCATTGTACCATGAGTCCACAAGACAAAACATTTAAGGATTAAGTCAAAAGCATAAATATCCTTGTTAGCAGTGTTTTATTGGTTAATAAACCCTTAAAAATCTTGTAACTAGAAGTCTCATGACCTTCTGAACCCTGTGGTAAAGATGTGAGCCAAACTCACCCTTCCTACCTATGCAGAAGATAAGAAAAATAAACCACATCACCTAAAGCAACCTAGAGGTCCCATCTCCATCTCACTCAGAACTCCTTCAAGAATCCCCTCTGTAAAAGACGCGGTGCCACGCATCTCTGAGTGCTGCCTGGTGCTTTGTTCATCCCTCCACCAGGTTTTTCCGGGAGCTGACGGAGCTCAAGACCTTCGCCAACTACTCCACCTGTGACCGCAGCAACCTGGCCGACTGGCTGGGGGGCATCGACCCCAAATTCCGGCAGTACACCTACAACCTGCTCACCTGCGGCATCGACCGCAACTTCCTGCACCGCGTGACGGAGCAGCAGCTGCAGGAGGACTGTCACATCCACACCGGCTTCCACCGCGTCCGCATCCTCACCGCGGCCAGGGGTGCGGCTCCCAGCAGGAGGGAAGGGGCTGGAGCGGTCTTTGGGATGAGCTGCCGGGTGGTTTTTAACTTGTGGTGGTTGTTTTGTGCTGTCTAGAAACGCTGCACTCCCCCATCACGCTGCAAACCACGTCCGACGGGACCGACGTGTTCATCAGCTACCGGAGGAGCACCGGCTCGCAGCTGGCCAGGTGAGCCCTACAGGGAATGGAGAAGCCCAGAGGGAAGGAGGGTGGTCAGCTGTGGGAAAAGTGTGGAATGGGGAGGAAGGAAAGGCTGCCAAAACTGCAGAGCAAATGGCGACAGCACACGTGAGAAGCTGCTCAGTGGACAGGCCAATTCCTGTCACCGCCACCTTGGCACTGAGTGACCCTTTCCTCACGCTCCTTGGGCTGTAGGGGATCACAGCTGGCAGCCAGCCTCAGCTCCCTGTGTTCTCTGCACGTGCCCAGGCAGTTGGGCCGGAGCTGGCATCTCATTCTCTGCTCCTCTGTCTCACCATGTCTCAGCCAACATGGTGAGACAGCAAATGACACCTCTCCTCATGGTGCTGTCCCCTGTTGCCACCAGCCTGCTGAAGGTCCACCTGCAGCTCCATGGCTTCAGCGTGTTCATCGACGTGGAGAAGCTGGAGGCAGGGAAGTTTGAAGATAAGCTGATCCAGAGCGTCCTGGGTGCCCGGAATTTTGTGCTGGTGCTCTCACCAAAAGCACTGGATAAATGCATGGAGGATCCCGAGTGCAAGGACTGGGTACACAAGGTAAGAGACGCCTCCAGGTGGGACCTCTGTGGACATTGGGGTGGGAGGGAGCTGGTGAGGGGCTGATACAGGCCATGAGCACCTGCATGTTCTGTTCCTGCAGGAGATTGTGACAGCCCTGAACTCTGGGAAGAACATTGTACCTGTTACAGACCATTTTGAGTGGCCAGACCCAGAAACACTTCCCAAGGACATGAGGGCTGTCCTGAAATTTAATGGTATCATGTAAGTAAAAATAACCTGTGCCATGGGGTTCCTTGACACCTGAGGAGAACAACTTGCATAACGAGTAGCAAAGAACCCAAGGACATTGGGACAAACAGACGAGGGTGGCAGAACAGGTCAAAGGGACACTGAGTCACTCCAGGTGCTGCAGAGCTTGCAAGGAGCAAAGGTTCCCACCACATCCCTGCTGCTGGTGTTGTGCTGGGGCTGCTGGGAGGGCACCCATCCTCAGGCAGGAGTGATGCTGGCAGGTTTTACAGCTCACCTGGCTTTCTTTCCCCCCCTGCTTTCCCTTTGTGCATCCCAGCCTGGCAGGGTGTTCTGCAGCATCCGTGGGGAAAAGGGAGCTCTTAGAGAGCTGGGGAGGAGGAAAGGGGTCTCTGGCTCCTGGCCCAGATGAACTGAGCTATCCTCTGGCAGCCCACACACAGCAGAAAAATCAAACATCACATTTTTCCCCTCAATACAGGTGGTCCCACGAGTACCAGGAGGCCACGATTGACAAAATCATCCGCTTTCTCCAGGGACGCTCCTCCCGGGACTCCTCGGCTGGCTCGGAGAACGGGCTGGACTGTCTGCACTCCCTGGGGCAGAGCTAGAACCAGGACAGCAGCCTCAGAGACTCCCAGGTGACCCCTTTTTTTTGAGGGGGTTCCAAATTTATCCCTCCTGACTTTTTCCTATCTTTGAGAGAAAACCTGTGGCTCTTTCTCCCTCCTCTCCCCCCAAATACAAGCCCCTGGCCCCCAGGGCCAGCACTCAGGCCGGGGGAGCCAAGGCAGGCTGGACTCTGGGATGGATTCTGTGTCTCCCACGTCCTCCTGTGGGGTGGCAGGACCTGCACGGGGTGTGAGGGAGACTGGCACCATCCAGACCCCCACAAGCAGCTGCAGCTTCCCCCAGAAACACGTCCAAAGAGGGAGAATCTTTGGAGGACTGAAAATCGGAGAAGTGTTGAGAATCCATCATAAGAGGACACAACTGAGAGGAAGGTGAGGTTCTGCCATGTGCCCCAGGAATATCCTTGTGGTCAGAAACTGAGAGCAGGAAAGGGCAAATAAAAACTAAGCCCTAACAAAATCTTTGTGTTTGGGAAAGATAACCCACAGGGGCCTTCTGAAGTGCTTTATCTTTCCAGCAATGTCCCTTTATCACAAGAGCTCCTTCCCTCCTCAAAAGACTTCCACCTCCCAGTGCTGCAAAACCTCTGTGTGCTCTTGACTCTAGCACTGGAAATTTGGGGTTAGGCCACATGAAGTTTCTGCAGGATCTCTGCAAAAAGTGCTTTTCAAATACCCTCCTTCCCTCCATCTGAAGTCTCAGCTTCAGCACTTTATCAGGTCTGTATTTTCAGGGCACTGGAGGCTGGATTGTGACCCTGAAAAACTTGAAATCCATGCAGGGAAGATGCTAATTGCTGTGTTTGTGGAGTAATTCTACACTGTGGCTGTATTTTTTCCTGCTCCACAGCTGTATTTATCCTGCTCCTGTGGTCTGTGCCTTCAGCAGGAGCTGGTGAATCTCTCTGCTGACCACCACACCCCCACAGCCCTGGCTGAGCTCTGGGGTTGTCCCTGCTCACTGCTGGATGCAATTCCAAGTACCTCTTCTCAACACCCACTGGGGCTTTTTGCAGCTCCTCACATTAAAATATAAAGAAAAAACAGAGTTTTTGCAAAGGTCTGGCAAAGGATGCTCCAGGACCATCAGTGCCTGCTGCCAACACTGCTGGTGAGGAACCATGGACATTCCTGACACAAATCCCTGTATTCCACACTCCAGGCTGCTGAATCACCTTGCACTAGCAACAGGCTCCTCTTCCAATCCCTGCTTGAGAAAAACCTCAACCTTTCCAGGAGGTAACAAGGAGTCTCAGCCACCCTGTCCTCCTCCTGGCTCTCCCTGGAGCCCTGCTTTAACTGTCAGGAACACACTTCCTTCTTTTGGCTTGGATCCATGAACAGTTCAGGGAAAAAAAAAAAAAAAAAGTTAATTTTGGTGCTTTATGGATAGCTCTTATCAGCTCACAGTTAATGGCATCTTTGCTCTCCAGTGAAAGGTTAATAGCCATATTTGCCCAGCATTCATCAGAATCAGAATCCAGCTAATCTCCAGGATAAATAACAAGAAGGCAGCAGATGAGCCCAAAGGTGAATCTGCCCAAGGATAAAATCCTCTTGTGAGCTGCTTCAGGGAAAAGCCTTCAGTAACTGAACAACAAGGCCTCCATGGCCATGGAAGGAGTCCCACACAAACAGTCCTAAGGATTTTCCTCCCTGCAATAACAGCTGGTGAGATGATTGTGTCGTTTCCCAGGAGCTCTGTAGCAATCAGCCTCCTCACCCAGCTCTCAGTGTGGAGATTTACTTGCTCTCCACAGCTCAGGTGTCTCACCTGACACGAGATCCCATCTCCTGCTCCAGCTGCCCAGACTGTGACTCCTCCCGTTTCCCCATCATTATCTTCACCTTAATGAACTTGCCCTGCTTCTGGCAAGGCATCCCATCCCCAGCCCCTTCCAGCTGGAGCAGACCCAAGGAAATAAATTCCTCTGTCCTCACCCTCCCTCATTCCTTTGCTCTGCCATGTCAATAGTGCTTGGAGTTATTCAGTCAGGCATTATTAATAAATCTGGTTTTTACTCTAAATCCCTTCCCCTTTGTCTGTATCACATGTTTCTCTCCCTGCAGGCTTTTCACACTTGTTTTCCCTTGGCACCATGAAGGGTGACATTCCCAAGCACCATTCCCTCACTTCCCACTCACCTTTGCATGGACTGATGCACTGCACCCCCAGAGAGACTCTGCCTGCTGTCACCAGCCATGGCTCCACTGTTGCAACTCTTGGAGGATGGCCTAGAAAAACTTTGGTTTAATTTTTTTAATAAGGCATAATAGCTGCCATTGAATCTGTCCCCATGCAGAGCCAGGTTTCACCTCACTGCACAACACTGCTTGAATTGCTTCAATTCACAATCAGTTCAGCCACAAACATCTACTGCAACATTCACAGCATGCCCTGTTCCACAGGGAGGCCAATTCCAGGCTGGGCCCAGCAATCAGACCTGTAATTCCCACCTTCCCTGGCACTACTGCTTGGAGCAAGTGGCATAACACCAAGTCCTTAAAGCCTCCCTGCTTCTCTGCTCCCCAGTTCTGCTTTTACCACGAACTCCCAATGGACAGGGACAAAGCAGGGTACAAGCATTTCACATTTTCTGCACACTGAAGGACAGGTTTCAGATGAAGCTCTCCTGCAAGCTTTACTCTGGTGGTCAGGAAAAGCAAGTTTTGGCTGCTTGCTAGGCCCAAACCTGCATTTTCCCTGACTTTTCACTCTCACACACTCATTCTCCACGAGACAGATAAATTCCTTCTGCTCCTTCTTTACTGCAGTCTTCAATAAAGGACTGAGAAGGAAAATAATGGCGAGAAACCTCGAACGAGTCAAGGACAAACGATATCAACAGCTGCACAAGATATCCAGAGTTTTATGAACCATAAAAGAGCATGGAGGTTTTAATCATTCTGAAAGTAACAGTAAAGTCATTACTGCACGTACCTGACCAGTATGTGCAGTGCAGTGTACACAGAACTGCTGGTTTATGGCACGTTGGGGAAAAAAAAAGGATTGCAGCAACACAGATAATGCTTTGGAAAGAACAATTACAAGCACAATGGACATGGGGTTTCTTGCTGGCATCAACAGATCCCAGGGCAAGCAGCAGAACTGAGGTCATTAACACAAGATTACACCACATACAACAAAAAAGATTAATCTTAAAGACACTAGTCCTGTCCCCACAGCAGCTTGCTGAGGAAGGCCTCTGCATAAGCACAGCAGGGATTTCACATGACTGGGCACACCTATCAAACTGGGGCTCAGATCTGCAGCAAAAGGGGGGAACAATTCTGACCATTTTCTCCTTAACTCCATGGCTTTTGGCAACTGTCAATTAAGGCACGTACAGGTGTTGCTCCAAGGATACTCGTGGGTCCCTCCCAACCCAGGATTTATTCTACTGGCCCTGCAGTATTCTCAGATAATCTGTTACTTCTCAAAACCACCTCTGAGATCCTGGGCTGAGCTGCAGACAGGCAGGACATACCACTGGCACTCCTACCAACACTTCAGGAATTAGATCCTCATCTTTGGGCACCTCTGACTTGCAAAACTGAAGCTGGTTCAGTCAGTAAGGACAGCAATAGCACTCCTGTGCTAAACTACCCCTCTCCATAAGGAGTTTTGTGGTCTGGCATGTCACAGTTGTTGGGTTTTTACTGGCAATGTGGTGATCTGGAGCACAGATCCCCAACAGAACACTGGTGGGTGCCTCTGCTTCAGCCTGTGCCTCACCCACACCATCAGCTCATCTGCTGCACACTGGAATACTCTGAGGGGAAAATGCTCAGCAATTAAACCAGAACTCACTCCTCTCTCCCCACCAAAAGCATGGCAGAGCCTTCTGGCCCCACCAAACCCCAAACCACAAACCAGCCTTGCAAAAGGCCCACACAGCTTGATTGGCTTTTGTGTCTCTTGGGCTTTCTCTGACAGACGAGCCAACACAACATTGAAGAGGCATTCACAGCTCCAAATCAAGTTCCTCCTGTGATTTCCAACTACTTGGCATTTAGAAGTTAGTAAGGACAAGCAGAGTGTCCCTCCCACACTGATCTGTCCTTTGAGGGAAGAATAAAGTGTAATCTTCAGGTGGACACTGCCATGCTGGCCAATTCCTTGGTGTTAAATTCAGTCTTTTGTGGGGGACAGGGAAGCATCTTGGAAGTGGTTGTAGTCGTGTTTGGAATCCCAGATTTGTATCCACCTAGAAAAGAATTAACAGTTTCAGCTTCCAAAGGCACATGGGGATGTTGCTGAATTGAGTGAGTCTTAAAAATTTCAGAGGAAAAAACCAAAATTACCCTGCCAGGAGCTGCTGCACTTCTACAAATCCAAATACATTCCCTCTCCCAGAACCTACCAGGGGATTTGTTTTCTATTACAACAAAACTTCTGCTTCAATTACTAAAGAAATTTACAGGAAGAGAGACTGCTGAGAGAGCTCCATCTCTTCCATGAAGAACTTTCAAATTCAATTCCAGATTTTGGATTCCATTGAGGCTGGAGGGATGCTTTGAAGCACTTTGAATATTGGCAGCTACATTACTCAGGCTGCAGGTTTATCCCTAGGATTCAGATTCCAAACAAAATGACCTGCATCTTTTTACTGGAGCACCAGACACCCTCTCACAACCAGAACTGAAAATATGCCTTAAAAACTGCCAGCTTCTATCCTAAGAGTACACAGTATTTTCCATATGACATTGCATGGCAAAGTTTGGACATTTGAAGTAAATTACCCAAGGATAGCTGCTGGAATAAGAAGGATTATAGCCCCAAAGAGAAATGGGAATCCCCTCATGAAGTGCAAGGTGGCAGGGTAGAGAGAGTTGAACACTCCTGTAGACACGAGTGAACACAGCCCTTCCACACAGGCAACAGAAGCAAAGAGAGCACCTGGAAAAGAGAGATAAGAGGTTAATGGTGAGATAGGCAGGTGGTTATTGCCTGTAAACAGCTGTAACACATCACCCTCAGTGGATTCTGCCAATCTTTCCAAGGGTTTGCACTTGCCATCAGAAAGGTGTGTGAATATCAAGAGTGGGACAGGACTGGCGTGGCACGTCCAGCCTGTGGCCATGACCGCCTCACCAACCTGCAGGTTTTGTATCAGGAGATGCCCAGGATATTATCCATCAGCTGGATTGTAAATGCTCCAGGCCAGGGCACCTCTTATCACTTGTTAAACATTAAGTACAGCACAAGATTTAGCACCATAAATCCGCTGTACGTGCCATCGCTGTTCTAAAACAAGAAACGTTTTGCAAAATCACCTCGTTGCCACCTGGATTCCCTCCTCCCCCTGTCTGCCCCGGAGACATTCCTGTGCTGTGTTTCACAGCAAGTGCAAACCCTCCAAACACATAACTGGACAAAAGGCAAATGTGCTCCTCCTACGGGTTATCTGTGATCTTTCACCGTGGTCAATGATACAACCCTCCAAAAACACCTGGTTCTTCCCACTGTTACTGATCTACAGAGGAAAGTTATGGTCAGGAAAATGACTCTTTTCTGTTTGTTATATAATCCATTTTAACTCTTGCTCCTTGTGACAGTTTTGGAAATGAATGCATGGATGAATGAATTATTCCTGCTTTTCTTCCCTTGTTCTCATTTCGGAAATGCAGCAAGTCTGAGTCAAAGAATGACAAATATTTGGGGGAAAAAAAATAAAATCACCCTGAGCCTGAGGGTGAATGCAGGGGCACAGGAGTCCAGAGGAGCCAGGGAATTCCCAACATCCCCAGAGTCTGGTTTCAGTATTCCAAGAAAAAAGTGTTTCAGGATCTGGCTGAAGCACAGTGGTTAATTCCTTACCTTGTTCTGTCTCACTGACCAGCTTGGAGAGCTTGGATCTGATGACTGGAGTGGCTGCCATGGAAAGGAACAGGACTCCGTAACCTGTGAGCAAGACACAGCACATTAGGGAAAGCCCACCTGAAAAATAAAGTCTCCCAAGTCAGTCCCAGAAATCTGCAGCTGCTGGCGGTGTCTCCCTGCTCTATTTAGACACAATTCACCCTAAGGTGAATTCACACAATTCATCATAAGGCACTTCAGTCTGTGCAATACAGTTCTGGGAAGCCTTATGTTCTAGGAGCTACACAGATGCACTTCCAACTTCAGTGTTGGCCAACACTGCCCTTAGCAAGCCACAGTTTTGTGGGTGCATCAGGCAGAACTTCCTCACAGTGCCTGAACTCCCTGTGAAGCACACTACCAGCACCAATGCACCAAAAACCTGAGAAACAGGGATTTAAGCCTTCAGCATCACCTGTAAACATCAGTGGCGTTGTGGTAGCAAGGGAAATCACCACCAGCCCAGCAACGTTGGAGATCAATCCTATCTCTGCCACCCAGGTGTCCTCAAGGCAGAGCTGCAGCAGCCTCAGCCCCGCCAGGCTGCTCAGGTAAGCCAGGTAGCTGGCAGCCGAGCCGTACCCGATGAGATCAGAAGCCCAGCACAGAGGGAAGCCGAGCTCATACAAAACATAGATGTCCTTGGCTCCAAAATGCACCGTGACAATCAGAAAGAAAGCCAGGGTGTACAGAGCCAGCTTCCACCTGGAGCTGGGGTGCTCCGGGGCCGTGTACAGCCGGTACACAGCCTTGTAGTGGCTGAGCGTGAACAGCTTGGCCGCCTTCTTCTGCTTCACCGACTCGCGGAGGAAGAAGGCGGCGTAGAGAGTGGCAGCAAGGCTGGCAGCAAAGGCCAGCCAGAAGGGGTTGATGTAGCCCTGGGCTCTGCGCCACTGGCCACCGCCAATGCTGGCCACCATGCCCGCGGTGCCCAGGCACGCCTCGAGGACGGCCACCCGGAACGTCCGCGCGCGACGCTCGCTGGTGTCGGCCACGTAGGAGAAGCAGCTGGCCAGGATCAGGTTGTAGTCGCCCGTCAGGCCGCTCAGGATGCGTCCCAGGAGGAAGAAGGCGACGTGCAGCTCCAGGTACATGACCAGCAGGTAGATGGCTGTCTGCAGGGCCATGCCCGCGCACGGCAGGATGAGCGCCGGGCGCCGGCCCACGCCGTCGCTCCATGCGCCAAAGAGAGTCACGGAGAAGAGGCTGACAAAGAAACCTCCCAGGTTGATGTAGAGGTTCCAGTGGGACACCAGAGCTTCCACCTCCTGCAGGAGAAACAGGCAGCTGAGGAGCTCCAACATTACCCACTGGGTTCCCCGCTCCTCCTGGGGCTTCCATCACGCTCCCCTTCCCCTCCGGGCTCCCTGCTCCCTTTGGGGCTTCACGTTCCCTCCTGACTCTGCTTCCAGGGACCCCCAGCTCCTCCCAAGCTCCCCGTTCCCCCGGAGCTCCCCTTTTCCCCCAGAGCTTCCCTCTGCCCTGGGACCTCCTGTTCACCGTGAGCCTCCCACTCCCTCCGTGGCTCCCCAGTCCCACGGACCCGCCTTTCCCCCCGGGTCCCCATCTATGCCGTGCCTCCCCTGCCCCCCAGGCTCTCCCCCTGAGCTCTCCATCTGCACCAGAGCCCGCCGCTCCCCCGGGCTCTCCCGTTTCCCGGTGTCCCCACCTGCCGCAGCGGGTCGGCGGTGGCGTTGCCGTCCCCGCAGCCGGAGGACTCGGTGCTGTTGCGGTCGCTGTAGCCGTGCTCGGCTCCCAGCCGGTCCCACAGGTACTGGGTGGCCAGCGGGCCCTGCAGCCCCAGCGACACGGTGGCCAGGAAGAGCAGCGGCTCCACGGCGAGCAGCGACAGGCGGCACGGCCCGGGGGACACCGGGGGCTCGGCGGGCGGCGGAGCGGCCATGGCGGCCATGCAGGGGCGGAGGCTCCGCCCGGAACGGGACTGGCTCTGCTCTACCGGGGATGGGACTGACACGGCTCTACCGGGGATGGGACTGACACGGCTCCGCCCGGAACGGGACTGACACGGCTCCGCTCGGGATGGTTCAAGCTCCGTTCCGCCCGGAATGAGACCGACTCAGCTCCGCTCGGAACGATGCGAGATCTGCTCCGCCCGGAACGGAACCGGCTCGGCTCCGTTCGGTGCTTCGGGCTCAGCTGTGCCCGGAACGGGACCGGCTCCGCTGTGCCCGGAACGGGACCGGCTCCGCTGTGCCCGGAACGGGACCGGCTCCGCTGTGCCCGGAATGGGACCGGCTCCGCTGTGCCCCGAACGGGACCGGTACCGCTGTGCCCCGAACGGGACCGGCCCCGCTGTGCCCCGAACGGGACCGGCACCGCTGTGCCCGGAGCGGGACCGGCTCCGCTCCCTCCGCCGCCAGGGAAACGCGGAGGTTCCCGAGACCCCTCAGCGCTGGCGCTGCAGCGAGCCCGGTGCTAAAGGTGCAGCTCTCAGGCGGTGATGTGCCACAAAATCATGTAATTGTTGAGGTGAGAAAAGCCCTCTGAGATCATCGAGTCCAGCGTTAACCCAGCACGGCCAAAGTCACCGCTAAACCACGTCCCCAAGTGCCACATCTTCACGCAGTTCAATCCCAGCAGGGACGGGGCTCCACCACTTCCCTGAGCAGCCTGTGTTAGTGCCCGAACACCCTCTGGGTGAAAAACCTTTTCCTAATATCCAGCCTAACCCTGACATGCCTTCATGCTGTTCCCTTGGTCCTGTCAGCTGTCACCAGAGAGGAGAGAACAGCCCCTGCCCCTCATGAGGAAGCTGCAGAATGCAAGGAAGGCTGCCCTCAGTGTTCTCCAGACTCAACAAACCAAGCAAAATAAAAATCAACATTTTAACTGCACTAGGATCAGCAAAATACTGTATTTAGTAATATGCGATTGCTTCTAATAATTCACAGCACGTTAGAAAATACTGCTTTTTATAAAGGACAAAATAACTTAGAAATTCAGTTAATAAAGAAGGTTTTGGCTGTGCTGTTTGGTTCCTTGTAAGGTTTGGCTGCCTCGAAGAGCAGATCAGGAAGCAAAGACCGAATTGTCCTTCGAATTCAAAGCACACAAGTCAGAATATTAGATTAACCTGTTTTTATAAACGTGAGCAGTTCCAAACTAATGGAAATTGGCATCGCTCCTCTGACAGCACCGAGGTGCTCATGGACCACAGGAAAAGCCCAGACAAGATAGAAACCACTCATTTTGCAGTAAAGCACTTACAGAACTCCTTTTTAGCATCTTTGAAAGTGTTGTGACTCACGGGACAGTGGCAACCATCTCTGTGGAGGTGCTGCTTTTAAAGAACAGGCACAATTCTTCAGCTGGGACCCTTCCACATTGATATTTACACTCCATAACTGAGGCTGCAGCTGGAGGCCAACCTCTGCCTTGCAGAGATACAAAAACGAGGTGTTCTTTTAGATTTCCATCGCAGCCTTAGGGCATCAGAGTAAAAAGCAGAAAAATTACCTTGCTGTAGGCTGCTGTCACTGCACCCTGTCAGACAGTAATTAAACATTCAATGGAAGCAAGATGTGGGGGAATAGAATTCATTTGAAAGCTCTTTCTCATTCTTTTTGTACCAAGGGTGAGATGCTAAAGCTCAGGGCTGGCACCAAGAAAGGTGATGCTGTTTGTTGTGAGCAACATGCCCAAGTCCAGCTTGCAAATCTGGCAGCTGATTTTCCATCATTAGCAAATTCTTCAGAGAAAACAAGCCCTGGCAGAAAAGGGAGAAGAGGCAGAAAGAGCAGAAGCTTTTTGTGGAGCTGACATCAGATGACCTAATGGCTGTGCTTCCCTTTGTCTCTCTCGAGTAAGCTATAAACAGTACCAAGATAATTTATAGCAATAAAATGATAATGTTATCATCATTAGCTGAGAGATGTACCTGGATGATCTAATAAAGCCATCAATGTAGCATTAACAAGAAATCACCCTTTGGACTTCATTTATTTTATTATTATTATATTATTACTTTTATTAATTAGTTACCCTTTGGACTGAAAATGTTTAGTACTATTTCTGTTAATGTACAGAATCTAGTGATTCACAGCTTGTATTTTGGAAGTTGCCTGCAACTGGGACAAGAATCACTGGTAATTTCCCTGTAGCACCTTTTCTTCTTAATTCCCACCCCCCAGCCCCAATACACCCTGCAAGTTTCCAAAGTTGTGCCTATAAGCCTGCAAGATCAAAAATGTGTAAAAAAAAAATTAAAAATAGCCCAGTGTCTGCAAAGGGATCTCCTGCAGCCAAGTCTTTCCCAATCCACTACGACCTAAGGTAAGGACTGTCAGTCCCTTTCTGTTTGGGGACTTGATGTGGCACCTGGTGACAGCAGCTCTGCCCAGTGGGTTTTGCTCCCCAAAGTGAATTTTTCAAGGAACAAACATAAACATCATAAACAATCACGCTTATATAACTTTTTGCACTGGTGTTTCTAATCCCTGTATTTGAGCATTGCAGATGAGGATGTCTTTTTCAGCGTTCCCCCATATTTTTTTAAAATTTAAATAATTTTGCAGCATGTTTTGGAGGGAGCAGCTTCTCTTTTTTAATAGGAATAACTGTACCTATTCAAAGAGGGCATTATTAGAGACCAAATAATTAATATTATGTTTTTAAAAGCATAGGTCACTCTTTCAAATACCCACTTGCTCCACAAGGGATTAGTTCTCTGATGGATATATCACTTCCCCGAAAGATTCTCTTAAATTCCTGCTCTGACACTCTTTTACTGTCTCCTCCCTTCTTTGTTCTCTTCCTTCTTTCTCCGATTACAGTTCCAAAAACAACAGCCAATCTCCCGAGGTCAATGGTTAATATTCCCTGGTGTTTATATAGCTGCCAGCAGCAGGCTGCAGGCCCTTCAGCACTGGGCCAGCTCCAGCACCATGCCCTTCTCCTGGCAGGCAGTGCTGGCCTGCAGGAAATACCTCATCATCATCCTGGTACCCCTCCTCTTTCTCCCTCTGCCTCTGCTCCTGCCCACCAAGGTAAGGAATTTTTTATCAAAAGTCTCCATGTCTCAGAGTTGGATCTATTTTCTTTGGTTTTTTGGTTTTTTTCCTGAGTATATTGGGGCAATAAAGCAGCAGTGGGGCTTAGATGGATGAGGAGCTACATCTGTGGTTGCATCTTCTAGAGGAACACTCAGGGATATGAGAGAGATTTTGTGACTCTTGCTTTGCATCTGGCTGATGTAGAAAAGGGCTTTCTATGCTGAAGATAAACTCAATTTTAATCCTTCTTTTCATTGCCTAACAGTGTTCAGTTCACATCTTCTTTTATTCTTTTCCTTGCTGTCACTGCTGCTTAGAAGAGGCATTTTCATATAGATAAGACATTCTGATACATAAGGGAAAACAACATGCATTTCAGTCTTGCTCTAATTTATTTAAGAAGAATCTTCCTAAACAAGGATTTTATATTTAAAACACCAAGTTCTGGAAGACATCTGGCTTAAGGTTCCTTCAGGAAAAGTTGACTGAGGAGCTGCAGGATCTGGGTTGGTATTTCTGGGGCACTGATCATTTAAAGAAAGAGCTGTGAGCTGACAGACTCCCAGTCTTCTGCTGCTTCTTCACTGTTTCTTGCACTCCCAACCTCTTCATGCAGAAAGATCTAATCTCAGGTCTCTTATTACAGCCCCAGCACCACAGAATAGCTCGTCCCAAACTGCCTCTCCTGTAATTTCTCTTTGGACACCAAATCCTAACTCTTCCCCCTGGTCTCTGCCTCCCAATCCCTGCTGATTCCCAGTTTAGATTCCTTCTCCAAGTTCCATTCTCCACCTCCCTAACCCTTCCCTGCCTGTCCCAAAGCTGTGTCCTCTCAGCTCTGTGTCTGAGTGTGGCAGCTGGGCAGGTGTGGCCCCTCATTCCCTCACTAGGTAAATAAAATACTTCAGATTATTACTTAAAATCTCACTAGGAAGGTGAAAAAAAAAAAAAGAAAAAGTACCTTTTTTTTGCTAGTTAACTTTCAGTAGGCAAAGGAGTTACTGAAGTGAAAAGAGATCAGGATCAAGAAAGTTCTAAGGAGACAGAGTAATTTTTTTTTTTTTTTTTTGTCCTGAGGCCACAAGTTCAAACTTGCTTACTGGAGGCATTGTTACATACAGTGAGTCCTTGGAGTTACCTGAGGAATAATTTGGCAGCCTTGGTTCAGTTGCTCTTTGAAAATTACTCTCTCTGATTGCTATGCAGTCAGCAACAAGACAATTATTGAAAACATCCTGGATTTTCCCCTTTGTGCTTAAGGAAACCTTTAGAAGGGGTTTTTGGGGTTAAATTGTGCACTGTGCAACTGCTGAGCAGGAAAAGCTGGTGTCTCTGCACACGGTGGTGTGAGCCAGCAGCTGCAGGGTGGAATTTCACATTTTTTCTATTCTGTTCATCTATTAACCTGCCCTAAAATGACACAGCACTGGACACTGAGCTATTATAATTGAGAGCAAACAATGCTAAAAATCTTGCTTAGAGGCAGAGAATGTCCTTACAGGATGACTGACTTTGGGAAAACCCTTTCCTGTTCACAGCAGGATGGAAGACAATGGCACTGTGCCTATGAGATACATCCCAAAGCTCTGCTAGGGTCTCTCAAAAGGCACCCATCTGTGTCTTTCAATAACAAAAACGGAGAAAAAGGATTGTCAAAAGGGCAAATTGCTCTCAGTGATCAGTGAGATTAATAATTTAAGGTTCTTAATGCTCTTGTTCATAAATAAGGCTCAAAAAGAAATATTTTTGTATCTTTGGGAATCTCTTAGATTTACTTCTTCAGCCTGGCTGCTTTGATAATTCACACCTAGACTGCTGTCATCTTCTTTCCTCCAGACTGCTCAGCTCCCTGCTCATCCTTTCCCTTCAGCAGCTCTGTAACCTCCACACCACGTTCAGAATTCCTGAGCGTGTTCCCGAGCATCTCAAATCCAATCCTGCCACCCATTATTCCAGCTCCTTGGTTTAATCCTCTGTATTCCAGCTCCTTGGTTTAATCCTCTGTATTCCAGCCTCCAAAAGCATCACTACAGTTTCATTCATTGTGAGCAGTATGTTTTAGTGGACATCCTCTATCCAAGACCACACATCTATGGTCTTCTTCCTTTGGCTTTGGTGTCTCCCACAATTGTGCAAGTTCCAAACCACAGAAGACACCAAAACCTCCTCTTACATTCTTTCTCAGCCAAACCAAATGCTGCTGTTGTGACAAGCAATTTTGAATCTGTTCTGTGTACAGGGACTGGCTTAAACATTTTTACATGAAATTTGGAGTGGTTGTCCAAAGCAGAACTAAATCAAGGTTTTCTCAGAAAAAGAGTGACATGAAATAGGGCACCTCACTTTCTTCAAACAAACAAGACAAAGTCAGTGGAAGCTGAAATGATCTGTGACTATTCTGCCAGTGAGCCCTTCAAAGTCTCTACTAAGCTAAAAATCCAGTGAAAGTTATAAAAGTATTTACAGCACAAGGAATCCTTTTTTCAACAAGGAGACTTTAAGAGTGAAATTAGCTGTGGCTCACCTGGGCCATGACCTGAAGCCCATGTGAAAACAGGTGGAGAAGCCTTGACTGGATCAGTAACTGATTCTACAACTCAAGGACATAAATACAGAATATAACACCATCAGCACAATCAAGAAGCCTATTCAGTGATTGCCAGTCCCTTATCATGAAAAGTCCAAAGTCATCCACACCTCTTTTCCTCTGGTGCTGTTTTTGCCCCCGCTGAAGGCCTCATCTGCTCCTCAGCGTTCTGAGGAGATTGCTGCACAGTGTGGCTCTTGTTTAGGATCTGTATAAGTCAGAGGCTAGATGGGAGAGAAGCACAGGAAATAACCTTTTCTCTAATCCCTTTATCAGGCAGTCAGTGTCATCAGGAGGCTTTGGCTCAGCGTGCTCTGACTGTGTGTCCTTTCCCCTGGCAGGAGGCACTGTGTGGCTATGTGATCATAGTGATGGCACTTTTCTGGTGCACAGAAGCCCTGCCTTTGGCTGTCACAGCTCTCCTGCCCGTCCTGCTGTTCCCACTAATGAATATCATGGATTCAACAACAGTAAGAGATCTTGTCCCATGTATGACTCAATCAGCTGCTTTTATTCTGGGATTATTCCCCAGGATTTTATGATGACCATCATCATAATCATTATATTTGTTTTATTGATAGTATTATTATTTAATTTTAACTTAATTTTTATTTTTATTATTATTATTCTGTCTTCTCCATGGACTAGAACTTGCATGAGCCCAGAGTGAGCTCTGGGTGGAGCTGCTAATCTGAAATCAAAGCAAATTCCCCATCCAGATGCAACCCAGAGATACTCCCTGCTAATGCCTTTGGAATAAACTCCCTCAGGAGATGTCCCCTCTCTTGTGACTCTTCCCTCTCCCTTGTCCCACCTCACAGGTCTGTCAGGAGTACTTGAAGGACACCAACATGCTCTTTTTGGGGGGCCTGGTGATGGCCATTGCCATCGAGACCTGGAACCTGCACAAGCGAGTGGCTCTGCGGGTCCTGCTGATCACTGGTGTCAGGCCAGCCCTGTGAGTGACAGGGGTGGAAATGCTCTGGGATAAAGGATTTTATGGCATTAGACCCCCCCCTCTGATGGGAATCTGCAAATCTTTCCCTGCACATGCTTTCCTGCAGCCCAAGTGAGTTAGTGCCTGAGCAAGCCTCGCAAATGTTGAGGTGTTACACACCTGGTGTGCCTTTTTATTTATTTTATTTTTCATTCTAAAAGGTTTTTAGGTGGAAAAACAGCAACAAGAGAGTCAATGCTGGAAAGAGAAGGGTGGTGCCAGGCTAGGCCAGGAGCACAGCTTTGGACAGGCAGGAAAAACCACAGCTGGAACACAGAGAACGTGGACTCTGCCTGCTGCTGATTGCACAGAGAAGAGAAAACATGAGGATGCTCATCTGGAAAACAACAAATGTTTTCCAGACTAGAACTTTAAGCTATACACAGGCTACACCACCCTGTTTAATCAGTTTCAGCTCATAAGAAGAGGGAATACTAAAGGAAATTACAAAGCAATAGAATAAAAATTCATGCAAGATAAACCCCTTTTCATCTCATGTATAATCTACAGCTCATCTAAAGATAATTTTGAGACAAATAACAGAGTAATACTGAAATGAGGATTAGAATTTTAGATGAGTAAGAAGAGAATCTTAAATAACAGAGGTGGGATAAAATAACATGAGGAAAAAAATATATCATCTTCCTTATGGCTTAAACTGATTGCCATTTGGGATCAAATTCAGCTTGCAATTCCTCTTCAAAATCTATTATAATGCATTAACATGTGTCATTGAGAAATGCCTTCCTATGAAGGATGTGGGATAAGAAGGATCTGACTGGATAAACTGCTTGCTCCAACCTACCAGGTTCCACTTTCTTAGCCACAGGAATGTCAAAAAATTGGTTGAAAAAGAAAAATGGATGTTAAATCTTAACTGTGTGGCTCACAAAGCAAATCAGGGCAGGAGGAAATGCTGGGTAGGGATTGCTGAGCATTCTCCAAACCCAGCATTTGTAGCTGGCTCTTGGTAACAAAAAAACAACAAAAAACAAAACAACAACAACAAAAAAAAAGATCATTGCAGGGCTGAGTTCTGATCCAGCTTTTCCAAACCTTATCATTTCAGACTCCTGATGGGTTTCATGGTGGTGACAGCTTTCCTGTCCATGTGGATCAGCAACACAGCCACCACTGCCATGATGGTCCCCATAGCACAGGCGGTGATGGAGCAGCTGCACAAGTCAGAAACTGAGTCTGGCACCACTGGCCAAGTGCCTGGAAACACCAACAAAGCCTTTGAGCTGCAGGAAAAGTTACCTGACAGCTTCAAAGAACCAGAGGAAAAAGGTGAATGGGTTGGAGGTGGTTTTCAGGGTGATGGAGGACGCCCTTTCTTCTGTCATAACAGTTCCTAGTAAATCCTAAAAGAAGACTGTCCCCAAAGCATCCTCTCTGCACCACACAGCATTGATGAGACCCTTCCATGAACCAGACAAAACCACAGTTTTTATTATTGTTATTATTATTCTGACTTGGCTGAAGTTAAATCAAAAACACAGAAAGGCTATAACTACTCAACAAACAGACAAAAAGTACAAATTCTCCACTAGGGGAAGCTTTTATATCCAGCTTTCTATTTCCCTGCATATTTATGTTAGTTCAATTATTATCTACTGTGTAACTTATCATATAATAGGGGATTCCCAAGGCAAAATTTCTGGCCTCTCTCCAGCAGGAAGGTTAGGTATTAAAATGATCTTTCTAATCCAAAGGTACACAATCAAACAACAATATCTCTTTACCAGCTGTCTTGCTCTCTCCCCATTTTTGAGATGATTCCAATGTTTCTGAACATAAATCTCAGTGCCAGCAGACAGGTGCTGGTTTTAGCAAGAGTTCCCTTTAGCCCAGCTCCTCCAACTCTGCTATAATTCCTTGAATACTTGCCTCACTCCCCTCCGTGTGCAGTTCAGACATCGCCCTCATTCACCAGGAAGTGTCAGCAGTAGGTTCAAACTTTAGCACACATTTCAAATTCCCCTCTGAAAAACTGCTCTGTGTCAAGACAACCAGTGAAAATGGGCAGAAGATCAAAAAATTAACAATGCCAGCCTTAAAATGAGGAACTTCAGTTCCTTCAGCTCTGAATCCATTGTGTTCTAGCCTTGAAATATTAAATTATGCAAGCCCAAGGCCTTCTCCTGTCCAATACAGCTCCTGCATCTCTTTTGTTCCTCGGGATCTAGGTAATTCTCATGTCCTGACAGTCGAGGAAGAGAGGAAGAGAAATGAAGAGATTGAGAAGAAACACTTGAAGCTGTCCAAGGGAATGTCCCTCTGTATTTGTTACTCATCCAGCATCGGAGGGATCGCCACTCTGACTGGGACAACTCCAAACCTGGTGCTGCAAGGCCAAATTAATGAGTAAGTCTGGGATTACACACCCTCCAAACTGCAGCATTCTGCTCCAGCTGACTCCCAGGCAGCACAGAGAAGGAAAATGTCAGTTTGGGGCCTCTCCTGGGAAGTGAGCTTCTCTTCCTTAATGGGCCCCACAGAACCTCCCCTTTTCTGCCTCATTAATGAAGGCCAGAAGAGAGTGTGGAATTTTGGATGCTAACAGCCACCTGCATTTTCCAGCATCTATAAAGACAATGGTGGCATCATCAACTTTGCCTCCTGGTTCTCCTTCGCCTTCCCCACCATGGTGGTGCTGCTGATTTTGGCATGGATTTGGCTGCAGATCCTGTACTTGGGCTTCGAGTGAGTACCCCTGAGCCCCTGCCCTCAGGACTTGTCCTGCACCAGTGAGCCTTTCACTGGTGAGAAAAAATCACACAGCAGGTGACAAGGTCCTGACACACAACAGAGACCACAACAGCACACTCAGTGCCTGTTAAAATTCTGCAAGCTCTGCTTTGAGGAATCTGCTCAAGTCCCAGCTGAATTACTCTGTAGGTGAAAACAGAGGCTCTGAGTGCCCATGACCTGTCCTGCAGCATTGCTGTCGTGTCCTAGGAGATTGCTGTGCTCCAGAGCAGGAAATTGATTTCCACAGAGAGCTGTAAATGCTTTTGTGACCAGGGTTGCTTCAGACCTAGAGGATCAGTTCTGTGCTAGTTCTGGTGCAGATCACCCCACACATCCAGCCTGCATTGCCTGCCTGTTCAATACTCAGCTTTTCATGGTTGTAGTATCCCACCTTCACTCATTTTACATGGAAAGAGTGTTGTACTGCTGAATTACACCTGAAATGCTTTTTTCACTGTCAAATTCCTCCTTCAAAATCCTCATTTTATGTCATTTTAAAAAGCTTGGCAACTCTTTACTTCCAAGTAAAGTGATCAAACAGCCTTGTCAAATCACATTAACATTGTCCTGGTCTAGTAGAAGTTGTCCCTGCTCCTTCATTAGAATGAAATGGAATTTAGAGTCTCTTCCAACACAAACCATTCTGTGATTCTGTAATTTTTTTCCTCATATGCTCAGATATCTCACTTCTTTACATTTAAGTAATGAGCTTTTAGGGGCAGGAAGCTTTTTTCTGATCATCTTGTCAAGACATGCAGCTCCTACTCATCATGGTTGCAAATTATAATATATTTAATTTCAATATTCATATACAAATACATATAAAGACATTATAATTGAGTATAAAAATTGGATTCTTAACTCTCAGGATACCTGGCAAATTTCTCTGACATTTCTCATCCATTTTCTTCCAGTTTTAAGAAGAATTTTGGTTGTGGTGCCAGTCCTGCTGCAAAGGCTAAGGAGAAGCAGGCCTATGAAATCATCAAGGAAGAGAGCAAGAAACTGGGCAAAATGAACTTTGCAGAAATAGAAGTTTCAATCCTCTTCATTCTCCTGGTGGTGTTGTGGTTTACAAGAGAACCTGGCTTCATCCCAGGCTGGGCAACAGTTCTCTTCAACAAAGACAATAACAGGTAGTGCCCCTTCTCCTCCTCACTTTGAAAATGAACCAGGCTGGATTTTATCCAGCTGGAATCACAGCTGACTAAATTCCTGACTGCTCTACTGCAGCTATGTCACCGATGCTACTGTCGCCCTCTTCATTGCAATGCTGCTCTTCATCCTCCCTTCTGGCTTTTCCAACCAGGACAGAGACCAAGAGCAAACAGGTGAGTCACTGAAGCACCAAAAATCGGCTGTCTGAATGGGTCTGTGGGAAATTTTCACATTTTGGGTTTGCAAAGGAAATTTCAAATATCAAATAGCACCTCAAAATTGCTCCTCCAGCTGTGTGCTTTAGGTTTGGTGAAGCACATATCACATAAAATCCTCTGTTTTTCATCATTTAATTAAGGAACTCATAAACTAATCAGGAACTCATCAACTAAATAGGAAACTGTTATCCCAGCAGTGTTCCTGTCCCTGTTGTACACATTTGTAAAGGATTCTGAGCTGGAATCTTCAGGAGGGAACACAAAACAAAAACAGAGAGTTGCTGCCACACCTTTAACTCCCCCTTCCCTGCCTCCTACTGTGCTTCTTGGAGCAGCCACAGATCATTCATTAGAGTTTTTGCAAGTCAAGTCTTAAACCCATCGTTGATGGTGCTCCCAGTGTTCGCTTCGGGCAATAATTCCAGAATTTGCTGACAGAAGGGATTCCTGACCTTCAGACCAAACTCACCTCCCACCAAGAAGTTCTCCTCTCTTTGGAGAGCGCAAGGTGGCTTCACAAAATCTCTTTTGGCTTCCAGGGGGCAGGGCAAAGTTCCGGGCACCTCCACCCCTCCTGGGCTGGAAGGTGGTGCAGGAGAAGATGCCGTGGAACATCGTGTTCCTGCTGGGAGGTGGCTTCGCCTTGGCCAAAGGCAGTGAGGTAACATTCCTCAGCTCGCCTGGGATTTGTGTTTTCCTGGGTGGGTCCTTTTCCATCTTGCTCTTCGTGCTCTCCCAGGACACGAGAGGGCACACCAGGAGCACCAAAAGCTCCTTTTCCCATCTCCTGGAGGTGGGACCGTCCTTGGAGTCCTGGCATCAAATCTTTGTTGTTCCCTGTGCCAGTCAGGGCAGCACCACTAACTGTGCTTCTAGAAAAGTGGCTGATTAAAGGTTCTTTTAAATAAAATGTAATTGATGCAGCCTGCATGATGAGATTATTTAATCCAGGAGGGGTCTCCAAAGTATTTCAAACCAAGGATTTATGGAAATAGGATTTAAATTTAACTATTAGACGAGAAATGTAGAGCTTGCTAGAGAAACTTCAGGAGCAGGTAAAAAACATCTGCAGGAACAAGTCCAATGCTACACATTATTTTCTAGTAATGATTCAAGTGATGGAACAGACAATCTATTTATTAAATCTATAGACAATAAAGAAATTCTAAAAGGCTTCAACTGCCTAGAAATACTAGTTTAGAATTCAAAGATCAACATTAAAATGGAAAAGTACATGTTTCGAAAAGGAAATATTTAGGAAATCACTTTAATTTATCCTAGAATAAATAACCAAATACATAAAAGCTGCTGCAGAAAGCTCAGAATGACAGGGAGGATGCTGCTACTTCCCAGTGGCTGGCAAGAATGAAGGGTGTGAAAAGATTCAGACAGTTATCAAGATCTCAGACAATGTGATGAAATGACATTAAATCACTACAGCATTTGACAAGATAGATAGATAGATAGATAGATAGATAGATAGATAGATAGATTTTTTTTATTAATTCAAATACCTTTGCCTTTATAAAAATTTGATTCAAATATTGATCATGTCCAAGTAATGATCTGAACAGAGAAATAATTATTTGCTGTCAATAATGCAATGTAAATGCAGGACCCCATACTTTCCAATTCCTTAGATGGGAAATAATGTTGAATTTTCTTTTGTTTAACTTGCTGAACAATCCTGTCTGTGAGCACTGGCTGTGTTTTCCTGCACTTTGCATGAGAACTGCTCTGAGAAGGGAGGGCTGAATTGGCATGAGAACTGCAACACAGCACTGATGTGGCTCTTCCCTCTCCAACCTGGCATCCCTGTCTGCTCTCTTGCAGAAATCTGGTCTGTCTGCGTGGTTGGGCACCAAACTGACCCCTCTGCAGAGCATCCCTCACCCAGCCATTGCCTTCCTGCTGTGCCTCCTCATCGCCACCTTCACCGAGTGCACCAGCAACGTGGCCACCACCACCCTCTTCCTCCCCATTCTGGCTTCAATGGTGAGTCCCAGCATGTTAAAACACTCTTATAAGGACAGTTTCCAGCTCCTCAGTTGTCAAAACTGGCTGGCAAAGCCAAGCACTGGTTCCTGTATCCCATCAGGGATACCAGACCTAAACCAAAAATCTGTGTGTGCATATATGAACACACACCGTGCTTAGTTCAACCTTTCTAAAATCATTGCTGGTGAAAACCAAAGGGATTAAATTCATCGGCATATGAAGACTTCACCTTCTGGCCTAAACATGAGGTCACTGCCAGCTGTACTTGTTTTTTCCCAATTTGTTCTGCATGGAGACAGCAGCAGCATTTCCTTGCCTGCAACATCCCATGACTGTGTTTCACCACCACCAAGGCCTTCCAGAAGTCTCTGAAGGAGATAGCATGACCTAATTCATACTTCTGCATTTCCACAGGAGATTCCTGTTGCTGGGGTAAGACAGAGTTCTGCAAACTGGTTCCAGACAGAAACTGGAATGAGTGCCTCCAAAATCTTTTTGCATAGGCCACAGACTCCAGCCAGCCCCTAAACCAAAGCTCTCACCTCCAGAGCTTCACCTGCCTCCCCTGATAATTTAATTTTGTTCTTAACCAATTCAAAGCCAGGGTTTAGAGCTGAATATAATCATTATTTATCCATTTCTACAGCAGCAACACAAAGCCCTGACCACAAAATCAATTCTTGCATTTGCTGCATAAAGATGCTGGAAGTGTCTAAAGCAGCACCAAAATATGAGTGGCTGCAGCGTTTAGGGAAGAATGAGGCTTCTGACATGGACAAATAGAATCAGATTTCTGCCAGAAGGTTTCTGTGCGTTTCTGGGTGTCAAACCCATCATCTCTGCTCTCTTTTTGTGCACAGGCTGAAGCAATTTGCCTCAACCCTCTCTATGTCATGCTGCCCTGCACACTCTCTGCATCGCTGGCCTTCATGCTCCCCGTGGCAACTCCTCCCAATGCCATTGTCTTCTCTTATGGACAGCTCAGGGTTATTGATATGGTGAGGAAAAAAATAAAAAACAACACTTTCTTTCCAGAATTTTCAACCCTAGGTTTGAGCTTTCCTTTTCCTAATGCTGGTTCCTCTTGGGCGAGCATTAGAAAAGTCAGTGTGCCCAGCTTATGTCAAGTGGAAAGATGTGTGTGCATTAATAAAGGGTTACACTGTCTCTAATACACTCTGAGAGTCTTAGAAAGGTGCTAATGAGCCTTTAAAGAACAGCCAGGGCCTCGTGAAGATTTTATAATAAGAGCTGTCAATGTCTAACTGCTTGAAAAACTCAAATGTACAGCATGAGGGTGTCCAAGAGCCCTGTCACCTGAGCAGTCCTTCTGCAGGGACAGGGAATAGCCTGGCACATATGAGTGCCCTGATGCCTCAAAAAGTCATTAAAGTTATCAAGAGACAGCAGTGCCATGTCTCTTGGTAATTTATAATTGACTTATAACTGAAATGTCTCTTCCCTAACTTATAATTGATCCAAGAAGAAGCCCAAAGTAACAGAGAGAAATACCAGGTCATAATAAAGGATTAAAAGGACTTTGGGACTTCTAGTTTTGAGAGTTTTATCCAATGGAAACCTTTCCCTTTATACAAATTATATTTGTGAAGAAAACCAACTTGAATATAATTTGGTGGAGGTGTGAAAAGAACGCCAAAGAGAAAATCAAACCATGGAAGGAAAAAAGTGCTCAGGGATGCTAACAACACTTCTCTTTTCTAATTCTAGGCCAAAGCTGGGTTTGTACTCAACATTCTGGGAGTTCTGACCATAACTCTGGCCATCAACACCTGGACTTCATCCCTGTTCCAGCTGCAGACGTTCCCATCGTGGGCAAACAGGACAGGGACCTGCCTATAAGGTGGGGAGGAGACAGGCCCAGGAGTGCTCCTGCCAAGCTGCAAGGACAGCAGGGCTGTCACCCACAGAGGCAGGGCTTGGAGAACAGCCTGGCCTGTGGGAAAGGACCAGCAAAATCCTCCCAATGCTAACAGCAGGAAAATTGCCCGGTTGCTGTTGGCTTTTGTCACCCCAGCAGGAGGACGAGGTGATTTTTGGCTTTCCAACCCTCCCACCTTTAGGTTTTCTGCCTCTGCAGGGGTGTTTGCCCCAGTTGCTTTTCCAGTAAGTCTGAAATCTGCAGCAAGACAAAAAGAGAGAGGTGTGAATGCAGAAAAGGAAGGAGAGAGACTCTGATCTCCTGATTTCACGCACAGGTCTGTGCTGCCACAGCTCTCCCCCTGTATATGTGTAAATGTTCAAGGTGTACATGGTTGTTATATACTCTGTGGGCACTGACAGCAAGCTGTGTGTTGTGTGATCACAGAAAAATCACTGTCAGCCCCTCCTATTTTGAAATATATTTATTTGTAGTCCCCTTGTTAGGAATGTAAAAGATTAAATTTCTCCCAGAACATCCACCCTGGAGGTATTTATGTATTTAAGTTCATAATAAGACCATTCCTTGAAAAGGAGAGAATCCATGTGTGCTAAAATATAAATAATTGAATTAAAGGGGTTTTTTTATGTACCCCTGTGTCCTAGAGTTTGGTTTTTTTAGTATAAATCACTGCTTCTCTCTTCCAGGTATCAACTGCTTGTTCGTGTTCTCACTTATAATATCTTTAAATAATTAGAGAAATCAGCATAGTTGATTTTCTCTTATCTTTAAAGTAGTAATTATGCTGTTATTATTACTGAGTCAAATTTTCTTGGACTGTGCAGCCCAAGATTTTCCTTTGTAAAAGCCCATCATTTAATCCTGTTTCATATCTAATCCCTATTCTGCAGGAGCTGATTTTCAGAAGCAGATAAATTCCTAATGGCCAAACTGACAAATATCCAAAAGCACTTTGCCAAATCTCTTGGTGCCATAAATGAGGCTGGGTTCACACAGAGCAGTTACTCTACGTGTGCCCCTGAAGTTTGCTCTGAAACCTTTGCTCTGCTGTTACCTGCTTCGATTTTGCACAAAGTGCATTTCTGAAATCCCAGTCTGGTGGGATCTCCATACTGGCTCCATGAGAGTTAAAATGAGGGAATTTCACTCTAAAACAGTATGTTCTCATTAAAATCTTTCTTTTTTCTTTCTCTACCCTAATTATGAGGAGATGAGGGCAGTGTGCAGTGTCATTTTGATTCAGAAAATGTCCAAATTCACTGACTTGCAGCATTTTTTTTCCAGTTCCAAAGATCCAGATAATTCAGGTGTCTGCTGGCCATTGATTCCTCAGCACTGATGGTTCCATTGGCTGTGGAAATCACTGTCTTGGAAAGAGCAGCCTGGTGTAATCCTCCTGTGGCTTTGACAGTGTTTTAATTTGATGTGAGATAGAGATCCAGCAGAATATCCACAGCTCCAGAAGGAAAGGCATTTATTCTCTGTGCTAATGAGCTCCTGGGTAACAGATTTCAGTCATAATGACTTGCTCAGGTCACTGCTACACCACTCTCCTTTCCCTTTGCGTTTACCTCTATCAAATAACACCCAAATCTCTCTAAATATTTTCATTACCCTGCTCACCCTCTGTCTGAGGACTTAAAAATGACAAACTGGAGCAGATGATTTGCTGAGAGCCTCTCCCTTCTCCCTCCCTTTGTCTCCAGCATCAGGGCAGTGTGCTCTGCTTTTGTTTGCTTTTTGTTTTCTTTGAAATACTCCGTAGACTTTACATGTCCTCCTAAATTACTGCTTAGCTAAGCAGGAAAGGTGGAATTCTTATAACATTTCCCGTCGGCCTCTCCTTCCAGCCCTTTTAAAACTGTGTTATGGTTCTTTGAAGTCTTTTCTATTAGTCTACATTATTCAGAGGCTGTGGTGTGCATAAAGTACCTGCAGGAGCACAGGTGCAATCTTTATGCCAACCTCAAGGCGAAAGGAAGGAGACATCAAGTAGCACAGAGTGTCATGGGGCCAATGCATTAATGCTGTGTGTTCCACCTCCATTAACACGGGTGAGTGCAGATTTACCAGGGAATATCTGCAGTGGGAGTTGCTCAGAGGGTGTAAAAATGACCAAATTCCAGAAAAAAATATGGGTGAAATTGAGAGAAGAGAAGAGAAGAGAAGAGAAGAGAAGAGAAGAGAAGAGAAGAGAAGAGAAGAGAAGAGAAGAGAAGAGAAGAGAAGAGAAGAGAAGAGAAGAGAAGAGAAGAGAAGAGAAGAGAAGAGAAGAGAAGAGAAGAGAAGAGAAGAGAAGAGAAGAGAAGAGAAGAGAAGAGAAGAGAAGAGAAGAGCAAACAGCAGGACACAAGGAGCACTGAGAATTTCATGACCAGCTTCCACCTTGCAGTGGTGGTGGCACTGGGCAGTTTATTGCCTTGGGTGTGTCTGAGCTCAGGACCAGTCGAGGTACAGCTAAATATAGTGTGCTTGTGCAAAAACCAGTAACACTATTAAAAATTTTCATAATTTTCTAAGCAAAGCAGGTAGAAAGTGTTTCTAAGCCCCATTATTACCCGGATCACCTTTGAAGGGTGGTTCCCCATTATGTTTCCAGATATTGCCCTCAAGGAGTGGCTCCATTTCCCATTGTGAGATCAAATTTCACAATCTGCTGTGAAACTGCCAGCTCAGCACCTGCTGTGCTCAGCTGGGATTCCCACTGCAGCTCCTCATCTCGCAGCTGACACCGAATTTGCTTTCCACAAGTGATAAATTTGGTAACCAGGAGGGGACCTGTGTCTTTTTTATTTTTTTGCCTGCCTTGGCCTAAAAACTCCTTGGCAAAACCACAAAATACAGGTTTGCCAGAGTGAGTAAGTGGGTGACTCGCAGTCACCTCCTCCATTCTCCCTGCAGTTATGGAGCTGTCCTGCCTTGCCTTGCACACACACAATTTCTGCAGGCACACACATGCACTCTGAGGGAGCAGGGAGGCCTTTCCCTGGTAAAAAAACACCATTTCTGTGACCACACCATAAAAGCTGATGGTTTCTGGGCAGGCTCCTGAAAAATCGCTTACATTTGGGAAAGGCACCTGGCCATAAACACCTCAGCAGCAATTTGTAAAGTGGCATGGGAGTGATGCAAGGGTCACTGAAATCATAAACAGACTTAACAGGACACATGGCAATTTGAAAGCTAAACTAGGATGAAGCCAGCACATCTTTCTAATCCTCAAATTGCTTCGGAGAAACCAAAAATTTGCTCCCAGTCACTTAAGAGGTATTAAAATGAACCTTGTTGTATAGCACTGACATCTTGAAATATGTCCAGGACATACAACTCAATTTTCATTAAAAATAGAAGTAAATAAATAAAAACTACTTGGAAGGACACCTTATCATAGAAGGAACATGAAATAATTCTCAAAAAGGTGAAAATTATTTTCAGCAAACAAACAGAAACATGAGGTTCTGTGTTTTATTCAATAATTAGCAGCATGTGGGTAGCTGTGGACTTTTCTCCAGGAGCTGTAAAAGCTGTTCCTCTTGTGTCCTTGAGGAAATTCCCCCCTTGGATAACTATGGCATGTTGGCAGCTGTGTGCCTCTCCAGCCCTCTCTCCATTTGGTTTATTTTATTTTAGGAATACAACTCTCTGCTCCCAACTAACCCAGTGTATTTAGTGCTTGCCAAAGCACAAACAGAGTTTAAACCCTGTGCAATGATGAATAACTAAAGAACAAAAAGCAGAAACACAAGGACTTAAGAAATACATAACTTGAAATCATCCAGGAATTTCACAACCCTCAATTTTTATTTTTTTTTCCCAACATGGGACCAATAAAACTATTTACAACTTGATTCACTGAACTTTATGGCTTGACTTAGTAATGATCAAGGTGCCAAAGTCTGGAAATGAAGTGGTTTGGATGTACTAATCACCTGGTGTCCAAACTAACAACTGTTTAATGGAACTTAATCACTACTGTCAATGCTGGGTATTTTCTCCCATTAAGGAAACATTTAGTATTATTTATCCTTTAATCATATTAACACACCGAAACCATCCAGGTGCCATCCAGGAGGTGCAGGATCCCTCCCCACTTGTCACCTCCTGCCTGCAGACACTGCACCAGGGTCCCCAAATCCAGGCCAAGCACCTGGTGTTGATTTTTCTTGGAAAACTCCCTTAAACAGCTGAGGAATGGGACAAGGGAACACTTACCAAAAGCAATGCAGGGCAGCAGAGTCAGAAATTTAATAACATTTATTAAAATTGTCCAAAGGGGGAAAAAAATCAAAACAGCAAAACCAAATGAACTTGAAAATAGAGAATGAACAGAATTATTAATTCAAGGGTTCAACACATTTCTTTTTATGAATCAGACCAGATTCAACTGCTTCAAGGCTCAGATGTTGGATGCCTGTGTGAGGAATTTGTGATCTAACAATGAATCACAATTACTTTTAGTTGCCACTGCACTTGAACTATTAACTAGAATTAGTTGTACCATCAGAAACTTACTCTGCTTCCAGTTTATACCATTCAGGGGACTTCAGGTCCTGCCCTCCTAGCAGCACTCCAGGAACTTCCTCACTTCCCTTGATCCCTGTCCAGTCCATGAGAAGTAGAGCCATTCCAAGTTTTCCCCTTCTAGGACTTGCCATTCTTTGGAAGGGAGTGGACACCAAATTTCAGTAATCCTGCTGATTCTTGTTCCTTTCCATCAAGCCCAAAGATAAGTGGTCAGAGTTTTCCATGCAAATAAAGTCCATTTACATGGAATTGCACAGTGGGAGACCAGCAAGGTGTGTGCAGGGTGTTCCACTCAGCTGGACTGGCACCAGTACTCCCAGTTGCCTCTTGAGAGGACTTGAGTGAGTACTGGTTAGTCTGGGGCAGTTTAGTGCCTGCAAAAGGAAAGCCACATTTCCCTTTTTTTTTTCTCCAGGAGTCTCCTGATGAGACTTGCCAGAAAGCTGAAAAAGGATCCTCTTTATTTTGGTCTGTCACCCGAAGGGAGGCTGAGTTTTCCTCCTCGTTCTTACCTCTGGCAATGTCATTCCTGCTACATGAAACCTGCAATCATAAATCACTTGTCTGCATCACAGATAACACAGTTGGACAATGGCAGCCTCCTCACACCTGTGCTTTTGCTTTTCTCCTCAAACCTCAGCCAGTGCTGTTGTGGCTCTGAGAGCTACAACTGGCACAGGAGAAATTGCAGTGCCACAACATTCCCTGGAAATGACCCAAAATAACCTTTGTGATTCCTTTAGTATCATGTTTTTATCACCCAGGCTCTGTGGCAGATAGCAGAATTACTTCTGAGAGCTTTAGGGTGTAGATAGGGCAGGTTTTCCCCTCCCAATTAATGGCAAAAATCAATGATCACAGCCAGAGCTACCAAGATAGTCACAATAACTGGTGAATGGGGCAGTAAAAACAAGCACCAATTTCATGCTCATGCATTATCTGGTAATTTAAGATGCTCTGACTGTTGGTGGATACAGGGTGCACGGACAAGACATAAAATAAATTTCTGAAATATATTCAGAAAAGGCTGAGGCAGAGCTGCCAGAGGGGCAGGCTCTGACTGAATCCTGGCTCCAGAAACCAAAACTTTTCTCCCAAGTGAGCACAGGGGGTGTGGAAGTGCAGGAGTTCACACTGCAAGCCTCTGTATTTTGGCAGAGGTACTGTAAAGAAAAATTTTTTAAAAATTAAAAAAACAAAAAAGACCAAACCAAAACATGCAGCTTATTAGCCTAGAAGAAAAATCTTTGCTCTGTTTACACAGTAACCACACACCTGTATCTCAGAAATATGAGACAAGTGATGGGGAAAGGGGAGGGCACTGACATCTTTATTTTCCTCTACACCAGGTGCAGTCAGCTCTGTAATATTTGCAGCCACTGTTTTGACTCAGTGCCACTGTTGGCCTCCTGTACCTGCTGAACAGCCCCTGCAGGGAGTGACTCCAAAACATGCCCATGCTCCCTGCTCCAGCAGGATCTGCTCTTACCTGGAGCCCTGGCGGGTGCAGACACAAGTCAGCCAAATCCTGAACCCATCCTAGCACAGCTGCAGCTCCTGCAAGTCACAGAAACACAAAACCACTCAATTTTGGACTGAATTATTCTATCAATTCATTTTTCTTACAGGACATACCCTAATTTTCTGGTGCTGCCTCACCAGTTGATGTCCCTTTTTTATGAGGTAAAAATATGGCATTAAGGAAACTTGTCCTGTCACAATAAAACATCAGGGTAGGGGACAGAGCTGAAGAATGTCCCACCTCTTTTACTCCTCAAACCAAAGTATAATTCAGTAAAATCTATTTGCATTAATTGTAGCAAATTTCTATGTCTGGTTTTACTGAACAGGATTGTTTGATATTCCTGGGCAAATGGAAAAGAAAAGAGGGGTATGGATGAAAAAAATAATTAATTTTTTCATCAGAATAAATTAATTTTTGTCATGAGAACGACAGAGAGAGTTGCTTTGTGTGTGTTAAGACAGCAGCCACGTGAGTAACAGCAAGGTGGCTCCTGCTGCCACTGATGGAATCCAAACAGGGAATCCTGGAATTGTTTAGGTTGGCAAAGACCTTTAGGATGACCGAGCCCAACCGTTAACCCAGCGCTGCCAAAGCCACCACCAACCCCTGTCCCCAAGTGCCACATCCACCCTCTGTAAATCCCCCGGGGATGCTGACTCCACCACTTGCAGTGAAGATGTTTTCCCTGAGATCCAATCTTGCTGAGGCCATCCCAGCCTCCTCACCCAGACCAGTGATGAAGATGAAGATGAAGATGAAGATGAAGATGTGACCCAGGACTGGCCCCAGCCCTGAGCCCGGGGAGCAGCACTGGTGACCAGCCCCAGCTGGGTGGGATGTGACCCCATTCCCCACCACCCCTGGGCTCCAGCCAGCGTTTCACCAGCAGTGCACCATCCAAGCCATGAGTTTCCCCAGGAGAATCCTGTGGGAAGAGGTGTCAGAGCCTTTCCTGACGTCCAGGCAGGCCCATCCCAGATTTTCCCTGCCCCTCTGGGGGGTGACCCTGCCAGGAGGAGATCAGGTTGGTCAGGTAGGACCTGCCTTTGTGGCTCTGTGCCAGCTGTGCACCATCACCTGGCTGTCCCATCCGTGCCATATGATGGCATTCCAGAGGGTCTGCCCCACAGCCTGGCCTGCCACCAAGCTCAGCTCTGGCATTCCCTGCATTACAGATTTATTTTTTTTTTTGGAGGTGGGTGTCACATTTGCTGTCCTCCAGTGAGCTCCAGTCAGCCTGAGCTGCTGATGGATGATGGAAAGGGGCTCAGGGAGCACTTCCAGCAGCTCCCTCAGTGTCCTTGGATGGATCCAGCTTCCTCCTCATCTGTTGTTACTGTGATTCCCTCTACAAACAGTAACGGAGTGAGAATCTCCTTTGCTCTTCCTCTGTTACTGATGTATTTATAGGAACAGTTTTATTGCATTTTACAGCAGTGGTCAGATTAAGTTCTGGATGGACTTTGGCCCTTCTAATTATTGTCAGCTGGGCTGTTGAAACCATCAGGGAATAAATCAGTTTCATTTATCTATTGCTTTTGAATTGGCTTCTTCTCTTTGGTGGCAGTGTAACGTGAAATCATCCAGGATTTACTGGATAAACAGTGTGAAACTGCTTTAAGAAAGTGTATTTTGCCACACAATACCAGGAGAGTGCAAAAGGCACGAATGACACAATTTATCATGGAATAATGGAGAGTTTGAGGCTAAAACCATTAAAAACCATCTCATCCTAACAGCCTGCCATGGGCAGGGACACCTTTCACTAGATCAGGTTGCTCAGAGTTTTATAAACTGCTCTGCACAGGCAGCAGTGGGTGGAACTGGACTGGGCTGCTCCAGAGGGATATTAAGGTATTGCACCAGCACAGAGTATTTATATCATTTTTATGTCTTTAATCTGACTGCATGCAACCCCACGGAGCAGAGAAAGTCCAATCTCTATGTTCAGGAACCCAGATCTTCATTGGGAAAGGGGTATTTAGTATTCTTAGGCAGTGATTAACGTGAACTCTGAGTTAGAGTTTATAAATATGATGAGTCTTTAATTTGCACAACAAGTAGAGTAATAAAGATTAGAGGAAAGAACTTGAGAGGGAGGGAGGGAGAGAAATCTCCATATCTAACCTAGGCTGCTAACACACTCTAATTACAATTGGTCTCACAACAAAATCTTACAGGAGTCAGGATGTTTAAACTTGAGATTTGAAAATAACCAGGACACCACATTAGTGCAAAGAATTATCCAGCACATACAACAGCAGAGCACTTGGTTTTCCTTTAAATCTTACCCAGGTTATTTTTTCATCATGAAAGAAGTACCTGCATCTTTGGCAGTTGTAAAAATATCGTGCATGGCACCACCTGCCAGACTAATAACAATAATTAGAAATGTAATAAACTGTTCATTGGCAAGGGAACAAATTGTCTTATCCTTTGAAAGTCACACTGGCCTGAGGCAATTCCTCACAGACATTCGCCACTGATGTCACAAGAGCCAGAGTGAAAAGCACACAGTGCAGAAAAACAACTGAGGAGGACAATGAGAAAGGGAAAAAAAACCACTGACAAAGACATTGCAGCAGTGTGGGGTTGCTGCAGAGAATTCCCATTTCATTGAATAAACCATTAAAAACTCAGGACTTACAGAGGCATGGCAATGAGGGAGAACTGATCCTGTTGCTTCCTGAGGAACTTTTTGGACTGGAGCATTTGGAGAATCACATTCACTCAAAATACTTGTTTTAAGTTGGAACATTTTTTAACTGAATTTAGAATGGAAACCTCAGGGTTGCAATTACTTCCTTTTTATCCTCCTTGGGTCTTTTCATCTTTTGTACAATGATTTTTCATAAAATAATTAGGATCTTTCACAGCAGTATTGCAAAGTATTGCACTGAATACCTTCTACTCTGACTCTTGTATCTCACACACTTAATTTTAAACCTGGCAATCTGAGATCAATATTTCAGTCTAACTGAAGCTCCTCTAAGTGCTGAAGCAATCTTGATTTGGCTGCCAGAGAGGAATTAATGGCCTGCTGAGGACTTTTACCTCCTATTAAAACTCTCCATTTGAGCAAACCACAAGATTTCACATTGCCTGTTTTCTAAGAGCGTGTTTAAAATCATCCTCAGCAATAAAAATGTGGTTTCATATTTTCATGACCTTATAATATTTATGCCCCTTCCTCCATGCAATGTTTTAGCTCTAAAAAAACCCATTGTCAGCCTCTAAAATGTAAAAAGCATCCAGAATTCAGTGAGCATTAAATATTTGCCTTCCCCATCCGTCTCCTGGATAAGAAGAAAGAGAACACAATGAGCAGGTCCATGCTCACAGAGGACTGAAGAGAAGAAAATCAAGTTATAAACGCTGCCTAAGCACTTCTTTCTGAGGCTTCTGATGATTTCACAGCCCCAGTAAGTCATCTAGGAGGGGCCCATGCCAGGCAGCAGCCTGCTTTTGTTCTTTGCTTTGTACTCAGAAGGGAGGGACATTGCTGAGGTACAGCACTCCGGGTATTTACGTGATTCACTCCTTCTTTCATTGAATCATTTTCTCATTTTTAAGATAATACCTCTGGGATGATTTCAGTGGCTGTTTGAGGAAGGACAAAGTTTTTGTGTTTTCCACTATTGGGGGTGAAGGGGAAGATGAAGATGGTCCAAGAAAGGTGGGAAAATTATTTGGACAGGATGGGGAGAAGCTGGGAATTCTGATTATTGACCTGATGGCTGCAAAGTCCTGAACACTGGGAGGTCAGCTCAAAGCCTGACTACAGACAGCTCTGACTCCATTCCCTTCCTGCTGAACATGCTGCTTATTTCCCTAAATCCAGGCACTGCTCTAGTCTGGGTCAGATAATTCATGCCAAGCTGTGTTTGCATTATAATTGGTCAGGAAAAGCCAAGTGCTTTCCAATGTCCCAGGTCAACTCTTCCCAGTTCTCCTTTTTGTTTCAAAATCAATACAATAATGGCTGGTAGGATTTGAGACAACACCTTTGGAGAGGTGATATCACACACCTGTCAGCTTCACCTGCCAGTCCTGCAGGTATAACTGTGTTCTCTTTATGAGCTTGCAAGAAATTCACATTTCAGCCTGGTTAATGTTTGGGTAGGGCTTGGAATGGGATGATCTTTAAGGTCCCTTCCAACCCAAACCATCCTGGGACTCTGTGATTTGAGAGCTAAATCTGAGCTGTGCTCCTAAACCCGTTTTTCTGCAATACAACCCAGTTCTGCTGATGCATCTGTATTTCTCACATTGATACTTTGGAGAGCTTAGGAAAAACATTCCCCCAGATTCTATGGAAGTGGAGAAACACAAAAAAAAAGGGTGTGCATGTGTTGGCACTGGCTGCTCATGGAGCAGTCAGGAACATCCAAGCACATATCCAAGAAGGAAAGAAGACAGACCAGTTGTTCTGGTTATTAGAAATGGTTAAGGGGCTAAAAAAAAAAAAAAAAGAGAGAGAGAAAGAAAAGAAACACCAAACCAACACACACACGTTTCTGCCAAGCCAGTTATAAGAAGATAATCATGTGCTAGCCTAAGCCTCTGGCAGGAGTAAAACACTGTTAGCTGGCTTCTAGCTGGCTAAATATTAATCATCCTGTTTAGAACCAATCATGTCACTAACTGGAGAGAAACTTGGTTAAAGGTTGTGGTACCAAGAGGGTTTAGTGTTTTATCTCTAGCTGAAGGATTTCCCCGACTTCCACAGAAAGTATGTTGAGCAAGGCAAAATCCAGAGCAATATTCCTGAATTCATAACTTTTTTTGGAAGGCATTTAGGAGGCTTTGCAAGCTGAGGATGTGGAGAGACACTCCAGCAATTCAAACAAGATTCTCTTCTGCTGCTGTAGAGGAGCAGTGCCAGAGCACAGTGTTTCACCTTGGGTTGTGAAATGCAGTGAGCTGCAAACATTTCCATCTGAACCACCAAGCAACATCTTATTCACAAATTCTGCTCCTGAGCTCTGCCACAGCTCCAGAAATGATGCTGCATGTTCACCACAGAGCATCAGCAAGGAGGAACAGAAAAAAAAACAATCCAAGAACAAAAAGTTGGGCATTACTGGGGGAAGGTGTGGGTTATTCAACATCTCTGAAACCACTGCTCAGCCTAAAATAAATGGAAAATAGAAAGAGCAGGCAGCAAGCCTTAGAAACAACAGAATGAAAAGCCTTAGAAACAACAGAATGAAGTCATGGATGAGTGATCATTTCCCTGCTCATGCCTGGCCACTAAGTGGCCAAACCTGCATGACATATTCAGAGTCAGGAGTGTGACAGGATTGGTTTGGGAAGACTCATGTGGTTCAAAGGTCTCCCTTGGAGATCCACAGGTTCTTAAAACTCCCACAGTCCCTCAGGGCCTTAAAACCAGGATGCAGCAGCAGCATTCTGCTCTGAATCTCCTGTGGTCTGACCTTCAGGAGGTCCTGCTCAGCCAGAGGAGTTGGAGCTGACGAGACAGAGGAACAGCCCCTCCAATGTCAGCAGCACTGCTGGGATTCCATCATTGTCTGAGACATTGGCCACATTCTTCTACACCCCTGGCTTTGACATCCATCCATTTCCCGTGCTCTGGAAGCTGGTGGAAGGCTGGTGGAAGGCTGGTGGAAGGCTGGTGGAAGGCAGGATCTCTCCTTTCCTTGTCGTGTCACCAAAACTCCCCCGACAGCCTCGCACCGCACAGCTCTGTGATGCTGGAAACAGCCTGGCAGCCAAAAATGCAGAAGCCATAAGACCAAACAAACAAAGACAGCCTGCCAAGCTACCACTTATCCAGCAGCTGCAGGCTAGGAAAGCCTGCTCCCTTTCTGTTAACCTCCTAACAAAAAAAAAAAAAAAAAAAAAAGGGGGGGGGAATCACAAAAATTTTTTTTCTGAAGTGCAGTGTCAACAAAAAAAGGGAAAGTTGACAGAATGCTGCCAACTCTTCACTAATTATATTCTGTGAGGAGAGAAGAAGGTTCTGAAGCCTGAAATTTTGTATTTCTACAGTGATCAGCTCCAAGGAGGAAGGGGAATTCCTCCCTGAGGACAGGAGAAGGATCCAGCTCCAGCTATCCTGGAACAATGCAGGGTCCTGCTACTGAATATAGAAGGACCAAATAACTGAGCACGAGACAAAATAAACCTGTGAGGGCAATCAGAGATTATTACTCCCAATTATTAGACCAATCTCTCTCTCTCTTCAATTAATTATCTCCCTTCTGCACTGAAAGCTGCACACTAAGAGCAGTCTTGTCAAAAATGCAGAGCAAAGCCCAGTGCTGGTGACACAATGACTGCAACACGTGTCTAGATCACCTTCCTGAATTTCACCTAGAGCAGAAAGGCACAGAGTCAAGTCTAACACCATCCTGAGCTCAGCCTCATTTCCAAAATAACAAAATAACACCTTACAGTGGCTGCCACACTGCTCCTCATGCTGTGCTTTACGGGCAGCGCTAAATCCCTGGTCAGGAAATGATATTTCATGTGTAATGATGGTTCTTTGTATTTTAATTTAAGATTGAACAATTAGCAAGCTGAAAGTTCTGCAAATGCCAACAAAAGAGCAAAATCTGAGTGTGCCAGATTTGGAGGCTGTAATTCAGATCTCCCTGGCAAATTTTATCCTTCACTCTTCCAGCTCACAGCTCCTCTATAACAAAAACAGGGCAAAAGACAGATAGATGTTGCCAACAGAAGAGGGAATGAGAGTGATCCTCTCTTAAATCCTTGGAGTTGTTCAAGTCCAGGTTGGAACACCCTGGTTTAGTGGAAAGTGGAACAAGATGGTCTTCAAGGTCCCTTCCAGCCCAAACCATTCTCTGATTTGGTGAAATATTTGGGGTGCTGCCATTGCCAGGCTCAGTTTAAGCAGTGTGTTTTTCTCCACACATCAAACTGCCAGATAAATGCACTTGTGATTACTTCTGAGGGACAGAAATGGACTGAAGTGTATGTAGGTTAAACCAAGGTGTGTATTCCCTAGGGATATCTCAGAAGATAAAAAGCAAGTCCTAACTACTATTTAAAGGCAGCCCAGCAGACGGGTAAAGTTACACCCAGGTGTGTCTTCCCTCAGGTGATCCCAAGGGAGAGATGCTGGGCCACTTTTCCTATTTAATGGTGGCAGAATAGCTGGTTAGATTACGTCTCAAGTCATTTTGTAAGTTTATCATCCAAATGTTAGGATAGAAAAATTGTAAGCCTACAAAGCTATTTATGATAACAAATACTGCTGCCATCACTGCATAATAAAATATAAACAATGTATTAAAAATAAGCAATTATGCCACTGGTAAATTAAGCAGGAATATTGAATCAAAGGGATTAATTTATGCTTTGGCTGGGCAAAAAGTGAAGTTCATAGGGAGAACTACTGGTTGACAAATTTCCAGATCAACAAGACTGTTCTTGTCAATTATAAATAGCAGGAGGGGTTTATAATGAGGTCAGCAGTGCTTTTCCATGTCAAGGAATCAAAGAATATTTAATGTTAAAATTGATCAAACGCACTGAATTGCACACATGGTGTCATGCACAGCTTCGAGCTCAGCTTATCCTCTTCCTTTAGAAAGCAGAAAACACCAGTCCAGGGAAGACTTTGGGGAAAAAGATCAAACTGGAGAAAACAAGGAGTCCTGGTGGAAGAAGATAGGAATGAATTCCACCTGACATTGTTACTTCAGACTGAAGACACAGACAGCGCTGAATTGGTTCCACTGACTTGCATTTTGAATATTTATTTTACAACTTTAATGGCTGCAATTTTAATCCCCCCCCCCCCAAAATTAGATTTCAGATTAAGGAACAGAATTTAACAGTTTAGCATAGCTGCCAGTCAGCAAATCAACAGCTCAGTCTTTCTATGAGAGCTCAGACCTAGGAGAGATATAAAGTTATCACATTACAGTAGTCTAGTCTGCATCTGACAAAACCAAGGTTGTTCTGATTGAAACATCTTGAACTCTCCTGTCATTCAACTTCATCTCCTGAAGAAAAAACTGCCTTAAACAAAACTCTCTAAGGGAAAAAATTACTGATTTTTATATGCCACAAAACTATTTTGCCACTGGAAAAGAAGCAGTGCTGGACTGTGCTCCTCATATCCACAAAAGTGGATGTTGATCCAAGGCTGTGACCCACGTTGGTAAGAAACAGAAGAATCTGCAGCAAATTCTGACACCCTGCTTTCCTCTAGGTATTTCCTCCTGCTACTTATCCCGGGAATGAAGAGATAATGCTCTGCAGCCAGTGGTTCACTTTCATTCAGGCTCTTATCTCTGCGCTGCAATCAGCTGGAGGGAACACACCCACCAGGGTGATGTTAAACCAGCCAGACTTAGGGACCAGCAGCTCCCTGGCTGCCACAGCTGCACCCCAGGAGCCTGGGGGGACACCCAGGCCAGGGGCTGGCTTTGCTTCTGGGCTGTCAGCACAAAAAAACATCTCAGATTTGTCTGTGCCAGCCATCGCAGCCAGAACTGGAGATTAAAGGTGGTGCAGGATCTGGGAACGATGGAGTGGAGATGTGGGGTGTCATCCCAGCCATCTCAGAGCCTTCCCTGGCAGCTTTAGACATACAACTCTGAGGAACTTCAAACGTGGAATCCTTGGAAAAGACAAGTCATTACCCAGCACTATCTTTGGGATCTTCCAGACAGGAAAGAGCATATCCACCAACACTCCACATTACTAAAAGATCCAGCAGATAAATTGACAAAGTCTTCATTTCTAGTACAAGAAGTCTCTGACAGGTTTAATAAAATCAAACTGGCAAACTTGTGAGGGGAAATAATTCAGCACAGGCGAAAACATGGATTTTCCTCCACCTGTTTTTGTGGTGTGTGGATGCCTTGGCAGAGATTTTCTACCACAAATCAGTGTAAAATATTCTCCAACAGGTATCACAAAAAAACACTTCAGGAATAGCATGAACTTAACATGAATTTAAATACATCCTCCAGAGCAGAGAGGGAATTTTTATCAAAGTTTCAATACCTTGTTCAGTATCTGACCATAACTGTGGGAGATAAACATGGGTGTACCTATACAATGACCTGGGGGCCATGGAGATGTTTCTACTGTTTTGTGGAATGACGATAATTATATTTAGCACTCATTCAGGGCTTTTCATCTTCAAAGCACTTTACAAACATTAATTAATCCCCACAACACCCTATGAGGTAGGTGAGTATTATTACAGTAGGTGTGATCAGGGGATTGGAGAGTGTGCACAAAGCCAGGTAAGGGCAGCAGGAACACACGTTCCTGCAACTGCACATTTCAATTCCTGCTCCTCTCTACGGATCTGCACACAAAAAGGCCTCTCCACATAAATATATGTACAAAATCAGGCCCACACTAACCGATTCCTCTGATTTAGTCCTGGTTTTATGAGTGTGTAAGACACTCTGGTTTTGGGAAGGAATAAAATCTTGAGTGCCCTGGTTTTGTAGATGCTTTAAACAGTGCAAGATGTTTTGACATTCCAACGTGGAGCCACGGCTCCTTTCCATGCTGAGAGTTCAGGCTGAACAAATGCAAGAAAAGCACCTATTTCTGGGAGCTGGAGGCTTTGGGATCCTCTGGCAAACTCCATGCCAGGAACGAGTGTTTTTAATAACCACAGGTGGATAATAGGTTTGCAAAACACGGTAACAGATGGGTATTTTAAATCAAAAGGAAAACAGAGAGGTGGAGAGGGAGCGCTCTCTTTCCAGACAGTTAGAGCTCAATACCTGCCCAACTTCTCTGAGGAATTACCAAGAGAACAAGGAAAAAAAATGGAGCTTAGTCATATTTGTATTCTTATTAAATGCAGGACTGCCTGAGGCGAACAAGAGCTGATATCATAATTATTGGCTTGCCCAGCCAGCTGCCTTCTCTCACCTGATGTGAGATCAGATCTTTCCAGCCTTTGGAGCCTCTGTACCGCTGAGCTCCACTCTCTCTGCAGGGCTGTTTGAATGACCTAATCCTGTCCTGGAGCAGCACCACGCCGTTGTGCTTCAGTAACAAGGTAAGAGGAAACCTCTGACAGCTCCATGCAGCTTTTTAGAAGTCAGCCGTGAAAGCCAAACGGAAGGGGGAGCAGAGCTCTCCTGCCTTGGCTCCTCTATTTAATGTCAAGTCCCTGAGGCTGACTTTGAAGAACTCCAGGCTGAGGGAAGGGAAGGTCAGCACCTCCATCCTGTTCCTCGGCAGCTCCTGTAGGTATTTACCACACACCAGCACAGAGGAGCAGCAGAAGGAGCCAAGGAAAATCCAGGTAAGTGCATGGATCCATTGGTGCTGGGAGAAAGGAAGATTGGAGGTGACTTCCCAAAGGAAAAAAGTCGCTTTTCTCGTCTGGGGTGAAGCTCCCAATCCTTCTCCTCCATAATTATAAAGAAAGCTGGAAGTGTCTTCATTACCTGAAAGAAAAAAACAAACAGGGGGAATCAAACAACAAACCAAGAAAAGCATTGCTGAAAAAATATGGGAAGCCTCATGTCTCAGCAATTCTTGAAAGATTTGTATCAAACTTTTCCAGTGGTGAATCAAAAACTTGGGAAGTTCTGTGTTTTGAAACCAAGCTTGTTTTTAGTGCTGTTTTAATTCTGGTGCTTCTGCCTCGTGTGGTTGGTAGCAGAGGATGAAAACTTTGTTTAGATTTATTCTCATATGGAAAGGTGGCTGAAGTCACAGCCAGAGAGAAGCCAGGATGTGTTAAGGGCAGGAATGGCTGAATTTGAGCACTGCAAGTAGAAGCTGAATTCTTATTTATTTATATCGCTTTCTTTTCACTTTTTTCATTTTAGACTGTTAGATTTACAGCAAGAAAGGGACTGTTTGTGTTACAAACACAATAATTATCTAAACCTATAAATAACAACCATCTGTCATTCAACTCTTGACCCTCTCACCTTCCTGGATTAAATCTTGGTAAATTAGACTTTATAAATGTTTCAGTTTGGTTTATCAGGATCATATGTTTCTAATTTGAATACTATATGAGACATGTTGAACTGGGTGAGGTGTAGGTTGAAAATGTATTTATTTTGTTAATAACTAATTATAGGCATAAAGAGGAAAAATATTGGATAGATAAAGTATATTTCTGAAGGAGCAAAGGATTGTGAAGTTTTCTGTCAGCAAGTTATAATATATGCAGCCATGAAAATACATCATTAAAGCAGATTGTTTATCCTGGTGAGGGGAGATGGGCACTTGCAGGAGAAGGGTGAATGTAAATGAAATAATCTGAGTGTGAGAAAGTGCTGCTTGTACAAGAACACAGATTCTGGTGTGATTTTGCTGAGTTCCTGGGTGTTACTGCAGCCATGTGCTGGAGACAGGAGGCAGTCCAGCACTCTGGGGAGTAAATGGAATTATCTGTAAAAGGCCACTGTGGTAGGTGCAGCACAGGACCCTGCTAGGAACACATAAAACATTTGCTTTTACTGACCTGAAAGAGGAAAGTGTAGAGAGAGGGAAGATTCACCTACATGGAGCAAAATCCTTCAGATCCATCCCTGGTCACAACAGGCTGTCCTTTCTTAGGACAATAATTTGCAGCTCAGGTACAGAAGATAATGAGAAAAATACATTTAAAAAATCAGAAAATGTCCTTTCAATTCTGTGTCCTTTCAGAGCATCAGTGTTGTAAAACAGAAATTAAAAGAAAATGTAATTTTTTAGGATTTCTGGAAACTAGACAACCACAACAACAATATTCTAATACTTTTGGCCACAAAGTTCCAGATATTTCACACAAGAACTGGTGTCAGAATTACTTTCACTCATGAAATCACTCCCATAACCTGATTTCATGTGCTGGTAAATGACCAAGGACAGGGAGGCAGAGATAAGGCCTCCAAAAAAGCTGAAAAAGAAATTTCCAAGCCCCTGCAAAAAATATTGATAATTGATTCATGTTAGAGCCAAACTGATCCTTTGGTTATGGTCTAAAGTGACCACAATAGGTTGGGAAGCAGAAGTCCTGCATTAGTCTATGCAAGACATTTTAAAAAGCAGAAAATTTTAAATGAACCCAAACAAAATGAAAAAAAAAAAAAAAATTAAAAACCACTACATGTATTTACCCTTTAAAAAGCAGGGAGTCAAAGCACTGAAGTGTCTCATGGAGGATTTTTACAGCTACTGCTTACAAACCAAACAATTACACATGCAAAGCACTCCAGCCTGGCTCCTGCTGAAGCTTTGGAGCTGGCTCCTGCTGCCTGTGCCCCTTGGAAAGTCAGGAAAATTTGGCTTGGATTTGGGGCTCAGTGTCCCTTGGACACAGGAAATGTGGATTTTTCCCAGCAGAGAGGATTTGCTGGTGGTGGCCTTGCCCTTTCTCGTTCCTCAGACAGTCCCAGCTCTGAGATTTGGGTCAAACACACCTCCCTGCTCTCCTGCACCTCAAAAAAATCATTAGCTCCAAAGACAAAGAGATTAATTATGGAGATAATGCAGATTAGGAGGGAGCTACAAATCACATCCTCCTCTGTTGCCTCTGTGAGCGCGGCCCAGGCCGCGGCCTCCCAAGGAATCCTCCATGGTGCCAGTGCTTGAGAGCAGGGTGGGAGCTGCCAGAGTAAAGTGATTTACCTGAGTAAATCACCACAACCTGCTCTGGTGGAAGGTTGGAGCTTTAAGGTCCTTCCCCACCCCAACAATTCCATGGATTTGTGGGTCAGGATCAGAGCTGTGAGGTGCTGCTCTCCCTCCTGGTCACTCTGGGATCAGGGCCCTGATGTGCTGCCAGCCACAGGATGCTGCTTGGAATATTGGAAACTAAAAGCAAAGTCTTGGACAATCCTATTGATCAAAGACACTTTGCCACTTGTAATGAGATTGGGGCAATAATTAACTCCTCTGCCACATTTCAGACATAAATCCAAGTTATGCCCTCATTAGCACATCCTCTGCTACTTCCCCAGCTTCTCCTCACCCCATATACAAACATCCTGGGATTTCTGTTGTTTTCTTTAAAATCAATTAAGTTCTGGACATAACATTGCCCATTTTGGGGGTTTTTTCAGCCATCTTGTGCACCTAAGTCTCCTGGTCACACATGAGATACCAGCAGTGGTTGTTTCCAACATGCCAAGAGAGCTGAGACCTGGGTATGGCCCAGAGCTCTGTGCTTGCTGGTTTTTTTGCAAGGAAAAAAAACCCTTTTTGGGGAAAAAAAAAAAAAAGTCCCCCTTCCCAGGGGGATATATGCCACTATTATTCATTAAAAAAAGCAATTAAAATAGCCCACACAGGCCCATAAAATCACAGGATGGGTTGGATTGGAAACAACCTTAAAGCTCATCTTGTTCCATGGGCAGGGACACCTTCCACTAGACCAGGCTGCTCCAAACAACTGTGATAGAACATATTATTCTTTATTTTATTCAGGATGAAAAGGCTTACAGCTATCTGGCTTGGTTCCTCTTTTTGCATTCTATGAACAAAATAATGACACTTAAGGCACTGGTCATTATATATCTTCTTTTACCTAAATCCTCTACGTTTTCAAACTAAACCTGCATTCTCTGGGCCCTGCTGAATGTTTATTAAGGACTGGAGGGAGCTGCTCAGCATGTGGTTAGCAAAGCAATCCCTGTGCAGCCTTTACAAATCTCAGCAGTGCCTTTTGAGGCTCAGTAAATATATGCAAAATCATTTTAAGATGTTTGGATGAGACAGGGCTACTGCAATGCAGAGCATTATTATCTTTCTGTTGGTGAAGTGCTCAGAAATGAATGAAGCATCGAGGGTGAGGTTCCATCAGAGTCATGTAATGAAGCTAAACATGCTGTCATTTTAACCCAATTTGTTTCCCTCTGTACTGCTGCCTCACCAGTTTGTTAGAGCCTCTCAAAGGAGCTCATCCAGTGTCAGCTTACAACTTCCACACCTATCCAGTACTTTACTCCTGGAATGGGCAGGTATCCCTGCCCTGCAAACTCTTAACTGCTGGTTCAACAGACCTGCCAGGACAGGTCCCTGCAACATTCCCCTCTGTGGGCAAATGGTAGGATGCCAGAAATATTAGACAGGAACCTGTTCTCCCAGGAATGTAAGTAATTCATAGAAGGAAATAATTTACTATTTTCCCAGCTGGAATAATTAAAAAGCGAGGCACTGTCCTCCTGAGCTGCTGCAAAGAAGGGCAAGTAAGAGGGGGGAAAGAAAGAGCTGGAATGTCCTGCAGTAAAAATTCTCCTCCAGACCAAACAACTTTAATTCTGTAAGACTTTTCTCACAAGCCAGAATTCCCAGGGCTCTGACCATCCTCCTTCCACTCCTGTGGACTTCAAACTGGAGGACAACCTCTTGAAATGCACTGACCAAAATCCCAAACCTTCAGCTGCCACTTGACCAGGAGGGTTTCCTTTCCCAGGTCACCCAGAACACGTTTCTGCCAGCAGCTCAGCCCTGCCAGCAGCTCAGCCCTGCCAGCAGCTCAGCCCTGCCAGCCTTTCTGGCTCCTCATTATGCCACGATCTGGCTGATTTAGGCTCAGCTTCCAACCCTTGAAGCCCCCAAGATGTTTCCATGCAGAATTGGTGCTTTCTCCTCACTCACTGTCTGCAGGGTTTCTTATTCCTGCTTGGATGCTGAGCTCAGTTATCCCTGAACTCTATTTTGCTGTCTGCAGACTCTTTTTCCTGGCTCCTTTTGAATATTAATCCTGCCCTCCACCTAGACAGGCAAAGCCTCCCATCTCCAGTTGTCTCCAAATCTGATTAGAGCTCCTCTCCAGCCTCTCACTCAAGTCATTAAGTGAAAATACCAAGTAGTGGCAGGCTCTTGAAGAAATCCACTCCAAATACCCTTTCATTCAGCCACTCTCTAACTCCTCCTAATGCTCTGTTCCACCCAGCTTTACCTCCTCTTTGTTAGAGTTTTATCTCAAATACGTTTTCTTAGCTTGCTTATGGAAACATCACAGGCAAAAGCAGAGCAGCCTCACTCATACCCAGCTGTATAATCTGTATTATTCTGTCCTTGCAAGGCCACTATCCAGGGAAACTATACTGCCAGGATAATCCATCCTTAGCAAATTCACAATAGCTTCTACTTTTGCCTTTTTTCCCCCCTAAACTTCAGTGAGTTTAAAATGTTGTCCTTTTCTACTTTTGCCTCCCCCCACCACCCCCCATTTGTTTGGTGGGTTGAAAATTTTGTCCTTTTCTGGGAGTTAAAACTAAATCTGCCACCTGTAATTCTCTCACCTTTTCTACTTTGATGACAGAGAGTGATTTACCTCTTTTCAGTCTTGTAAATCCACTCGTACCCAGCCAATTCTCAGACCTGCAGCTCTGCAGTAATTTCAGCTGATTCTCTAAAATTCACCAGAACTAAATTAATTGGGGCCACTGAACCTGGAGACCTCAAAAAGCCCCAGCCCTGTCCTCTGGGAGGTGAGAACACAGGTATTCTTCCACGGGTGAGATCACAGGCAAACATCATTAATATTCCAGAATTTCTCATCCTCTGACTTGGCAATGCCCCGTTAGTTTTCCACTGTGCTTTAAGGTCAGTAATTAATGATGTTTGCCCTACTTTTCCACCCAGGAATAGAATTGGGATGGGTTCTTTTTTCTTTTTTTTTTTTTTTTCTTTGAAATGCAGAGTGTCTAGAGAGCACCTGTTCTATCCTATGGATTTGGGGTCAGCTTTGTGACACCTGGATTCTGCTTTGGGAACATGCAGCAAATAATATTGTCCAACATCTTTTATAAGAACCTTTCAAAGGACTGAAAAATTATAAACCAGGACCAACTTATCCAAGATTAGCCACTCATGCAAAGTAATTTTTTTTGGATAGTCTGCACACAGTCTTGTGAGGTATTGAGCAATAATACCACTCATTTAAATCTATGGAAATTAACTGTTTGTGGGTATACATCACTTCAGCACACAGCATAAAATACATGTATGGAAAAGCTCTTTGCCTCAAAAAAAAAAAAAATTCATTTAATGGTTAAAACATTCTAGAATTCTTCCTTAAAAAAGGTAAAATTTCCTAGATTTCTGCCCATCCTCTGCAGCTCAGTGTTCAGCAAACTTACAGCTAAATCCCAGCATAATTCTGTCACCTGCTCCTTTTCCTCTCTGAAGCTACAAAAATACAGCAGGAAACTCTTTTCAATAAGCAAAATAAGTCAGATTTATCCATGCAGAAATGCTCAACAAAATTGCAAAGGAGGCTGCAAAATTTGGCTTAAACTGATGATGTTCCTCATTGTTGAAAGACTCCTCAGAAAAAAAAACATTGTTAAAAATCTGCCCAACAAAAATAATAAAATATCAGGTATACAGGAATAGAATATTTTCCCACACATAAACACATTGTTAAGGTTAAAAAAAAAATTGAAAAAGAAAGGCAAAGTGGAATTTAAGAGAGAATGAAAATGTGGAATCTGTGAAAACTGAAAGTGAAGGTGAGAAATGTCAGGAGTGAACTCCAGGAAATTAACAATATGGATTATAAAAATGAACATCTTCAAATTCTGAGAAATAAGCATGTGATGTGTCTATGATACTTGCCTGTGGTTTTACAAGAAACCTGTAAGAGTCAGGCTTTTACCTTTATTTCTTAACTGCCAAATGCAAACAATCTGCATCCTTGATGAGATAAAAATTGCAATTCTTGCACACTCTATTTGCAGCATCGAGTTTCCCAAAAAAAAAAAACCTAGATACCAGGGATCACAACAAGAGAAGTGACAAGTGGCATTGTTTAATTTGGAGAGGGAGAAGAAAAGGAAGACTGTAAGAAAAGCAAATGAGAGAACCCTTAAGAATTCCTTTCCCCTGGTTGAGCAAGTTTGGTGTTGGGCTCATTAGGGATGTTAATGGCCAAACATCATTTTGGAGCAGACACAGGGCCTGGGTTTCCCTGGCAGGAGGAACCAGGCACGTGCTTTTTCATTTTTCACTCTTTTCCTGCTCTTGTCTCCACTTTAACCCAGCTGAGCTGGCACTGAGCAGGGAGAGCTGGACCAGATCACCTCCAGAAATCCCTTCCAGCCCAGTTTTCCTGAATTTCCTCAATGATATTTCTGCTCTGGAGATCTTGGTATGAATTGGAAACCAAGGCTTTGAAAACACTTTTTAGCTCTGCTCTAAATGCTCCCAGCCATGGAGGAAAATGGTCTTTGACCATGGAGTGAGATCTTCTGCCACCAAAAAAAATGTTAACAAAAGGAGCAAAGTATGAGGTTGCTTCCACATAGAAATTTGTGCCTCTTCACCAGCAACGAGCAGCCAAAGCTGACAAAAACTCACACAGAAATTCCCTTACAACAAACTCAGATAACACTCACCCCAGGCACAAATCTCCTTGGCTATAAAACACATTTCCCACTTAATAACTGATAAGCTGCCTCAATATAAAAATTCTGGGTTTAACAGGAAAAAAATATTAAATCAGAGGGAGTAAATATGTGAATGCAAAAGACATTTTCTTTAATTTCAAGTTTATTCTTTAATTGATGAATAAACATCCACAAACTCTCTTTGTTCAGGTTTCTACTTTCCCATGTTGACATCTTTTTTCTCCAGCTGAATCCATGACTCCTTGTTCTGGTTTTGTATCATTCTCTATAATGCCCAAAATACCATAATATTACAAATTTAGTCCTATAGTTGTTTAGAAAATCCAAGAAAACAACAACACCGGAACAAGTGAAAATTTGATTACCTACAGAGATCTGTAAGAGGAAGCAAAAAGTTGAGCTGTTGCCATTACCAAACTTGATACAGATTTGTGAGCAGATTTTCTTTATATTATTTAATAATATATTAAAATATAAATTATTTTTTCTCCTGAAATTGCTTGTCACAGGACCTTGTCAGCAATAACACAAAACTGCATTTCTAGTCCCTTAATGAATATTCTTTATCAGCTGTGCTTTATGTGTTGAAAACAAACAACTATAAAAAGTTTAATTTGCATGATTTTTTTATGCATAAGAAAACAGAACAGCTTTTGGAATAGGGTTAGTTTTATGTCTCGGCCTTTAATGTGGTAATCCCCTTAGATCAGTTAATTATGTTTTATGTATCGCTGAAATTTAATATTTTAAGAGAAGAAATGAGTGTAGTTTCAACCTCTTTAGAGCCAGCTGCTCCCCAGAATTTAAGATTCTATTACGATAAAGGAGTTAATTTTCACACTGAGGAGAGAATGGACAAAATCCCTGTTCAGAGGGGGAATGAGGTTCCCAGAAAGAATCTCTTGGGCTTCATAAACTGCACAGTGATAGAGGAAAATGCAGGACTTGGATGATTCTTAATTAATTTCAACCATTTTCTTGCTTCTAATTTTCATCTCTATGAAGAATTTTGTAACAGCTTCAAGGTCTTGTACACAATTCAATATTCTTGCTTAAATGATGTTTCCTCAATGAAACAGGGATTACTTATTGAGTGTTTGTTACAAAACTGGTTTTGCACGCACATTTTGGGGATATTTGCTGTTTCTGTGAAATTTCTGTCCCTTATTTCAAGGGTGTTATTGCCTCAGGTTTTGTGATGAAATAAATCCTTTTTTTTTTTTGTTTTCCTGTAAGTGAGAAGTTCATAAAACCATAGAACTTAATTCCTCCTTTGCATTTTCTAGTTTATTTAATCTAGCTGTTATTTTTCTTTATCCATACTTTGCCACAAGATATTTTCATTAACCATAATTTGGGATGGAAAAAAGTAAAAGCCCATTTGTTGTCTCAGTTATCAATACAGTGGACATGCTCAGCTTGAAGGGATTCACTCAGTACAGGGACACACAAAACAGATGGAATTTGGAATTTGCTCAGAAAGAGTAGAAAGCAGAGATGATATTTTGCACACCAAGAGAGCTCTTGAAGGAAGTTATTGCTTCAAATATTCATTAAAAAGTTGAGATATTTAAGCATGGAAAAGACTTTTATCATGGTCTCCATTTCTTAGCTACTCTTGATAAAATAATTTCCAGACTGAAGCCCTGAAGGGGTTCATTTATCCCTCAAACAAGGGTCTGCACATCACAAACTTTGACATTTTCCCCTCTGTGGTTCTGCTGAGGAAAAATTAAAATGAATATAAAAGCCTCTCTTATTTTACAAGTCTGAAAAATACATCCCAGATAAACAAATTTTGCAAAAGTTTTGCTTCTCAGTAATTTCAATCGCATTTCAATCATTTCAATCCCATTTCAATCACACTGGCTGGAACAATCTGTTTCCAAACAATCAGCAATGAAGAGAACTGGGGAAAGAAACTCATCTTTGTGTTGCTTTTCTTTGAGGAGAAACAGCTTTCACAAAGAATTTTCCCAACAGAGTTAAAGGAGAATGAAGGATAAAATGAAATTCTATTTTAAACCAAACAGCTGCTGTTGGTGTTGCTGCTGCTCACGGTGAGGACACAGTGTTTGTGAGACAGAAATAGGCAAGAGGAATAAATCAGGCATTGGGAGAACAGGTGGGTGTAGCAGAGGTGGGAGTGCTGGGGAAGTGGGCAGGGAAAAGGGGAAGAACCAGCCTTGGACCTTTGGCACTGAAGGCAGGGAAGGGTAACTGGGGGAAGGGATGATGTGGCCACAGCTGACAGGTTTAAATATTCTGTGGACCTCAGAACTGTAAAAACAGATGGGTTTAGCTGTGCCTATTTCATATTTTCCTTCATTTTCAGATCTTCTCCTGGGAATTTCCTTTGTATTTATATTTACAGCAAATATTAAGTTTTCCAATGCTTACAAAATGGGGAGTTTAATGCTTTTATGCATGACCCATGCTTTGGTCCACAACATAATATTTGCTTTTCCTTCCCCCTCCTCACTTCTTTTAGTCTTCCTAATTTCAAGTCACTTCTATCTCATCTTCTTCCCAGTGGTTATTCCTCCCTAAAGGATTAACATATTTCTATGTTATTCATTTTGCAAAACAATGTCAGGCCGTGTTTTCCCATAAGGTTATTTAATCTCCAAACTGGCCCTCATCTATTCCTCAGCTTGTCTGTCTCGTGCTTTTCCTGCAATCCCAAAGACAATGCTTTAAATTACAAAACTGAGTGTTCAGCTTGATGCTGGGGTTGCAATGACTTTGTAATTTTGTGGGGGAAGGGAGACAAAAGTGTTGGGATAATCAGACATTTGCCTTTTAAAATTTTTTTTCACCCACAATTTTGTTCTGTCTCTCCCTTTTCCCTAAGCAGTGTTTGCTCCAGCTGTAGCTGTAACTTCTGGAATTATGGCACTTTTTACTCTGCAGAGAATTCATGGCACTGAAATGTGAAATATCCTGTGGGTTTATGTGTTTAAAATAGACCTCTCATATCAGAGCTGGTGCAGAACTGCAGCCCTGTTTTAGTTAACAATGTTTTTATTTTCACTCCTTTTTAACCTTTTTCACTCCTTTTTAATTTAATAATCAGGTTTGTGCCCCATCACTGAACCTCATTTTTTTGGTTTTTTTTTTTTTTTTTTTTTTTTTGCTGTTCCTCTCACCTCATCTTTATCATAACTCTTCAGAACAACACCATCACCTGCAAATTCTGTCATGTAGCTTTCCACCTCTTTTTTCCAGGTTTTTTGGGAATACTTTAAGCCCCACAAAATCTCAGCAGACCCCCAAAAAAGCACATTTACCCTCTATTTTCTCTTTCAACCAAATATTCATCCATGCAAAGAAGTTTTCTGTCTATATTCAGGATTTCAGTGGATATTTGGTTCCTTTAAAATCTGGTGAGGAAGCATCTTGTCCAAAGCTCTTCCTGCTCACCCAAGCAAACCATCAGCCCCAGTTTCCCCAGTAAACCTTAACATGAGAACCAGTATGAACCAGTGGGAAAAAACAGCACTGGAGCATTGTGGACAGAGAGGTTCTTGCTAGGAGTGGAAGGTGAGGAAAAAATGTCACTCTCCATGACCTGTTCCTTCATTTTTCCTGCTTTATATGCACCATTTCTCATGCATGCCTGGGAATAGGTGTCAGCAGAACACATCACTCCCCATCAGCTGTGTTCCTGTCACTGGCTGGATTAGCTACTGGTTGAAAGACCTTTGATCTTCTAAAGTCAGAGCAGGAGCTTTAATCTTGGGGTTTGCGTGGATTTTTTTTTTTCCTCCTTTTTCAAAGTTTTTCCCCCTTTTTCAAAGTTTTTCCCCCCCCAAAAAAATGCTTGGAACAGTGCTGCATAAATTGTTTTTTTTCTGAGAAGCTCAGAGGCTTGTGTAAACTACACTGCATAGGCCAGAGTAAATATGTAAAACATGCACAAGCTGTCATTTTAGCTGATTCCATTTAATTCCATGTAAAACCAACAGAATCTGTTCCAATCAAAACTCTAACTCAGGGCAGCTCTGCCTGCTGACATTAGGAACTCAAAACAGGTGAAATTCTATGTGTTTACACATATTGGAGCCTGACATTTCCAAGGAAAAACTAAAGCAAACTGAAGTTAAACAGCCCCTGAACTTGGTTTTTGGTGCCTCATGTTTCTGCACTTAACACATCCCTGCTCTGGGAATCAGCCATCCAAAAGGGGCTTTTTGTTGTTGTTGTTTTTGTTTTGTGGGGGTTTTTTTGGTTGTTTTTTTTTCTTTTTTAACATACTCAGCTTACGACGGTGCTGAGTAATAATAAGATTCCCAAATCCATTTCTCAGATCAAATAAAGGTAATTACAGAGCTTACTGTGGGCGATTCCCAGTGGGAGGGTGGGAGTGGCCACGGGTGGGGCTGTACATGCACAACAGAGAAAATGGGAATGTACCACACCCGTCATAAAACATGCTGCCACAGCCAGCAACAGAAACCATTAGGGTGGATCATCCTCCCCACCTTCTCATAAAGACAGAAAGATGGCATGAGATCCCAAGATGAACTCTCAAGTCCCAGGGAGATGAGCGTGACTCACCCGGGGAGAAAAAGGAACCTAAAACAAATGAGGAGGCTCCCAAAAGTCCTTCCCCTGTGTGTCCCCCCTAGTCAGAAATCAAAATATCCCTCAGACATTTTTGGAGGTTCCAGGTCCCGGTCAGAAGCATTTGAGACCCTGGCAGGCAGCTGGAAACAGCTGTGATTTTGGGTTTGAGCCATGGAATGATTTACCAACCTTGCAGGAAGAACAAGAAGTCACAAAAGTTTAGATATTATAGTAGAAGTAGTTACAAAGTAGAGGGAAGAATTTTTTAGTGTTATACAGGGGGGTTTTAACACCTGTACAGGGGGGGTTTCTGTTTTATGCATAGAAGTCAGAAGTTTTAAGATAGAGGGATCTATCATCCCTCTTTCTTCTTCCTTACCTCCATGTTCTTAATAGCATTCACAGATTAGTTTAGAATAAAAAAACACCATTTAATATCAGTAATAAGTTAAAAAAAACTATAAACATATAACATAATCTACCATATAAAAAATGACAACAGCCAGGGGCAGGAGGAGAGAAGAAGATGAGAGACAGAGAGGATGTCAGGGGTGTGTGTGCCTCTGCCTGAGCTGCTGAGCAAACTGCAGCATCCTGAGGAGAAAATCTTTTAGATAACTTGCAATAAACTTGCAATAAACAACCTTGAGACAGAACAACAAGAGATTGCTGAGCCTTTTTTTAGAAGCATAAGTTAAAATAGAAATTTTTCCACCACACGAAGCCACCCTGCAACCTAGGGTGGTCTTCAACACCCCCTACACCACGTTCCCCAGAGAGGATGAATGGGGTGCATCGTGGCACTCAGAGCCCGTGAGGTATCAATAGGTAATTCATGGCAACAGCTGCTCATTATTCATCTTTTGTTACGTACAAGCAGCAAGAGGCAGGGCCACAGCTTGTTGTGTTTTGGGTCTGGAGGAGCTGACAATCCCTGACCCACATTATTTATGAGATCATTCAGCTCTCCTCACATTTTTGGAAATGTTAACCAATGTCCACTCTTATCATCCGGCTTTAAAACCAACTGGTATTTGCCTTTTCATTCAAATGTAGTGGTGGGCTCTAAAAAAATAACCTTCTACAAAATGCTGTGGATACAGAAAATATTGTGGCTAGCCCATAAACTCCTGTTGAAATTAGGAACCAAAATAGCCACAGAAAGGAAAGGGATACATTGGGATATGTTAAAAGACTTTATAATGTGGTAGAAGAAAGTAAAGTGACCCAGACTGTCATTGCAGGGAGAGGAAAGGAAAGGATGGATGAAGGAATACGTGGGAGACAGAACACATAATTATAGGAGAAAGAGACACTGAAGCTCACAAATGATGGTGTGAAACAGGGCTGTAAAAAAGGTAAGAGTGAAGCCCAGGTGCAGGGACTGTGAGGGGTGCCTGGAGAAGGACCAAGTGCTCATTCCCTGCTGCATTCTCCCAGCTCTCAGCAATCTGCAGGTGATGAATTTCTGAGCCAAAGGAGGCACCTCCTTATCTACCATCCCATTTATTGGCTGTAGCTGCCTTTCTTCTTCCTAGGAATTGTTTTGCTAAGTCACATGGTTGTGTTCATGGCTCTGCTCTATTTGTGGTATCTCCTCACTGGCACTCCCCAGACCCAAAATTCTGAATTCAGCCCAGAGAATTCAGTTACAGATTCGCTGCCATCAGTGAACGCCGCTATCTCCCGTGCTGGTTTTTCCTGCCAGCCCAGCTGGTTATTCATGCCAGAATCACACAGTTTCTGTATCATATTAACTGCTCCCAGCCCTTGGAACCGTGTCTGACTTCATGCTTAGATGTCTACAATAAAGCAATGAAATTTCACACCCCTCCTTCAGGAAGCAGCAGATCCATTCATCCAGAAAGCAGGACAGGGTATGCAAAGGATTGGGTTTGAAAATACTGCCAGAGTTGCAGGGCTGGTAGGGAGAGCTGACATCTATTTTATAGATTAACTGGTGGAGTTGGAAAGGTGTTTTAGTGTTTAGGATAAGGAGGAAAAAGGTGAGGGGAAAACCAAGTGCACCTGACAAATTCAGTCACCTTCTCAGCTATATTTTTCCATGCCTGGTTTCTGTTCAGGGCTGAGTTCCCTCTTTGCTGGGCTAATTATTCAAGTTTAGCCCCTGTGAGGGACTTTTCTCTATTTTTAACTTCCCAGATAATGAGTCTGCCCAGTCTATAAGAAATAGGGAAGTCCTTACAGTGTTATTTCAGCCACAGTGTGTGAATTTTTGTCAGGCTTTCTACTTCTGCATCAATTAATACTTTAGAACTAGAGGTAAAATCCATTCCCAGAACAAACAGGACCTGCAATGAAGCTGAGAAGAAACCCTATAATCTGCTTTTCTCTATTCTGAGGGAATTTCTGTGTGCTTGGGGAGCAACCACCACGTTGTGCCTACATCTTAAACACCACAGGTGGTTTTGGCCTTTCCATCCCAGAAAGGTGTCAGCAGAACTAGAAATCCTTCAGGAAAGGGCTGCAGTATAATCTAAGGTGTGGAATGGCTTCAGAATGAGAAATTACTACATTTCATCCAGGAAAAAAGTGGGAAAATAAAAAAAATTATTAATTCACGAAGTTCTCTGCAGGTACAGACATGGCCCCCTGTCCTCACTGTTGGTGTTAGAAGTAAAAGTTGCAGGATAAAATATAAGTACAGATGTAAGGAAGGGAACCTGGGCCAAACACCACAGTGAAACATCACCTGTATATTTTCTGCAATGCAAAAAAACCCCACAAATTCCTGGTTCTGCCTCTAAAATTTTTTTTTTTCCCTTAAAATAGATTTGGGATAAATGCCTTTTGAGGGTTTATTTTTACAGAGACTTGTAGTTTTTTATAAATGTGTTCCTAGAGCAGATTAAAAACCTGCTGCAAACTCTCTCCCCACCTCATCCAGGAGGCACCTGGATGTTCCAGAGTTCCCAACCACTCCTGCTGGACAGCACACCTGGACATGGTGGTAATTAGTCCACAGTGCTCCCCTGGTATTCAGCCTTGCCTACAGGTAGCCCTTAATGAACAAACCCTGATAATTCAGGAGTGATTTAATTAAAAATGGCATCCTTCTCTTACAGGAATTCAGTACTTTACTGCTTAGCTGGCAGCAAACACATCCCATGTCACTGGATGCAGAAAGGGTCTTCTAATTGCAAATTTTCTTCACTCATCCTTGAGATTGTCACCTTAACCTCTAAATGTGCAAAATGTAAATAAATATCTAAATATCCAGAGGTAGCAAATTATGGGCAGCAGTCAGAGCTAACTGTGGGAGAATTGAGCTCAGAACCCTTGAATAAGAAAACAAAAATAGCACAGTTAAATTAAAGAAATTCACTGGCAGATTTAAATCCAGAAGAGAAGAAATTACAGTCCTTAGAAGCTCTGTAAAGTTATTCAAGTATCCTGTAATCAAGGTCCAATACATCCTGTAAAGAGGAGCAAGGAAGCAGTGAGGAATTCATGTAGCCAAACCAGAGTTTAGTGCTGGGCTGTGCAGGTTCCAATCCTGTTCCTGAAAATGTCTCCTAAAAACAGGACAAGCCTCAGTGACAGGAATGTCAGGGATCAACAAAGCAGTGACAGCTTTGATGAGCCAGCACAACTTCCAGTGTCAACCTGGCAGGAATAACCTTAGAAAAGTCTTGAATTCATTAAAAGCCTTTCAAAAGACTCCTGATTCTTATTAGCAAATCCCTTTTCTGAACGTTTTCCATAATTAATTATGTGTAGAAGTATTCCTGTCTCCATGACAAGTGTTAGTCACAACATTCTGGGCACTTCTATGATATTTGGCACAAGACATCATTGACTGACATGTGATGGATTTTTAACTGTAAAAGGAAAAATGGGATTCTGAAACCTCGTGGCTCCTTTTTTCATAAAGATCCCACAGAGTTATTTGGGAAACAACAGTGTGATGTGGAGAGGAAAAGGATGATTTAGGTTTTAGGGCAGGGATGTGAACAGGTGACACAAGCTGGTGTCAGACCAAGCCCATGGAGCTGCCTAAAGCAGGCACAGAGGATGGATTTGGAACTGGACAACATCCAAACAGCTCTTGTGAAAAGCAATCCCAGCCCCAAGGGCTGCAGAGGGCACCCACAGCGAGCTCAGGTGGCTGCAAGAGGCAGAGGAGACACAAACCCAAGGATTGTTCCAGCCATGGATTTCTGCCACGGGGCTCAGTCATGCAGAGCTAATAGATCAGCTGCTGCTGCCTTGCTTACCCCAACAGCCAGCTGAGGTTACACTTTCTCACTCTTTTCTTATTTTAGAGGTAGTTATCTTATCACAGGAGCCTGCATGGTCACGCAACATTTACAGCAGCCAAAGTGACATGAAATGGTTCCAGCTGCATCTGGGATAATCAGATACCTCTTTCCAAATCAAAGCATCATTGTTTGCTTTAGCACATCCTACATCCAGGCAACCCACAACTTCCTTAAGCTCTGTCTCCCAGGAACAGTTTGTTGCAAATGATTTATTGTTATCCTGATTATTGGCAACCCCCCCTGGCTGTAATTTCTGCTCCTTAAGAAGATTTGTCAGTGACTGTCGTGATTTCTATTTGCTAAAATCTATATTAACAATGCAAAGTGGTTTTGAGTTGGTTTTTGGTTTGGTTTGGGGTTTTTTGTTGTTGGTTTTTGGGTTTTTTTTTGTGGATTTTGGTTTGTTGGTTGTTTTTTTGTTATATGTTCTTTTAACAAAATAGAGTGTCTCTAAGGGACATTTTAAAAAGATTTAATGAACAGTGACAGCAAAAAGATTTTTCAGTATGTTGATTTGGCAGCTTAAACTGATCTGCATTTGCAACCTGCTGTGAGACACATCAGCGAGGCTGAAGTTGCAAATGGCTTTTGAAGTGAAATGTTTGGACTCCAAAAATAAAATGAAAATCAGAAGTACATGGCCAGAGGTTTTTCTCTCACAGCAAGACGTATCCACAATGTTCCAGGATGGGGAGAACCTGGAGCTCTTCCTGAGCTGCTGGTGCCAGTGTGAAAACTGAAAACAGCACTGGGATTGTAGCCTTGGGATTTATCCCCATATGGGAGAGCCTCCAGAACGGATTCTTGACAAAGGCATTCAATAACCACCACTGAATTCAGATTATCAGCCCAACAGTGTTGTGGTATAAGTATTTTTTTACTGTTCTCGTTTAACAGTAAAAAAAAAAAAAGAAAAGTACTTTACCTATGGCTGCTTCTCATTTAATAAAAAGAAAACAGCTTCCCTACACAGGGGGAAATTTTCATAGTCTAAAATGTGACTGACTCCTCCTTTCCTACCAAAATGCAATTCATCAACAGAACCTGGCAAAGGTCTCAGAGGGGACAAGAATGATTTGGTTTTTCTGGACCTTTTGTATTGATTTTCCAAACAACCCTGACAAATCCGCTTTGCTTTCAGAAAGGATTTGTGAAAATTCTCTCACAATGCAGAAGCCACCAGGCAAAAGCTGTACCTGTGCAAAGGCTTTTAATAAAACTCTAATGCTCCAGACCACAAATGAGGCAGCTGGGCTGAAAAATTGCAGTATAAAAGAGAGGTCAGAGACAGTTTTGTATAACCTGAAGATAAGTGGGGAAGCAGCACTGGGAGGGCAGCCAGTGTGGAACACTTAAAAATTACAAATAGACACTCACATATCTTTCCCAGCTCAGTTTTCCCACCTGCTTCCTTCGAGATCAGGAATCTCTCTCCTCATCAGCCTCCAGTTAAGGCACTGGGAGAAGTGCCTGAGACATTTCTGAACTCTATCTCACATCATTTTTTTTCCCTGATGTACTACCACAGGTCTCCTGCTTGATTTCCAAGCCCCATTGTGCTCCATCCCCCCGGGCAGTGCAGTCTTACTCATCATAAATAAAGATTTCTCTTTGAACTATAAAGGCAAAAAAAGGTTTCCACATTTTTAGGTGATATGTCTTTGTTAAGCAAACCTAACAAACCCCTTAGATATTTACCTAACAGCTATTTTAACACGTGGCAAAGACCTGGCAGATTAACTCTTGAATTAAAGTGGCTTTTTCTTCCCCTGATTTGTTCACCTGAAATAGAAATTTTGAGAACGAACACCTTCATGTAGCTACAAACTTGGTGCATGACATAAAAGGATGCATGTTCTACTTTTGTTTTACTCTAAGGTTACAGTGAACAGGAAAAACAAAATACCTGAAGATTAAATTTTTTCCTTTTAATCCAAAGAACACCATCAGATATGGCTCCTATATCCAAAGATCAAAGATTGGGAACTTGAGAGGAGATGCAACTAACAAAAAACAGGGATGGAATGATGAAGTTATTTACATATCTCAGATACATTAAGTCATGCAAAACAGAACAGAAAGGCTGAAGCGATTGGGACTAATAAAAAACAAAAGTGAAAATATAAGTGTGTTGTAACCATTAGTCTGAGTAATGTTATAAAAATATCCTTTTTTTTAATATAGTCCTTCTGAAAACAACTGGAGTGCATTTATATCCCGGTCTCTCGATAAAGTGGTATTCCTAAATTTGCATAACCCCAAAACAATACATTTTCATTAATTTATGATCCTAGAGAAAACAAAGAAAGTGCTTATTTTTATAAAAATTGTGTGGTGAATCCATAGAAACCCCGCACCACATCCTCATTGGAATTGCATCTACGGAACATTTCTTTAAGAGCTAAAAAACAATTCCACTGTATCAGGAATTCCTCAGGATGGCTCCAGCTGCAGATCCAAGCCTGTGCAGTCACCCTCACCCAACAAGGGGCTTGTTTCACAGTTCGAGTTTTAAAAAGTGCTTATTGTAATTTGATTTTTGCCTTGACAGGGTTTCTGTCTGACGTGGGTTTGGTGATGGTTTCGCTACTCCAGGACCAGTCCAATATTAAATTTTCTCCTTCGGACACTCTGGAAAGGGACCAGCAGGACCTGATGAAGGCACAGGGGGATTCAATACCCCCAGTTCAGCAGAGTGTGAGTAAAGTGGCCCAGGCCTGTTCTCTTCCTTCATGCATCAGAATCAGCATTCAGCTCTTGCTGAATCTCACCAAACCTACTGGTGACAAAGCAAATACTGGAAGTTTTATTCCTGAAGGGTAGAAACCTGAGTTATCCTGCTCAGCTAATCTTCAACTCCAGCTAAATGTTCTGTTGCGTTCCTAAAAATGACTGGGAAAGCTGTGCTGTGTTCCACTGCAGAAAGAAGTGGATTTATCCTGATTTCCCTTGTGGGATTTCTCGGATTTGGAGAGGGAAGGAGGGAAGGAAGTCCTCAATCATCTGGTCTGCCTTTTTGTGGAGCACAGGACATTCCATTTCTCCCCTCCCTGAGCACAGCACCCTGCTCCTGCCTGATGTGTGTCCTCTCAAAGGCTTCCACTAATTACTCATGCCTGATGTCAGGGGAAATATGCATATTTTCAGTGCCAGATCCAGACTGCAGCCCTGCTCCAGCCTTTCCCCTCCAGATTAAAGAGCACTTCAGCAGCTGCTGTTTTCTCTTTGCTGCAGTGCAGGAGGGAGGGGAGGAGATGAGACAGGAAGGTTGGAGTCTCCTGTCTTGTGTCTCCAAATGAGTGTCTTGTGTCTCCAAAGCCTGTCTTGTGTCTCCAAATGAGCGTGGCCACCTTAATGAAGGGAAGTGATGCAACCACCAACAAATCTGGAGCCTGGAAGCCCATCAGGGGATGAGATCAAGCTTATTTGGCTAAACTTGCAGGCGACAAGACTTGCACTTATCACATTCCTTGCCGGAGCAATCCCTAGTTTGGGGTGGCTCCATGTGGTGGAAAAGTCTCTCCTCCAAGCCGTGCTTCCAAAGAAAGGCTCAGCAGTCTCTGTTGTTCGGTCTCAAGGCAGTTTATTGCAAGTTATCTAAAAGATTTTCCTCTCAGGCTGCTGTGGTTTGCTCAGCAGCTCAGGCAGAGGCACACAGACATCCTCTCTGTCTCTCATCTTCTTCTCCCCCCGCCCAGGGCTGCTGCTGTCTTTTATATATGGTACATTATGTGTTAAATGTTTATAGTTTTTCCCCAATGCCTATTACCTATATTAAATGGTGCTTTTCTACTCTAAACCAATCTGTGAGTGCCAACATCACCGAGAACATGGAGGTAAGGAAGAAGAAAGAGGGAGGACAGGGCAGGCCCAAATCCCTCCATCTTAAAACTTCTGACACCGTGTACAAAAATAAAACCCCCTGTATAACACTAAAAAATTCTTCCCTCTACTTTGTAACTACTTCTACTATAATACCTAAACTTTTGTGACTTCTTGTTCTTCCTGCAAGGTTGGTAAATCATTCCATGGTTCAAACCCAAAATCACAGCTGTTTCCAGCTGCCTGCCAGGGTCTCAAATGCTTCTGATCGGGACCTGGAACATCCAAAAATGTCTGAGGGACATTTTGAGTTCTGACAATTCCTGTCATTTAATCTTCCATCACTTGATCTTCCTCAGCTTTTCCCTGAAAGGGTCAGAGCAGAGAGTCATAAAATATATGTAAATTAATGAATTAATTAATTAATTAATTAATAAACAAATATCAATATTCCATCACAGCTTTTAATGCAATTAAAATATAAATTTTACACTTTATAATTTCCATAAATAGATAACTTCGACAATGAAAATAATACCATATTTGCTCCGACTTAAATCAATAAATCTGACTCTCCCCTGACAGGAGAACCCCAGTTACAGCTGCCAGCCCTATGAGCCGGACAGCAGGACAGAAAGGACGAGCTCGGAATCCTCTCCCAGCCCCAGCCCGGCTTCCCCACGCCAGGAGCCCACGCAGGGCAGGTTCCCCTCCAGCCAAGGAATCCCTTGTGGCACCAACAAATTCAGGGCATCCTTCAGCACCGAGAAATTCCGGCGCTGCAGCTACGAGGAGAACAACGGCGGGAGCTACGAGCGCTTCCTCAGGAGCAGCAGGAACCCCTTCCACCCCTACAAGAGGCAGCTGGGCGAGGATGTCTTCCAGGAACCACAGCAGGCCCTGCCACCAGAAGCTTCTCCCTTCAAAAGCCACCAGAGCATCGATGGCTTTGAGGGGCTCCCAGGATCTGCTGAGGAGCCAGAGGCGTTTCCAACCCACATCCCAAATATCTCCTTGGAGCAGCCGTGGTGTACCAACCTCCAGTACGGCAGCACGGGGCAGGAGCACGGCTCTCAGCTCATGGTCAGTGGGGTTTGGTTGTTGTTTTGCTTGTTTTCAGTGGTAAAAATGGGCTTTTGGAAGTATTTTTTTATTATAGTGTGGTTATGTTGGTGTTTATCGTTTATCGGAGAAGGAGATTTAGACATATCCATGTTTATTTGTCCAAATTCTCTGTTTTATGGTCTTTTCCTCAAACAATCCTCAGAAAGATGCATAAAGATAAATGGTTTTCCATTAGACGGGGTACAGGAATCCCAAATATCCAAATGCTCCCTGACAACGAGGTTTGTCATCAGCTGGGGTTTTCTAGAGACAAGGGTTCACAAAACAGTGTTTTCAAGCATGAGGATGGAGCAGATTTGGTCCAACACCTCAGCTCACCTGCACTTTTCTCAGTGCAAATGGAAGAGAAAACTCTAAGACATGAGTGCCACCAAAAATAAAGATCAGCTCTGCCATTGATATGTGCAGTGCAAAGTTACCTGGGCTAATTTCAATACCAGATAGAGGCAACTGCCTATTTAGGGCAGCAGAGGTCCCTGAAAAGCAAATTAAATTACCCTCCAGTATCTCCACAGTATCTCTGCTGTGATCCAAGGTGTAAAGTGTATCTTGGTCATCTCCTGCAGCCAAAAAGAACAACTCCACCTGCCAGAGGAGAGCCCTGAGCTAGTTCCAAGGGGCTGGGAGAGGAAGAATTCAGGGCTACCAAATGAAAGAGGAGTTAAAAAAAAAAAATTCTTAATTGGATTAAGAGCAGGGAATGGAGAGATGTTGTCAGGGAACATACCTGGGGATTGAAGCCATCCAGGTTAAGGAGGAAATTGATCTAAATCTCTTATTTCCTGGATAAACACTCATCTAGGTCAGAGGAGTTCAGGGCTGCAAAACCTATGAGCAGCTGGCAAAAAAAAAAAAAAAATTCCCATTTTCTTCCCAATTCCCTGGGCTGCAGGATGTGCAGGATGCAAGGGCAGCACTGTAGGAGCCTTTTACAAGCAGGTGTAGCTACTCCCTGTTGGGTCCTGTCAGCGCCCAACTTCCCACTTTTAAATCAATTCCGTGCTGCTGGAAAGTTGGGATTTCTGAAAATCTTCATCTGGTGGTCACCAAGGCAACACTGATATTTATTAGTAGTGAATGTCAAACCAAGTCTAATTTGGCTTCTAATAATATAACATAAAAATATTCAGTATTTTTATAGATATATATTTATATTTATTAGATATATTATATGCATTATATATAAAATACATATAAGAAATAATGTGTGTGGATATGTATTTATTTATATTTTTAGACAGACTAAAATGCCATAAAAGCTGGCCATGTTTTAAAGCAGAAGGATAAGTGCTATTGGATTCTTGAAAAAAACATACTGAATTCCTCCATTTTTACATATTTCCTGCATCTTGGTTGAACCCAGTGTGATTTTTTCTCTGCCAGCTCTTTCCTGTACATTACAGACCTCATCCTCCAGCTAATGCCAAAATTCCAGAGGCAGCTGGAGGCACTGCCAGCCAGCAAGATAAAATCAGGGAGAATGGAAAACGAGGGAGACACTTGTGCACACTCAGGAATGAAAAACTGGAGTGTGTGGTTTGTGTGTGCAGGGAGGAAAAAAAATAAAAATATAAACAGAGCCTGATGTTTTCTGAATTGCTCTTTGCATGGAATGTGGCCTGGGAGCTCCTTTTTTTCAAGTTGTAATTATGGAAATGCAGGAGTTGGTTCATGTCTTCATGGAATCTCGGGGTGGGTTGGGTTGGAAGGGACCTTCAAGATTATCCAGTGTCACCTCCTGCCATGGCAGGGACATCTTCCACTGTCCCAGGGTGCTCCAATGTGACCTTGGCCAATTCCTGGGATGGCTCCTCCCCAGATTTGCACCATTAAAACATAAACCAATTTATATATATATATATATATATATATATATATATATTCTATAATCCTTACTAAAACACAATTAAGCCCCAAAAAGTCAACATAACAAAGGCAAATCCAGCCAGTGATTAATTATCCTATTTTAAATGTAGCTCTTTTCTCTAATTACTCCTTCCTTGCCTGTTTTGCAGCAGGATTCAGACCTGAAGCTCAGGACATCCCCCCTGGAAGGGCAGCCTGGTTTGTATTGCTACCAGCCCCAGGTGCAGCAGATGTATTGCTCCTCACACCCTTTCCATCAGGTCAGTGCACCAAAATCCCTGATTTTTAGCACTCAAATGGTACAAAAATTGTGATAGTAAGATTTTTTTTTAAAGGATTTAAAAATATCTTTATTTTTGTGGGTTGGCAGGGCCGTGTTTATATGCCTGCGTTCAGTTTATGAGGATAAGATCTAAAAAGAACCACAGCTGAATGCAATTTAAGGTAGTCATTAAGAAAAAGAAGGAAAAAACCCCAAAACTTGTACAAAAAACTTAGTACTTTATATTTATATTTTCACCTTTACACTCGAGAAAATTTGCTTTGGAGCCAGATAAACTTACTAATATAACTCTTGATATTTCAGGATCTTAATTAACTGTGCTTTAACTTCAGGGAAAAAAAAAAAAAGCCCTAAATTCAGATGAAACATAGAAAAATATTTTAAAGTAAAATTGGAAGTAAAATGATGTTCACTTTCCTTGTGCTTGATGGCACACACATCTCTTTTGAAACCTTTTGCCTCTTACACCATCCCCAGAGAAAAATCATTCAGCTGAAGCATAATTGACAAATATAAATATAAATATAAATATAAATATAAATATAAATATAAATATAAATATAAATATAAATATAAATATAAATATAAATATAAATATAAATATAAATATAAATATAAATATAAACTGATTTGATGCCAGTGCTGTTTATATACTGATCACATTCCAAAAAGCTCCAGATTTAAAGCTCCTGGGAGCTGCCAGGCAAGATCCAACAGGCACCAAGAGGAAAATCCTCCATCCACCTGCAGCCTGGCACTGGGACAAATCTCTGAAGTGCAGCAGGTTTCTGTCAGACTTTTCAATACCTGTGCGTAATGTTAATAGAGAAAAGGTCTGACAACGTGTTCTACTGCTCAGGAATAAAATAAAAATAAAATTTTAAAAAAATTTAAATAATTTTTTTAAAAATAGATAAAAGAGGTAGAATTGCTATCCCTGTGCCATGGTCACACGCTGGAAAATGAAAAGAGCACGGGATGCAGCTGAGAAAAGTGGAATAACCTCATGGAGCAGCCCCATTATTAACTCTTTACATTTCCAACTGGAATGGGGCAGTGCGAGTTCAATCCCTCCAAGGGAGTTCCACTCTGAGAACGGGCCCTGGAGTGAAGTTTCTTCCAACTGAGCCTCAGTTTTCATTAGAGGGATGAGAGGGATTCAGCCCCTTCATTAATTTTGTCCAGGTGATAAACCAGCCTCACCTTCCCCTTTGCTGGACACAACAAAACTGGTGACTCAGAAGAAAAATGAGTGATTCTTGACCCGAATGAGCAGCAGGGAGAGCTGGAGTCACCCACCCACCCACCATAAAACACCTTTCATGCCATGGGAGACTGTCAAACCAGCTCCAGCCTGTCATTCCAGCCCATTCCCCACCTCTCTTCCTCAAAAAGGACTCATGGAACCAATAAAACAGAAATAAAACGCCCAGGTCTGGCCTTTCATGCTGACATCAAAACCAGCCCTATCTTAGGGTTGTTTTCTTTCAAAGAGCCAGCCAGACCAATAAAAATCAGAATTATTGTAGGAATTTCCAGGTTTTCTAGTCTTGGGGAAAAATCTGCCAGCAGTGCACAAGGCAGGGAGCACCACACTGCACACAAAAATTAGTTCACAGCTGCTCTGGAGACTCTAATTGTGCCCAATATTTGGTTTAACAAGGCAGGACATGATTAATTATGTACATTTCATTTCTTTCACCATGCAAACAACTGAGTCTATTCAGTCTGGTTTTCCACATTCCATTTCAGGCAGTTCAGTGTTCGAAAAATAAAAGCAAACAGGCAAGGAAAACTCCAGCAGCCAGCATAAAATTACAGAGAATTTTCTGTAATTCTATTATTTTAATTATTCACAGTACAGAATAAATAAATTAACTGTGAATCTTCTGCTGATTTAAGGGGACAAAGACCAAGAGCAATCAAAACTATTGATCCAAAAAAAAAAAAAAAGGAATTTGAATTAGAAACTAAGATGTCCAAGGGATTTTTCCCAATGAGTTTTGAGAGTATTTTTCAGAGGAACTACACAAACCTCATGGCACAGGATTGCTGGAGCTGAGCAGTGAAACACCAGGACAGGGCTCAGCAACCTTTGAGTACCAGGGAAGGCATCCAGGTAGATTTTTTTAATAGTATGTAACAGGACTTCTAATTTTGGCCATGTCCTCACCCCTGGCATCTGGAAAGATTCATCTGGAAGAGGCAGAAATTCCTCTTGCACAGAGCCCTCACAGAGCCAGTTGATGCTATCTTACCTAAACTGCATCGTGCTCCTTTGCTCCAAAAAGTCTCTTTGCAGCAGGTTTAAATGTAATTCGAAGAAGAAAAAGGTGGAATATTCAGAAAAGAAAAAGAGCAAGTGCTGTGTTAAAAAAAAATGGAGAACAAATCTATAGAAACTCTGGTGCAATCCAGGCTGTCTGTGTGGATCATCTCATCTTTCACCTGGTTTTTTATCCTGGTGATCCCATCACTGTGGTGTGTCTTGGGACAGGCTTAGAGATCTGCAGGAGAGATAGGGCAGCATTCCTCAGGGAGCTTCTGTGGCTGGTCCAGGGCAAAGGCAAGGGTGGCATCAATATTGTCTGATTTTAGGGGTCCTGGCTATTCTTTTCAGCTTTCTGTTAGAGAAAATGGAGTGGAAAAGTCACCTGAGGTGGTGGTTAACAGCACATGAACTCCTGGCTCTGTGGAGAAGTTTTTTCCTTGGATTTAACTGTGAAAGGAACAGACAGGGAACAGCCCAACAGCTTCAGCACAAGACAGGCAGTGTGAAACCACCTCAAAAATGTCTCATATGCTGCTCTCCTGACCCCTGGAATGACATCACTGACTTATTCCATAATAATACATTAATCTTAAATATATTCTGGTGCATCCATTAAAGTTCTTGTTGTTGTTTGTTGGTTTTTTCCCTGCTTTGCACAGTAACAGCGATTTTAACAGAGATTTTGGGATGCTGTTCCCTTAGGAGCAAATATTATATGCTCTCAATTTTTGCCTTTCTGTACCCTCTCCACCTAAAGAAAAAAGCAACAAAAAAATAGCACACAAACCCAAATAAGGCTCAGGCAAAACCTCCCTGTTTCTTCCTTCATTTTTAGCAGCTTTACTTCCTCAGATGTTTTTTCTAATGTGAACATTGAAGTTTTTTATTCTGGTGGTTTGGGGTTTTAATGTCAATAAAATGTGTGCATGTTCAGGGGAGGCTGAGCAGGCTCAAATACTTCAAATGAGATGGCTGGAGGGAGATAAGCTCTAGGGCTATAAAATTAAGAATTATCTGAGGACAATTAATAGGACACAGCTCCTCATGATTTTCACATAGCAGCCAGTAAAGAAGAAAAATACTTTTTGCCATACAATATCCTCAGAAATAATGCTGTTATTAGGGAATTTTTTGGGGAGCTTGTTGCTAAAGGAAATAACATTTCTGCTGTCCCCCCAGTACCCCTCAGGAGGCAGCTACCCCGTGACTTACATCGCTTCCTCGCACTACCCCTACCAAAGGATTGCTCCTCAAAGCAGCCAAGAATCTCAGCAGCCTCTGTTCCCCAAACCCATCTACTCCTACAGGTAACCCAATCTTTTTCCAAGCCCTCACTTACAGGAAATACCCTGTTCACCCCTGGCCTGTTTCCAGCATCGTTTGCAACAACACGTTCGCTCTATTTGTCTTGTTCCCGGGGTGTTCTGTCCTGTCCCTGGGGATCACAAAACGTTCCAGGCTCTGGGGCCAGCCAAGGCACAGAGAAATTAAGTGTTGTAAAGCAGGGGAACAGTCTTGATCACTTCCCAAAGGAAAAAAAAAAAAAAAATTAGACGTTTCTCTAATGCAAAATTTTAAGTGTTGCGAATTTCATCAGCACAAGACTGCTGCTACTGAGTTGTCTATTCTGTATTAAAACTGATTTTTTTTTCCCCAGTTACTTCAGCAAGGAAATACCTTGAAAAAGTATCAGCTATGGCAGTTTAGCCCCCAAAGTGGATCAGACAATTAAATTTTAGTGATCACTATACCACTGTCAGTTTGATTCTCTTTGTGGCCTCCACCAGTTTAAGCCTTCAAACAAAACCTGCAGTAATTACACACCAGCAGGATTTGAATGTCTTGATTCTACTTTCTGTGTTCTTCTATTTTAAACCCAGGTTGGACCTTCTAGATGAGCTTGGAGAATTACCTGTACAAGTTAAGGAGATTGTTGTAAACAGCAGAGTGGAAACATAAAATCATATTTGTATTTGTGCTATGGCAGTGAAAGTCAGAGTCATTACACACAGTGCAAAAAATGATCTATTTTTGGTTGTGAGGAGTCAGGCAGAAGAGGTTAAAATGCCTTTTTTTCTCTCCCTAAAGCATCCTGATCTTCATGGCTCTCAAAAACAGCAAGACAGGGAGTTTGCCAGTCAGTGAGATTTACAATTTCATGACGGAACATTTCCCTTACTTTAAGGTGAGTTCCACAGGGATGGGGAGGGGAATCTCCCTCTAAGCTTATGTGTCAGCAGAGGGAATAAGGGATGGGATTCCAGCTATGAAAAGGGATTATTTCTTAGGAGATTAATACCAAATCAATTGCACACTCCATACTCTCATGATCACAAGCTACCCAGCCTTTTGCATCTAGGCAGAAATGTGAAATGTGGTCATATTTAACTCAAAAAGATATTAAGAACTGTTCCAGCTGTGAGCTTGGGTGTGTAACAGTGACCATTCCTCACCAGCAGCCCATAAAAAGGGTAAATAATTTTAAAAACACATTCACTGCTTCCTCTCAGATCTCAAATACAGGCAGAACTGGTCTTGTAGCTTCCTTTGCCACCAGACTGGTGTGGAAGCAGAGGATTCCAGGTTATTTCACTCCATCCTGGAGCTGGGATATTCATCTTGGGCAACAGCATCCCGTGCATGCCCCGTACAAAGAAAAATGTCATGTGTGATAATGGCACTAAGCTCATAATGACACGGTGAGCTGGGGAGGGAAAGGGTGGATGGTTTGCAGCAGCACTGCTGAAATTTGGATCCCTGCTAGGAGGGAATGGCTCCTCACACTTGGAATTTCACTGGGAAGTGCTCAGTCAGCACAGGGATCCAAGAGCAGGAGGATTAGTTAAGGTTTTTGAAAGAGCTGTAATGGAATCATCAAGTGCTGCTCCACTCAGGGCTTTTTTTCTGCTGATTCTTCACAAGCACCTCACCGAAGTCCACAGTGGGTGAGTTCAGCTGTGAGCAAGGCCCAAAAATGAAAATAAAGCCAGTGAGTCTGTCCTGTTTCCTATTGCAAATAGCCCTGCAGCAATCAAGGCAAATTTAAAACAGCCACAGCAAGGCAGTTCAAACATTTGTAATAAAGGAACACTGTGAATAACAAAAAATAAATGTTCCAATACAATTTTGCAGTGGTTTTGGACATTGAAGACAAATAGAGCATAAAAAAAAAAAAAAAAAAAAGATTGAATATGTCAGCAATCAGAGAAAAATACAGATTATCACAGAGGAAGAACTGTCAAGATCCACACTCCTGTACTCCCTTCCAAAGGAATCACTAACTACTCCATCATTTGTTACAAGCAAGAGAATGGAGAAAAAAAATAAATAAATCAACCATTAGAAATCCCAGTGGAATCCACAGGAAAATAGCAAGAGTTTCAAGCAGAGAGGTGGGACTATTACTGATAAATTTTACAGGCATGTTTATTCATCAGATCAAACTGAAATGAATTCTCTGTTGTCTTACAACACAATTGATGATAAAATTAATCAGCAGATTTAAACCAAATGCTGCTGCTGCCAGCATGGGCAGAATCCTCAGACTCAGGACTGTGGCTCTGCCAGGTGTCACCATCCTGGTCCTTCCTGGTTTTTCAGAGCCTCATGTCTTTTTTTAAAATTTATTTTAAAACTGATGAGAATGAGGTTACTGCTGTAGGAAAAGAATAGTGCAGGTGGTACTACCCAAGCATTCCCTGTTTTGTAGCAGCTTTATTTTTGCATTTTACTTACAAATGCCACCAAATGTATTTGACTGTAACGTCCTTAAAATAACCAGGGGAGAATGAGCACTCAGATATTACATTTACAGCCATCAATCCTTGTCTGCCTCTGGTCTTTACAGCAGAGAATTACCAAAATATGGCAAAAATTAATATCCTCCATATTTCCTGGTTTTGGAGAGTCTTCAGCAAAATAAAATCACATAAAAATCAGTAAAGAACATTTTGCTGCTGATACCACTCACTAAAAAGCAGGATACAACAGGGAGAGGGGAAGCAATTTAGGTTGGAGGGAAAAAGAAAGCAAGTGCACACAGAGCCTTGCTGGGAGACATGACAAGCTGAGTCAAATTAACTGGGATTCGCTGCCACAGCAAATTTAGTTTCTATGATGCAACAATCTCATTTCTAGTTGAAACAGAGCAATCCAACTCCTACGTCCTTAAAAAAAAAAAAATCTACGCAGCTAAAGTTGAATTAGTCTTTGATGTACCTCTCCCTTCTTTTGAGACCTAGATTTAAAGAGAAAGGGTTTTGCAAGATCACTGAACTCTTTAAACTTCAAGAGCTGGTCAGGATCAGTGGGGCTGGACAATAATTTTCTTTTTTTTTCTTTTTTTTTTTGTAGTGATTAGTGAGTCTAACTAGAAAGCTTTAATCTTTTTAATTGGAGTTATTGCCAGTGGGCCAAGGGGGCAGAAAGGTCAGTGGTGTGATGGGAGGGCTCAGGTGTTGTAGATGTGGCACCTGGGGACATGGATTGGTGGTGGCCTTGGCAGTGTCAGTGGCTGGACTCGGTGACCTCAGAGGGTTTTTCCCACCTCCGTGATTCTGGGATTCCCCAGCTGATTTTAGGATTCTGCACTTGCATCCCCACCGTGCTGAAGGCAGGGATTGCCAAAATCAGCCACAGCAAGGAGATTCCAGCTACTCAAGAGCAACCCCAGCAGCAAAAGTTTGTTCATTTAACAATCACACCTGCTTTAAAAACTGGTGGTTTTTCCTCTTAACACACTCAGCGTGTTAAGCCCTACCTGGGCAAATGAATTCTCACACCTCAGCAATCCCAAATTTAACACAAGAACCTGCTCAGCTCCCAGCAGCAGCCTCCAAAATCAATCCATGTACTTTTTGCTCGTACAGTTTCTAAAACCAAATTCTAATTTACACCCCCACACGTTCTGAAAACCTCTGAGAAGCCCGTGCCGCTCCCATCTGAGCAGAAACACCAATTATCCTGTCTAGGTACACAGGGCTGTGGGGAGCCTGTGTGCAGGGCAAAAAACAGGAATATTCTTCCAGGTCAGCTGGAAGGAGGAACAGTTTTATTCACTTTTTGAACTACCAGGAAGTTACTTGAATATTATCTTCAAGGGAGAAAAAACTGATTTGTCGTGTTTAGTATGACCCTGTGGCAGAAAAGGATTTAAAGGTTTGAGGTCTCTTCTTTTCTCTCTCTTCTCTTCTCTTCTCTTCTCTTCTCTTCTCTTCTCTTCTCTTCTCTTCTCTTCTCTTCTCTTCTCTTCTCTTCTCTTCTCTTCTCTTCTCTTCTCTTCTCTTCTCTTCTCTTCTCTTCTCTTCTCTTCTCTTCTCTTCTCTTCTCTTCTCTTCTCTTCTCTTCTCTTCTCTTCTCTTCTCTTCTCTTCTCTTCTCTTCTCTTCTCTTCTCTTCTCTTCTCTTCTCTTCTCTTCTCTTCTCTTCTCTTCTCTTCTCTTCTCTTCTCTTCTCTTCTCTTCTCTTCTCTTCTCTTCTCTTCTCTTCTCTTCTCTTCTCTTCTCTCTTCCTTCCTGTTACAATTTGTGTTGTCTCACCCATGACACAGGATAGTGAAATGCTGACATCAGGTGGGCTGAAATGGAAGAAGCTCTGATGCTCTGAAGGGAAAAATAGTTTCTCTTTTAGTAAATAGTATGTATTTAATCCCACACCTATTTATTTTTTTTTTAATGAAGAAAGTGAATATTAAATTTGACCCTCATCTCATTAAAAAGGCTTTTCATGCCTTAATCCACACAATAGTTCTTTACAAGCTGCAAAACAACAGGTTTTATGTTCCTTATAAAAGTATGTACAAAAAATTAAATCCTGATAAAATAATTTCATCAAAGTATGTTCAAAATTCACCATCTGCCTGGTGAAAGCCAAAATGGGCTCAGATCCATTTATAAACGATGGTCTAAGAGGAAGTCTGCTGGACTGGGCAATGATTAAAGAAATTATCAAACTATCAAAAATCTGGCTTTCTATGAGAGAAGGATCCTAGTAATAAAAGGCAAAAATGGGGAAAAAATTTAATTAATCCAAGGGAAATTCTAATTTTTAACATTTTTTAAAAGTCTGTGGAAACCCGCATTTATTTCTCGTGCTCTCTGTTCAATAATTCTCTGCTTGATACAAACAGTTATGATGACATATTTGCATCCATGAATATTAATCAATAGCCACAGACAACTTCCCCACATTTCAGAGAGCTGTTTCATTTCCTGCAATTCTTATGAGAAATTGAAAAGAAAATATGAGGATTTTTTGGCAAAAAGAAAATAATCATTTTAATGATCCAGTTTAAAGAACCTTCCAGCTTCTACTGCTGAGTTAAAAGTAAATGCAGAGCACAGAGATGAGTGATCAGCTGTGGAAACCTGTATCTCATCTGGAGGGCTTGTGATTAAACCATGTTATGTAAATGGCCAGCACACAAAATTACACCTACAGTAGCATGAGAAATCCCTTTGAAGTCTGCCTGGACACTGAATTTGAGCCCAGGTAGCACATAGTACTTTAGTGAAGAGTTGGAAATATTTCTAGGTGTTCTAATATAGATTCTGGTCGATTTCTGGTTAGTTCCCGAACATGAATTTTTACACATTTAATTCTTGTGATGTGTAAAGTCACTCTTACAGATCCAGCAGGTCTCTGACAACCTTTTTGCTTAGAAGATCAGTTACTATTTTATCTGATCCCTCTCTTCCCACACAACATGACTGTAACATTTTTGTGGCTTCCCTCTAACGTACAAGTTTCTCACTGCAGAAGGTACAAACTTAAATAGCATTTCTTGTAACCTCACCAGTCAAAACACAGTTATATATATATATACACACATTTTTAATTTTATTTTCTTTTTTAGCATGAAATTCTGTTCTTACATTGGGTTTGTTTCTCCAGACAGCTCCAGATGGTTGGAAGAATTCCGTGCGCCACAACTTATCTTTGAACAAGTGCTTTGAGAAAGTTGAGAACAAGTCAGGGAATTCTTCTCGAAAGGGCTGTTTGTGGGCTCTGAATCCAGCCAAAATTGACAAGATGCAGGAGGAGCTTCAGAAATGGAAGAGGAAAGACCCAGTTGCTGTGAGGAAGAGTATGGCAAAGCCAGGTCAGTCATTTGTTGGTGTTTTAGCTCTCAAACAGTTCTCCCCAGAATTTTTCTTTTCACCAAGATCCGTAAGATAATTTAAACATGATTTAGGAAAGCACTTAAGGATTTTTTCCTGGTTGGCAAACCAAGTAAAAATTTTTAAAAGCAGAATTAAAGTAGACCCAGTTTTGTCGGTGTTTCCAAATTCACCAAGAAAATATTTTCTCTTGACATTTCACTAAACTTTAAGATAAAAAGCAAGGTTGGATGGGGATTGGAGCAACCTGGTGTAGTGAGTGGTGTTCCTGTCCATGGCAGGGGGGTGAAATGAGATGATTTTCAACATCCCTTCCAAACCAAACCACTCTGTGACAAAAAGAACACTGAAATACGAAATACCAAATAAAATCTGAGATTAACTGCTAAGCATCCAACCTTTAAACCTAAAAGTGGAATTCATTTACGTACTCACTTGGTAACAATAATTTAAAAGAAAACCTTTCAGGCTTTGGAGCTTTTAATACATAAGAACTAAGGCTTCTGTTTGCATTCCCTGAGTGACACCCCAATTCCTGCTGGAAGCTATGCAGGGATAAATCAGCCACGGACTTTCCCTTGCCATTCCCTGAGTGACATCATGTCACTGTCGAGGCAGGACGGGAATGAGACAACTCACTCAGAAGGCTGCTGAGAGTAAAACACCGATTTATTCAAAATACACTGCTCTTTTATAGAAAATTTTGCAAAGGCCAAATCCATTGGTTCTGAAGTGAAAACAACTCACCCCTTTGGTGTACAGTGCTTGATGCATAGTGATAGAACTTAACTATAAACAATGTGAAAAACAAGAGAGATAAAGAATTATTTACATTCTCTCCAGCTCTTTCTCGGGCGTCTGCCTGGCTAGAAACTCTCAGTTTCTCTCTTTGACTGAATCTGAGTCCCACAACACCACAATTCCTGCTGCAAGCTATGCAGGGATAAATCAGCCATGGACTTTCCCTTGCCATTCCCTACCACAATTCCTGCTGCAAGCTATGCAGGGATAAATCAGCCACAGACTTTCTCCTTGTTTTGCAGAAGAGCTTGACACCCTGATAGGCGACAAGAGCGAGAAGCTGCGCTCCTCCCTGGCCTCCTGCAGCCCAACGGGCGCTGCAGGTGCCTCCATCTCCAGGCATATGGCAGCGCAATCCCATTCCTTGTGCGAGCCCTCGCTCTCCTCGGGGGTCCCGCAGGGATTCCACGGCATCCACGCCCCTGCAGCTCTGCAGGCCAAGAGCCCCCTGCCCGCTTTGCTGGGGGGGCAGCAGCCTGGCTGCTACACATCCCCCCAGGGCTTCCCCCAAATCCCCACCGCGCTGCTGCAGCACACGCCCGACCCTCCGAGCCTGTTCCCTGCTGGGGAGGCTCAAAGCCAGCTCCGGACTCAGCCCAGCATCCCTCAGGATTCCCCAGTGCCGGCTCAGAGCCCCCCGAGCTGCGGGATGAAGATGCTGCCCGAGCATTCCCCGGCCAGGACGGTGCAGGACACGCTGCTGCAGGAGGGAGACCTCAGCAATGACATCGATGCTCTTAATCCATCCCTCACTGATTTTGATCTCCAAGGTAAGAGTTTGAGGTGTTTTTATCTTGGAGAGTCAGGTTTGTTATCTCCCACCCCGTCCCATCCCATCCCATCCCATCCCATCCCATCCCATCCCACCCCATCCCAACCCACCCCATCCCAACCTCCACAAAATCCATTTCTATCCCTGTGATATTACACACTCCTATTCAAGCTACACACCCATCATCACAATTCCATCATTCCATTTTGGAAACCTTCTCCACGGCCTCTGGTCAAATGCAGTGTTCTCTTGTGGATCTGTGTATTTCAGCACAGAAAGTTGAAAATTCTCAGCATCCAAGATTACAACAAATCTGATAACCAACACGGGTTTGGTTATTATTATTGTTGTTATTGTTATTATTATTATTGTTGTTGTTATTTTGTTGTTGATGATGTTGTTGTTATTGTTGTTGTTGATGTTGTTGTTATTGTTGTTGTTGATATTATTGCTATTGTTATTGATATTTATAATGTTATTGTTATTGTTATTGTTATTGTTATTGTTATTGTTATTGTTATTGTTATTGTTATTGTTATTGTAGGGAATCTTTGGGAGGAGCTGAAAGATGACAGCCTGGCCGTGGATCCCCTTGTCCTCATTTCATCATCCCCGCAGTGTTTTCCCTCGCACTGCCAGCTGGAGAGCGGCGGGAGCGCGCCGGGGAGCGCGCCCGGGAGCGCGCACGGGAGCGCGCCGGAGCTGCAGCTCACCACGCTCTACTCCGCCTTCATGGAGCTGGACACGGTGTCCCCCTCGTACCTGAGCAGCCCCGGCTCCAAACCCATCGCCCTGATGTGAAGCACAGCCCCAAAGCATCGCCCTGACCATCGCACACCGCCCTGCCTCAGCGATGGCACGGGAATGCCAATTTTATCTTTTTTTTTTTGGTTTTTTTGGTTTTTTTCCTCCAGAACTTGCCCGCAGGATATGTAGCTTTACTATGATGATTTTCTACAGACAGATATTAAAAAAGAAATAAAAAAAAAAATTAAATATTATTTAAAGAGAATATGGTTAACAGCTGAACTTGTCAACGCCATTTGATCAAGCTACTCATCTTCTTCGTCTTCCAGAAATAAGAGGAAAACAAATTATTGACTTTTTTCCTTTTTTTTTTTCTTTCTTTAACAAAAGCTGCTTGCAAATGAGCACAGAACTCACAGCACACAATTTAACTTATTTCTTGGAGCCACTGATGGCAACAACATCCACCACAGACCACTCAAAATATAAAATCTACCTATTAAAACATTTATAGTCCCCTTGAAAGAAGTTCTGGGTTTTGGTAAACGTGAACTGAAAATTCTGCAAGTATTAGAAGATAAAGGACAAGCTGCTGACAGACTAAACCAAAGCAACAAATATACTTCAGTGGAAAATATCAAAGTTTTACTGTATTTAAAAAGAAATTTTAAACTCTGCTTTTTTAATAAAAAAGAACAAAACTATTTAGTAGAATTTTTACTTGGCTGGAAATTATTCCCATTCATGCCTCTTATCTTTTGCCACATAAACTAAATATTAACATTAATTATTAAGACATATTTTTTTATGGTAATAAAAAAAAAAAAGAGAGCAATTGCAGTTGGCCAAATCCAGAGAGCAACTGTGTTTTAACTGATACCTCCAGTGGGGTTTCTTGTGATGCTGAACCAAATCTTGCAGTAGGTTCCTACTGTGAGCTAAACTTTTAGGGAGAAGGTTTTTCAGGAACAACCTTCTCCCTCTGATTTTATACAAAACTGGAATAAAAAAGTAGAAAAATAGAATAAAATAGAATAAAACCATTTTGGTTTAAGTGATGCAATATAAACCCAGAGTAAGCTGGAGAAGGAACTTAACAGCACTATAGAAAATAGTCTAGAAACACAAAAATATCCGGTTGCCTGGAGAAGCTGTGGCTGCCCCATGCCTGGAAGTGGCCAAGGCCAGGTTGGACAGGGCTTGGGACAATGTGGGACAGTGGAAGGTGTCCCTGGCCATGGCAGAGGGTGGCACTGGGTCACCTTCAAGGTCCTTTCCAACCCAGCCCCTTGTGGCATTCTCTGATCTCTATTCACAGATGATGTAAACTCAGACCAAACCAAGGAGGTTAAAACTTGAATCAGCTTGGGTGATTTAGAGCAGGAGAAAGCAAGGAGGGATTCTCAAGGATGGAACAAAGGGGATGGGATTGTTAAAATAAAGACACAGAGGTTTAATTGGCCACCAGCAAGGTGGGAGCTCTGCCCAAACCAGGGCCTAAAGTTACACCCTCACCTTTTCCTACTAGTCCGGACTTAAAATCAGATTAGGGGCAGACGGATAAAGGAGATTTAGGAGGAAAACACATGATGCAGCTCTGTAATCCCTCACGCAACCACCCAGAAATCCTCACTTGACTCCAACTCCTCTTCCTGCAAAGAGAATAAGGAGCAGAAGAAATGCAGCCAGGTTGGCCAAGCTGCTCAAGGAAAAAAAAAAACCAGCAGGATGAGAGTTATGCAAACATATTAGAGCTGGGGGAATCAGTTTTTGGCCATCATAACACTGGGATAAAGAAATACAGAAAAACTTGAAATACAGAAAAAGTTAAGTATGACACATTATTAGAGATGTGAATATTATGGTAAGTCTAAAGCATGTAGTGAGTATAAATCTGCTAAACAGTATATAACTATAACTATATATAACTATAATGATAATATAAACATATATAAATAATATATAAATCTCTTTATAAATAGAAATATAAATAGAAATATGTGTGTATATGTATATATATAAAGCACAGTATGTGTATATAAAATACTGTATATGAACAGAAAATTATATGTACATATAATATTATATGTACATATAAAATATATTATAAACAGTGTGTGTGCATATATATAACACTAAATATGTATTTAAAACACATATAAATACATATATATATTTTGAGTGCAATTTAAGAGTCACCAATTTACAACTAAATACACAGAGTATTTAGAGTAGTTATTATTAGAAGGATATTATTACCCTAAGTGCCTTTTCTAAAAAAAAAAAAAATCACGTTTTAGTCAAATAAATACTCATTTTAATACAGACATGCATTGAAGAAAAGCAAAACCAAAGCAGCCCCTGTGCTCAGGCACTGTTTCTGTACCCCTGTGGGGTTGAACACACAGCTATTCTGATGCCTTAAAATATGTCACCATCACTCTCAAGCCAAAAATAATAATTGGTAAATATTGTTCTCTAAGAATATAGACACAGGTCTAGCTCATGGAGGGCTGGGTTCCCTCAGCTCTGTGTGTTTGTGAGCTCTGACTTCAACAGAATTTCCCAGTTTTGGAGCAGGACTCCCAGTGTCCAGACCCTCCAAATTCCTCAAATTCATTTCAGCCACTTCAATCCCAATGGGAATTCTGCACACCTCCATCCTCAAGGAATTTCCAGATAAAACCCTTTCCATTTTGAAGGTTTTCCTGCAAACACCAAAGAGTTGGCACATGGATTTTCTGAAACATTTTCAGCACCCCAAGGGAGTGAGATGCTCAGTGCTCCATGACTTTCAGTCACTATTAGCACCAAATTCTTATTAAATCCTTTTTAAACTCCTTACAAATTCCCCTCCTGAGTCACACACAGTGAACCACACCATGGGCACAACACCACGGGCTTTTGCAAGATATTTCTGGCAGAGGGAGCCAGTGTTTTATATTTGGCAGAGGGAGATTACAAAATAAAAAACATGAGAACACACCAGAGGAAGTGCAGGGGGATGGTTCATCGCTCTAAAAACACAACAGAAATGTAAAAAAATATTTATTACTAAAGCAAATCCATGGCATGTGAAAAAAAAATCCATCAAAACTGACAGTAGGAATCTTGACAACATTATCAAGCAGAGTTAAATATCTGTGAAACTCCACATTCACAGATTTGAAAGCGAAAAAAGCAAAACTGCTTTTTCTGAGTCGAAGATTTATAATTTACGGGCACAACAACCCATCCATGATTCGTTAATTCCTGTGTGTCACTCGTGTCCTCTGTGGCCTCAGGCTCAGCCATTCCCTCAGAGGCACCAATATATTCCATGCCTGTGACCACACACATGATCACAAGCTGGAGGGGGAGGAAGAAATAAAGAAATCAAACTGTCAGACTTTATTATATAATTTTTTTTGGTAATGAGTCTTTGAAGAATGATCAGACATAAAGAACTAAAGGATAAAAAAACACTTTAACATGTTTTTTCTTGTGCTTTCTGGAGTTTCTTGTATCCACACCAGAGGTTTGTCCTCCCTTTATGAAGTTCTTTATTCAAAGAACCTAAAAGTATATTCTCTGATGCATTCCATATTTAATGGAGTTAAATTAATGGTTGGACATTTCACAGAAGTTATAAGAAAAGTCCTGTAATAACTTTTATTTAAAAGGGTTCTTATTAAGATAAACAAACACCAGTGCAAGTTATTAACTAATATAAATTGTCTGGGCTTGGATTTCCCTTCCTGCTCCACTTCAGGCTCCTACATCTGAAATTTTATTGTCTTGCTTCAGTTTAGCATTAGTGATTCTGGTAGACACAAAACCAATTCATTGAAACTCATTCTTCATATGGGTTCATGAGAAAAGTTATATTATAAATTACAATTCCAGAACAATTACTAAAGAAAGGTTTAAAATTATGCTTATTTAACTACTTTTATAAAAGTTTATATATAAGAATAACCCTCAGCTTGTGACTTATTTTTGACTTTTGAAATAACTTGACATACTGATAGCACATAAACATTTCCTTAGAGCTGGTGACACCTTATTTTGTACCTACCATTAAATCAGTTTTTTGCAGACACTGCAAATCTGTTTCAGAAACTTTAGCATTAAGTTCCATTTTAAGCAGCACTCTGAAAAATGGGGAGAAAGAAAGGAAAGAATGAAGTTTTCCCAGTCCAAGGCTAATGCTGTCTGCTTAATCAGCCTCTTCCGAAGAGATTATGCAAACCTGTCTTGGAAAAAAAAAAAATCTTAAGTGTAATTAGCACAAAAATATCTTATTACCAAACAGAAGAAAGTGCTCACAGCTGCCCTCTCCAACATATGATTAGGAAAAATTTGCACTCTAAAGTTTAGGATTTATTAGCTTAACCTTTTTTTTATTGCAGGTTTCATTTAAACTTCAAAACATTCAAATAACCATTTATACTGGAATTATGTTTTGAAGCTCTTTTCTCTTCTCATGGGGCCAAATTATTACAAAACATCTGCCTCCCATATTTGCATGTGCTTGGTATGAAAGCATCACCACTGAACATTCACTTGCTTTTGTTGGGATAGGAACTGATCTGAGGAGAATTCTATCTGCACAATCTTTCAAACCCCTGGCACAGCACTGAGCTGTTTAAACCCAGCAGTGATTAACTGGAATTACAAAACAGATAAAACACTGAATACCACATCAGCTTTATTGTACACAAAGCTTCAGAAGTGCAACTGATTTACTGGCACTTTCAAACAAATTTAAACTACTGGAATAAATATGTGGATTCCAGAATTTAGTTTACCAGGGCTGCTGCTCCATGTTTGTACTTCAGGCTTCCAGATCTGTGTGTAAATGTTTGTGTTTAGACTATTGGATATCAAAACCAGCAAACACTTTCACATGAGCTTTTCCTGACCTCCTAATTCATTTCCAGTCTTACACAAACAAACCCAAAACCCTCAGTAGTGGAAGATAAGCTCTCTGGTTCACTGTGCATTCCCTTCCTGCAGTGATAAAAATGGAAGCTTTGAAGAAGCATTTTCCATCTGTGGTCACAGCAAAAATTGAATTGACAACTACTAAAATAATGAATGATGGAGTTGCCATACAACAGAATTTAAATGCAGTCTGTGTAGAAGCAGAAAAGGGCTAATTTTTAGTTCAAATAAATAAACACACACAAAGAATATTTGTTTGCATGGAAAATACTGAAATTACTGAAAATTACAGCAGTGGGAAGATCCTTAATGCACATGGCACTTATTTCACCCAGGGGTTCTTATTCAAGCAGCACATTGATGACAAGTACCAGGTATTGGATATAATCATAATAAATGCTGACTGAAACTGATGATTTTTGGGTCTTTTTTTAATCATAAAATTACAGAATTATTTTGGTAGGAAAGGACATTCAAGATCATTTTGTCCAACACCTTCCACTGAGCCAGGTTGCTCCAAGACTGACGTTGAGCCACAACTTCCATGAGCTTCACCACCCTCGCAGCCAAAAATTTCTCCTTCATATCCCATCTAAACCTCTCCTCTCTCAGTTTGAAGCCATTTCCCCTTGTCCTGACTTCCCAAAATCCCCATCCCAGCCCTTTTGGAGGCTCTTTGGACACATAAAGACCACAATAAATCCACCTTGGGGCCATTTTGCTGCTTGGATGGATGGGAGAATCCTGCCCTGGATCGATCCAGCTGTGACCTGGGCAGAGGAGAGGCCAGAGAAACCATTAAAGATTTATTCCTGCCCAAACCAATTCAGCCTGGCTGTGCAGCAAAGGCCCTCGTTAGTCACATGAATTAATTCCTTACTCACGCCATCGGCACCAGGAAATTCATTCCAGCAGCAGCAGCAGCCCAGGCTGGGTGGGTGAGGGAAAAAAACCCACTGAGAGCTCAGGCAGAAGCCCATCTGTCCCAAAAACCACTGGAGAAGGGAATTCACATTATTTAAAGACAGATTTCATGATCTTACTTGTCCAGGAAGCTGCTGAAGAATTTAAATTCAAGTGCATGAATAGGCCCAGCGTGTTTGGGCCTGCTGGAGGCACCAGGCCTGAATGATCTCTTAAGGCTTTTATTATACTTGCCTTTCCCTCTAGAACAACTTCAGAACATAAAAAAACCTCCTAAAATATACAAAAAAATATTTTCTACCAAATATCCAATTAATCTAGGAGAAAACTGCAATGTTTAGTTGGCATTAAAGGCATAAAAAAGTGCAAATTTTTGCTTTGGTTGGAAATGATCTTTCTTATTTCAATATATCCTACAGAAATTTGAACATTGGTTGAAATAATTGCTTTTAAAAGTTATCTGAGTGGTGACACTTGTGTTTCTTTCAAGCATCTCTTGCCACAGGAAGAACAGCCCTGTGTTTGTCAGCTGCAAGAAACATTTCTGCACTGTTATTTCAAATTTAGGTGATGAGCAATGCCAGCTGATGAATTCCAGTGGGGAAAGACATCTGACATCATTTAAAATCAGACATCTCGGTGCTGAAGAGCCTTGGTGTGTCTGGGGCAATGTTATTCCTCTGAACTTGTGCTCAGGCCTCTGTGCCACTTTAATTTTAAGGGTTACAGTGAACCCTCTGTTCTCCTGACTTAGGAGCCTGTGCAGACATCAAAGCAGGCAGCAGGTTTAATTAGACACTTAATTATAGATCAGGATGGTAAGGAATGCATTTGGGAAATAAAAACATGATTTCCAACCCCAGTCAAATGCCAGAGAACAGAGCAACACTGGCACAACATTGGCATGCTGTGTCCTTCATGTAACTCATGAAAAACAAAGTTTGGGTAGGAGTTCTGGGTTTGGTGTTTGGTTGGTTTTGGGTTCTCTTTATCAAAATAGATTCTAAATATTTTTGGCTTTCAGGTCTGACACATACTTCTCTGGGCAACCTCTGCCAGGAACTCACCACCCTCACATGGAAGAATTTCTTCCTCATATCTAATTTAATCCCAATTGTTATTCCCCTCACATGGATTTATCTTCTTATTCCAAAGAAAGGAAGAACTGAAGGTGTTTGGTACTCTTCTCTCCCGTCTGTGTTATCTCCCTTTCATAAAGTAAATTAAATTATGTGTTTTCTCTATTGCTGTTTGTAAAATCCCTGCCTGTTTTTATTTCTTGCCACAGATTACTTTCATATGCAGCTTCATTAACATGGTTTATGCCCTCCACTAGAATAATTAAATTATTATTAAATAAACCAGGCCTTTGTTATATAAGGTCCCAAGTCAGTTTTCAAAATAATGGCTGAGAATCATCCAACTGCAATTATGTTCTACCTACCTAAATTCTCTTTGTAGTTTTAATTAAAATACATTATCCAGGATGATTTCACCCCCTATTTTAAGTCCTTGTACAGCACTGGTGAAGGGAAAAAATAATCTCTGTAAAGGAATTTCTCTATTTTGTTGACTCAAATAGGGAGAATAAATTGTTTTGGGTTATCCTACCATGCAATGAGAGATTTCAGTAACCTCTAAAATTGTCTTTCAAGTAAGAGCTATTGTGTTAGAGGGAAAAATTGGGAAATTTGGAGTACTTTATCACTGAGAAGTGTTCCTCCTACATGTGAAAAACGTTAAGGGAATGCAAGACAGAGATAGATGAATGCCCTTGAACAATGACAAATAAAATAGAAACATGGGGTGAACACCTAAGATTTGCCACAATAACTCAGCAGCTGAGAAATGCCAAAGGAAATAAGAATGTGAGGAGAAGCAGAGAACACCTCCAGAATGATTAGGCATATTTATTAATAAATGAGGCTGACAAACCAGCTAAAGGGTTGGGGGGGAGCACTGGTAATGCAGTGTATTTTTGGCAGACATTTAACACTGTGGAGTTTTCATGGGAATAAAAATCTTTTTTTTTTCTTTTAAGGTTCTTTGCAATCTCAGAAGATTTCTAAGCAAGTCCAGGTATTCAGAGAGATTGTTTAACTGCTTTATTAGTTATTAGCACTGATTTTGGTAGGGGTTTTTTTGTTTTGTTTTGTTTTGGTTTTTTTTAGTATTCTGTGAATCAGCACCCAGTCCTTGCAAGAATTCCAAGTCACAATCCAAAAGGGAAACCCTTGTATTAATAAATTCCTCACTCAAATTCCAGCACACAACAATGTCCTGCAGGATATTGTGTCAGTGAGGAGTCCCCAGGAATTCTGTGGAATAAAATTAGTTATAGAAAATATTTTCTAAGAGTTGTTCTGCTCCCAGAGAAACACAGAGGTGTTCCCAGGAATTTCTGAATAAAATATCAAAGCCACCAAGATGGAAGTACCACAGTAAAACTCATTTCAGCCCAAGCAGCTGGTTCAGCTTTAGTCAATAAGGCAGAGACAACAATTTTCACATTAATTTTAAACTTGATTCTCCAAAGTGCAGCCAGAAATCCTTCAGAAGCACAACTTGGTGCATAAGAGTGATCCAGGGAACTCTAAGGTTCTCTTAATGTACTTTGAAACTAATTTATTTTTCACGTTTCATTTTTTCAAATTCTCAAATTGACTTTCAAATTTGCAATTTTTTTAAAATCACAGCCTGATACACAGCTGTGATCTGTGCAACTCCAAAGTCCCATTAATGTAATTGATACCAATTTATTTTAATTACACCCCAAGACATTTTCCCAATCTGAAAGTTAAATCCCACATGAACACCTTTAATGTGATGGTTTTACCCACAGAATTACCCAAACCACTGCAGAGTCTTTCCATCAATCACCAAAAAAAGAAGCTGCTCACACACATTTGCACAAAAACTGGAGTTTGAATATTGATGGAAGAAATTTGAAATGAAAGTTTGAATTTTTTTCCACAGAAATATTTAAATAAAATAGACAATCACTCTTGTTTCTAGGATCAATAATTTATTTCATTTTTTTTATTATTTTTTACATTTTGCAATTTGTTACAGGAGAAGAAACACTTGCTAATGGAAGTGACATGTTTTTGAACCATTTTCCAAGGTAATGGAAAAAGTTAAGCATATTCCCTAGGATGCACATTAATGACTAAACTGCCAATATTAAACCAATTGAAGCAAGTGCAGTCCCTATTTAAACCTTGTATAAATTAAGGACTCTCCTTCTCCTACAGGAAGACTAAATTGTAGCATCTAATTTTCTTTTTTTTTTTAATCCTGAAGTCTCAATCTTTTCTCTCTCTCTACTTAATCCGCAGAAAGTCAAACAGGCTGAAGCCAAAGCCACAGAACAGATTCTGTGCCAAGGTTCCTTCTATTCCTGATGATCTCCTCAGTTCCCCCCATCCCAAAAAGGAAACAAAAAACTCCCAGTTTTCTGAACACCAGTTTCTCTGCATGACAGGGCATTGCATTGCCACAGGATGGGCCACAGTGGATGTTCTCCTAGCAAACAAATCACTACCAAGGTACAAAGAATTAGAAATTAACTCAGTAAAAATGCTCCTAATGTTTTCCCAGTGGTATAGTAACCAGAATCCGACTTTCCTTCCACAAAAATAGATTTTTTTTTTTTATAAATACATTTTAATACAGACAATTCTGTTTCTATGCCAAGAAAAAAGAAAAAGTCACATTCAAACAGGTTTGCTGGGTGTATTAAGATACAAGCAGACACTAGAGCAGGCAGGAGCACACGGGGTTTTTGGGGGGCTGCAGACACACAAACACAATTTCACCCACTGACCAGTGATGGGAAGAACAACTGAGCTGCAAAGTGAGACCTGGAGCATCACAGCCCTCAAATAAATCAGCAATTTGCATGTAGATTAAATGATATGTACTCTCAGTGGTATTTAACATTAATATTGAAAAGCTTCTATAAATTTAGGCAGTGTTTAGGCTGGCAGTAGAATGAAGAACCATGAGCAGGAGCTCCCAGCTGCCTCAGACCCAGGAGAAAACTGAATCACCCACCATGGCCTTGAAGCTCTTGGGTCCAAATAGCTGAAATTAATGCTTTTTTCTGTCCTTGTCCTCCTTTTCCTCACTTTTCCCCCAAAAATGCAGACAAACCTGCCCAAATTTTGTGCCACACACACAGTTCCAACTGCTGCCCCACAGCCTCAAATGATAGCAATTATTTCTATGGTTTCCTTCCTAACCAGATCTAATTAAAACTGAACTGTTAACCATCTTTTCCAGGTTATGAATAATTAATAGAGCATTTTTATAATACTTACTAAATATGACAGTAGGGTATTAGCATTTTCTTACCTTAAATGGTCCCAAATCTTTGCAAGACTAGAAGTTCCCTGTAACTTTTGCAATTAAGATTGGGGTTTATTTTTTATGGGTAGATATGTAGGATAATTCTCAATATACTTTAACAGGTTTTTCTCAGACTGAAGGGATTTGGGGAGTAGCCTGCATGTTTCACACATAGCCAACCACTACTGTGACACTACACAAGATTTTGGAATAAAACTCAAGAGGACAGAGGTGGAAAATAGAGCATCTTACTGACCTGCTCAAAAAACAAGACATAGAGAGAGATTAAGAGCAAGAACTAAACCCCAGAAGATTGTTTTCAACCCTGGAGGGACTTTCTACATCTAAATAAATAAATAAATAAATTATTCTGAGTCAGGAAGGGTGGATCATTCAATTAGTTCAGAAATGTCACCACATAACAGATAATTCACGTAAACAATTTTGGCTTTTGCCACTGAACTGAGAACAAAGTTTCTAGATTTTTAACCACAGCTGATGTGTTAATTCTAAAAAAACAACCAAAAAAAAATCTCTTCCTGCCGGAGAAGTGTGAGTAATTACCGCATGCAGCTCACCACCAATGTATTGCTACTTTTCTTAAAAACCCTGACTATGAAAGGAATCCAAGACTGACAAAGTGAAAAAATATGTCAAATTATAATTTCCCTGGAAGAATGTGTTGAGCTGTAATTTCCCTGTCTCTCAGAAAAATTATGTCACTATTAGCACTCAGAGAGATTTAGTTTCTTTTTCCAAAATTAAGTCACACACTTAATCCTGTTTTATGACAGGAAACAGACGGGCATTATTAGCAGATAATCTTGGTTAGCTCTTGGATGTTTTCTTTCACTTTCAAAAAGTCAGATCCCAAATTGCCAGGCTGGCTTGTTAAAACAAAGCTATAGTGCTAATTAAAGTCATGTTTAAAATAAGATCAAGGAAGAAAATACAACAATTCTTTTTTTCCCAGAGCCAATATTTGGTGATTTCGCAATGAACTTCCAAAGTAAACCAAATAATGATGAAGGTTAAAATACAAAATAATAGCTAGTCAAGAAGATTAACAAATTCTTCTGTGAACAAAGCTGCTAAGACTTCATTCTCAATTGGTTTATAATAAAAACCACCTGCCAATTTAAGGGGAAAAAATGTGGGTTTCACAACTGGGCTGCAAACTCAGCTCCATCTCAGAAGGAAGGTGAAATTATTGGGTGCTGCACCAAGTTTGGTCTTTAAATTTCAAAGGTGATTTTTAAGCAAAACAAGGACAGAAGTAGCATTAAAACAGCAACTCTACAGTCAAAGTTTTTGAAGAAACATTCTTTTAGTGCTGTTTATGTACCTCATGTCAACACCACAGGTGGGAATTTCCATACCCACTGCATGAGCAGGTGGGAAAGGAACAGAATCTCTCTCCTGGACAGTGATTCCCACGTGTTTGTAAAGATTATGGATGTGGATGACATTGAGGAAATGCTAATAAATAATTCCCAAGACAGAAAAAGAGGGATAACAGTGATAACTGCTTCAGTGGGACACAGGAAAAAGCACCTTCATTGCACTTCCCACAGAAAGTTCTGCTGTTTGCCTTGGTTTAGAATTCAGAATTTGTTACTTGTGGCAAACTCTGGGGATTTTTAATAAGAGTGAAATTGTCCTAAATGAAAAGCTAAAGCTAGAATTGGTTGAAATTTATTTTATTGAAAATGTTCAACCTTTATTTCTGGCTTAAAATATTCCTAATGTTAGGAATTAGTTAGGCAACAAACTCACTCAGTGTAATATCACTCATATGATTCACAGTAAATTTTCTGTGAGACTGGAATTATTACATATATATTTTGAATGATAAAAGTTTTCAGGAGAGGTGCAGTAGATAATTCATCCTCTTGTGTTTAACCTCAAACCTACACTAGAAAAATGTCAGAAATTCCATCCACACTCTGCACTCCTGGGAACACAGTGACTTTCTCTTGGTTCTTTTATAAAGGGCATGTCTACCACTCAAATTTCCCTTGATTGCAGTAATATTTTAATGGAATTTCTCTTTTATTTTGTAAGTCTTGAAAGGAGGTAGCATAAAAAAGGAGCAGAACATGAATATTTCAGAGGAAACTCCATCAAATGACCCAAGAGTCCACACCAAAGTACAAATGATCTCATCACAGCATATTAAATATATGACTGGAAATTCTGGGCAAATTCAATTCCTAAAAGTCTTTTTAAAGTCTTATGCACAGAAGTGACTGTTATGGACAGCAGGTGAAAAAAACCACAAAAAAACAAAAACCCTTTATAGGATGGTAATTATAAACATTCACTCTATTTTGTCTTTAAATTAACATTGTTTTTTCCTACAAATTCAAACAAAACTCAGAAATAAGTCAAACTTGCAACATTATTTAAGAGATATGATTTAACAGTCCCTATAGGAAAAAAAAAAACCAAGCTGGGGGAGGAATGAAAACATCTTTGAAACTATTTTCATCTTTAGTAATTATTGTGCTATAAAATTAATGGTCAGTAGCTCAAAGTACTGCACAAATAATGAGGAAATCCTTTGTATCTCTCAAACTGATCAGTCAGCCATAGGCTACTTGTATGATTTAATACTCTAGAGACAAAAAATAGTGATAAACACCAGTCTCACTGTGATAAGAATTACTACAAGCTACTACTTGTGTAAAATCAGTGAACTTGACACACTTTTGTAGCTACCAAGCTTAATAAAAACTGTACTGTAACCTAAAATCACTGTGGTTTTTTTTTTAAAATAACTGCCTCCTCTCTCAGCAGTCAAAAAAGCCAAGCCAAATACAAATGGTGACACATTGAAAAGTGACCACAACCCCAACAAGAGCACAAAAACCTCCCTGTCCTTAGGCTACACTTGGAATTGTTTGTAGTCCTGTCTGACGTAGGCTGCGACTACAGAGATGCTCATCACGACTGGAAATGGTATTTTTAGAAAAATTATTACAATTATTACACCTATCTGAGGCTAACATAGAATGTTCCACTTCAACTCACAGAATTAGACATGGAGACATCAAGTATTTATAGAAATATCTACAGACTGCAACTGTCTTTTATTTTTATTGGGTTTTTTTTTTTAATTATCAGTGAACTGACCTTCAGAGTAAGGGTTTCATGACAACAGGTCACCCCACACTAGTTTATTCTTGGTGTTGCTATTTCTTGGGCTAAATTGGTGTTAAACTTCTTCCAAAGAAGAAGAGAGAACTCTTGCTAATTTTTTTGCTGTGTGTTGAAGTTGTAGATTATTAGACTTAGCTTCACTTGTATTTTTATCTGATGAGAAACATTTTTAACAAAGGGGAAACGCTGTCTTAACCTCCTTTAAATGCAGATACAAATAGAAAATTGGAAATTCCACACTCCCCAGATGCCCTAGACAATTAAAATGTTGCTCTAATAAGCAGTGCTGAAGTCTTTATCTCAGTATCGAGCAGAGATGAAAAAAATAGACACGGGAAATGTGTGGCATGAAAAGGCTGAATGTTAAATAAAGCAAGAATGTTAAATAAAGCAAAAATGTTAAATAAAGATAAAATCCTTCTGTTTTTCCTGATTATTCTGCAAAAAATTGAAATCAGTGGAATGTACTTATGGAGGTTCATATACCCACAATGCCATTTTACCTTAATCTGAAATGTAAAAGGAATGTAAATGTAAAAACACCCAATTAACACACCTCTGTCACTGAAGTACTGCTCTTCATTGCAGGTTTTGGTGTTTCCAAGGTTAAACAGAATATTACACAGAAAGATCGAAACTAAAGGATGAAATACTCAAGGAGAGAGCCAGTCTAAAGATGAAACTTGCCTTTGTGAGATGTTTTGCTCGATATTTTCAACAGGCTGGACAAGTTAAATTGGCCTTTGAAGCATTCACAAAGAGAAACAACCACCCAAACCTCTGCCTTTGCATCCATCCACTCCCATGGTTTCTCTGATTACATTCTTTGGGAAAGCAATCCTAAAAGATACTCGAGGGCAAGAATAATAAATTCACAGAATTAGGACAAAACCCCTCAGGTCCCACAAGGCCATTTTCAAAGCAGACACTTAAAGAAACTTAGGGAAGTGGTATCCAAAGATCATTTTTAGCTTAAAACTTCTGAAGAACTGGGTCTGCTTCAAAGCTCAAAAGAGATGTCATGAAACTCCTACTGTGGCAAAGAGTCCTTGGTGGGTGGATCCTTGTCCAGGTGACACTGCAGGAGCTGGAGGTTGTTGGGATCCCTGACGACTTCCAGAGGGAAGGGGAGGCCAGCGCGGGTGGGGCCGTCCAGCCCATGCTCAAGGTCCTCCACTGTATGAATAATCTGCCTTGTTGTGCATCACCAGCTTGTTGTCTACAAAGTAGAAACTGTCCGACTGTGTCTCGTAGGGGTGCAGGATCATCTCTCGAACTGTGAGGGGGAAATGGGGAGAAGAAAAACCCACACAATTAACGGGGACGTTCCGCGCTGGGCTCAAGCACTGCTCAGCGTCCCCCAGGCAGCTGTAAAATCAGGAGAAAAACCAAAAGCCAAATGGGAATTGCCCAAACCACTCCTTGTTGGTGTCTTTTAAACAATTCAAGAGTAATCATGGAATTGTTATTTGGGAAAAGCCCTCTAAGGGCTTAAAATCCAACCTGAATTCACTAAACCTTTGTGCCACATCCACACTTGTGGGAATCCAGGGCTTCCCTCTGGCTGCCCTGGCAGGTCTGGGACCCTGGCAGGGGTCAGGAACCCCCCTGGACAGAGCCCCCAGAGACACTGGCTGTGATCTCTGTCCATGGAAAAGAGTTTTCAATCTTACAGGATGAATTATAAGCTCTGAATGTTTGGTATAAGTAATAATTAAGTGCAGCACGGGTGCAAAAGAAAAAATTTAGGATTCTAGATTGGGGGTCCAAAGGGGACAAGATGGAGGAAATTGGGTGTGCCTTGTCCTTTTCCTCCTTCTTCATGCCCTCCATGTTTGACTGTGGTGTTGGCATTTTTCTGTTGGTTCAGGCTGGGGACACACTGTTCAACGTAGGTGACAGATATTGGCACGTTATTGTAAATCCAGCACAGGTAGTTTGTGGTATTTAATGTTTGTAACATCCCACTGAGGGCAGAGCCCCACACGCTGCCCTGCAGGACAGAGCTGCGGCAGGGCAGCAGAACATGTTAGAGATAAACAGAATAAACAACCTTGAAACCAGCACAGATGAATTATGGCTTCTGCTTTGGCAACGGGGCAGAAAGACTGAGATTTTTTACAGTCTCGGAATCACCAATATCTCAGATTCTGACACACATTTTCTTTGAACAATTTCAGGGATGAAAAATGTTCATAATCCAAATATATTATGGCACCGTATAAAGGGAACCTCAGAACAAGAACCCATTACATTTTGAGTTGGGGTTCTTTTTGTTTTGCTTTTAAAAAAAATGATAGAACAGCAAACTCAAAGTAAATTTGTTCTGGCCTGACAGCAGGGCCTCACTGTATTTTCCACAGACTGCAATGTTAGTGCTAACACACACAATTAGTGGCTGTAAAGAGGAAAATCACAGAGATTTAGTGCTTGTGCTATTGTGTCTTGGGAGAGAGGAGAGAAAATAAAAGTTATGTTCATACTAAAACCTCTCAAGCTCACAAAATAACACATCAAACATTAAAACAGATCATAACATTTAAGTTATCCATTTATTGGATGTCTTTTAAATCTTATTTTTTGCTTGTTTTATAACACAATTATCTTTTTTCTCCCTGATACCAAAGCTTCCCTTTTATGAATTAAAAAAAAAATTTAAAAAAAAGAAACCCAAGCAAGTGCCTGCTGTATGATGAGATACATCCTACTAGAAAACAAGATCAGTTTTAACTGATATAAAAGGATGAATTATGCTACCCAACCCACACTCTCTAGAGAAAGCTTTTAAGAAAGGGCTCCCCCAAACCACCTCAGATGACCATCATGGTGTGACAACCCAGAAATGAAAGTTTATAACAAAGAGCTTACTGAGATCCTCCGAGAGCTGGGGGAATTCATAGATGTGCTCACAAGTATTTTTACTGCTGGGGATGCAGAAGCCAAATTCAAAATCAAAACTTTTCAGCAGCTGGTCACGGAAGTAGTGCCGCTCAATCATACGGAAATTATTAATGGGTTTGTCTCCTACTGTGAATTCCACCCTGAAAAAGAAGGGTAAAACTGACATGAGCTTTCATGCTTCATTAAGTTCTGCAATATTCCTGAAAGGCAGAAGAGAGCTCTGAAAAAAAAAAAAAAATACAAAGCAACAACACTAATCAAATTATTGTTTCCTCTTTTACATAAAGCATTCTACAGGGACACACCACAGCATTAGATAAACATCTTAAAGCTGCTATGGGCAGGGACACCTTCCTCTATCCCAGGCTGCTCCAAGCTCCTTTTGACCTGACCTTGGACACCTCCAGGGATGCAGGGGCAGCCACAGCTTCTCTGGGCACCCCATGCCAGAGCCTTACCACCCTCATTGGGAACAATTTCTTCCCAATATCCCATCTTGCCCTGCCCTCTGGCACTGGGAAGCCAATCCCTGCGTCTTGTCACTCTATGTCCCTTCCAAAAATCCCTTTTGGAATCCCTTCAGGCACTGGAAGGTGCTCTAAGGTCTCCCCAGAGCGTTCCCACTTTATTTTGCCTCTTTTAGCATCAATCCCTTCAGCACCAGGTTTACCCCTGACTAAACCTAAAGTGACAGAGAAGGCAAGAAATTTGGAGACCTTCATAATAAATGAAAAAGTCCCTTGTTGGAGGGGCAGCCACAGCTTCTCTGGGCACCCGTGCCAGGGCCTCACCACCCTCATTGGGAACAATTTCTTCCCAATATCCCATCTTGCCCTGCCCTCTGGCACTGGGAAGCCAATCCCTGCGTCTTGTCATTTTATGTCCTTCCAAAAGTCCCTCTTGGAATCCCTTCAGGCACTGGAAGGTGCTCTAAGGTCTCCCCAGAGAGTTCCCACCTTATTTTGCCTCTTTCAGCATCAATCCCTTCAGCACCAGGCTTACCCCTGACAGAGAAGGCAAGAGATTTGGAGACCCTCATAATAAATGAAAAAGCCCCTTGTTCAATCAGCTTCCTGGTAGGATGAACATGGAAGAGAGGAGGTTTTTTCCCTAAGATTGCAGCTGTTTTCTGTGCCAGGCAAGGAGCAGGGGGTTACTCACGTGGCTCCCACTTGCCGCAGCCTGAGGAAGGCCGGGGTGAACTGATAGCGCACGAAGCGCCCGGCGTTGGGGTCCACCTCCTTCCTGTCATTGTGCTCCCGCTCTGCAAAAGCCCAAAGAAAGCTCTGTCAGAGCTGCCTGAGAACCAGAAACTCAGGGGGAATGCTTGTGCTGGTGTTCTGGAGCCACGAAGTCAGGAAATCCCTCTGGTGCTGAGCTCACCCTCCTCCTGTGCTGAGGTGTCCACCACTGGTCACTCAGTTTGAGTTTGGTTTGAGTAATTTCTTATCTTCTATTTCTATTCCTCATTACTGCTCCTACATCACATCAGGACTGCAGAGTGACCCTGAACAAGCCATTTCCCCTTAGCATGCTTGGTTTGCTACCTATAAGCTACAGAAAACTTCCTCTCACCTGCAGGGAGGTAGGGAAGGGTTAAAAATGCTTGGCCAGGAAAAGAACAGCTGCCCTGGGTTTTTATCACCACTGGCAACAAGCAACAGTTGGATGCTTACAAGTAACACCTAAAAATTAATCAAACAAACAAACAAACAAAAAAAGATAAAAGGCAAATGTTCAGTTTGTTTCATTTGCCTGTTGGCAGTTTCTCCCCTTTGGAAATATCATTTTCCTGACTCCTCAGTGAGAGATGTTAAACTAACAGCTAAACTATGTACAGGGGGCACAAGCTGAATAACAGCCAAGAAAAAAACACCCAGTGATCTCCTCCTCCTCCTCTGCTCCTGTTTACAACATCCATCTGTCCCTTCCCATCACAGATGGCAACAGGGAGAGCACAGCAGCAGCCAGCTCTGCTCACCCTGAGTACAAAGAGACACCTGAAAAACATCCCTGCCGCAAGATGGGGCTCCAGCCCTCCTGCAGTGGAGAGATTCTGTTACTTTTGGGAAATGTATGGAGTAAAAGGAGTGGGGAAAGGCAAAAGAAAGCATTTCTTCATGGAAACCTTATTTTGTGTGTGCACTCACCTGAAGCTGCTGGCTTGGTGATTTCAAACAAGACTGTGCCAGATTCCATGTCCCGGATTTTGAACCTGGTGAAGTCTATCTTGTAAACATTTTCCTCTGGAGTGCACAAATAATCTGCAGGGGGAAGCAAATTTAAATGAAGGCTGCCACGAAATACCAGGAATTTCTGGCTGCTCTCTGGAGGCCACACCAGCAGTGAGAGCAGCCCAAATGCATCTCCACTACTGCCTGTTTTCATTCAAAACTGATGTCTCTGAAGACGGTGTCAGTTCTGGAGACTCACACTGCCTTGCTAAGGGAGGACAGGGGAAAGAATTCTCTCCCCCAACACACAGAGGTCATCACCTTTTTCCAACCCTCTGCCAGCAACTTCTACATCCATTTCCTCCCAGACTAGTCAGCACCTCCACCATATCCCCGCCTTTGCAGCGTTAAGAGGCTTTGCCTGTTTTAAAAACTGCCCTGTGGCAGAATGCGAGGGCTAAGCAGCTTTGGGAGCTAAGCTGACTGCTTTTAACTGGAACAGGAGTGTCCTCCCCTGTGCCACCTCCCTGCTCCAGCCTCTGCAGACAAAGGGTGGCCTCCCCACACCAGGGCTTGTTTTCCTCAGCACTGAAAATGATGTTGAAGCCTTTCTCTGTGTCAGGAAAACAGGGAGCAGAGCCCTTCCCTGCTGTGAGTATCTCTGAAAGTCATGGGAGCACAGAATGGTTAAGGTTGGAAAAGCCCTTTAACATCGAGTCCAACTTTTCACCCTGTGCTGCTGTGTTCCCCACTGAACCATGTCCCAAGTGTCACGTCCACAGGCCTTTTGAACACTTCCAGGGATGAGGATTCCACTACTAAAATCCCCACAGTTTTGGCCATCAGCCTTGCTGTGCCCTGAGCCAGCTCCTGGCATAGGAATCATCCTCCTCCCTGAGGAAGGAGCACATACAGCACAAATTGAATGCAGCTCCAATAACTCCCTTTACCCTGACAAATCTAAAGAAATGCTCTGTGTAGAAAAGCCAGGTCAACTTTCAAACAACAGCACATTTGATTGATGTAGGAGACTGATTCTGGAGGTTCCAAGGTGAAAATTATACTTTAACATTCTAATTCGAAACACTTTCTCAGCTACTAATTCCTGCTGTTAATCTGAGCTAATCACTTATTTCTGTCTGCTTTCCTATTTCTGAAACTCCAACAAATCCATCCACCTGAGGCTCAATCACTGACTACATTAAAACAAGATACAAGTGCTCAGACCTGCCCATGCCAACCCAACTTCAGCACAGGTCTAAGAAATCCAAGACCACTGTGAGAGACTTCTGAGCTCCTGGGCACGAACACCTGGCACCAGCACTTTCCTAGAAGCCTTTTATTCCTTCCAAATCTCCATAACTTGGAGAACTGTCCAAGTAAGCTCAGTACAAGGAACAGAGGTGTTAAATGTTCTCCCTGGACAGTTTTACTGCTCTCCAACAACCCCATATGGTGAATACTCAAAGGAATGCCAGAGAATTTGTAGGTGCCCCATCCCTGGAAGTGCTCAAGGCCAGGCTGGATGGGGCTTGGAGCAACCTGGTCTAGTGGGAGGTGTCCCTGCATGGCAGAGGGGATGGAAGTGGATGATCTTTAAGGTCCTTCTTAAGCCAAAACACTCTGAGTTTCTACTCAGAATAGCATATTCTATAAATGGGTGTTCAGGGAGAGGACAGTGCTCAAGGCATCCCTGGCATTTGGCAGGGATTTTCCCTTCCCTATCAACACAACACAAGGAAAAAACAGCACCCAAACTGTCAAGAAGAAGAAGCTAAAAGCTCAACCTTTTTACTACCACAAGAAAATATAAGCCTGTGTTTGGTCAAATATCCCAAGAACTGCCCAAAAATCTTCCTTTTGTGTCTTTAACAAGATGACAGGACAGGAATTTAAACCCAGCCCTTGCCTTAGGCCCTGATGTTTAGCATTCCTCAGGGAGATATCCTGCAATTACACTGTGATTTTAGGCTCTGACACATCAGCCACCCCAATTCCTAACCTGTCCCACAACTTCCCAGCTCAGAGCACCAGCATGCAAAACACAAACCGATGGAAGCAGGAACAGCTTCCAGAGCCCAGCTTCCCCTCCCTGGTGGCTGTTCCCTGGGAAGGCTGTTGGGAACAGGCAGCAGTCGCCAGGGAGCCCAGGACACCTTCCCTGGAGCACGCTGGCAAATCTGAAGCTGCGTTTGTCTGCAAGTTAATTATTAAGTGTTTCTACTCCTGCAGAATTCCTGCCCATCCAGCACCATGGCAACAGCTTTATCCCCCTCCTTGGCAGCAGCGTTGCTGCAGTAACAGTGTCCATGACTCATCTGGAGCAGAGAAGAGCCAAGCAGAGCCTCCAAAGAGGAGTAAACCCCGGCTAGAATCCCCACCAGGCTCCTGCTCATTGATGTTTGCACCCTTACTCTGCTATTTTCCAACTCTTTTTGCCCTGATAATATTTTAAACCCTTTTTCTGGTTGTTTTTTGGGGGTTTTTTTTGTTATTTTTTGGGGTGGGTTTTTTTGGGTTTTTTTGGGTTTTTTGTTTTTTGGGGTTTTTTTGTTGTTGTTGTTTTTGGGTTGTTTTTTTTTTTTTTTTTTTTTTTGTTGTTTTTTGGGTTTTTTTTTTGGGAGGGTTTTTTGTTTGTTTGTTTGTTTTTTTGGGTTTTTTTTATCAGCATGCCATTGTACAACTGGATGCCATCCGGGAAGATTAGCTGCCAGAATACTGCGATCAAGTGGGTTTTTTTTTCCTCCTCTAGCAGTGCCCAGTCTCCTAGAAAGGAAAAAAAAAAAAAAAAAAAAAAAACCCAGAGGAATATATATTCCTCTCAGTCTGTATTACATTTGTTTCTGCTATTCAATCCTGTTCAAAAATCAATCAAAGTAGCTACATGCTGGTTTTTCCCCCACACACATAACAGGAGCCTGTGGCTGCACTGGAAGGTCTTATTGGGAATGGGCTGCTTGCAATTGGCAGATCCTTCTGCTTAGCTGAGCACTGTCAGATTTGCTAATCTCATCCCATACACACTTATTTTTAAATTACTGTAGGGCCCAGTTGCCCACACTTCCGTGACTCACTTCAATGTATCATCTGCTTCCCTTATCCTAATTCACCATCACCACGATTTGGGGAAGGGAGGCAGCAGCCGTGGTTATTTTAGCTGGGAATGAGGCAGATCAAACCTCCATGGAGGGGATTGTTACAGGGAATGGTGGGTTGGTCTCTCAGGACACAATATTTTCTTGTTTCTTCCACTTCCCCTGAAGCAGGTTGTGCTGCTTCCCTGTTAATAACTCAACCATCACGGTGTGCCCCTGAGCCTTCAGTACTCACCTGATTTAGGGATGAAGGCATGGACACAGCAGCACTGCCATGGAAAACCCATCAGAGTGGTTTTTATCCTTAAGAACCCACATTTAGTAGTGTAAAGAATGGTCACAAAAGAGGAGTACTTTGTACCCTTTCCTAAAGCCCAGGGAATTGTCATATCCCAGGCCTCCATCCCCAAACTCTTCCAGAAAACAATTCACTTGGTATTAGCAGCCACTTCTCACTCACACATCACCATTCCTGATGGTGCCTCTCCAGCTTCTTTCCCATAACCTCTGGATCATGCTCAAAGATCTGCATCTCCCCACTTTTAGAGACAATTTCTATCTTAAATCTTATCACAGTTGTGAAGAGTTTGGATCACAACCAACACCACTGTGGTGGTCTGAGGAAGCAGCAGAGGTGATTGGCTTCCTGTTAATTAATGGCTCAATTAATTCCTTCTCTTTGTCGGAAGAAGTGATTCCAAAGTGACTCCAAACAGTTCACTGATCTCTAGTTTTGCTCTCAGAATCAGCAGGTGCTCCTTCCCCTGGTACAATTCTGAGGTGGTACCTCCACTGCCTAATACAAGGAAGAAAATTTTTATGCAGGAAACCTTCCTGTCTTCCCAAACCCAACCAAAATTACAAAATAAACCAGCAGAACAGCCTGGACAATGCCAGCAGGCACTGCCTGTGAACACTGGCACATTCTGAACCCTGGTGTACAATTCCAGGTGTGTATTTTAGCAGCTGGTGTTACAGAGGAGCACAAAAGGTGAGGGATAATACAGAGCTAAATAAGACAGGAAAGCAAACAAAGGCACTTTCTCCTCTTAACCTCTCCCTGTCATTTAAATACATGAGATCAGGTTTGCTCCTCATCACAGAAAGCTAAAATTTGATCCTATATTTCCAAATTCCCTTTGCAACCACCCCACCAGGCCCACTTTATCACAATTTCATGTGCAATAGGATTCACACTCTTTGTTGTGCTCCTTTCAAGATCCCTTCTCCAGCTCTGCAATCAGGAGGAAGCACGTGTCCCCTCTCACAGACACCAGGGATATTTCTGGGCTCATCAGAGTCTAATCTCAGATGGGGCAGCTCCTATTTTAAGGCCTTAAGAGTCCACTAAGGAAAGCAGAGAGCACCTGGGGTAAGAAAAAACTGAAAATTTGGTCCTGGAAATGGGTGTAAACCAGGGGGATGCTGCACAAGAGACTGAGGCAACAGCAGTGTCTTGTAACAGGAATTTCTCTGCCCAGCACAGACAACAACAATTCTCCTGTAGTTATGCAGGCCTATTTCCTAACATGCATTAACCACCAAGGTCAGGGGCTATTTTGAAGCCAACTCCCAAGACATAAGCCAGGTATAAAACCAAGACAACTGCAGAGGAATAGCCAGGAGCTGGAGATTAGGAGATTATCAGATTGAAGAGTCTCAGGAGGAAGCAAAAATAGCCCAGACCCCACGAAGAGGCCAAGCAGTTACGCAGGACACAGAGCAGGACCTGAGGGCAAGGCAGGGCAGGTTTCAGGTGTTATTGATACACCTGCCCAGACAACCTGGGTTCAGTTAAAGAAAAAAGTAAACCATTTCCCTGCCCTCTGCCTCAGCAGTTCGAGCCCTGTGACACCAAGCCAGCCAGGAAACAGGATCTACTCCTGTAAAATAGATCCCTCCAGCCCAAACCATGGGGTTTGGAGAACCAGAGACCAGGGGGGCTGCACAGGGAGGGAGCAGCTGCCCTCTGACCTAGCACTGAAATTAGGCTGCTGCATTGTCCCAGAGGGAAAATCCTGCACCAGAAGGATCCCACAGGGGTTTTTCCACAGCAGAACATTTACTGTCAAGGAAGCAGAGGGATTTAGGGCAGGATACTCCAGGCTGAGGCACTTCCCAAGGTCCCCAGAGCCCCTCAGTTGCTGAGTCCTACTGCACAGCTCACCAAGCTCTGATTTTTGTGGCAGCCTGCTCATCTTTTTTTCTTTTTTTTTTTTTTTTTTTTTTTTTTAGCTAGAGCTTTCCAGACTTCACCCTCTCACAATTAATTGGATCACAGCCCTGCAGCCTGTGGATGGAGCTGCTCTTCCCCCATTTCCAAGGTACCCAACACCTTCTCCTGCACCCTTTTCATGCTGATTGCATTCGAAGTCTGAAACCACATGCACAACATCAACTAAATCAGCTATTTTTGGGCTGAGGCAAAGCCAAGCTCTGCCCAGACCCTCAGGCTGACTCCCTCAGCTTTCCTCTTACCATTGCCACTTCCACCAGGGATGGCCCAAAGCCACAACCCTGTGAGAAGGAGGAATCCCACACCACACACACACCATGTGTGCTGCCCTGGGAATCCTACCAGCTCACATTGTGCTGTGAGACTTTGGGAAACACTGAGCCCTGGAAAAGCTCACAGCCTGTGTGGGATGCTGAGGGAAGGGTCGTGGGGAGAGCAGCTTGGCACAGCTCTGGGATATGGCTCTGCAACAAGAAAACAGCACATCAAAACACAGCCACACATCACAGCCATGGACAAGGCAGAACAGGGATTTATTAACCTCACAGACACTCAGAGTTCCTAATAAAGTACATTCTCCCCATTAACTGGGGAGGGAAGTCATGGTCCAGGAGCAGCTTTGAAGGTGGATTCATGCACATCTGCCTCACATTCCTGTTAGTGCCTCCCTCTTTCCTTGCCTATCAAAACCCGATGGATTTGGAAATGGATTTGAATGTGGATCCTGGATGGTTTAGCTTTACAGGACTTGAACTGCTGAGGCAGAGGGCAGGGAGATGGTTTATTTGGGTTTTTTTCTTTAATTGACTGCAGGAAACTGGTATGGAAGTCCCTCAAGAAGGGTCTGGCCTGCCTAACCCACTGAGGCAGCCCTGTGCCAAGCTGGCCTTTAGCTAAAGCTGCCTAGAGAAGTCTCAGAGAAATCCCAAGTGGCAGCTCAAGGAAGAGATTACTTTCAGAAACGATTAAGTGTGTGCTCCTTATTTTTAGGGTTTGTTTTGAAACTGTTTCCAAGCATGTAATCAATTATTTAACCCCTTGGTTTCTTAAAATAAAATCGGCGTTAGAATAATACTTAAAATGTACGATTGGATCTTGTATTCCAGGCAAAGTGTGCAGATGATAAGCAGGGCAGCCTCAGAGGCTGGAGCTTGTCTTTTGTTACACATCTGACTCCTCTGATCCTCTGGCTGCCTCAGTAATTAATTGCAATTTGAACTGAGCTCTGCCCCACTCCTTTGCTAATCTTAAATTAATCACGTCATGAGCTTTTTCCGCTTTTCCCAACCACAGTTGTGTGAGCGAGTGACAAATCTCACTAATTGCAAAGGAAATGGTTCTCCAGCCTTACACCTGATCCAGCTGGAGCAGAGCCAGGACCAGCCTGGCCAGAAGGCCCAGACAGCCCAGGGCAGCATCCCAGACCCACCAGGCTGGACCCAGAGTGCCCAGAAACGTTGTTGGCCCGGAGCTGCCAGGGAATTTAACATTGGAAGGACACAGAGTGAGCAGGGCAGTTCACACAACTCCCCAGTTAAGCTTATTAGAAGCACATTAAGAGCAGAGCCCAGCTGGCTCCTGTGGCTGCCCACAGAGCCACATCCTGCCTCGCCACCCTCCCAGCACAGCCACCTCACATTCGGTCAGCTGCACCTACTGGGAGAGTAAAGTCCAGCTGTGCTGCTGATGGAAAAGATTATTAGGGAGGAATTCTTTCCTGGCCCCATCCCTGGAAGTGCTCAAGGAAAGGTTGGATGAGGCTTGGAGCAGCCTCCTCTAGTGGAAGGTTCCTGTGTTCCTGTTCTGGGTGAGGCAGCTGGAACAAGGTGGTTTTTAAGGTCCTCTCCAACCCATTCTGAGCTACAGCCAGAATTCCACCTCTCCCTAGAAACATGGAAGGTTGCTCAGAAACACAGCATTCGTTCCTGGTGTGAGCATTGCTGAAACACACTTTCCCGTGGTACCAAGCCCTGCTGGTGAAGCAACCCTAAAACACAGCCAGCCCTCCCCAGGTCCCAGACAGGCCACAGCTTAATGCAGTCCAGTTCGGTGTGAGCTGAAGTGCTACTGGCCCACGAGTTTGGATAAAAATGGATTATCCTCTCTCTGGAACAACAAAGGGCATCCAGGGCACCAGGACATTTCTGTTGCAGCCCCACCACCAACTCCTCCTTCAACTTCTACCTGCCAAAGACAGAATTGCTGCAACAGGGTGTGGTGCCTGCCCGACACCCAGCACGTCCAAAAGGTTGGGGTTGCTGTGAACTTCTCTCCCACAGCCCCGTCCTTCCTCCCCCTGAGTGAAGCAGAAGAGTGGAACAGTTTCACATCACTACTTTTGGCCATCTGTTTTTAAGGGTGTAGAAATTAGCAAAGGCCATAGAATGCTCCAAATAATCATTCGGTGTTAAAGATCTGAAAAATATCCTTTGCTTTCTGTTAAACCCACCAGGACAAAAGCAGAGCTTGAGAAGGGGAGTTGCAAAGTTTATCTATCACCGGGTGATAATATACAATATGTTCAACATGGATGCACTGTTGTTTACCTGTATCCCCAAACTCACTGAGGGTTTCAGGTGTGGAGAGCATTTCCTGGCTCCCACACATCCAGCAGGACAGGAAGAACTTCCCATGGTAAGCCTGGGACATCATCACACTGCCTGGCTGTGCACCCCTGGCAGCAGCAAGTCTCACAGCAGGAGGGGAACACAACATTTTCATGCATTTCACATCCTCCCTGTGCTCCTGAGCACTCTGACCTGGCCTTGGAAGAGGCAGACAACAACCAGCTCTGCCCCAAGCCTGGCTCACCAGCTTAGCAATCCCTGCTCCCTGGGAAGGCAGGAGCTTACCAAGAACGAGCACCATCCATCCCCACTGATGCCACACGAGGTGACAGCAAGGGTGTGGGGTGGCCCTGTCCCCTCCAGACAGCCCTGGTGAGGGCAGGGACACGGAGGCTCATCCAACTGAGGATGCTGGCAGGATGCTTCAGTGCCTGCTGCGTGCTCTCCCTGCTACAGGCAGGGGATTTCTGGGCAGTGAATCACGCAGCTGCACCAGCAGAGCACTTCAGCTCGCAGAAGGGCACCCAAAGGTCCCCAGCAATAGCAGCCCCACTCAGGGGAGCCTCTAAGCCCTTCCTGAGGGCTGACACGAGTCCCTGCTGGGGTGTCCTCCTCCCATCCTGCTCACACAGCAGCCCCACGGGGCTGCCTGCACGCACCAGCACCCACAGCCGCATCCTTCCTCTCCAGGGCTTGTCACAGCCCAGCCTGTGACACAGAGCTGCTTTGAGGCCAGAGAGCTGCGAGGCACAGGGAGCACAGCCAGACCCCAGGGCAGCCCCTCCACCCTGACAGCCCAGAGGGACCACCCAAAGGTCCTAGGAGATGGAAAAAGGACTTGTTAGGACACCAGGGCACATTGCTCCTGGGCATGGCTGGCCTGAGGCACAGGCAGTACCATGGAATGGTGTGGGTTGGAAGGCACCTTAAAGACCATCTGGTTCCAAACCCCTGCCAGGGGCAGGAATATCTTCCACCAGCCCAGGTTGCTTCAAGCCCCTTCCAACCTCATCTTGAACACTTCCAGGGATAGAGCAGCCACAGCTTCTCTGTGCCAGGGCCCTACCACTCTCCCAGGGAGGAATTTCTCCCTAATATCTAATCTAAACCTGCTCTCTATCAGTGTGAAGCCATTCCCCCCTGTCCTGGCCTTTCCCCAGCCCTGTGTGCTGCTGTCCAGAGCTCTTCTGCCAAGCACAACAGCCCCTCCAGCCACACACTCCCACCCAGCGCCTCCAAAATGCCCTTAAGACCACGGGTGTTATACTGGAGAGGGGGAAAATAGGTTGGGGGGCTGCTATGAAGTCCCCTCATGCTGTGGCCAGGGATCCAGCCCATCCCATTGCCGTGGGCACAGGGTGGGAGCAGACACAGGGAATGGGGTGATGGGGAGAACAGTGATGAGCATCCCAACACCGACCTTCGAGCGGAGCTGGGAGGCTGCATCCCCAGCTCCGGGCACTGCCCTGTTCTCCCGATGGTCCCCAGCCCCCGGGGTGGCACATCCCGAGGCGGGCTGTGTCCCCGGCCGTGCTGCATCCCCAGCTCCGGGCACTGCCCTGTTCTCCCGATGGTCCCCAGCCCCCGGGGTGGCACATCCCGAGGCGGGCTCTGTCCCCGGCCGTGCTGCGTCCCCACTTCTCGTCCCCCGGGAGGGGGGACCGCTTCCCCTTCTCCCTCTGGCTTAACCCCCTTGAAAGTGGGAACGGCTCCTCTTTTCCCCCCGGTTTACACCCCTCGGAGAGGAGGACCGGCTGCCCTTTTTCCCCGGGAAAAGCCCCAGAGGGACACTGTCCCCATCCTCCCGCCGCGCCACCCCGGCACGCACCGCTGGTGACCCGCTGCAGCCCCAGCACATCGTCGGGCCCGATGAGCGCCTTTCGGCCCAGCTCCTCCTCGGTCCTGGCCGCCGCCGCCGCGGCCCCGCCGCTCTTCTTCACCTTCATGGCCCCTCCGCCGCCGCCGCCGCCGGTGTGAGCGGCCCCGGCCCCGCTGCGCGCCGCCGCACCGGGAGGGGCATCGCCATCACCGCCCCCGGCCCGCCCCCGGCCGCGAGCACCGCCCGGCTCCGGGGAGGGAGCAACGAGGGCGGAGAGGAGAGAAGAGCGGCCCTGCACGCTGTTCCCAGGGCTCAGGGCAAAGCCTTTCTGCTGCAGGAGGCAGGGGTCTCCCCGCCTGTGAAACCCCCTCCCCACCGCCATGGGGGTCAGCCCCCTCAGGTGAGGTGAGGACAGACCCCACAGCTGGCCCGGAGCAGGGGGACAGCCGCCCCAAGCACCCTGACCCACACACCATGAGCTCGCAGGGGCTCCACACCCCTTGTCGGGATGGACCCCCCAGGAACTGTCCCCCCTCCCCAACTGTAGTTTCCCCCCCCCGAAGAATCCGACTAGCTCAGAGATAAGGGGCTGTGAGGGGAGGAATACCAGGAGAGGGAAAAATATTCAAAAGAGGCTCTTACCCCAGGAGAAGTTGGTACAGCTCTCTTTATTCTGTGGTGTCCATGTGAGAGCGGGGCAAAAGAGGAAGAACAGGAAATCTCAGGGGTCTGTATAGGTTTTGGACAGGGTGGGCTTTCCTGGCTCTCCACCAATCCCCCGTCCAGGGGTTATCTTGATCAGAGTCACAGGGTCCCGGGGAAGAGGGGCACAGGGTGCCCATGAGCTCACTGTAACACCCAACTAAGTATTTTTGGCTAAATACCCGTAAGACAGAAGCCAGAGCCCACAAAGCAATGGAGTGGGGGCACGAAAGCTGGGCCAGGGGAAGGCAGGGCAATAGGTACCCCCAAGGCAGCTAAAGGAGGTTCACACAGCCCTACATCAGCCCCCCAAAGAGCAGAGGGTTCTTTATTTACACAGCAGCTTCTTCTGATTACAGCACCAGGCTGGGGGTACACAAAGGCAGCACCCTCCCTCCCCTCTCTGCCTCTGTGGGTGCAGGAGGGCTCAGCACCCAAAGTGAGACCCCCTTCCCATCTCCCAAAGCAGCCTCTCTTCCTACTCCTGCATCCTGGCCCTGGCACACCCAAGCCAAGCAGCCAAGCCCGGACCCTGGGGTGCCTTTCTGGGTCATGAGTCTGCGACAACAACACCCCACAGGGTGGGGACAGCCCCAAGCCAGGGCACCATTGCTCAGTCCATCTTGGTGGGCTCCTTCTTACGCAGCCTGGTCTCCCGCACAATCTTGGCCAGGGATAGGAGAATCGGAACAGCCATGGGCAGGAAGAGCGGGATGTAGATGGCAAATTTCTGGTCGTCAGGGAAGTAGAGGAGATGGAGGAGAGATGGGTCAAAGAAGGCCCTCTCCGAGGAGGTGACAGCCTCCTTGCTGGCCTGGAAAGCTGCGAGCAGGTGGCCCAGGGACAGCTCGGTCACAGCGCTCTGGACCGAGGCCACTGCCCGGTACACCTGTGTGGGCACAACACCAAGGGTCAGTCCCTGGCCAGGGAGGGCAGCAGGGACACTCAGCCCTCTCTGCTCCCCCCCTCAGGGTGCCCCAGCCCTACCTCAGAGGCAACATCATCCTTGATGACGATGTTCCCTATCTTGTCCAGGAGCTGGGCCAGCGAGGTCAGGGTGGTGGACACAGTGGCGATGTTCTCCACGGTGTGGGCCCACAGCAGGTGGTCCAGCTCCCAGTCAGCCAGCCCCTCATTCCCTGGGCTTTCCAGCAGGAATTCAGGGGGCACCTCTTCCCAAGACAGCCCAAAGAGTAACCTGGGAGTAGAAGGGATGATCCCAGCCCACATCAGAAACCTTCATTTCCATGAGCTCCTTGCTCTTCTTCCCTGTTGTGTTTAGTCCCAATCATGCCAAATTGTCTCCTGGAAGTGTGGCATGATAAGCCAAGCCTCCTACTTGAGGAGACGAGAGATGTGCCAGCATCCCTGGCCACAGAGCAGTGATGGCTAGTAGCCAGTACCTCGAAGGCCACAAAGAGCCACCCTCAGCCTCCCAGAGCCCACAGAGGGAGGAGTGAACAAGCTGTTGGGGTACAGCCTGTTCTGACCCCGCTGATTTCCACAGAGGCCTGGGGAGGGAAGAGCACATCCTCACCGGAGCTGGGCCAGGAAAACCTCCATCACTCGTGCCATGTCCACATCCACATGCAGAGGGAGGGAGGCTTGGGGGGAAGCAGGGGCTTCCACGTTGTAAACCTGCAGGAATGCGTGTTAATGAGGCATAGCCAGGGCCTCAGGGCCAACAGGTGGGAATGGGGAGCCACCACCTTGTCCCAGCACTGCCAGCGCCCCCATGGTTCCCATACCATGATGCCACCCCAGCGAGGGCTGTGGAAGGCGTTGGTGCTCACTGGGGCTCCATCCTTGTCCTGAATGTACAGAGGGGAGTGGGAGCGCTCTGGCACATACAGCAGGAAGTTCAGCACGGGATAGAGTGAGGCAGCACTGGAGCCTGCAGTAGGACAGAGTCACAGAACTCTTGTGGCTGGCAGGAACAGCAAGAGCAGCCCACAGCCCAGCTCCTCCTTCACAGCCAGGCCAGCAGCTCTCACATGGGCTGGGGGGAAAAGGAGCCACAGTCCCATGAGACAGATCCCAGTGAGCCACGAGCACAGTGCTCACCCAGACGGGCCTCCACGGGGTTGATGACGTGTGGGAGGCTGTGAGCACTCAGAAGGAAGCTGGAGGACTCCTTGTCATAGCGTGGTGTCACTCCTAGGACAGCGTAGTACAGGATCTGCAGGCACACAAGGGACACATTGCTGGCAAAGAAGAGCATCCCAGGGAGGTCAGGGCTGGGCTTTCCCTGCCATCTCTCCCAGACCTCACCTGTGAATCCACAGAAAAGTTGGCCACCAAGCTTAGTTTGTTCAGGACAGGCTTCACAAAGCGATTCACAGCCCCCTCGATGTCCCAGTCCACGGTGTGGGACTTGGGGTCAGGGTTCAGCAGGCTGAAGGTGATCTCATACCCTGCAAGGACCCGCAGCCTGTGAGCCACCAAGGCTGTGACAGAGCTCCCAAGAGCAGCAGGGCCTGTCCCCTCCTCCCTGGCCCACCCCAGTGTGAGGTGACACCAACAGAGCAATCGCAGCCCAACCCTGACCCAGAACAACAGCTACAGACCAAGGGATCTGTTAGCCCAGAAGACACCCGGGGTGCCACAAGCAGAGCAGGAATGGCACTTCCCCAGGAGCAGACGGCTTTCCCGAGGCCAGGGAACAGGGATGGAGAGCACATCCATACCCAGGCTGGATTTCAGGTTCCGCCGTGCGTCGGGGCTGAGCTGACCGTCGGGCACACGGTCCGAGAGGGCGGCGGCGATGGAGCTGGCCGTGAAGGACATCACCTGTGTCACCTCCCGCAGCCGGGCCTGCAGGGCAGCCAGGCTCCCCCCAGCCCTCACCAGGGCGCTGCGGTGCTTCCCCACGTACGCGTTGATGCCCTGGGGGTGGCACGGGGTGAGGGCTGGGAGCAGAGCCCTGAGAACAGCACAGTGCCACCTGTGCCACCTCCCAGGGGTGAAACATGCAAAGGCTGGCACCACAGGGTGCTGCTCCCTACCTGAGGCAGGAGAGAGGAGGTTTCAGGGACCACATACATGGTCAGAGAGCCCAAGGTGGTGTCCTGCAGCGGGTACAGAGCAGCATCAGCCTCTGAGGAAGATGGAAGTACTAGCAGGGGTGGGAATTTCACTCCAATCCCTGTCTCACTCTGACAGAAAGCAAAGTGCATTTTCTGCTCTGCCAGCCTCAGGAAAAGGAGCTTCCCAGCAATTCCCTGCTCCAGTACCTCGTGCAGTCGCCACAGCCAGTGCTGCCTCCTCCTGAGCCGTGGTGCTGCGATAGCGCATCTCATAGCGGGACGTGACGCTGGTTCTCACTGTGGGGCAAAAAACCCGAGTGAATCTGCTGATCTCAGGCCCCTCACAGGAGCCTGGTGCTCACAGGGACAAGGCACAACCCCAGGAGGACACACGGCACGAGGTCCTTTGGGTGCCAGTGGGATGAAGCACTATGGGATGTAGCATCACTGGTCCACACTGGTAGTGAGACAGCCCCACACCAGCCAGACACATCCCACCCTCTGAGGGCTGCATTGTCCCCATCCCCAGGCGGTGGAGCTGGTCTCTTCCCTGCAGCACCCTGGGACCTCGTTGTGCCAGTCCCTGCTCCCAGCACTGCCAGCTCAGGGTAGGGTGATGCTGCTGAATGGGGCTCGGGGTCCCGGGAGCTTTGGGTTGCCGGGGACTGAAGCCACGGGCAGGGACCCCCACGAAAGGATGCAGGCACTCATAAGGAACAGATGGGGCGCGGACAGACAAGGGGGTCTCTCACGGTTCACGGAAATCTCCATCTCCTGCACGTCCCTGAAGGGCAGCGGCCTCGGCAGGTCCCCGGGCACCGATCCCGGGCCGAAGACCACGGCCATGGGCACCACCAGCTGAACCTGCACAGGGACAGCGTCAGCCCGGGCTCCCGAGCCCCCAGAGCCGCCGCCCCCGGGCCCTCCCGCCGCTCACCGGCTGCTGGCCGAGCCCATCGATGTCCGCGTAGGGCAGAGCAGCACGGTAGGTCTCGGTCGTTTTCCACCACAGCGGCAGCCCCAGCACCACGGCGATGGTCGCGAAGGACAGGGCGGCGCGCCGGCCCCGCGCCCGCTCTGCGGGGACAGCGCTCAGCACCGGCCCAGCTCCTTGGGGAGCGGGGTCGGGGAGCCGGGAGACAGCGAACTAACACCGAGAGTCCACGCCCGCCAGTACCTGCCTCATCCGCCGCCATCGCCGCCGCCGCCGCCACCATCTTCACTTCCCGGCCCAGCCGGGGGGCGTGCCCTGCGCCAGCCCAGCCAATCAGAGCTCACAACACCTAAACCACCCAATGGGCGCGGCGTGCGCCGCGCGGCGGCACAGACGGGCGGGCAGCGGAACCAATCAGAGCACGCACCGGCCGTGAGGGGGCGAGCCCTGCCCTCACCGAGCCGCGGCGGCGCCTCCCGTGGGCACCGGGGCAGCGCCCGGTACCGGGACCGGGAGGACAGCAACCACCCCTGCCAAGCTCACGGAGCCTCACGATGCGTGTGGGCCGGCTGAGACCCAGCACAGCTCATTGCTTAAGTGAGCACAACAGCTGCCGGTGATGCCCGGAGCGGGAGTAGCGGGGAGGGGGGGGCACAAGAGTTCCGGGGTGCCCCGCGGCGAGGAAAGAGGCGGCACAGCGCTGTCTCTACCATTTATTCGTTGTTAGGCTATTTGGTACATGGAGTGCACACGGCAAACACAACACAGGCGCCCCAAGGGCGGCAGCGACCAGGACTGCAAAGCTACGGCAGGGCAGGGACACCCCCAGGCCTCCCCTCCTGCCCCCCACGCGGCCTGCCCTCCTCCCCTCACGGCCCGGCCGGAGCCCCCGGCCAAAGGGGCACCCGGGTGGCCCCCCCAGGGCCCGGCTGAGCCGGAGCCCTCATTCCACCCGCGGGCATCCCGCGGGGCGCTCCCCCCTTCCCTTCCCCTCCCCGCGTGGCGGTCCCCTGGGTGGCTGGGGTGGAAGCGGGGTGTGAGCGGTGGCGGGGAGGGGCCGGGGCGGGGGGCCGGGGCCGGTGGGGTGCCCGGCCGGGGCTCAGTACGCGTGGTTGGCCACGTAGAGGGACTGCCCGGCGGCCCCCGAGTTGTCCCCGCTGCCTTCGTACTTGCCCAGCGCTGCCAGCCCGTTCACCTGCGGAGGAAGGAAAGGTCAGTGGTCACACTGGGAACACAGCCTTCAGGGTCCCCCAACTCATGGGGACACCTGGGGAGCAGAGCCCACGGATATGGCCCTCAGCACCCTTCATTCCCCTATGGGAACACAGCTCTCAATGTCCCCCCACAGAGACAGAACTTTGTCCTTTCCATGGGGACCATGGTCCCTGTATTCCTTGTCCTACAGGGCACAGCCCTTGGTGTTTTCTCTCAGCATGTGGGACATAGTCCTCAGCCACCCCTCCTCCCATGGGCACACAGTCCTTGGTGTCCCCACCACCCCAGCCCGTGGCACTCCCCTCCCAGGAGGGCCACCCCCATCACCTCTGCACGCTTCACAAACTCCTCGGTGGCAGCATCAGCGTTGTCCTTCTGCCCACGCCAGGCGCTGAGCGCTGACGCCTGCAGCGCCCGCCCGTAGGAGAAGGTGAGGGCCCATGGCCGCACCAGCGGGCACGTGTTGATGGCATTGAGGTTGATGGAAGCCTCCTCCTCACTCTGACCACCAGACAGGAAGGTCACACCTGTGGAGAGCAGGGTTATGGCACGGGAGGGGACACAGGGTATCGCTCTCCTGGTCTCTGCCCCATGCCACAACTGGTACCTGGCACGGCTGGGGGCACAGTGCGGCGCAGAGCGGTGACAGTGGCCATGGCAATCTCCTCTGGGCTGTACTTGGTGGGGCAGGAGTGCCCAGGGGTCACCATGTTGGGCTTCAGCAGGGTCCCCTCCAGGTAGATGTGGTGGTCACTCAGTGCCTTGTAGACAGCTGCCAGCACCTGGGGAGGACAGGCAGCGTGGAGTCCCCTTGGCAGGGTATGGCACAGCACGGTGCCCGCCCTATTGCCACCCCACCACTCACCTTCTCCGTCACGTACTGGCACCGCTTGAGATCATGGTCACCATCAGGCAGGATCTCTGGCTCCACGATGGGCACAATGCCGTTCTGCAAAGAGCACAACAGCAGATGCCATCACAGTGATGTCCCTGGGCACCCCTCAGCCCCATGGCTACATGGGACAGACCTGCAGAGCAATGCTCAGCCTCGAGGCCCCCCTTGGTGGTGATGCCCAGCCCCATGGGGGGATGCCCAAGCTGGGAGGGTCAGTTCTGGGCCCTACAGGGTAATGTCCAGGTTTGTGAGGAGCAGGTAATAACGCCTGGCCCCACAGATTGACTGACCCCATGAGTGATGCCCGTGCCGCGGGGCAATGCCCCATGTCCACCCACGTGAGGTGTTACCCAACAAGGGTTACGTCCAGCCACTGGGGATGATCCCCAGGGATCATCAGCACTGCACAGGCGCAGTGCTGAGCCTCACAGATGAGGTGTGCCCACCTCTGTGGGGCAATACCTGCCCACACAAGTCAATACCCATCCTACAGTCACTGCCCACCCTGTGGGGCGATGGCAGCAGGCACGTACCTGCTGGCAGATGCTGGCGTAGCGGGCCAGGACGTTGGCGTTCTCCATGATGGCAAGCGAGGAGGGAGTGTGCTCGCTGATCTTCAGCACGCAGCGCCACTTGGCAAAGTCTGCCCCGTCCTTCTTGTACTGGGCACAGCGCTCCCACAGCCCATCCAGACCTGTGGGGCAGCACGTCAGCCCCACAGCCACAAATCCCATGGCCCCAAACCCTCCAGCCCCAAATCCCCTGGCTCCAAACCTCACAGCCCCTGCTACACCTACCCTGCGTGGTGGTCTCGCCATCGGTCCCAGCCAGAGGCACAACACCCTTGTCCACCTGTGGAATAAGAGGAGGGCATCGCTGAGCCTCACCAGCACCCCCAAGCACCCTCAGCACCCCACAAACCCACCAGGACACCCCCCATACCTTGATGCCCACAACGATTCCCTTGTCCTTGATCATCTGGACGAAGGGGGTGCCATCATCAGCCTTCTGGTACATGGTCTCGTGGAAGAAGATGACACCCCCGATGCATTTCTTCACGCGGCTGTCGGCGCTGAAGAGGATCTGGCGGTACAGCCGGCGATTCTCCTCCGTGTTTTCCACCCCAATCTGGTTCAGGCGCTTGGCCATGCTCCCTGCAGGCACCCAGCACCCTCATCAGCCTCCATCCGGCGTAGGGAAAAGGGGTGACGGGACAGATTTCCCCCCCCAAACTGACCTACGGACTCATCGGCTGCCAGGATGCCCTTCCCCGGGGCCACGATCCGCTGTGCGATGTCCGACAGCTCCTTCTTCTGCTCTGCCGTCAGCGCGGGGTGTTGGTGCGTCATGGTGGCGGTGGCTGCGAGCGGACGGGAACTGAGTCACGCACCAGCGGGGCGACACCCCGAAACCACACACAGCCCCTTCCCCGGGGAGCGGGGACCCCCACGGGGCTGCCAGCCCGGCCCCACCGGCCAGGGCACGTTGTATAAGCCTCGTGGCAGGGATCGTGGAGGATGCCGGGCAGCTCCCAGCCATTTTGCTGCCTGCCAGCCCGCCCCCAGCCCAGCCATCTTGAGGGAGCGCAGCTCCGCGGGGACCCGCGCAGGACACCAGGGGACCGGGATGGGGGTACCCCGGGCACGGGAACACCCAGCGAGGAATGGAAACAGCCCGGGGATGGGGGTGCGGGGGTGCGGAAATACTCCGGGAAAAGGGGAAAGAGAAACCCCAGGGAGGCACTACCTGAGTCTGGAGTTACCCGCACTTTGGGGTACCCCAGAGACGGAGATACTCCATAGTCTGGAATAATCCGCGGGGAGATTACGCGGGCGATGACGACAACACGGGGATGGGGATACCGGGGGAATGGAAATAACCCGGGAAAGGGGGAGGGAGCCGCCCCAGGGCGGCACAACCGAGGGATGGAGGCACCCAAAGTTTGGGGTACTCCAGGGATGGTGATAACCCGGGGCTGGCGCCGTCGCGGGGCCAGTGATGCCCCCCAGGAGCCGGGGCGCTCGATCCCCCGGCCGGCACCGTAGAAACTCAAACTCCGCCAGCGCAGGAAGAGTATCCTGGCTACCCTCAAATCCCCAGTACCCCCATGCCCGGGGGTCTCTCTGCCCTGGAGCCCCCCAGCGCGGAACGAGCCCCGGGATGCCGCACGGAGACACCCGGGAGGCTCGGCAGGGCTGCCGCCTCCCGCCGCCGGGACCCCCCGGCTGTCCCCCCAGCATCTCCTCCCGGTCTCCCGGCTCTCCCCGACCCCCGCTCCCCCGTACCGTGTAGCGCGGCGGCGGCGACGAGTACGGACTGCGGGCTGCGCGCTCCGGCCCCGCGGTAAATGTGGCTGCGGTGCCGCAGAGCTACGTGACCGGCGGGGCGGCACCGGGCAGGACCGGCCCCACGCCCCGCCCCGGCCCGCCCCCGCCCCCCGCCGGCTACGGGCCCCCCCCTGCCCCGCCGGGGTCGTGCCCCTCACTGGTGACAACCCCGCAGCCCTAAAGTGACAATGCCAGGCTGGGGAGCCCACTGTATCACCCCTTTGCAATGCTTTTCTGGGGATGGGGACCCCTCTGTGCCCTCCCCGCCACTGCCCAGGGACACGGCTGAGTCACCCCTTGTCATCAGAAGGCCCTCTGGTGCCAGGCACTCCACTGTGCCATCTCCAGTTGCTGCTGGAGACCCCTCTGTCCCACCACCCCTGATGGTTATGGACAGGGACCTCTGACACCCCCCTGCTGTGCCCCCCTATTGCTAGTGCCAACTAAGACAGCAACCCCTCTGTGCCACCCCCAGGCTGTGCCCCCCTATTTCCACTGTTATCTAAAAACAGACTTTCCCTTCATCACCTCTGGGTGAGGAATTCCCTTGTCCCACCCCCAGGCTGGGGACCCTATTACTGTGCAGGATACCCCATCTGGGGTATCTGTCTGCTGTGCCCAGGAGCCAGCAGCACTGAGCCCCAGACCCTCCAGGACAGAGTGGGGACACTCACAGGAGACCAACCCCCCTAAAAAACCACCCGCAGCCAGCACAGGGACAATACCAGTGTCCCCACTCGCCCCACGGGGACGGCTGCCAGGGCCCCGCTGTGCTGAATGCCGCCGTAAAAGGAGGCTCAGCTGCCCTTTGTGGCCCTAATCCAGGGAAGGGAGCACATTTCCCCGCATCCCAGAGCCGGGTACCCCCACCCCACTGCTGGCCTTGCACCTTGCATGGCTGTACCCGACCCCGCGGGTCACAGGGCAGGAGGAAGGCAGTGCCAGGGAGCAGAGGGCACTGCTTCCTCACGAGCCACCCACGCACCCAGGACATGGAGGCACAGCCCCAAACATTTCCCGGGTAGATAAATCGGTGCCAGCACCCCACGTGTCACGGCACCCGCCCCACGCAGAGCGGCAGGGCTGTGGCAGAGGGCAGGGGAAGGTGATTTCCATCCCCCTTGGGCAGGAGAAAGAGGCCATTAAAAACCAGAGCACTTGTTGAAGTGCTGCTATTTTGGGCCATCACAGGGGAGGGAAGGTGCCCCGTGGTCCCATGGCAGTGGGGAACATCCTTGGGGTCAGGAACACCGGGAGGGGGATCCCACAGGAGATTCCCCAGCAGGGAAGAAGGGAGGTGAGGTTGGAGCTGTTCTGGGAGCTGGGGAGCCCCTAAGGGAGCCCCCCTCTCCCCCCTCCATGCAGCAGCAGCGAGCAAGGGGGGTTGGGAGCAGGAGCTGGCAGAGCTCCCGGCCTGGCTGAGCCGTGGGATGCTGCGTGCTGCAGCCAGGCTGGGAGGGGGAAACAGCCCCGTGCAACAGGCGTGTGCCCACAGCCCCGTGATGAGAGTGCAGGATCCAACCTCTGGAACCAGCCCTGTGATAAGATGAGGAATAATCCAGCCTTTGGAACAAGGCCCATGCAACAGGCTCGTGCCCGCAGCCCAAGGATGGGGTGCAGGGTCCAGACAAGCCCCTGCAGAGCAGGGCAGGGAGGGAATCTAGGGCAGGAGGAGGAGCAGGGGAGGGAAGCTGGCTCAGCCCGGCCACTCTGGCTGCTGCCGGGGCCACAGGGTGGGAGCCTGGGGAACGCAGGCCTTATTGAGAGCAAACACTGGCAGAGAGGGGGGGACGTGTCCCCCGCCAAGGAGAGGCCCTGGGGTGGCAGGAGCTGTGCCCACGGCCCCGTGACGGAACAGGAGCAACCGGCACAGGCTGGACAAGTTGTCCCCACCCATAGCATCAGGAGCTTCCTGAATGCACACAGCAGGCAGGGTAAAAGCCAACACAACTTTATTCAAAAAATAATTACAACATTAAAAACAGGAAAGGTTTCAGGCTACAGGCTATAGTGGCTCAGCAGCTTCCTTGGTGGCTGGCTTCAGGCCCACATAGCGCAGCAGGTTCTGGAGCTCCTGGCAACTCAGAGCCACCTCAGGGACAGCAGACAGGAGCTGGGGACAGCAGCAGCAGCAATAGTGTTTGAGTTGGTGACCTCCTAGTCACAGGAAGGGTGAGAAATAAACTGTAAATCTCACCTCTTTTATATTCTCCTGCATCTCCTCATGGGTCCTCAGCACTTTCTGGGTTTGATGGAACTTCATCTCCAGCCCTCGGATCTGTGGTGGTGGGAGATGCCCATCAGGACTCTGTTCCAAACTTGGGCAGGGACCAGCCCAGAAGGGAGAGAGGACCCCTGCTCATGTCAGAAGGGCTGGAACTAGGTGACCTTTGTAACTAGGTGACCTTTGTGGTCCCTTCCAACCCAAACCATTCTGATTGCTATGACTGGAGCCAGGGCAGCCCCTTGCGGCTCCCCACACCTGCTCCAGGTACTTGTCAGTGAGCCGTCTTTTCTCATCCTCTTGTTTCACAAACAGCATTCGCAGTTTATCCACCTGCAAAAGGAGCAAGCCCTGCTGAGATCCCTGTGGAGGAAAGCTCTGAAGTGGGGGACAGGTTGTGAGGAGCAAGGTCTGAAGAGGTCTCCTTGTCCATGGTGGGGTGACACGAGGAGCCCTCAGCCCTGCAGCTCCCCAGCCTCACCTGCTGCCGGAGCAGGACCCGCTCCTGGATGTTGACAGGCTTCTCCTGGTGCTCCTTGCCCTTCACCTCCTCCCACAGCACCTTGGCCTCTGTCTCTGCAAGCTGGAGCGAGCGCTTCAGCTCGGAGACTTCTGTCTTCAGCCTCTACAGGGGAAAAAGCGATGCTGGGAGGGGTCCTGTGCCCGGCAGCCCCCCAGGGTGCTGCCCAGCCGTGCCCCCATCACGCACCGTGACTTCCCCACTCTTGTCGATGAGTTGCAACATCTGCTCTTCCTGCTTTTTCAACAGGTTCCGAAGCTCTTTCTCATTCTGACAGGGAGGAAGAAGCAGGGTCAGGCAGTGCCTAGCCCTGGCCACCCTCAGGACCCAAAGTGGGTTTTCTCATGTTGGAGGAGGTCAGACAAGTCAGGAGCACCCATGGGGCATCACCAGATTTCTCCATGTCCTAGATCAGTGCCCGTCCCAGTTTGGCTCTGCCCTTGGGGCGAGGGCTGGCCCACTTCTGGCTTACCTCAAGCTTGGTCCTCAGTGCCTTGTGCAGCTCGGCAATGGTGGCAGCCTGGTCATCCACCTTCTCCTGGCTCTCAGCTGTCACTGTCTTCAGGCGGAGCTGCAGGTCAGAGCTGGGAGAGGACAGTGGTGGTAAGCGGGTCAGGACCGCAGCCAAGCACAGCACCAGGTACCAAACCCCCTCCTGGGCATGCCCCTGGGCCCACGGTGGGAGAAGACATCTGGTCCAGCCCAGCCAGCTGGAAAAAGCCCATCTAGCCATGACAGGGCTGAGGCAAGAGGCAGACCCAGGCAGGCCGCTTGCAGGAAAGGCCATGCCCAGGACAGCGATGCCCCTGCCCAACCCTTGACACAACCCGCTCTGAACTCACATCTCTGTCTTCAGCTCCTGGATGCGGAAGCCCAGCGTGGCAAAGTTGGAGACCACAACTCCCAGCTCCTTCACACTCTCCAGCAGAGTGTCCTCGGGATCTGCAGGCAGGAAAGAGCCTTGTGAGCAACACAGAGGGAACATCAGCCTCAGAGCACACAAAGGAAGCCTCGTTCCTCTGCACAAACAGCCAGAGTAGGGTCCCAGACAGGGTGATAGCCCCAATACCTATTGGCTTTGGCACAGATGCAAGTTTGTCCTTGGCAACTCTACTCCCACTTCTGGTGGTTTCATTGGCATCTGCAAGATGAGAGGACAGTGGCTGTGCCCAGCCCTGCACATCCCCCAGCACAGGAGGCAGCAATCCCCATCCTGGGACTCCCCAAAACCCAGAGAGGGGGTGCCAGCTCACCTTCCCCTGATACAGCTTTCATGACGCTGCCCACGAAGGAGGTGTGGTGCGGAGTGCGGCACGCCGGGGTCCAGGCAAGGCGTGGGGTCCAGGCTTTGCTTCTTGGTGGGCTATCATCATCATCCTTCAGAGGGGAAGGAGGATACAGTACCAGAGTGCAGCTTGTGACTGCCCCAGCAAGCCCAGGATCTCAAAGCCATGCCAGGGAGAGCCACAAATGTGTGACCCGCCCTGGGCCATCTTGTCGTCCTCGCCCCCAGCACAGGGCTCCTACCGGCTCTTCCAGAGCAGCCTTGAGGCAGTCAGCGAGCTCCTGCAACCGCATCTTGTTCTTCGTAATGCCCGTGGAGCAGCAAGAAATTTTGGACCTGTTTATCTGCAAGCTGAAGAGCTCGGCCTTGGTGCTGTCCAGCTCCTTGCTGAGGGCAGCCTGCTCTTCCCTGTGGGATGGCATCAGTCTCAGCAGGAGCAGCATTTCCCTTCCTCGATGTGGGATGAGGACATGGCTGACTCTCACCATGAACCAGCAATACTGCAAATCCTACAGATTCGGGCAGCTTCCCTCAAGATGGGATCTGCTGGCCCTCCCACAGCCTCTCCCCCCCACCTGGACCACCACACTTGGCTGGAGCAGCATTGGCCATGGTCAAAATGTCCCCTCTGACACCCCAGGAAGGGCTTGATTTCCCAAAAATAGAGGGGTTTGAGTGGAGTTGGTGAGTGGGGCAGTACCGCAGGAGTTGGTGGGACTCCATCAGCTCCTCATGCTGCTGGATGCGCTCCTGCAGGGTGGCCAGCGTGGAGTTCAGTCTGGCCTCCACCTCCAGCAGCTGCTTGCGGCACATTTGGTTCTCCTGATCCAGGAACTGTTAGAGGGTGGGGGGACACAGTCATGAGCAGCCAAGCAGAGAGCCAAGGGGGCTCATTGGGACCCCCAGCACAGACCCTCCCTCAGGGTGCTGTTTCTAATCAGGGGCAGCTTTATCCCAGCAGCCCAAACCCTACAAACCAGTCTACTGGGGACATAGGACAGGCTGAGGGACAGCTCCATGCCTGCAGGGGAAATTTATCTCCAAGAAAATTCTCTCCAAGAGCTGCCCAACCCCCTCCCTGGGAATCCCTGCCAGGCAGGATGAAAAGCTGCACTACATGCAGGATGTCAACCACCCTCACGAGGTCATCATCCTCCACAGGAGGGCTAATCCCACTCGTGGCCATCTGCCAACCTTCCCAGAGAGGCCATGATGGGGGCCAGCAGCGTGTGACGTGTGGGCAAGGTCAGGCAGCTCCTACCTCCCGGCACTCAGCGGCCTCCCGCAGCTCCTGGCACAGCTCCTTGCGCTCCTGCTGCAGGGAGTTCCTCTCCTGCGCCAGCCTGAGGGGATGGGATGGGATGGGATGGGATCAGGGGGTGCTGTGTTTTGGGGGCCAGAGGTGGGATGGGGCTCAGGACATCAGGGCTGAAACCCACTGGGCCATCTCCTCCTGCTGCTTCTCGTTCTCCTGCTGCAGCGCATCCCGCTCCTGCTCCACACTGCTCAGATTTATCCCCATGGAGCTCAGGTCTGTGAGGGACAGAGTTGTTAGCAAGGGGAGACAGGGCCAAGGGGGATGGGGCAGCTCCAGCCCCCACATCTCCCACCCCTACCTTTGCCCAGGAGTGAGTTGGCCACTGTCAGCTTCTCCAGCTGAGCCTGTGTGTCCTGCAGGGTCACCAAGGTCTTTTCCAGCTGCCTGGATGCCTGTGGAGACACGGTGCTTGCTCTGGGGTGCTCTCCTCCGTGGGGTGTCCTCACACCAAGGGGTGCCCCAAATCACCCCGTGCCTCAGACACCTCATAGCACTGAGAGGAGGCACCCCTGTACCTCCTCCTTGGCCTGCAGAGCCTCCTCTTCTCGTTTCTGTGCAGCAGCACGCTCCTCCAGGCAGCTCTGCAGCTTGCCATGCTCACGCTCCAACAGGGCAAAAGACCGGGATATCAGGGCCCTCGTCTGCTCCCGCTGGGAAGGGACACAGCACCAGGCAGAGCTCAGCGTGGCACTGCCCCGCTGTGTGACCAGGGACAGGTCATGGCACCCAGGGCACAGAGCACTGGCAGGGCAGCAAGGGGCTGAGCCCCCTCAGGACACCCCTCACCTCCTCATCCACGGCCTTCCTTTCCTTCTTCAGATTTTCAAAGGTGACATCCAAGAATTCCCGGAAAGACTGCGCCTTAGCAGACAGGGATGCCTGTAGGGTAGGAGGAATGAGTCAGCACTGCTGTGGTAGAAAAGCCACATTTAATGGCCATCAAGGGAGACAAGTACCAGCCCTGAAGCCAAATCTGCAGCAGTTTCCCAGCAGCAGCACCAGAAAACCTCTGGTGCACCCAAGCCCATGGCAGAGCATCATTCAAGCTCAGGATGTGGCAATGCCCTTCCAGCCCCTGATCCAGTGTGTGGTAGTGAGGATAGCACCATACTCAGTACCTGCAGGTTGATGGCATGGGCCAGCAGTGTGCTCAGCTCTTCCTGGGAGGCCAGGCTCTGGTCACGGGCACTGATCTGGGCCCTGGCATGGGCACAGAAAGCCTCCAGGAAGAGATATCCCTGCAGAGGAGAGGATGCTGCTCCAGCCACACTGGGGAGCACAAGGGGAAACTCCCAGGAGCCATCCCTGCACCAGTCTAGGACTCCTGCTCCCCGGGGAGCACAGCCCGCACCAAAAATACATCCAGAGAGCTCCATCACACAGCACTCCTTGCCTTCCACGTTGGGATTTTCTTCACCTGGGACGCCAGGGAGATTCTCATCCCCAGAAATGAGATGCAGGTTGCCCCACCAAAGGCATGAGGACAGCTGAGACTGCCTCAATCCCACAACAACTGCCCCTTTACCTGATCCTGGGCTCGTAGGGCTTCATCCACTCGCTGCCTGATGGCATCCGGCTCTTCCAGGCAGCTCTGCACCTTGCTGGGAGCAGTCTCAAGCACAGCCTGGCACTGGGACACCAGGGTTCTCTCCTGCTCCCGCTGTGGGAGGTGACAACATCGTGAGGCTCCAGGTACATCTGCTGTGTGTGCCAACAGACCTCCCAGAACCCAGGGGAAAGGGGAAGCAGAGGGATGTGCAGAGCTCACCTCCTGCATAAGAGCTCCCTGCTCATCCTGCAAACTCTGAAAAGCAGCTGCTGCGAGGCCCCGGAACAGGAGGCTCTGGCTGTTCCAGGTACTCTGGGGAAGGGACAAGGACACTGGTTTTATGGCAGCTGGCACAGGCAGCACCGGGCACATGTGTGTGCCCCTGCACGGCTGAGATCTGGCACACTCATGGCCAGTGACAGCCACCCAGCTCCAGCTGTACATCCCACTCCACTCCCCACTGCCACTGCACAGCCTCTGCTTTCCTCCGCAGCTCGAGGTGGAGCTGCCAGTAGATCTCCTCCTCCCAAGGACATCACCAGAGCAGAGGGCCCTTCGCACCAGCCCCGCAGCCATGACACCTCCCCTCCTCCCACCACGTGCACCAGGGCAGTTTCCCCCCAGGAGGGTTCAAATCCAGCAGACTCAGCATGTGCTGATCTGGGCACGATAACGCAGCACCGGGCGCGTGATGCAGCAGCCGCCCTTTACTTCCACTCCACCAACCCAGCTGGGGTCACTGTCTTGCCAGCGGCACAAGGACACTGTCACAACACCGAGGCTGAGGGGACAGGTTGGCATCGCCTCGGAGAGGACTCTTACCCCTGTGGGGTGGGTGGTGTCAGTCTGTGTGAACGTGTCCCTCTGCTTGGCTGGCCCCATGCCAGGCCGCAGCTGCTGGCTGTCCTTTAAGTCACACAGCTGCAGCAAGAGAGCTTCGATGATGATGAGGGCCCGCTCCAGCCTCTCCTCCAGCTGTGCCCGCGGCAGGGTCTTCAGTTGCTCCCGGGGACAGCTGGGGACAAAGAGAGGGGCTTAGGGCAAGGACAGCCCACAGGTGCCACAGCCCCATCCAGGGGGGCATGTCCTCATACTTACTGCCAGAGCAGGGAGTCTGTTTCCACAGCACTGTCCCTGGCACAGGGGAGGCTTCCCTTGGGTGTGTTACTGCTCCTCTCCCCCACACCCTGAGGTGTCCTGAAGGTGCTGGTGGCCATGGAGAGCACTGGAGACATGCTGGTGCCAGCGACTGCAGTGGGCACTGGGGTCATGCTGGTGCCAACAACTGCAGTGGGCACAGGGCTCGTGCAGGTGCCAGTGACTGCAGTGGGCACTGGGGTCATGCTGGTGCTAACAACCGCAGTGGGCACAGGGCTCGTGCAGGTGCCAATGACCGCAGTAGGCACTGGGCTGGTGCCAACAACCACAGTGGGCACTGGGGTCATGCTGGTACCAACGATTGCAGTGGGCACTGGGGTCATGCAGATGCCAGTGACTGCAGTGGGCACTGGGCTGGTGCAGGTGCCAGTGACTACAGTGGGCACTGGGCTCGTGCAGGTGCCAGCAACCGCAGTGGGCACTGGGCTAATGCAAGTGCCAGCGACCACAGTGGACACAGGGGTCATGCTGGTGCTAACAACCGCAGTGGGCACTGGGCTCGTGCAGGTGCCAACGACCACAGTGGGCATTGGGCTTGTGCAGGTGCCAGCAACCACAGTGGGCACTGGGGTCATGCTGGTGCCAGCGACCACAGTGGGCATTGGGCTCGTGCCAGCAACCACAGTGGACACAGGGGTCATGCTGGTGCCAGTGACCGCAGTGGGCACTGGGGTCATGCTGGTGCCAGTGACCGCAGTGGGCACAGAGGTTGTGCTGGTGCAGGAGGCTGTGCTGGCATTGCCAGGGGATCCAGAGCTGCAGAGGGGTAGAGCAGAGCTGCCTGGAGAGTTTGGGTTGCAAGACACTGAGCTAATATTGTTGGGGAGCCCTGGGGTGGTGCTGCCAGGGGATTCCACAGTGCAAGGCCCCAGGACAAGGCTGCACATGGGGCTGCCAGGGGACTCCAAGATGCTGGGCACAGGGATGGAGGTGCACGGGGAGACTGGCACAGTGTTGCCAGGGCACTCTGGGCTGCTGGATCCTAGGATAGAGTTGCACAGGGAAACTGGAATGATGCTGCTGGAGGGCTCTGGGGTGCTGGGCACGGGGATGGAGGAGCTGCACAGGGAGACTGGCACTGCCCTGCTGGAGGGCTCTGGGGTGCTGGGCACAGGGATGGAGGAGCTGCACAGGGAGTCTGGCACTGTCCTGCTGGAGGGCTCTGGGGTGCTGGGCACAGGGATGGGGCTGCACAGGGAGACTGGCACTGCCCTGCTGGAGGGCTCTGGGGTGCTGGGCACTGAGATGGAGCTGCACACAGGGGCTGGCACGGTGCTGCTGCTGGGCTCCAAGGCACCAGGAATAAGGGTGGCATTACTGGGGGCTTCAGAGGCACCAGGTTTAAGGATGGGAGTCCTGAGGTCACAGGTGGAGGTCCTGCTGGAAGGCTCCAAGATATCAGGCACTAGGGTGGTGCTGCTAGAAGGGCCCAGGGTAGCACTTCGTGGGGATCCTGGGGTGCAAGGCGCTGTGGTGACACTGCTGCGGGGGCCCCGGGCACAGGACACTGGGGTGGCACAGTCATTGTCCTACAGAACATTTTAGGGGGAAACGCAGGTCAGGGCAGCCCTCCCCTTTCCCCCTGCACCCCGCAACCGTTTGCCCCAGTCTCCCCATTTCCCCAATGCAGGAAATACGCCCCTTCTCCCATTGCGCCAGCACCATTTACTGTATTCCCGGTTCAGGTACACCGCAGTCCCCCCGTTACCAGCCCCGTTCCGTTCGTTATCTCCGCACACCGACCTTGAGCCGCAGCCGGCGGAACAGGGGGGTCAGGCCAGTCCGGTCGGTGCCCAACTGCAGCTGCTGCAGCGGGGTGCGCCGGGGCCGCTTCTGCGCCTGGGGAGAACCGGGGGAGAGGGGTCACCGGCGGCAGCACAGGCAGCTACAAACACACACACCCCGATACCGGGAGCGCTGCGGGCCGCACCGCACCCGCCACCCTCGGGGACCCTCCCCGGTGCCGGCCCCGCCGCCCCACCGAACACCCAAAGCGACCCGCAGCTCCGGCCCGCACTCACCACGGGGGTCTTGTTGCGCTGCATGGCCCGGCAATGCTCCGGGGCCCGGCTACAGCTGCGGTGGCTCTCCGCTCCCGGTCCCGGGCTCGGCTCCGGGCCCACCGGGCCAGGGTCTGTCTCGGTCCTGGTTCCCGGTTGGTGCCGGGTCTCGGTGTGGGGGTGCTGGTTCCCGGTTGGTGCCGGGTGTCGGTCCAAGCCCCGGCTCCCGGTGCGGGCCCGCCGCCGCCGGTTTGAAAAGCACGGGCGGCTCTGAATGGCTGAGCCGCGCGCGTCACCCGCGGGTTTCCGTTAGGGGCGGGGCCACGGGCGGATCAGTGGGCGTGGTCACGCCCTTGGCCACGCCCCCTCCGCGCAGCACCGGGGGGACGGACAGACGGACGGACGGACGGAAGGATGGATGGATGGATGAGCAGGGGGATTCAGCTCCTCCCGCATCGCCAGCCCCGGGGGAAACCACCCCACACGGCCCCCCAGACCTGCCCCAAACCCGCCCCGAGGGAGGGGGTCCCGCTTTCCCCAGCACGAGTCAGGGCACCAGTGCCAGCGGCTCTCGGGTTTATTGCTCCCGCGGGGAGAGGTACAGAGTTGAGGTACCCGGGGATGAGATCGGGGGGTACCCGGGTAACCCCTTGGGGGACCCGGCCCAGCAGGGTCCGACCCGCTGCCGGGGTAGGGGGATGTCCCTGAGCGATGCCGAGGGTCCCAGCCGTGGTGGGTCCCAGCCGTGGTGGGTCCCAGCCGTGGTGGGTCCCAGCCCTGGTGGGTCCCAGCCGTGGTGGCTCAGCCAGGCCAGGGCCGGTCCGGGGAGGCGGCGAGTTCGTAGTCAAAGTCGGCGAAAGTGGCGGGATCGGGTGGGGGCTGCTCGGGGGGTCGCGGGGCCACTGCCACCACCACCGGGTCCTTCTGCAGCAGGTCAGCGTCGAAAGCCACCCCGCGGAAGAAGGGGTGGCCCTGAAAGTGGTGGAGGTAGCGCAGACGGTACAGGGGGTTGTGGCACAGCAGCTGCGGGCAGAGGGACGACAGCGAGAAGGGAAACCTCAGCATCCAGCCCAGGGCCCAGTGGGACCTCAAAATCCAGGCAGGAGGGTTACCTCAGCAAGCAGCCGGGCTAGCTCAGGGCTGAACTGGGGTGGGCTCTCATAGCTGCTCTGTTTGACACGTTCCAGCATGGCCACATGGTCCCCAGCTGGAGCCACAGGGAACTGGGGGAGCATAGAGTGAATTCAGGGTCTCCCTGAGGTGTCCCTGTCCCCCCACCCTGTGGCTCTTACCTCCCCACTGGCCAGAGCAAAGAGCAGGACTCCCAAGGACCACCAGTCGGCTGCATGGCTGTAGGGCCCCCCACTCAGCACCTCTGGGGCTGTGGGGAGACCGGGTGAGCACCTGGGGGTCTGTGCACCCCAGCACAGCCCCCCAGCACAGCTCCCCTTACCCATGTATTGCAGGGTGCCACAGATTGTGTGAGCTCGCTCACCCCACTGCAGGTACCGGGAGAGGCCGAAATCAGTGAGCTTGAGGTGCCCTGTGGGGCCAAACACCACGTGAGGACCATAGGGAGGGTGTCCCCATTGACAGGGTGTCCCCACGGATGGGGTGTCCCCAAGGCAGTGCCACCAGGCTCTTACCTCTCTCATCCAGGAGGATATTCTCCATCTGAAATAAGACGGGCACTGAAGTGGCCTCTCCACGCTGGGGGTTCACAGACCCCCCCCCCCCCCATCCTCCAGCCCCCAGCCCCGCTGCCACCCACCTTGACGTCTCTGTGCATGATGCCCAGGTCGTGGAGGTACACTGGGGACAAGGCAGAGCCATCAGTGCCGTGTGTCCCCCCCCAGCACAGTGCCCACTGCCTCCCCTGGCAGTGGCTGACCCTGCCTGCAGGTGTCCGCTGGTGGGGACACTGGTGGCTGTCCCCAGTGTGGAGGGTCACTCACCCAGCACCAGCACCAGCTCGGCGGCGAACAGGCGGACGGTGGCCTCGGCCAAGCAGCCGGCAGCGCGCCACAGCGCGTGCAGGTCCCCGGTGCTGCAGTAGGTGCACACTGCGGGGACAGGTGACAGTGCCTAACTGATGGGTCGGCTGGCACGAGGGACACTGGGGTGGCATGGGGTCGCTGCGGCCATGCAGCGCTGGTGGAAGCGCTGGGAAGGTGGCACAGGCACCAGGGCAGGATGGGCACCAGGTTCCATACTGAGGGGACACAGGTATGAGTAAGGTGGCACGGGAACATGCAAGTAGCAGGGTGACATCAGCACCAGAGCCCTGTGGGCACTGGGAACACACAAACACCTGGGACCACATGAGGTACCACAATGAGGTGGTCCTTGAGGTGTCACACAGACTGCAGGGGCCAAGGTGACACAGCCATCAGGGCCGGGCAGGCACGGGGTGCTCTGTTCACCCCCACGCTGGTCCCTGCCCCGCTGTGGCTTGTCCCCATCCGTGTCCCGCGGTGGGAGCCGGGAGATGGGAGCCGGGAGATGGGAGATGGGAGCCGGCAGCGGCAGCCCAAGCGCCCGGATGGCCCCGGGGCGCGGGGGGAGCGTGTGCGGGGACACGTGTGCGGGCGGCGGGGACACGTGCGGGGACAGGGGGGCCGGGCCCAGCCCGCGGGCAGATGGTCACTCACTGATGAAGAGGTGGCGCTGGCCCTGCCAGCTGTCCCCCAGCCCGTGGACAAACGGGTGCCTGACCTGTCTCTGGGGACACAAAAGCACAAGAGAGTGAGCGCCCCCCGGGGCTGGGGACCCCGCTTCTGTCACCTTCCATCCGCAGCTCCCACGGCCTCCTGGTGTCCCCGTGGCCACCCCAAACCCCTTCATGGGCTGGGGTCCCTCCTGGGGCCCCCCCTCACCTGGATGCTGACTTCTTCTTTGCACTGTTTGAGGGTGTCACGGCGCAGCACCTCCACTTTGGGCACAACCTGGAGGGGGGGCGAGGCACTGTCAAGTGGGGGACAAGGGCAGGTGGGGGCACCCATGGGCCCTAGGAGCCAGCACCCACCTTCACGGCGCAGACCTTCTCCCTCCCACAGTCCAGCACTTTGAGGATGGTCCCGAAGGAGCCTTTGGCCACGAAGCCCAGGATCTGAGGAGAGGAGCAGGGCCTGAGCACGCCGTGGAGATGGATTTGGGTTGCTCAGGCTGGGGTCCTGAATGGGGTAAGGTGAGGGGCACAGAGCACCCAGAGCAGACGCTGGGGACACATGGGGACCTGGAGGACCCAACAGAAACCCCAGCAGGATTCATGGGGACCCAGTATGGGGCACAAGGGACACGGGGACCCCAAGGTGGCAGCGGTGGATATACGGGGGACCTCGGTGAGATGCCACGCTCCGGTGGGGTGCAGAGGAACCCCGGTAGAACACACGGAGACCCGACACGGGCACCCGGCGGCGGTGGCGGCGATAGAAGGGGACCCGGCGGAACGGCCGGGGACGCCGGTAGGATGCGCAGGCACCCGGCAGAGCGTGCGAGGGGAGCTCGGTAAGGCAGTCGGCGATGCCGGGATGGCGGCACGGGATGCACGGACGGCGCGGGAGGATGCTCAGGGCTCTGGGGAACCCCGGTAGGACGAGCAGGATGCGAGGGGACCCGTTAGAGCGCCCGGGACTGCCCAGGGCGGGATGCAGCACGGGCGGGACGTGCCCGGGGGAGGACGATCGGGGATCCCGTTCGGATGCAGCGGGACCCCGTTAGGAGGAGGGGGGGCCGGGACGGCACCTTGAGCTGCTGCTGGCGGGCGGAGGGGCGGACGGGGAACTCCGGCAGGAACAGCGAGACGAGCTGCGGCAGCGGCCACCCGGGCAGCGGCGGCTCCTCGGCGGGGCCCCGCGGGGCCAAGGCGAGCCCCGGTACCGGCACCGGTACCGATACCGGCACCGACCCTGCTCGGCTCAACAGCGCCCGCACCCACGACCCCACGGCGCGGCCCTGCGGAACCGGGGACAGCGTCAGTGAGGGGATCCCGGGGCGGGAGGTGCCCGGGGGAGCCCCGGGGCTGATGCCGCCGCACGCACCTGGGGGGGCCGCACCGGAGCCGGGGTCGAGCCGGGGCCGCTGCTCGTCGCTCCCATCGCGGCGCCGCCCGGCCGCGCCCCGGGCCCGGTCCCCGGTAATCGCCGCCTTACATAACCCCGCCGCCTCGCTCCGCCCCGCCCGCCGCGACCACCCCCCGCCCCGGGGCTCGGCGGCGGGGCTGCCCCTTGCACGGCGACCCCCACCCGTGACCGATCCCCCCCACTCGGGACCCTCACTGCACACCTGGGGGCTGTTCACCCACCCGGGACTGATCCCAGCCCCTCTGCGGGACCCCCTCATTCCACACGTGGGGCTCCCCCTTCACCCTTCCCTTCCCTCTCTGCACCCCACGCTGCAGCCCCGAGGGGGTGCCTGCAGTCCCTGCTGAGCCCGGGCTCGGCCCTGGGCTCACGGAGAACACTGCAGAGGGGGAAGTGCACAGGCTGAGCCCAGGGGTGCCTTGAGCATCTCCTGGGGAAGGGCAAGGGGTGAAGCCCCCAAGGATGGGGGGCTGCCGGGCTGAGATGGAGATTGGTGCTGAGCCCAGCACCGCGGGTGAGGCAAGAAACAAGCCACTGGCCTAAGCCTGTTCCAAATTAAAAACTCTTCAGTTAAACTCTCTCAGTTCCCCTTTTTCCCAGCCTGGACGATCCTGCTGCTTCACCAGGCCCAGGGGCTGGGCCCAGCACCCGCACAGCAGGGAGGGGGGGAAGCTCGCAGGGGCCCTTGGCACGAGGGTTCTGTACCCCACAAAGCTGCCCCGGAGCACCCTGTGCCCCACATCCACGTGCTGCCCCACCCCTGCCCCACAACAACGGGGCTACTGAGGGCCTGCACGTGGCTGAGCCCTCCTTGGGGACCACTGAGCAGTGCAGCCCCCCCTTTGCCTTCGGGGTGCTCCCCCAAGGGGGTGCCCCACAGGGCACCCCAAGTCCCTTCCCGGCCTGCCGGGTGCTGCTGTCATTTGCGCCTGCCGAAGATCGACTTCTTGCTGGGGTTCTTCTCGCCCACGCTCAGCCCAATGAGCAGTCGAGCCTTCTCGTCCTCCTCCTGCTGCTGGATGGTCCCATCAGATTTGTTCTCCACCTTCCCCCGGGCCTCTGCACCTGCCGCCGGCTTCAGGCGCAGCTTCTCCTTGATCACCTGCCCCGGGAGTCAGGGGGCTCAGCAACTCCCCACAGCCACAGCCTGGGTGGCAGCCTGAGCTGCTGAGCCAGTGCAGCTGCTTCCCACACTGGGGAATGTGCCACCCACCCTGGGTTACCATCTCCATCCCGGGCAGAGCAGCTCTGGCAGCCTGAGGAGCGGGAAGAGGGATGTGGTCCCACGTACCTGTGCCACCAAGGCTTTGCGGCTGTCCCTCTTCACCGCCATGGCAAAGTCCAGCCACGTCCATGTGTTGTTGTGGTACTCCAGGCATGGCAGCACCAGGTTCAGGTCGCCCCAGTCCACGCTGTTCTTCTCCCCCTGTGTGACAGAGGTGTCAGGCAGCGTGGGGACGATGGCCCAGACCACCCCACGCATGCCCTGTCCCACCGGTCCCACACCTTGTAGCTGACACAGAGTGGCACCTGCGGGATCTTGATGTAGATGAAGGAGTTGTTCATGGCTGCACGCTCCTTCATCTTGTCGATGTCATCCACGGGATGCTGGGGACAGAGCAGAAGCCGTGAGCAGAAGGGAAGGAGAAGGGACACAGCCAGGAACCAGCAGGGAAGGGACAGCCGGGCACTAGGCCACAGCATTGCTTCATCAGGGAGAGGTGAGAGCTGCTCTGGCATGGTGCTGGAAAAATGAGATACAGGGATCACATAAGCGTGCAGGAGCCTGGCTGTAAAGGATGCAAATCCTCATGGTGGGAGGGAGCAGGAGAAAGCAGACAAGCGTGGGAGGGAAGTGTTGGAGGACATGGCTACCCAGCCTTGCAGTTAAGGAAAACAGACTGGCACCACAGCAGGGCTCTCGCAGATTCCCCCCTCACAGCAGCACGAGGTACCTCAGGTGCTTTTCGGAACGATCTTCTGACCCCTGATGTCCGGTTCAGTCCCTGAGCAACTCCCTTCCCTGAGCCCAGCGAGTCATCGGCCCCGATCAGCTGCCGCGGCTTCACCACGGGGATCCCTGGGGCAAACAGGGTGTGAGGTGCTGGTGGCGTCCAGCCAGGGGTTAGCCATGACCCCCAACCCTCCCACCACCTCCCTGACCACAGGGGAGACCACAAATCCCCGTTCCTCAACTCACGGCTGGACAGCAGCTGCCCACAAACATAATCCTGGACACGCAGCCAGAGCGGCTCAAGGACATCCAGAGAGGAGGATGATTACAAGCCTCTCACCTGTTGTCACCAGCTTGGACTTATCTTCCTCATCCCCCACCTCCTCCTCCTCCACATGACGGCCAGGGAAGAAGAAACCCATCATTCTGTGGAAGAACTGGTGGGTGAGCTGAATGGTGAGAGGCACCACGTTCACCTGTGGGAAAGTGACACGTGAGAGCCAGGCACACACTGCCCGTGCCCCACAGAGACCCTGGCACCTCCCGGCCCAGCCCTGGCACCTCAAAATGCTCCTTGATGGAGATGCCTCCCACGGGAGGCCGGACCTTGCTGAAAATCCTCAGGGCCAGCTGCCGGCCGGACTGGCAGGAGCTCTGGGGACGCAGCACCACCTGCAGGGAAGAGGACGAGTGGCTGGGTGAGGACAGGCTGCTCTGCTCATGCCATGCATGGGTCCTCAAGCTGCAGAGCTACTCCCCCAGCTGCCACTTGCCTTGTAGACAGCATTGGGCAGCAGGTTGTTCATGGTCACCCAGCCCAGTTCCAGCAGATGCTCGGCCGTGTCATCAGATTTGTTGACCTGTGCAGACAAAGCCATCAGCTCCCCATGTCCCTGTCCCCAGCTTAGGGGCTGTGGGCACTGTCCAACTCCACACCTTGCTGTAGAGGAAGCGCTGGAGCTCCAGCTCAGCAATGCCCAGCTGCCCATCCTCCTCTGTCAGGCGCCAGCGTGCCTGGGCAAAGTAGAACTCAGTCCTCCGTGCCACGCTCACATCCTCCGGCTGCTTTCGCAGCTCCATCTTGTTGGCTCGCTGCAGCTGGAAGTCCTTGAAGCACCTGCAGCCCAGAGGAGAGAGCTGGGATATGGGAGTCCTACAGTAAGGGGGACACAATGCTGGGGAAGGCTGGGATCACACAATCAGAATGGTTTGGGTTGGACACCTCCCACTGGCACAGGTTGCTCCAAGCCCCATCCAGCCTATCCTTGAATATTTCCAGGGATGGGGCAGCCACAGCTTTCCTGGGCAACCTGTGCCAGTGCCTCACTGGGATGAATTTCTCCCTAATATCCAATCCAAACCTAGTCTCAGTTTAAAGCCGTTCCCCCTTGTCCTACCTGATCAGTATGTTCAGCTCCTCACTCTCCAGCTGCAGGTCAGCTTTTTCCTGGCTCAGCTGCTGCTGCAGCCGGTGGTTCAGGTCGAGCAGGACCTCGTTTTTGCTGTCATCCTTCAAGGACTGAAGGACAGACAACCCTCAGCACCCTCTGCCCTGGAGTGGGGATCCCAGGGAGCCAGGGATGTGGGCTCACCTTCATGTTGGAGTACATCTGCTTCTCCAGCTGCCGGATCTGGGCCACGTGCTGCCTCACAGCCTCTTGCAGGTGTAGGATGCTGCTGCGCTGCTCCTCAGGGTTGCTGGAGATTTCCAGCTGGAAACGCACCCGCTGCTTCTTCTCACTGTGCTCCTGGACACAGGAACAGGGCAAGGTTAGGAGTGCCTGGGTGCAGAGCGTGGCACACACGCCTGGAGCCCCGCGGGTACCTTGCGTTTGGGCTCCACGTGCAGCAGCAGGTTGTTGACTATGTCGAGGATCATGGCATACTGTGCGGGGTTGGTGGAGATCTCCAGGTCGTGGTGGATCAGGGTGAAGGTGTCCACAGCTCCTGCAGGGACACAAAGGGCAAGTGGGGCCTCAGCATGGCCAGAAATGTGTTGGGGACCCCTCCTGTATGCAGCCCCAAGCAGGGCCAAAAGGGAACACCCCTGGAGTTAGCCATGGGTCAGCCCAGAGCTCTGTCCCCCACAGCACACTGCCTGGCTGCACCCACCCTCCTGCTTCTTCAGCAGATCCTCCTTCTCCTGGTTGGCAGGGGTCTCAGGGGGCTTTATCTGCGTGGCCAGCTCGGGGTCGATGTCGTGGCTGTAGCTGATGTAGTACATGCGGCAGCTGCAGCGAGAGATAATCCTCTGCACCTGCTGGGTCTGCTGGGCTTCCGAGGGCTGATTCCAGTCTGGGAACAGGCAGAGGAACCACGGTCAGACTGCCATGTCCCAGCACCGTGGGACTGCACAGTGCAGGGCTTGGAGCATCAGCCACCTCCTGGAGCCACACAGGGACAGGACAGGTACTCTCAGCTCGGCCAGCCTTGGGGTCACACCCAAGTGGGACTGGGGTGGGCACAGCAGCCAGGGCTGTGGACAGTACCTGTGGTGGTGCTGACCATGCCCCCCACTGCCTGCCCGCTCTCCATCAGCTCCTGCACCGAGTCCAGGCTCCGCTGACGATGCTCCTCAATATTTTTCACCTGGGGAAGCAAGGAGGCACTGCTGGCTGTCCCCACTTTCCCTGGCTTGGCCAGGGCAGTGACAGCACTGCCTGTCCCCTATATAGCTCACCCACCACATGCTCACCTCCAGCCAGAGCTGGCCATGCTCCCCCTCGGAGGGGCTGCTCTCTGTTGTGGCAAAGTACTGCATGCCATCCAGCAAACACGTCCAGGATGTCTTCTGCTTCAGAGTGTCCCCATACCAGGCAGGGTGGTGCTGGCACTGCAGCAGCTGTGCCTTCGCAGCAGACACGATCACACAGCCCTCTGTCTCTGCACCACGCAGAACCATCTGTGGGGGGAGAGACCCCAGGGGTCTGATGGACTTTTCTGGGGCAGCACAGCCCCTGTCACAGCCAGGCCGTGGGGACAGGCAGGTACCTGGCAGTTCACCAGCTCGATGAGGCAGTTGCGGTTGTAGATGTCGTCGGTCTGGCAGGCAGCGATGCCGCAGAGCTGCTCACTGGCCCCCGACTCCTCTTCTGTGAAAACCACAAACTTGTCCGTCTCCTCAATGAGCTTCTGCAGCATGTAGGCCCCTGGGGAAGGAGAAAGGTCAGTGCAAAGCTGTGGGGGGGATGTCACAAATGTACAGCACGAAAACAGGCACAGCTCTGAGCTGTGGGCTTCCCCTTGCTCCCCTCCCTGCTGTGCTCACCCCCTGAGGAGGCTCTCTCAGGACGGCCACTGGTGATGGGAGCGGTCACTCTGGCAGGGATGGAGTGAGCAGAGAGCGGGCCTCGCTTCAGCTTCTTGGCCTGCAGCTGTGTGTCGATCTTCAGCCCCTTCAGGGCCTCGGTGGACAGGTTACGCTTGAGCACAGCCGCTTTCTTGTAGCCATCGTAGAGGCCAAAGGCGATGTCCCGGTTTGTGGTGGTCCAGGACGCCCGCAGGTCCACCAAGTGCAGCTGATGCGTGTGGAAACCATCGTCCCCATCACGCAGGGGCAGCTCCTGGGCACAAAGGGTCAGTGCCTCAGCACAGCAAAGCTACTCCTGGCCCTGCCCAGTGGCCTCATGCATTGGACTAGGAGCCCTGCCAGCCCTTCAGGCAGAGCGTGGAGACTGCAGCCCAGACCACAGCATGGGCACAAAGTCAGGTGCTTGGTAGATTGGAGGCCCTGAAGTTCTCTCTCTTCCCCAGCCCAAATCCCTTCCCCATTGCATCCAACAACCAACATCCCCTTGTCCTGGGGTGGCCACCAGGCCAGCACAAGCTGCTGTGCCCTGTTTGCAGCGGTACCTCCTCAGCCGTGCGGTTGCTGTGCCGCTGGTAGGTGAGGGAGGACAGGCTCAGCAGGTGAGTTTTCTTCACCAGGGTGTCGAGCTGGTGGTCGGCGCTCTCGTCACAAGTGGAGGCCATGAGGTGCACGGTGACCTGGCTCAGGTCACTCACCATCTGCGTGATGCTCCACTCCGAAATGAGGCGCCGCATCACCGTGCCGGCTGGGGGACAGGGACAGCAGGGTCAGCCGGGGCCCTGCTGTGCCTGGAAGTGCTGCTGGCAGGATTCCACTCACCTTGTGGGATGAGCCGCTGTGTGCCCCGAGTGAAGATGTGTCCCTGGCAGCACTCCACCTGGATCCCCCGCTGCTGCGCAAAGGAGGCCCAGTAATGCACCTGAGAGGGAGCAGAGAGCAGGAGCTGAGAGTCCAGCAGAGGCAGAGCAGGGAGGAAACACCAGATTCCCAGCTCTGGGAACTACCTGCAGCCGGGGGAAGAGGGCAGTATAGGACAACTGCTTGTAATGCTGCCCCAGCTTCTTCTTGCTGGGTTTCATGTTGTTGAAGAGCTTCCCACGGCAGATGGGCCGGGTCACGCTGGTCCACGTGGCCCAAAAGTTCTGCATCCAGCGGAGGGTGCTGCTGTAGAGCAGGATCCGGGGCTGGGAGTACTCTGAGAATATACCCACCATCAGCCAGCACCGTAGGGTCAGGACCCAACCCACAACCAGCATGCCCTGCCTTATGCCCCTTGTCCCCAGGGGATCCCCAGGACGCTGTCAGCCACCTTTACTGGGTTGTGTCAGGTCCATCCGGATGGAGAGGTTGAGGTTCTCGGAGCGGAAGGCACGGTAGGAGTCATACTGCTGCCCCACTGGCACCTCGGGCAGGAATTCGGGGGAGCGCAGCACCACACCATGGTGGTCGTGGGGGTTCCCATGGCACAGCCACTGCAGGTCCAGCGTCATGCACAGGTCAGGCAGGTGCAAGAAGCAGCAGTCGTCATATCTGAATGCAGAAAGAGACCCCAGTCACCCCCCAGCACTGGTGAGGGCCCCCCATGCTCATGGCCCCACACTCACTTGGAGGCTGTCCGGACATTGATATCCAGGTTGCCCTTGAAGACAAACTGCCCTGGCTTCCAGTGGAAGGAGAGTTGGCTCCACTCCCAGTGCATGTTCTCCGTGGTGTTGTAGGGATCCTGCAAGGGCAGGTGTGAGGAGAGGAGGTGTGAGCTGACCCCACACCCTGTTGTTCCCCAGTCCAGTGGCACCCACCTCGGTGGCCAGCTGGTGCAGGTTGGCCTGTTCAATGTCCATGTGCCAGTCCCCGTGGAAGAGAAGGCGGCTCTTGTCCCACCAGGGCAACGGGGCACTGGGGTCTTCTGAGGGTTTGGTGAGGAGATCCACACACTGGCCGATCAGGGTCCAGGCCGGGTCCCAGCAGGGCCCCCACACGATGGTGTACTGGGAGATCACAGCTGGGGACAAACAAGTTGGCTCAGCCATTTGCCCCGTCCCTACCCCACCACAGAGCCCCTCCATTGCTCCAGGCCTTACAGTGAAAGTCATGGTAGAACTTCAAGGGTGGCATGTTCCTCTCCACCGTGGCATCGCCCCAGGGCAGCCCCAGCTTCAGGACCTGGCGGCGCCGGGAGCAGGCCTGGCCGCACTGCTCGGCCCCGATCAGCCGGCCGGAGAGCTGCCAGGTCCGGATCTCAAACAGGTACCGCGGGTAGTCACGGATCCGCACTGCGGGAGGAGCAAGGGTGAGGGGCAGCGCAGCAAAGAGACAGGCATTCCCCACTCTGGGCCACAGTAGGAGCTATCATCCTGTCACATCTCTGCTTCCTTCCCACTCCCTTTGAACCTCCAAAAATCCCTGGTTACACACCACGTGGTGCCAGCCCAGGCCACACAGCCATCGTGCTGTCTTCCAAGGGCACCCTCCCACCAAACAACTCACCAAAGAAGCTGCCAACCGTGCCCTTCATCATGCGGCACCACTGGGTGACCATCTCCAGACCCTCTGGGGGGAACGGGCTGACATCATCCATGTCCCTCATCTGCTCCAACACACGCTCCGTGCCATGGAAGGACTCATCGGCCATGGCCACGAGCTCCAGGTGGGCCAGGGTCCAGGTGAGGAGGGCCCTCCGCATGGGCGTGTTGGCGTAGAGGCGCCGCGAGCGCTGGATGTAGATCTCGATGTTCTTCTTCTCCAGCGAGGCGTAGAGCTCCTCGATCTTGCGGGCAGGCAGCAGCTCCCCGTGCTGCTTGCGCAGCGCAGCCACCTTGGCGTCCAGCAGCTGCAGGCGCTTGGCGCTCTCCTTGCTCTCATCCTTCATCAGCTCGTAGTTGTCTCGCAGCTTGACCTCAAAGACGTCATCCAGGAAGACCCAGGAGAAGTGGGTGACTTTGAGCAGGAGGTCGGGGGGCAGGGCGGTGCTGGTGGGGCGCCCAGGCCGGTGCAGGCCCTTCAGCCACTTCTGCACGCCCACGGCAGCGTCCAGCGTGCGGGAGAAGTCGTACTGGTAGGGGAACTCGATGGTCACGCTGGCGAAGGAGAAGGCCCAGCCGCGGTTGCGGAGGGTGCGCAGGGTGGGGAAGGCGTCGCGGTGCCGGACGACCTCCTCCAGCTCCGGCAGCAGCTTCACCTCCACCTCCTTGAAGCTGAAAATGCTGTGTCCATCAAAGCCGGCGGCCAGCTCAGGGCAGTAGCCGTGCAGGGCACCGCCGTGCCAGCTGACCGAGGTCCGTTCCGCAGCCAGGCTGATGTAGTTGGCCTCAGAGACAAAGGCTGTGAGCTTGGCAGAGCTCAGCTCCAGGGACAGCGACAGGAGTCTTTTGGGAGGGGGCCCTTTTGGCTGGAAGGGCCCTGGTGACCCACTAGGGGTGGCTGGGTGGGACATGGGGCTCTCTGGGGGCAGAGAGGGAAGCGTCCTGTAGCCGAGGGCACTCCGCAAGGCTTCGTGGCACTGCAGGGTGCCCAGGGTGTGGTGGTACAAGTGCATGTGGTCAGGTGGGCTCCACAGCACTGCCAGCCCCTCGCCGCACTGCACCTGCACCAGAGAGAGTGAGCAGGCACCACATCACTGCCAGGGCCAGCACAGCACAGCCCCGTCCTCCCCCCAACACCTTTCGTGCCATCCAGTCCTCCCCCTATCCTCAGAACAGGACAAAGCAGTGGCCCAACAGCCAAACTGACCTCCAGGGAGCGGATGCTGCTGTGGTAGGTGACAGAGAGCACGGAGAGGCTGGCCACTGGGTTGGGGATGGCAGGAGCTTTGCAGCACGGCTGCATCTTCTCAGTGATGCTCTTCACCAAGGCCAGCACCATGCCCTGGACGCTGAGCGTGCAGCTCTCAGCACTTCCCAGGACAGTCAGCGTGTCCAACCGCAGCTCCAGGGCACCTGGAGAGACAGCATGTCAGTGCTGGAGGCACAGAGGCACACTGCAACATGCCAGGTTCCTCTGACTGCAGGGTTATTCCAGGACAGCCATCTGGGATCAGCTTGGATGCTACTTACCCACTACAGCCGAGAGTGTGAAAAGGTTCACGTCCTCCACCTTCAGATCTACCTTCCAGAGCAGCCCCCAGGGCTCACTGGAGGCAGAGGGTGGCTGCTTGGTAAGTTCAGCCCCACTAGGCTGCAAGCAGAACAGGGGCAGGAGCCTGGCCAGGCACTCAGTGCAGGTGTCAGATGACTCCACTTGCAGCCCCCGGATGGTGCAATCCAGGAAGAGCGTATCCGACTGGGCACTGGACATGCCCAGGGGCTGGTTGTAGCTACCCTGGAGGACAAGCAGGATGATCCCTCTCAGGCTGCAGGACATCTCTGTACCACCACATATCCCTGTGCCACCCAAATGGAGTCTGAGACTGAAAGCCACCCCTTGGTCCCATGGCTTGCCCCTCACCTGGAGGTTGAAGGAGTCGAGGATGAGGGCTTCTCCCCACACATGCATGTTGGGGGGATGTGGGGCACGCTGGATGTGGGAGTCATTGCCCACTCGCCAGCACAGGTGGTCCACGGCCAGCACCGCTCGCTGGTGCACGCTCTGTGGCCGCAGGTGCTGGTAGTCTGTGGGCACAGAGGAGGGGAAAGCGCAGGCAAGGGTTACCCAAACATGGGCACCCCACACACAACCAGGCAGGGATCCACAGCCCCCAGCCACGCACACACACACGGGCAGCACAGCGGCAGCACGACCCTCTCCATTCCCATCCTGCTGCCTCTCTGGCACACCCCAAGAAGAGCCCAGCACCTCCCTGATCCAGCCTGTACCTGCAGAGATGGAGTTGAAGCCCAAGGCGAAGGGTGGCGTGTCCCCCAGCTGCACAGACACATTGACGTTGGACAGCGAGGCACACAGGATGATGGGTGCTAGGATTTGGGGATAGCTCCTGCACAGGACAAGCAGAGATGGGCTGTTATTGGGAGCTGTGTGCCACGGAGCCTGGCAGGGAGCAGACCCAGAGGGATGTCCTCTCTGCAGGGGCTCCCTGATCACCTCCTGACCAGCCTCCCCATCCCACAGCTGGTGCACAGATAAGGTGCTGAGTGCCCAGGCACCATGCCAGAGTGTGGCCAGCAAGAGGAAACAAGCTGTGATACCAGCAGCTGCACTGAGGCCAAGTTTACCTTCCCTTGTGCCCTTGGCTGGGGACAGGCACCGCCTGGCACCTGTACTCCTGTGCCAACAGGCCCAGCCAGTGCGAAAACTCTTGGTGACGGTAGTGGATGATGCAGGTGTTGAGCAGCACAGCAGCCGAGAGGTCAATGGCTGTGACCTAGAGCAGGGAAAGGGCCAGGTGGCAAAAAACTCATGCCAGGAGCCAAACCAGCCACCCCCAGGAGACAGAGTGTGCCCAGTGCTCGCTCACCTGCACACTGGTCTTCAGGGAGTTGAGGCACACGATGCGCTGGCGGCTCTGGGACAGGAGAAGGCCATCTGGGGGGACAGAGGACAAATGAGGGGTGGCAGAGGGCAGTGATGGTAGCCCTGTCTCATCCGTGCTCTCCTGGCTACGTGCCTTCCAGCTGGAGGTCTACACTCATTTGGTCCAGGTCTGAGGTGGGCGTGAAGTTGCGCAATGGGATTTGCTCCTCTTCACGCTGATATAGAAACTGCAGCAGCTTCAGGCTCCAGGTGAGGTGCCTGGAAGACACAGGGAGTCGCTGCCAGGAGGGAACTGCACTGTCATGTCCTCCATCTCCCTGTCTCTCATCACCAGCTGACCAGCATGCTGGCATGGACAAACACAGCAGCCCAGCTGCAGCACAGCCCAGTGCTCTCATCCCATTGCCTGAGGATGCTGTCAGCTGTCCTACTGGAGAACCAGCTCACGTGCCTTCCTCCCTCCCTAAGAGCCCATCCCCAGGCCCAGCTCAGTCCTTCCCACTGGAATGGGCTCTAGGACTCGCTCTGCAGTGTAGCAGAGCCAAGGGACAAGCAGGGAATGGCACAGCTGTCCCCAGGTCCATGTCCCCAGCACTACTCTGGACTCGGACAGCCTGCCCCTCACCTCTTCTGACTGTTCATGGACAGCACCATGCTGGTGTTCTCCAGCTTCATCTCCACCCTCCTGGGGATGAGCTTCAGGGTGTCTCTGCTCAGCACAGACAGGGATTTCGAGGACTCCCCTGGGCCTGGAGAAGGACAGAGAGGGGAAGGACTTGTCCAAACCCCCACACTCGGGAGCAGGAGGGAGTGATCCCACAGCCAAATCCCTCTGGCTCCAGTGCAACTACGGGGGCCACCGGCCCCTGCCCTGCCCAGAGCTTGTCCCTGTCCTTGTCCTGACCTGTGCTGGACTCTTCCTCCACGCTGCTGTGCTGGGCCCCAGCAGTGACGTGGTGCAGGAGGGGGCTGCAGAAAAGCCCCTCGTGCAGCTCTGCCTGCAGCGTGCGGACGCAGAGCCGGACGCCCACCAGCCGCCGCTTGCTGCTGATCTCCAGGGAGAGCGAGAGTGCCAGGGCCAGCTCTGCCAGGCACGTGTCATCCTGGGCACAGGGGACACAGCAGGGAGCACACAGGGAGTCACACAGTGCGCTCCCAGTGCGTGCTGCACGTGGAGAGCTGGGCACAGCACAGAGCCCAGCACCACCCAGCCTCAGGGACACCCTGGGACGGGTCCTCAGCGTGTCCCAGAGAGCCAGTGCCCAGGTTCCGAGTGTGGAATTTCTCCCTCCTCCAGCACTCACCAGCTGGCTGCTCCGGAGGACTTTGCTGTTCACCTTTGTCAGGCTCACCTCGCACGTCAGGCTGGGAAGAGCAGAGAACAGAAGGAGGATGTGGGTCTTGCTGCTGCCAAAACAAGTTCCTGCCCTCTTTCCTGTGGGACACAGGGACCCGCAGGTCCCTGCTCCAAGTGCTCCCAAAAGCAGTGCATTCCCTAACTCTATGCATACCACATTATTTAGAGAACACACAACTCAAGCTTCCTGTGACAGGAAAAGGAACCAGGCCAGCCTCAGAGGAGGTTAATGCGTCACACCACAGGTGACATGGGATGCTGCTGAGTAGGACAGAGAGAGGACAGACACAAGGCTGGGGTCAGAGGAGCTCCCCCACCCTGGAACCAGACAGGGGTACGAGCACAGCTTTACCTCTTCCCATTGCCATTGAGGAGGAGACGTGTCTGGCTGGCCTGGATGTGCCAGAGAGACTCTGAGGTGGCCACGTGCAGAACCATGATGTTGATGGAATCCATGTGGATGGAAAAGAGCTGGGGAGAAGGTGCTGCTGTGAGGGATATCAGACAGCAGCGCAGCCCACAGCAGCCTCTCACCGAGCCAGTGCCTCACCTGGCTAAGGAGCTTCAGCAGGGAGGGTTTAAGGGTCAGGTCTGTCCTGCTTTCATTTCCATCAGCTTCTCTGGGAGCCTCCGGGACGGACGGCTGGAACGCAGGGCCTTTCTGGAGATCTGTGCGGATTCGCACCTCACCAAAACACAGCTCAAAGTAGCGCCTGGGGAGCAACAGCACAGGCAGCTCTGACAAGAGCTCGCACTTGGCACACCTGGCCCTGTCACCAGGGATTTCCCCTACCCCAGGGACGTGCAGGACCAGCACAAGGACACCCACAAGACACTGTCACCTCCAAGCGTGGGTCACTCCCTCACAGAGCTGACCACAGGCCAACAAGGATGGCAGAAAGGTGTAAAGGCAGCAGGATGGCAAGCAGGGCGAGGGGTGAGCCAGACCCCCAAAGGGAGCAGGCAGGGAGCTGGGGTGGGGGCACGTACGGCAGCTCCCGGCTCAGCTTGCTGGAGATCCAGACGTTGTCGATCTCCTGTAAGGACACACAGGTGGGTCAGAGAAGAAACAACTTGGCTCTGCCTTGTGATGCTCATCTCAACATTCCCACTCCACTCTCAGTGCCTGGGATGATGCAAGGAGCAGTCAAACCCCCAAGTCTGGCCATGGGAGGAACGGCCTGGCACCAACCATGGGGGTGCTCAACAGGAGAGTGGCTCCATGGATTTGCTGCCAGCCTGGAAGTGACAGCAATCACCCTCCCTGCCTTGTCTGCCAGGACCACCCCTTGCGCAGGTACCCACCACAGTCTGCTGCTCCCGCTGGAACTTGAGGCTGATGTTCTGGGCCCAGAAGAAGCCAAAGGAGCCAATCTTCAGCTCTGCATGAAGCTTCTGCCGGCACCAGGTGACAGCCAGGCGACATGCCAGCCATCTGTGGGAACAGGGTGAAAGCCAGGGTCAGCTTCTCTATTGGGTTGGGGTCTAGGGATGCTCTCTGTCCTTTGAGCACCGGCTGCAGCACCCACACCTCGCTAGGAGCTCACATGGACTCATGGTGGGGAAGAGACCCTGCAGGACCACCCCTAACAATCCCTGACAACCCTCTCCCAAGACCAGAGGCCTCCACACCCCCCTGGCACCCTATGCCCACCCTTGTGAGCTCCTCTGAACTTTTCCAAGCCCCCAAGCCTCTGACACCAACCTCTACAACTCCCCAATCCCCTGCAGGCTCCCCTCCACACCTGTCTCCCATCCCTGTGAGCCCCCCAAATTCCTGACACCCCCCTAAGCCCTCTTTGTCCCCCTTACCCTCTGCTTCCCTCCTCCAGACCCCCAACACCTCCCCCTCATCCCCCAACCACCCCCAAAACACCCTCACCCCCCACTGCCAGCCCCTCGGGCCTCCCCTCGGCCCTGGCGAGCCCCTTTCAGCCCCACCCGCAGCATCCCGGTCCCGCCCGGCCGCGGCCCCCGCGCCCCCGGAGCCGCCAGGCCCTGACCGCGCCAGCAGCCCGGCCAGCAGCGCGATGAGGACGGCACCGAGCAGCGCGGCGGGCAGCGGCGGCGGCATGGCGGGCACGGCCCCGCTGCGGGCCCCGGCCCCGCGGAGACCCCGGCCCGGCCCGGCCCGGCCCCGCCGCCGCCCGTGGGGCCGCCCGCGCACCCCGAGTGGCCGCTGGGAGGGGCGGGACGGGGCGGGGCCTGCCCGGGGACAGCGCAGCGCCCCGCCGGGGCCGCGCCGGTACGGGACACCGGAACCGGGGTGGGGACACGGGCAGCGGGCACCGGGGTGGGGACACCGGGAACCGGGATGGGGATACGGGCAGCGGGGTGGGGACACGGGCAGCGGCATGGGGACACGGGCACCGGGATGGGGACACGGGCAGTGGCGTGGGGACACGGGCAGCGGGGTGGGGACACGGACACCGGGATGGGGACATGCACACCGGCATGGGGACATGGACACCAGGATGGAGACACGCACACCGGCATGGGGACATGCACACCGGCGTGGGGACATGGACACCGGCATGGGGACACTGGGCACCGGGATGGGGACACGGGCACCGGCATGGGGACACGGACAGCGGCATGGGGACACGGACACCGGCATGGGGACACGGGCACCGGGATGGGGACACGGACACCGGGATGGGGACACGGACACCGGGATGGGGACACGGGCACCGGGATGCAGACACGGGCACCGGGATGGGGACACGGACACCGGGATGGGGACATGCACACCGGCATGGGTACATGCACACCGGGTGGGAACACGGACACCGGCATGGGGACACGGACACCGGGATGGGGACACGGGCACCGGGATGGGGACACGGGCACCGGGGTGGGGACAGAGGGACACCGGGATGGGGATGGGTGGACACCGGGACCACACTGGCATCGGGACACGGGACACTGGCATGGGGATGGGGGGACACCGGAATGGGGATGGGAGAACAGCAGGATCGCACATGCTTGGGCACAGGGGGACACCGGGATGGGGACAGGGATAGAGAGAGCAGGACACCGGGATTGGGACGGGGGACACTAGGATGGGGTAAGTGCAGATGACACCAAGTCTGGCCCCCAGTGCCAGAGGTTCCCTGCATCCCCCACACAAACAGCCACACCACAGGACAGAGTTCAGCACTTTTATGGCCCCAGGTCCTTGCAGGGCATGAGGGGCAGTTTGGGGTACAGCAAGGGGTACAGCTCCCAGGGACAGCAGTCCTTTAAGGGGCAGGTCCTTGGACAGAGTGGGTTGCAAAGAGACAGGGTGGGAGCTTAGGAATTTGTTTTGGGTTAGGTCTGTTGGGCTTGGCTTTGTGCTAATTTGAGATGGTTAGACCTGCTTTGTGCTGATCTAGAATGTTGAAATCTGAAATCTGTTGTGGGTCAGGTCTGGACACTGGGATCTGCTTTGTAGTGGTTTTAGGATGTTGGGAGCTGCTTTGGGTTAGGTCTGGATGCTGGGGCCTGTTTAGTGTCAGATTTGGGACAATGGAATCTGCTCCACATTGAATTCAGGACATCGGGATCTGCATGTGCCAGGGCCCTGTATCAGTGGTGTGTGTCAGTCCCAGGGTGGGGACAGGAGCCATTCTGTGGGCTCAGCAGTCCCAAACACAGCAGGGCAGTGCCCACAAGCTCCGCATCAGTCTGTCTGTCTGTCCCTCACAACTCGGCGTGGTACTGCTCCATTTGGATGGCCTCGCTGGGCTGCATGAAGATGCCCTCCATCACCTTCCAGTAGTTATTCTGGCTGGAGGTGGCCATGCCGTGCACTTCCTTCTGCCCGTGGATGGGCCGGCCATACTGCTCCCCGGTCACCGAGAGGAAGACGTCGGTGGAGGTGTGCTGGAAGCGCACCTCATCGTCCCGTACCCAGTAGGTCCCGCTGCACACCACTGTCCAGTCGTCCAGGTAGTCCCCCTCGCCAGCCTCCCCGAATGCACTCACCTCCTGCGGGTGAAGAACAGCTCATTTGGGCCAGGATGAAAAAAGGAGAGGGTTGAGGTGGGCAGAGGGATTTGGTTGTGACTGAGGCTCTGTTAGGACTTTGAGGGTCTGGCTGGGATTCAGGACTGGTGAGGTACTGGGGAGCTGGGAGGGAGTAGGGAACAAGGGGGATTGGCAGGGACTCAGATGGGACCAGGGAACAAGGCAGTGCTGGTAGGGACCCAGCCTAAGGAGAGACCCACTCTGAAATGGGGACCAAGGTGAGACCGGTGGGGACATGGGGGACACATCTAGGGCCAGGAATTGGAAATGTTCATAGAAATGTTCATACGCCTATGAACAACAAATGTTCATAGGCATCTGTTGGGGGAACCTAGGAGACTGACTGGGCAAGAAGATGGGGCTGGCAGTAACATGAGGGACGAGGAGAACCCAGTCGGGATGAGCAGGGACAACCCAGCCGGGACTCAGGGGACGCGCCAAGACCCGAGTGACAAGGCGGGCCCCGTCCTGCCCAGGGAAAGACACCGAGCCCGGGGACCGTGGCTGGTGCTCCTGGGCGGTACCTGGTTGCCGGAGAGCGGCGATGTGAAGCGGTGGCTGTGCAGGTTGCGGCCGGTGCCCAGGTGCGTGAGGCGGATGGTCTGCCCGCAGCGCACCGGCGTGCCCCGCTGGCACACGGCGGCCGTGCGGCCCCGCACCCGCCAGTAGCTGTTCCCGTCATCCGCCGCCGACACCCCGGTCACCGACTGCTGCCCGCTGCCTGCGGAGGAGGGAGAGCCACCATCACACCCAGCTCAGCCCACCGCGGGTACGCGCGGTGGGGCGGCGGGCGGTTACCGGAGCCGTAGCGCACATCGTGCGAATGCAGCCGCACGTTGTGCCGCACGTTCAGCAGCTTCACCACGGAGCCGCAGGTGACGGGCCCGGGCTCGCCGCGCCCCGCCGCGCCCAGAGCCGCCGCCAGCAGCGGCAGCAGCACCCGGAGCAGCAGCAGCACCGGCGGCGGCGGCTCCATCCCGCAGGAAGCGGAAGCGCGGCCGCTCCGCCCGCCGGGAGGTCGCGGCTCGCCCGCTCCGCCCCCCGCGCTCGCCGCCGCCGCCGCCTCCATTTTCCCTCGGCCCCTCGGCTAAGGCCGCGCCGGGCCCGGCGGGGCGGCGGGGAACGAGGGTCCCTTACCGGGGGAAGGGCGAACCCGCGGTTGTCCCGGCCGGGGCGTCACGCCCGACCCGGCGCCGCGGCGGCTCCGAGCCCCGGTGAAGGCGGCAGGGACGTGCCCGAGGTTGGTGTCGGGCCGCGCCGCGGGCCCCGGTGCGGGCCCGGCGGGTGCCGTGGGTGGGGCCGGTGGCGGCGGCCGGGGTCGAGGGTGGCTCCCCCGGGGCCGGGAGGTGCGGGGCAGCGCTGGGAAGAGCTGTGGGTGCGAGGCGGTGCCGTGCGGGTATCGGGATGGATGCGCTCCTCGCAGCGGGTGAAAGGGTCCGACCTTCGCTTCTCACCGCACCGGTGGTCCCGGAGCTCCGCAGGTGTGATTCCCAGACCACCGCATTCGGCTTTCCGAACTATGGCGAGGTGCTCCCTGAAAAGCCCTTTTGGGTTTAATAAATGACTGAAAGGTGGCAAATGATGAGTGCTCGTAGGGGAATGAGGTTGTTGTGGACTTTCACAGTCATTTCTGGTGCTTGCTTTTTTTCCTGAATAGGATGATGGGGAGAAGGAAGGTTACTCCTAAATTATTTAGAATAAGTAAATTGTGAGGAGTTGCAGAGAGCAGATAACACCGGGTGAGAATGCTAGTCTGGTAACTGAGATGCGTAAGGGAGGTTAACAAATACCCCAAAAATTTGCTCTTCTTATTCAGGGAAGAGCAGTAGGTGTCTCAACAATTGTTTCTTTTAAAACTACTTCAACACCCCATTGTAGCTTAAGAGGGATATTTAAAAATTACTTTAAAGGAGGAGAGAATGAAGTAGAAAACATTTTTATACTGCTGAGTAAGTGGTTGGCAGTTTGTGTCCTGGCAATTCTGGTTAGACCATTCCAAAAAGGGAGTGCTGCACGCAGGGGCAGGAGCAGAGCAGGTTTTTGGGCAAGCAAAGCCTTCAAGTCCTCACCTTAGGGGAGAAGCTTGCTGACAGGAGATATGATCCAGGTGCCTGAAGTCATGGGCAGGTCAGAGAAAACGAGGAGGGAGCATCAGTTTTCTGTTTCTGAGCGGAAATTATGATGCAGCCGGGCTAAAATAAACAGGCGGAAGTGCTTTTTCACACAACGTGCTATTAAATGTGTCACCCTGCCACAGGACGTGCTGCCACCTGATAGCATCGGGGGCGGTGGGACCAGCAGCAGGATTAAAACCAACAAAGCAGGTATGGGAAGTTCCTGAGCTGTGGTGGCTGCCTTGACTTTCCCCATCACTGGTCCCCAGTTATCACTTCCCCCTGTGTTCCTCCCACTGAGCAGGGTGGGAGTGTCAGGTTTAGATGCAGACTTCAGAAATCTGCAAAACAGCTGTAAAAGCTAAATATAAAATGATACATTGCTGCTGTCGGGGCTGGCAGGCCCCAGTAGCCATCAGAAGTCCACGTGGATACCAAGAAATGCCTGTGAGGAAGAGCTCAGCGTTGGGGTGCCTGTGAGTATAGTTTCTCATGGTGTGAGTGCCTTGCACTGCTTCACAGGGATGTTTCTGTTAGGCTCATAAGCTTCAAATCAAAAGATGCCAAAGTGATTTTGTCTGAGTTCTGTGATGGGACACAGCCTGAAGATGATTGTTTGGTTGTTGGTGTTAAATCCACACATTCCAGATCAACCATGGCTTGCTCTTTTTTTTTTTTTTTTTTTTTTTTTAAGAAAACTGATACTGATTTAACTGGGAAACTCAGAGCTCCAGGGGGTGAAAAAGTGGTGTTCATTTGAGTTTTTCCTAGTTAGACATTTGTTGTCAGTCTTGGACTCCTGTGGGTGTACTTGGACTGTGTTAAAATTAATTTCGTGAGCATTTAATTGACAAAATTAATAGATTTGGCTTCTTTAGGCTCTGCATTTTGAGTTGAGTTCCCCAGCTCTCTTATTCTCACAGAGCTTTCTGAATCCTCTGGTTTGACCCTTTGAAATGTGGCCATGCCCTGGTGGCTTTGGCAGTGTGGTTCCCTGGATCTGTGTGATCCCAAATGGACTGTGAGTTGAATCATTAAGTAGCAGAGGTTAGAACCATTCCTACCCAAGCCCTCTCTCCCCCCAAAAAAAACCCACAAAACAAGTGTTAATGTGGGATTGATGCAATTTCTTCCCCAAAGGATGGGGAGAAGTCAAGGACTGACTTTGCTGCACCCACGCTGTCCTAAAGCCAAGGTGAGCACCTGGCTTTGTTGTTTTGTGTATTCACACTGCTGTCCTCAGGTTGATTGCTGAACAATAAATATATCTTGCTCTGAGGACACTGCTTGGTTATTCTCTGAACACCACTGAGGTGCCTTAGGTGGCATCCCTGTGACTGGGAGAGTGTCAGATGTTTCTGTTTTCCCTCGCCCCACACCTGCTCAGGTGAAGCTCTTGAGGGACTTTTCTATTCCAAATGTCCATTTGCACACTGGATGTGTGAATGATTTCTGAAATCCCCAGGTTCTCACAAAGCAGCCCTTGTTCTAAAGGCCCTGCCTCACCCCACAGAGTCTGCAGCTGATGTCCATCCTGGTCCTGCCCTGATCAGGACTCAGCGGTCCCAGTTAAAAGGAGCTTGTGGACTCTGGATCAGTGCCACTGTGCCCTTGAGCTGAGCAAAGTGCAGACACTCCTGATCAAAACAGCTGGGCTGGCCCAACACTCCTTGGTCCAGAGTCTTTAAACCCTCCTCAGGTCTCTCCTGTGTGACCACACCGGGTTCTGCCTCTGCATCTCTGCCCACTTCCCTGGCCTGTTTTGTTTCAAATTAAGGCCTTCCTGGCACAGAGGGTGGGAGAAGCACCTGTAATCAATATCTGGTTTAATATCTTGCTTCTCTTTTCCATGCTAAGTGACATCCCTGCTGTCCTGAGATGAATTTTGCTGGAGCTGAAAGCACCTGGGTTTGTTGGTGGTTGGCTCGCGTGGATCCTGCTTGGCTGGATCATTAAATAAGATGGTTTTCTCAAGTCCTGTTTGTTCCCTGTGTCCAGACAAATTTGAATTGACATGGAGTAAAAGTAAAATTGACAGGAAACTTTAGAGCAAGACGAGGTGGGTTTGTGTATTGATCGTGAGCAGGAGATAAACGAGGTTATTAGACTTGGAAATGCTCTAGGAAAAGCCACTGAGCCTGCAGGTTTGTGTATGTTAATACACCCTGGTGAATACCTGGAGCAGGAGGATTGGTGTGAAACTGTGAAGTTGACAGAATATTCATACACGGGTTGGTAATCATAATCCCTGTTTCTGTATTGTGTACTCACATGATTCATCAGTGCCATGTGCATCAGGAACACACGTTTAACAGGCATCAGTGCTGCCCTCTGAGGCGTTATTCCTGAGAGGGATGCTTAAATACAAGTGTTTAATTTCTAAAGGGTCCTCTTGAGGATGGGGACCCCACACTGAACCAGAGCAGCCGTGTCCTGGCTGGATGCAGAGCAGTAGCCTTGGTCTGCTGTGATTTCTGCTTGTGTGGAGCATCCTGCAAAAAGAAGTTGGCCACAGCCACATATTCTGCAGCCAAGGAGTATGAGCTGCTCTCTGCACTCGTGTCTAAAATCTGGCAGAGGTCTTCCCCTCATCTTTGTTGTGGGTTTTCTTTAATGAGATACGGATGACACGTTCCTTCGGAGCTGCTCGTATTTTAAGACTTAAAAGATCATCCAAGATCAGCCTTGGACCTTTTAACTCTAACTGAGCACTAAGTCCCTGATTTTCTTGAAGTTGTTGTGTTTGTGCAGCAGATGTGTGTGAATCTCAGGGCAGAACAAGAAATCCTGCACACGAGAAGTGTCGTGGCAAAGCCTTGATCAGCTTGTCCCATATGGGACTGATTTCCTTCAGCAGGTTGTTTGCAGTGGGGAAATGATTATGGGAATGTTTTAAAGCGTGTTTGTTTAGGTATCCTTCCCTGCCACATGGAATTCTTTTCTCATCTTTTTTTCTCTGTTGTTTTTGCGTGTTTGTGTGTTGAATTGCATCAGATGTAATTTTAACATGGAGGTTTTGGCTTTAGATCTGACACCTCTGAACTGCTTTTTGTACTGCTCCTTCCCAAAGGCCTATACTTCTTCCTGGGCTGGCGTTTTCATCCTCTCAGCCATTTGAGGAATTTATTTGATTTTCCTCTTAGCTGACTCTTGTAAGGTTCAGTTGTTTTGGTGTATGTAAAAGGGAGGTGAAAAAAAACTTCCTTTGAAAATTTCAAAAATATCAGTGAGTTTGCAACCACTATAAGTGGAAGACTCAGAGATAGAACTTGGCAAACACTTTCCTTTGTGCCAAGTTTGATTTATGTTGTGTCCAGGAACCCCAGCTGGGAAAAGCATCAAACAAAAGGTTCCGGATATAAAAAATACACTGTTTTTGTAGTTTTCTTGTTGCTTCCTCAACTCTGGATGGAGGCTCCTGGCATGGAGCACCCTGGCTGTGGCTCTGGCTTGTGGGCAGCCACAAACCCCCAGCCCAGGACCCCCAGCCCTCTCTGCAGTTTGCTCAGTGGGCTCTGCAGTCTCACAGCCAGCGACCGTGGCTCAGTCGAGGCCCTTTTCAGGGTCACCCTGGCTTCATTAACTGAGTGAGGATTAATCATATTAAGATCTTAATTAGCTGGGCTGTGTGCCTGACACTGTGCAGCATCAGTGGGAGCCTTCCCAGCGCACGGGAGGGTGTGGATGGGATGGGGGCTCTGGCTGTGTGCACGTTCCAGCCGCAGGAGCTGCGGGTGTTGCTGTGACAGCTCCTGCCCTCCTCACCCAGACACGGGTTGGCAGGAGCTGGCAGCTCCTGGCTGCTGCCTAATCTCTGGTGACAGGGATGTCCAGGCGAGGTGGACACTGGGTGATTCAGGGCCTTTGAAACCCTTCTTGCTTTAGCTGCCTTCTCTCCAAAACCTGAAGGGGGAAGTGCTCATGTTCTGCTTGCTCAGCTGATGCCAGGGATGTTTCCTCTTTCCCCAGCTGCTGTGTGAGAGGTTGCAGCCATGTCTGACTTCGTGGAGAGTGAAGCAGAGGAGTCAGAGGAGGAGTACAACCAGGATGGGGAGGTTGTACCCAGAGTAACCAAGAAGTTTGTAGAGGAAGATGAGGATGGTGAGTTTGCTGAATTGTCTGTGTTCTTTGCTGTTCTAGTCTGCATTCTGTGATTCTGCAGATGGAGCAAGAGCTGTGCTATAACAGCAGGGCCATCTGTAGTCAATAATCTCAGCTGTTTGAGTGCTTCCCTTCCTCCAAGTGATATTTATAATCAGCAATAAAAAATACACTGCTTCACCCTCGTGGGACTTGCAGTCACACAGTTTGATAGTAAATGGTAAAAGCAGAGGAATTCTCCCAGTGTGACCACTCCACTTGTTCTCTCTGCAGAGAGAGCATGAGACAAGAAGTGGGGATCTGGCAGGAGCAGCTGGCTGGGTTCTGTGTCAGTAAAGTGTTCAGTTAAAGCTCTGTGTGGATGGTGTGGAGGAAGATGCTGCTTGCAGAGGTCCCAGTGGGTAACCAATAAGTGTCTAACGTGCTGCTCTCCATCCCAGATGAGGAAGAGGAGGAGCTGAACCTCGATGATCAGGATGAGCAGGGGAACCTGAAAGGATTCATTAATGATGATGACGATGAGGAGGAGGAGGAGGAAGCCAGTGACTCTGGAGACTCCGAGGATGATGTTGGCCACAAAAAGAGAAAGCGCAGTAAGTTTTGTGAAGATTGTTACTAGCAGGGCAGGCTGTAATGCTGGCAGAGAGAACCCTCTGACCTGGTCTGCATGAGCTGGGTAAGCTGTACCCTTTGGGGTTTAGTGCATTCCCAGATTAGGAAAGTCAGAGTGTAATTTAGCTCTGCTGTCTTCTTTAGCTTTTGATGACCGCCTGGAGGATGATGACTTCGACCTCATTGAAGAAAACTTGGGTGTCAAAGTCAAAAGAGTGAGTTGTGTTCCCGTGCTGCTGTTAATGGTGTGGTGTGTTTTAGCACAGAGAGGGTGGGCTTCAGCCTGCCATGAACAAACAGTGCCTCCCATCAGCTCCTGCCCTCTTGGAAAGGGAGAGCTGAGTGCTTGAAGGAAGCAGGACCTATCCCTGCCCAAGCAGCTGGGACCTGGCTTGCCAGAGTTTGCAGAACACTTTGTTCTGGTGCCTAAAGTTGGCTGTGCTCCTCCCTTTCCACCTCTTCAGGACAGTCTCATCTTCCATTCCTGTGTGGTGCTAACCTCAAGGTCAGCACAGGCTGTTAAGGGCTCTAAAGCTCTTTCTGAAACATTAGAGTCACATCAGCCAGGCCAGCCCTGATGGTGACAGCATGCAAGTGACACAGCTCCCAGGGGGGTGGCTTTTCTCCCCTGTGTGCCTGTGGTGTGCTCCATCCTGCTCCCTCCCAGGTGCCTGCAGAGGAAGTGCAGTGCTGAGCCAGGGGTTGTGAGAACTAACAAGGAATTGTCCTTGCAGCAAAAATTCAGGCGTGTGCGAAAAATGTCTGATGATGAGGACGATGAAGCAGAAGATTATGGAAAGGAAGAACATGAGAAGGAAGCCATTGCTGAAGAAATCTTTCAGGATGGTGAAGGCGAGGAAGGAGGGGAAGCTGTGGAAGCTCCTGTTGCTCCACAGGAAGAGGAAGAGGAGGAGGAGGAAGATGAATCTGGTGAGTGTGGATGGTCCGTTACATCCAGTGTCTGCCTTAGGATTAAAGCACAGGAACAAAGTTCAGATTTTCTCTGAACTAGAAGTATCCAAAAGTCTGTGACCCTGTCATGGTGAAGCTCTTAATTGTTCTGATTAGTACAGTCCTTAGAATTAAACATTTCTGGGTGACAGGTTTAGTTTGTCTGTCTGAACCACTTTGTGCAAGAGCACTTTATGTGTGCTGATGTCTTGAACACCTCCCCTAAGCTGCCTCAAAAATGAAAATGCTTCAGAGGAGAGCACTCAAGGCAATATTTAGTACCTTGTAGCACAGTGCATGCCTGCCCTACCCCTCTTCAGTATCAGCCTTTCACTGCTGCTACCTTACCAAAAAAGCTTCAAGAACTCTTTTGACTCTCCAAAGCAGCCAAACCTTTCCTGACTGTATTTTCAGTGCACTGAGCTGCAACTAAGATGGCTTTGCCTGGAAGTTTGTCTGGAAGGTTGTTCCAGCTTGTTACTGTGGTTCAGGCTCCTGGACTGTGTGAGATTGGTGTAGGAGATGCTGTGGGGAGCTGGGCAGCCTGACAGGCAGCAGCAGCCTAAGTCTGTGGTGGAGGCTCATAGTTGCACTGTCTGAGCTTTGTCAGAGGTACCAGTTCTAGATCTGAGTTCCCTAACCACTGAATTGTTTCTCAATATCCAGACATTGATGACTTCATTGTGGATGATGATGGACAACCTCTGAAGAAGCCAAAATGGAGAAAGAAGCTTCCAGGATACACAGATGCGTAAGTATTGATTGGAAATTGGCCTGGAGCCTTGAAAATAGTGCTCAGCTTATTTGGATCTTACGACTGCAGAGTGATTCAGCTTGTGGTTGGGTACTGCTGGTCTTTTTCCCAGAAGTAACCTGGTAAATTTAGACATAGAGCTTTTAATGTGTGATTTCTGAAATGTGTGACTCTTTCCTTTTTTTCTTTTTTCCCCTGGATTTTTTTGAAGGGATACCAAAACCAGGCCCTTAAGAGAAATATTTGCAGTAAAGCTCAGAGTTGTCCATGATTTTTTAGCCTGGGTGAAAAACTAAGGGTTTGACAGGGCCTGGCCTCCTCTGTGTGGCTGTAAAAATGTTCTGTGAACTGCACTGTGGGGCTGAAAAATACGTTGGTTTTTTTTTTTTTTTTACTTTCCAGTGCTTTGCAGGAAGCCCAGGAAATCTTTGGTGTGGACTTTGACTACGATGAGTTTGAGAAGTACAACGAGTACGATGAGGAGATGGAGGAGGAGTACGAGTACGAGGATGAGGAGACCGAAGGGGAGACGCGCGTGCGGCCCAAAAAGACCACCAAGAAACGCGTCAGCCGCCGCAGCATCTTCGAGATGTACGAGCCCAGTGAGCTGGAGAGCAGCCACCTCACAGACCAGGACAACGAGATCCGCATGACAGACATGCCTGAGAGGTTCCAGGTGAGGCAAGAGGCTGCAGCTCTGCGGGCAGAAAGCATTTTGGCTCCCAGGCCTGGGAGCTGCAGGCTGGCAAGCTGCTGGATGGATTTTGGAATGTTTTTTCCCTCTTTCATGACCTTACCTGTCAAATGTACAGGCTAAAAGTGCATTCAGACATATCAGTGACATGGGAGCTGTTGTACCCATGTGAATTTGGGTTTAGCTCCAGTCACAGCTTCCCTGTGGCCACATGGTGCCAGTGTTGCACTGCTGAAGTGCAGGGCTTGGGCTCTGCTGAGATGGCTTTGTGCTGGATGATGGTAGGAATCCCTTGGGCTGGATATATGGAGAGCAAGATGCAGTGCTAGAGGAGACATGGGGAGGTTTCTAGTTTACCTGTATGCCAGCCAGCACATAACTGCTGTAACCAACTTTACTCAAGGTGATGAGACTTAGACTGCTCTCAATACAAAGTGCTGTTTGTGCTGCGGGGAATCCTTCTGTGTCTCTTTATTTTTGTCTTAATTTTACACTATATTCAGATTTTCACTGAAAAAATTCATCACTGTAGTGTATGTTACTGTAATTCCATGCAGAGGTTTATTACCCTTCTCTGTGAAATGGCATGTGTGAAGCTGCCAGTTTTCCAAAGGACCTTTTTTTCCCCCTGCCAGTCTGTGCCACAGAAGGAAATGCTGTCTGTGATGTCTTGTGGCTGTAGGTGGCCTGTTCACACATATTGTCCTCTGAAAGAGAAGTTGCTGAGAATAGCTGCCCAGAGAGACTTTTATTTTTTGTTACTCCGTGGCTGCAGCAACAAAAGTGGTAACAAGGCACAGATAGATTGGAGCAGAGGATGTAACTGCAGAAAATTTGGGAGTCTGGTGGGAAGTGGAGATATCCTCACTTGATTTTCACAGCAGACTTTGCACCATTGCAGGCCTTTCCACAAGCCTTTGACAGGATTGTAGCTGCCTTTATCTAGTGTAAAGCTGATGCAGTTTCCTGTGTGCTCAGAAGGTGCAGACATTGAAGTGATATCCTTGGCACCCCGTAGGTGGGGGTCCTCAGAGGTAACCTGTAGCTCAAAACAATAATTTCCAGGCTTCTTGGAAACATGGCAGTGCAAGCCCTGGTGTTGCATGTGCCTGTGCTGATGGTGTTGTCTCTTCCCAGCTGAGAACCATCCCAGTGAAGAGTGCTGAAGATGATGAGCTGGAGGAAGAAGCTGACTGGATTTATAGGAATGCATTTGCAACACCCACCATCTCCTTGCAGGTAAAGGACTGTGCCTGGGGACTTTTTCCAGGGTCTGCTGATAGGAATGTGGTGCCCAGTACCACCTTCATTTCTGGCTTTGAGCAGGTCATTTGACATGTGTGTCTTCATTTTTACATCCACAAAACAGAGCAAAAAGGAACACAAAGAAATTGAAAGAACAAAGATTTCTCAACCTTAACCTGGGGCTGCTATTTTAGGGGTTCAGCTCAGGAAGAGTGAACACAATGTGTTTCTCCTTTTCAGGAAAGTTCTGACTACCTTGACCGTGGACAAGCCAGCAGCTTCAGCCGCAAGGGGCCCAGCACCATCCAGAAGATTAAAGAAGCCCTGAATTTTATGAGAAATCAGCATTTTGAGGTAATTTGCAAATTTTTCTTCATTACCAAGGTCTGTCTCCTTTTTGTGACAGAATTAGCAGGGCTGCTGGAAACATTTGGGGCTCATAGAAGGGGCTGAGATACCATCCCTGGCTGCCTCTCCTCTGATGGAATGATGCTTCACTGGGAACTGGAACTCCTCTTATGTGAGCTGTGTCAATGCAGGTTTTTAAGGCCTGTTTGACAGAGCTGCTGTCATTGTCTTTCCCTGATTGTGGACAAATTGAGGCTGAATGAGGTGGGGGAATTTCTCTTGAGCCTTGTTCAGACCTTCCAGTCTGTTCTCCAAGGTGTTGCCTGATGTTGTAGAAGTTTTTTGGCCTATGTGGTGTATTCTTTGGTGTGAAGTAAGAGCTGCCTCATTAGTTTGTTGTCCCACATGGAACAGGAGCTGTGTCTGGGCTCCTGGCTGCCAGGAACAGCCCAGTCCCCTCCATAGGGGTGATGAGTCTCATTTCTGACCCAGGTCCCGTTCATCGCCTTCTACAGAAAGGAGTATGTGGAGCCAGAGCTGCACATCAACGACCTGTGGAGGGTCTGGCAGTGGGATGAGAAGGTGAGGAATATTTTCATTGCTGGTTCTCCCACCAACATTTTCCTCCTACCTAGCCTGATTCTTTCAGCAGTTTGTTTTGGCCATGTCTGGGGCTTTTACCCATGTCTTTTTGCTTTTTTGCTGACGTATGGTGGTAAAGGGATATCTGACAAAATAGGATTCCAAAAAATCCTTCCTCTTCACTAAGTTCCTTCTGTGTAGTGACATTTCCTGCCAGCAAGTGCGGGTTGCTTCTCTGCTATCAGATCCAAACCTGAATTTTGGGGTTTTATGGTTATTATAATACATCTCTGAAATAAGACCTGCCACACATCACATTTGGCTTTGGCTGTGGATGAAGATTTTAATGATCATTTTTATATGACAAATATCCCAAAATCCTGGAAGTCCCTGTTTGGGAAGGTAGGAGACAGATAACACACTACAATGGGGTGTTTCACTGGAATTCTTTTGTTCTTGTGTCAGTGGACCCAGCTGAAGATCCGCAAGCAGAACCTGACTCGCCTGTTTGAGAAGATGCAGGCCTACCAGTATGAGCAAATCTCTGCTGACCCAGACAAGCCCTTGGCTGATGGAATAAGGGCTCTGGATACTACTGACATGGAGAGGTAGGGTGCCAGGACTTCTGTATTCATTCCAAAATTACTTAAAATGTCCATTGACTTGCCCGAACAGCACAGGCACTCTGGCCACTGCAGAGCACCCACAAAGCCAATAATGAGAAATACTTTAAATTCTTTTGAGAGATGAATCCAAGGGCTCCTCTTCCTGACCTGAGTCAGAGCAGGTTCCTTGAGTGTTGTGAGCATGAGCTAGCTGCAGGCAGGGTGTAACATGCTGGCTTTCTGTAGGCTGAAGGACGTGCAGTCCATGGATGAGCTGAAGGACGTGTACAATCACTTCCTGCTGTACTATGGCAGAGACATCCCCAAGATGCAGAATGCTGCCAAGGCTGCTCGCAAAAAGCAAAAGCGTATCCGGGAGGATGGTGAAGAAGAGGAAGGTTTGTCTCCTCACATTTGGTAGTTTTCTCCTTGTGGGCTGCTTGAAAATCCTGGTTTGAAAGAATAGGAAGAAAGTTTGGTGAAAAATCCGTGTGTTTGCACGATGCATCTCTGCTGGTCATTCTAGCTCAAGTTAGTTCCAGGTCTTTCAGAGACCTTTGAAATTGTTTAAGGTTTGCCACACAAGGTGCTTTCCAGTGGAATATGAATGCCACACCTTGTGTCAGGGGTGGCATTAGCAAGCTTGATGTATATTCTGATGTGCAACCCAGAGATAACTCCTATTAAAACTGCAAGAATGGCACTGAAGATGGTGTTTCCAGGGTCTTTTTCCAATCCTGAATAATTTTCAGGCCACTGTTAGCTTTGTGGGATTTAGGGGCTCTGTTGCACAGCATAGGTTGTGTTTAATCTCTTTATTGTGCTTCTGACACACTCCAGCTGTCTGGATGCCTCTCTAATGTATCTTTCCTACAGGTGAAGGGGAGGATGCGGAGGATGATGAGCAGAAGGGGCCTGAGCTGAAGCAGGCTTCCCGAAGGGATATGTACACCATCTGCCAGGCAGCTGGGCTGGGTAAGGCTCTGCTCTGTCCTGCTGAACGTGCAGTGGCCTGGCCCACATGCTCTGCAGGGTGCTGTGACTCACCTGTGGAAGGAAAACTGGTAGTTTTGCTCACTATTAGCTACAATACCTGTATCCTCATCGGTGTTTTGGTTTTTTTCTTTTACCAGATGGCTTGGCTAAGAAATTTGGTCTGACACCTGAGCAATTTGGAGAGAATCTCCGAGATAGTTACCAGCGTCACGAGACAGAGCAGTTCCCTGCAGAGCCCCTGGAGCTGGCCAAGGATTATGTGTGTAGGTCAGTATGGGGGGGGTCTTTGTGGAGTTACTGTGGATGTAACACAAGTGAGGGGATCTGGGGACATTGTTCTAAGCCTTCACATTGCCTTTTTGCCTGCAGTCAATTCCCAAGCCCAGAAGCAGTGCTGGAAGGAGCTCGGTACATGGTGGCTTTGCAGATCGCCAGGGAGCCCTTGGTCAGACAGGTCCTGAGACAGACTTTCCAAGAACGAGCTAAAATCAACATTTCACCAACCAAAAAGGGGAAGAAGGTAAGGAAGGGAGCTCTGACCCAAGCATATAAATGCTTGTTCTCCCATGTCAGTGGCAATTCTGAATAAATCTCAGAGCAGCAGTGAGCTGGACTGCTGCAGAGCCCAGCTCAGCAGTGTGCTGCATTGTTAGTCTCAGCATTTTACCAGATGAGATGTTGCCTTTAATTATGGAAACAGTCTGTGTTTCTCTGGGACTGGAAAGCAATTCCACTGTGCCCTGCTGGGGAAGGAAATGCAGACTGGCAGGCATAGGGCTGAGGGGATATTGAATAAAAACCATTGTCTGCTGTGGCATACAGAAGGATCTTTCTTCATGAATACCCTGTGTGCATGCTGACTGTCTCTCCTCTTTCCCAGGATATTGATGAAGCCCATTATGCCTATTCCTTTAAATACATGAAGAACAAGCCTGTGAAGGAGCTGAGGGATGACCAGTTCCTGAAAATGAGCCTGGCAGAGGACGAGGCACTGCTCACCATAGATATCAGCATTGACATGAAAGGAGTGGAGGGGTGAGTTCCCACTGGCTGTGCCATCCCTGACTTGGCAGGGCTCATTCATGCAGTGCTCTTTAAGCACCTCTGTAACTCATACTACTTCTGAAAGTCATGGCCTGGTAGTTTCTTGCACCTCAAAGTCAAGCAACCTCTCAGGGTCTTGCTTTTTTCATCATCTTGCTGAGAACTTTAGCAGACATCTTACTCGCTTGAAAGCAAACTGTGAAACCTTGGGATTTTTGCAGAAGATGGTGCTGTTTCCCAACCAGCTTAGCTCCTTCCCTGCACATCTGAGTGGCCACACTGTGTAGTCTGGCTGTGATCTGTCTACAGCATCACTTCAGCAGCTAAAGCAGCGTTGGATGGGATTCTCCCTAATTTTTCCAAGCAGCTACCTGAATCTGAGACGTGCAGGAATCTGCCAGTGATGGGTCCATGCAGGTGTCTGGAGCCTTTCTGTATCTCCCCTTCTCCTTTCTTGCAGTTATGGCAGTGACCAGACGTACTTTGAGGAAATCAAGCAGTTCTATTACCGGGACGAGTTCAGTCACCAGGTGCAGGAGTGGAATCGGCAGCGCACCATGGCCATCGAGCGCTCCCTCAACCAGTTCCTCTACGTGCAGATGGCCAAAGAACTGAAGAACAAGCTCTTAGTGGAGGCCAAGGAGTATGTCCTCAAGGTTAGATGAGGCACAGGTTTGAGGCAGAGCTGGGTTTGCAAACACTGGTGGCCCTGCAGCATTCTGGGGGTGGCTGCTGACAGCTCATACACAAGTTCTTGGGGAGGAGGGGGAGGCAGGGATTGAATCAGGTTCCACTTCCTCTCCAGAGAAGGGTTATGCCAGGCTCCTGCAGTGGATTTTCTCACTCCTCTTTGTCCTTTCTCTGCTCTCCCAGGCTTGCAGCCGCAAACTTTACAACTGGCTGAAGGTTGCTCCGTACAGGCCAGATCAGCAGGTGGAGGAAGACGATGATTTCATGGATGAGAACCAAGGGAAGGGGATCCGGGTGCTGGGCATTGCCTTTTCATCAGCCAGGTAGGAGGGAGGGAATGGTGTCTGGATGCACATCCAGCTTTACCAGTCCTCCATGTCTGAGTGCTCTCCATTTGACAGGGACCACCCTGTGTTTTGTGCCCTCGTTAATGGAGAGGGTGAGGTGACAGATTTCCTCCGACTACCACATTTCACAAAGAGAAGGAATGCCTGGCGTGAGGAGGAGAGGGAAAAGAAGGTGAGCCTTGGTGCAGCTGTCACTGAGATGGATGCAGGTAGCTCAGAACAGAAACTCTAGCTTTTCTACTCACATTTTCTACTTTCCTTTCCAGGCCCAGGATATTGAAACATTGAAAAAATTCCTCCTAAACAAGAAGCCTCATGTGGTGACAATTGCAGGCGAGAACAGGTCAGTCTTTGTGCTGCTTCCACTTGCCAGTCTCTTTGCAGTCCTTTCCTTGTGCCTGTCTACATTTCACTGTTTCCAGGACCCAGCTCTGTGCTCTCCCCTCAGTCCCCTTGGCTGTCTCTCCCTAGGGATGCTCAGATGCTGATGGAGGATGTAAAGAGAATTGTTCATGAGCTGGACCAAGGTCAGCAGCTGTCCTCTATTGGAGTGGAGCTGGTGGACAATGAACTGGCCATCCTCTACATGAACAGCAAGAAGTCTGAGGTGAACCTTCTGCTGCTCCCTTAGTCTCTCCTAAGTCTGTTGCTCATTCGTGCTGTGTCATCCTCCATTTGTTGTGCTGGCCTTGCATCATCCTCTGTCTCATATGATCCATCTGGACAGTCACGTACTGATCTTTGGATCAAGGCAAAACATCTTAGGCTTCCCCGAAGATCAGCACCAGCAGATGCACAAAGTGGATATTGATGTAGCTGGAAATGAGTGAGATTGTTCCATTACTAATTGCATAAGAGCTCCTGGGAGCCTTTGACCTCAGCTTTCTTCGCCCTGAGCACCAAGTGCTTCTGTGCTTCAGTCCCTGTCTGATGTGTCTTTGCTGCTTGTGGTACAAAGTGTGAAAAGACCACGAGGGTTTTCCCTGACTCTGTGTCCTGTTGCAGAATGAATTCCGGGATTACCCCCCTCTGCTGCGTCAGGCCGTGTCCCTCGCTCGCCGCATCCAGGACCCCCTCATAGAGTTTGCCCAGGTCTGCAGCTCTGATGAGGATATTCTCTGCCTGAAACTCCACCCTCTGCAGGTAAATTCTCCTTGGGCAAGAAAGATCCTTCTCTGCAAGAGAAAGCAGCCTGTTAGGGTTTGCTTTCAAAGAAGAGGTTTCCAAGTTAAACTTTTGCAAGTTCTGCCTGTTCTGTGCCATATTCAGGCTACACAGCACCTTCCTTTCTTCTTTTTTGTTTCTTTCTCATCAGCCTTTAGGCTGTTCTCAGGGGTAGCTGAGGTGCAACACAGCTCCTGGGCACCAGTGTGTTGTGTTTGGCTCGTGGCAGAGGGTTGCACAGTCCCATCTTTTCCAGGGCTAACACCTCTTCTCTCTGCCAGGAGCACGTGGTGAAGGAGGAGCTGCTGAACGCGCTCTACTGCGAATTCATCAACCGTGTGAACGAGGTGGGGGTGGATGTGAACAGGGCCATTGCTCACCCCCACAGCCAGGCTTTGCTGCAGTACGTGTGTGGCCTGGGACCACGCAAAGGCACCCACCTGCTGAAGGTAAGGAGGCTTCTGAGCCTGCCTACAAAACCTGCACATCCCCCACTCTGTGAGTGCTCAGGGGTGAGTCAGGGTCCCTGTGCCAGGTGCAGCTGACAGCTCTGTTGATGTGTGTTTTTACCTCGCCCCGAAGCTGCACGTGGACTTGTGTCCTTGAGAGACCCAAACAGCTCAGCAGATCCAGCAATCCCAGCCAGCTCCCAAACCCACAGGAATGGATGTGCTGTCATAGAGTGTCAAGACACCTCCACAGTGTAGAAAACACGAGGCAAGAAGCCAATACTTTTCCTGAGAGTTGGAGCTGTGATGATGTGGAATCATCATCTTTCACACAATGTTGAGACACTGGCAGGGAGCAACAGCTTAAGAGTTGTGATGGGCGTGTGTCAGATGCTTTAAACACTGCAGTGTGCAGTGTGAATCCTCTGCTTTTTTCCCCAGACAAATACAATTTGGGTTAAAAGGGGCCTTAAAGATAATCTGATTCCACCCCCTGGCCACGGCCACAGACATCTTCCACTGAAGCAGGTTACTCACAGCTCCATCCCACCTGGCCTTGAACAATTCCAGGGATAGGAAGTCCACAACCTCTGTGGGCAATCAATGTTTGCATAGCAGGGTTTATATTCTTGCCTCTCTCTGCAGATCTTAAAACAAAACAACACCCGTCTGGAGAACAGGACCCAGCTGGTTACGATGTGTCACATGGGACCCAAAGTGTTTATCAACTGTGCTGGCTTCATCAAAATTGACACAGCATCACTGGGTGATAGGTGGGTATTGGGTTGTATTTGCTGTCCTCTGGGGTGTGGGGTCAGTGTGGGTGACAGGGTGAAACAGTGACCTTCCCTGAGTCAGTGTTCCCCAGAGTTTCTGTGTGGCCCCTCTGACTTTAGGCCAAGTTCAGGTATTGCGGTTATTAATCTGATTCTAAACTTGCACAGCAGCAGTGTGAACTGCATAAAATTAATTACATGGCTTGTTCTGGTGTAAAGGACTCTTAGTGGTCAAGAGGAACTAAACTTAGACCAATTGTTCCCTAAAATAGTTGTCATGGAGTCATCAGTAACCCATGGGCACTTCAGCTTAGTTTTTGCCTGGTCCTTCCAACAGTATTTCATTTTTCTGAAGTTTCAAACTTGAGAAATAACTCAGCAATTTGGCTTCCTCTTAAACCAGTAGCAATACTAGGAAATTTATAGAGCATTAAGTTACTGGTAACTGCACAAGAGGTGTTTTGAGGACAGCTGTAACCTTGTCTCTGAACCTGACTGACTGCTTTGCACAAAGGGTCACTTACTAGAAACGTGGTTTCTCCAGGGTTTTTTTGCCTTTGAAAAGCAATGTGAGAAAGAACACCTGACTGAATCCCTACACTGGGTGATCCAGCCCCACTAGATCCTTTGATTCTTGCAGGATACAAATCCCAGAGATGCTGGGGGCCAAGTGTAGCCCATCCAAACAGCTCATTGGCAACTCTGAATTTGTGTGAGGAGAAAAACTGCAGAGAGCTGTGTGCTCATAGAACAGCTGTAGTATGCAGGGATTAAATCCACCCAGCATCCAAAATACCTGGCTGAGTCTTTGGAGCTGTAGATTGGAGTTTGCCAGGTCTTGCCTTGGCTTCTGTTGGTTTAGCAATGAATAATTCAGTGTCCTTTTTGGAGTACTTTGTTCCATGGAGGGCAGCAGTGGTGCTCAACAATGTGCTTGATCATTGAGCTGCAGGCACACCTCAGAGCCCTGATCTGAGCATTGGTTTCGTTTCAGCACTGATTCCTACATTGAAGTCCTAGATGGCTCTAGGGTCCATCCTGAAACCTATGAATGGGCCAGGAAAATGGCAGTGGATGCCCTGGAATACGATGAGTCAGCTGAGGATGCAAATCCTGCAGGAGCTCTGGAGGAGATCCTGGAAAACCCTGAGCGCCTGAAAGACCTGGATCTTGATGCCTTTGCTGAAGAACTGGAAAGACAGGTGCACTGGGGGTTCCTGGTGCTGAGAAACAGAGGGGAAGCTCTGCTGCCCTGCTGAGATTCTTATGTTTTATAGCTTTATCCTTTTCTGGAGCTGGGCATTAGCTGTGCTGTTATAAAATGTATCAGCAGCCACGATGAGCAGTCAGTGTCTGACAATGGCATGCAGTAAATGCTTGCAGAAAGTACACTTGGGGCAGGGAACAGTAATTAACCATTTAAGCTGTTCTCCCTGAAATATGTTTGTCCTTTTGACCTCCTCAACATCCTGTGACCGAGTTTCACCATTTGTTGGTACCTGCTGCATTCCCCCTTTTTAAATTTGCTATTTCCGAAGTTGCTTGAGTTCTTCCAAAACTTACACTGGATTCCCTACTGACCTTCTTCCTGCTGCTCATGCTTTTATAACCTCTGAACCCCACACAGGGCTATGGTGACAAGCACATCACTTTGTATGACATTCGAGCTGAGCTAAGCTGCAGATACAAGGACCTGAGAACCCCGTACCGTTCTCCCAACACAGAGGAGGTCTTCAATATGCTGACCAAAGAAACTCCAGAGACATTTTACATAGGTATATCCCTGTTCATTTCCCTGCTTTCTGTCCTTTTTAGTTGACACAGAATTTGTGATGGTGGGGCAAAGGGATCTTAGTGAGCTGATGCTGGGACAGTGTTGTGGTGGGGTGTGAAGCAGCTTTTCAAGTACTTGGGTGACTCCTAACACCTTCATGCATGAATAACGACCTTAGATGGAGGGAACTGCCTAACTCTGCAGTTGTTCATTCTTTCCTTCCCTTCTCCCATCACCCCACAGGTAAAATGATCATCTGCAATGTGACTGGGATTGCCCACAGGCGCCCACAGGGAGAGAGCTACGACCAGGCAATACGGAATGATGAAACTGGCCTTTGGCAGTGCCCTTTCTGCCAGCAGGACAACTTCCCAGAGCTCAGTGAGGTGGGGCTGCTTCTCCTGCTTTTGTCAGGGGCCTGCTATCAGCAGGAGTGTTGTGTAGGGTTCTTGGGAGACAAGGAATCAGAGCCAAGATTGTGTCCGCAGTGCCCCAGGATCCCAATTTGATGTGGCCTTTGGCTGTAAATAAAATCTGTTGCACTTCTGACTAATTGCTTCAGTATAGATTTGACAGGTCTTTTATAGCTACATTATGGCTTTTAGAGTGAAATGGACCTGGAGCTAAGCTGACCAGATCTTTGCAGATACATAAAGCGTTCTTTTTTGTGGTCTGGGATTGTGTTTTGTGCAGAGAAATTGCCTGTGACACTGAGAACAGAAGGCTCTGCCACCTTCTCAATTTTAAGAACTTATCTGGACCACCTGCTGCTTAATGCAGCTGTACTTTAGGTCCTTTCTAAACACTGTGAATTCCAGCCTGGGTAATCCATGACTTTAAACCCCTATAGTGTTCATTAGAGACCAGCCCTGGCTACAGTCTGGTGTTCAGGGTCTAAAAACGTTCTGACCTTCATGGTTGCAATGTCCCATAAGCTGAGCAGAACTCTAGGAGGAAGATGGTATTACTGGGTAGCACTTGTTGAAGTCTTCTGTCCCCTGCCCTTCCACAAGTCTCTTCTGCCTGCACCACTTTGCTGACGCAGCTTTTGGAGTTGTTTTGAGTTTGAACTGCTGGAGCTATTTTGTTTCCATGCTGAATGATTAATTTACTTTTGCCTTGCTCAAGGTTTGGAACCATTTTGACAGCGGTTCCTGCCCAGGTCAGGCCATTGGAGTGAAGACACGTCTGGATAATGGCGTTGCTGGCTTCATCCCAACAAAATTTCTTAGTGACAAGGTGGTCAAGAGGCCAGAAGAAAGGGTGAAGGTATGAAAGCAGTGGATTTTCACACTCCCAGCAAGAGCTGGAAGAACCTGGAGCCAATACCAAAGAATCAGAGTTTGGTTAATGACACTGTTCTTAAATGACTTTTCCGACCTTATTTTCATGTAAGGACTTAAAATCATCAGGAAGTTCAGGCTCTGGTTAGTGTCCTTGTCCCACAGTGCAAATCTCCCTTGGCAGCTGGTGGGACCCTGTTAATCAGTTAACACGTTGTGCTGTAGGAGGATTTATTGTCGTCTGGCTGGAGTCTGGGTTTAGGAGACCAGAAGGCATTCTAATGCAGAGCTGCCCTTTGTTTCTGGCTTTCTAAAGAGTTCACAGAACTCTTTTTGGACAGGCTAGGGTCATTTTCCTCTTAAAGCTTTTTCTTCCCTCTCCATTAATTTGTGGAGGTCATAGTTGTTACTCCCTGCTCAGGATTGGGGTTCTTAAAGAAGTGGAATAACACCTTTTTATCACATACTGAAATAGTGGTTTAACATCTTTCCTGTCTTTTGGGGTCCCCAGCAGGCCATGCAGGGGATGGATAACCCTGTAAGCTCAGAGATCTCAGCATTTCTTTAAAGTGTTATTAATTAACTTCATCATGGTTAACTGAACTAAGACATTGCTGTTTTTGTGGGGGGATTTTCTGCCTCACATTTTATTAGAGCAGTCCTTTGGGTGTCTGCTTCTTAACACACTTAACTGCTTTCTTGCACATCTTGAAGTCCAGTTTTGCTGCTCCCACTGTGAACGATATTTGAAATAGAAAAGGTGATTGTCCTCACCCTCCAGATGTGCACTTTTCCGTGTGGTGTGGGTAATAGGTAATAGAGGTGCTGGAGAACTGCCCATTTTTCCCTTAATCTCTTTTGATTCTGGTCACTTTTGGGATCGGTTGACTTTCAGTTTGTGTAGAAAGATCACTTTTAAAGGTTGTATCAGTCTGAAGTAGCAGAGGTGATTTGTACCTCCAGCAGGATCCCACGTGGATTGTTCTGTAGCACAGGGATTCTGGTGTATCAGCAAACCTGCTGCTCACCTTGGCCTGCACCTCCTCTGCAGGTGGGAATGACCGTCCACTGCCGCATCATGAAGATTGACATTGAGAAATTCAGCGCAGACCTGACCTGCAGGACCTCAGACCTGATGGACAAGAACAACGAGTGGAAACTGCCCAAAGACACCTACTACGACTTCGACTCTGAGGCAGCAGATCACAAACAGGAGGAAGACATGAAAAGAAAGCAGCAGAGGACAAGTGAGTTCTCTTAATTTCTCTCTCCCTTGTAATTCCAGCCTTCCCAGGCTGCTTCAGGACCATCAGAACAATTAGATTGCATTAAAGCAGTTCCTCTTGGAAGGCTGAACGTTCCCTTTGTCCCCCAGCGTACATCAAGAGGGTAATTGCTCACCCATCATTCCACAACATCAGCTTCAAGCAAGCAGAGAAGATGATGGAGACCATGGACCAAGGGGATGTGATTATTCGGCCGAGCAGCAAAGGGGAGAACCATCTGACTGTCACCTGGAAGGTCAACGATGGCATTTACCAGCATGTGGATGTCAGGGAGGAGGGCAAGGAGAATGCCTTCAGCCTGGGCTCCATGCTCTGGATTAACACAGAGGTAAAGCCCTGCAAAGCACACCTGGGAAGGGGAAAGACTTATTTTACAGGTTGACACAGCCCTTCTGTCCTTGTAGCTGCTTTCACACTCTTGGAGAGTAACTTTCAATAGACAATACTTGTCTCTTTCTTTTTTCCCTTAAGCCTTGCTATGCAGAGTGTATGACCAAATACCCCCTAAATACCTCTTTAAATGTGTTTGTTCAAAGGAGTTTGAAGACCTGGATGAAATTGTTGCTCGTTATGTCCAGCCAATGGCTTCTTTTGCCAGAGACCTATTGAACCACAAATACTATCAGGACTGCAATGGTGGAGACAAGAAGGTGAGAAATTCCCAGGATGTGGTCACTTCTTAGGAAGATATCCATGGGCTCGGTGTGCTGCTGAAAATGTGGGCTCCCCTGGAGCATTCATTTTCTTTCTCTTTCTAATTAGAAGCTGGAAGAGCTGCTGATAAAGACCAAGAAAGAGAAGCCAACATTTATTCCATACTTTATTAGTGCCTGTAAAGACCTACCTGGTAAATTCCTCTTGGGATATCAGCCTCGAGGCAAACCAAGGTAAATGGAGAGGCAAGCCCAGCATCTGCGCTGAGTACTGCCAATACCAAACCTCAGCTGTCTGCTGCCAGTTTTTCTTCCAGCTCTGTCAGAATCCCTGTAAATCATGCCTCCTCTTTGCCACAATTTGGCCTCCTGACAGTGGAGGACCCAATTCTAGCAGTAAATCTCACCCAGGAGACTCCCACATTTCTTAACTATCTGTCTGCCACGAGCAGCATTGCCCTGTGTTGTGGGAGTGTAGGCAGAGAATGATGGATTTTTCATGGAAAGGTGGGGTAGTTTGAAGCAATTGTTTGAAGGTAAAGTGCCTTGGGTGGTCTGTCTGTTCATTATCAGCACAGCCATTGCCTGTGGTTTTAGTCCATGCCTGTTCTCAGTGTGACCTGTCAGTGAGTGGCTGAAACAGCCTGTGATGTCTCGTGCTGTCCCTGCTCTCCCAGGATAGAGTATGTGACAGTGACACCAGAGGGATTCCGCTACCGGGGCCAAGTCTTCCCTACTGTGAACGGACTTTTCCGATGGTTTAAGGATCATTATCAGGACCCTGTTCCAGGTGAGCAGCCTAAAACTTCAATGCCTCAGCTGTTTGTTAATCACAATATCAGGGACAGTTATTAAAGGACAGTTCCATCTTCTTCATCCCGAAAATGTGTCCTAGGATTTTGCTATGTGTGGGAAGTTTCCCAGCAATGCTTGAAATGTTTGGCTCCATGCACCAGCCCACTGAGAGCTCTCCTGAGAGTTAACCTTCATCAAGTGGGCTGTGCAGCAAAGTCTGGACCATACAGTCTAGCACACACACCATTCCCATCGTGCCGGAACAACTTTTGACTCCATTTTTTTTCAAATCCTGAGTTTCAGACCAATGGCTGCTCTTCCAGGAGAATTAATGTACCTCTTGGTTGGTGTTTTACACAGGTATTACCCCCAGCAGCAGCAGTCGGACCAGGACTCCAGCCTCCATTAATGCTACTCCAGCTAACATCAACCTGGCAGGTCAGTGCCAGCCATTCCCAGCTGGAATTGGGATGTCAGCTGCTCCTCCAGGCTCCACTTTTCCTAATGCAGTGTGTCTCCCTTGCAGACCTGACACGTGCAGTGAACGCTCTGCCACAGAACATGACCTCCCAGATGTTCAGTGCCATTGCTGCTGTGACAGGCCAGGGACAGAACCCAAATGCCACCCCAGCACAGTGGGGCTCCAGCCAGTACGGCTACGGAGGCAGCGGAGGCGGCAGCAGCGCGTACCACGTAAGTGTCACTTAAATTTCTGCTGGCTTCTTGCTGCTAGAAACCACTGGGAGCCTAAGAAATCCCATTGCCTGGGGTCCACAAGTCCTGGTTTTGTCCCTGTGGTGCTGCACAGGCTGGATTCTTGAGCCAGGTTTGCTTTTGCCTCCCGTGACTGGAGAAACGAGGCACGTAACACAGCCCTGCTCCGGGGGGAGTTGGAGCAAGGAGCCAACTGGTCTGGCCCCCAAGGAATGTGGCAGGGTGGAGAGGGGGGATCCAGCAGTGAGGGCACACAACCTTCTGATTGTGCCCCTGAATTGGCAACGTGAGCTGCCAGTGGAGGAGATTAGCTGGGAAAGTATGCGCTGAGTTTGCAGGGCTTTTCAGCTCAGCGCTAATCTCTGAGCTGCACCGGCGGGGAACACCTCAGCCTGACCCAACACCCAGGGACTTTGCAGGGAGTAAGATGGAATTGGACAGTTTGGGCTCGTGGTGAAGCCTTTCTTGATGTGTACCTGCTCCCAGCTGACATGGAGGCAAGTTCTAGCAGCGGAAGGACTGAGGAGCCTGGGTGCAAAAAACACACCCAGCTGTTGCACCCAAAGAAGAGATGCTGCAAGACAAGGCTTGCATGGAGGTGTGATCCTCCTTTAGAGTACCTTGGGAGGCTTTCAGGAAGTTTGGCACAGTAAATGCTGAGCTGAGGATAGGCATAGACTGTGGATAACCTGATGTATTAATTATCAAGACATCTGAAAAAAAAGGGAGGTGAACACCAGGAGGCAAAGACACTAAGCTCTTCATGGGACAAGAAGCCAGCTGGTTTGGGATGTGGGAGGGAGCCACCCTGAGAGCTTCTGCACCTTCTCTGCAGCCTGCAGGGGAAGATTTATCTTCTTTGTGCCCACTGCAGGATGTCATTGCAGCTGTCTTGCCCCAAGTATCTGTTGTGCCCCTTGCCTTTGCTTGGCTCCAGCATCTCCCCTTGGGCTGAGCAAGGAGGGCAGGCTGTGCTGCCCCAGCTCTCAGGGAAGCAAATGTGCTGTGCTCAGCAGGGCTGGGGGTTTGCGGAGTGTGGGTGGGCACCTTCCTGGGCAAGCAGGGCAGGGCAGAACCCCCCCAGCCTAGCAGGGTCCACCCTCTGTTCCACCCTCTGTGCCCTGACAACCTCTGCTCCCCACAGGTGTTCACGACTCCAGCCCAGCAGCCTGTGGCCACCCCTCTGATGACCCCCAGCTACTCCTACACTACTCCCAGCCAGCCCATCACCACACCCCAGTACCAGCTCCAGGCCAACACCACGCCCCAGTCCACCCAGTCCCAGGCACAGCCATCATCCAGCTCCAGGCAGAGGCAGCAGCCAAAGTGAGTAGCTCTGAGTGCTCGTATCCATGTCCTGTCTCCACGGGGAATCTTTCCTGTCACGTCTCACGTTGTCCCCGTGTCCTTGCAGGACCAACAGCCACGCTGCCATCGACTGGGGCAAGATGGCCGAGCAGTGGCTGCAGGAGAAGGAGGCTGAGCGGAGGAAACAGAAGCAGAGGTTGACCCCTCGCCCCTCTCCCAGCCCCATGATCGAGAGCACGCCCATGTCCATCGCCGGGGACGCCACGCCTCTCCTGGATGAGATGGATCGATAGGACCTGACACCCGACACCTCCGCTCTCCCCTCCGAGGAAGGGGGAAGGAGAGGGAACAATGGGAGCGACCTCCCTTAGACACATAACTCCTGTTTTATACGTCGCGGGATGGTGGGAAATGACTCTTGGTGATGTGCACCTGAGCGAGAGAATAGACTTGGCAGGGCTGGTTTAAAAATATATACTATATATAAGATAAATATATCATAGAAAGGAGCACTCATCGGCCTCTGCGTTCTAGGCTCCGGTTTTGAGGCACCTTGGGAACTTAGCAAAGCAAACATGAGGTCAAAGGAGTCTGTCCTTGTACGTGCACAGCGCTCTGCTTTCACCCCAAAGACTGGGAAGCAAATGGAGCTGAAAGTGCACAGCCCTGGAGTGAGCCTTGGATTCTCCCAAACCCTGTCACCTCCCCTCGTCCCGAGACCACAAAGCAAAGTCGTGGGGGTTGTGACAAACGAGCCAGAGTTCTCACAAAGTTCCTGTTGTTGTTTGCTCCATGTTTTCATGTGTGACAGGCTCAGCAGAGCCTGTGCCTACCCCAGCTGTGTCTGGAAGGGTCCAGCACAGCAGCTCGGGGTCTTGCTGGAGATGCAGCTGTTGTACCAAAGGCTTGCTCTCTCCTCTGGCTTCTTTTGGAACAATATTTATTTAGTTTTGATTATTTTTTTTTAATCAGACTGCGAAACAAAGCGCCAGCCTGCGGCAGCTTCCCCAAGCAGACGTGTGGGATAAAGCACCACGGAGCAGCCCGGAGTGCATGGCCTCCTCCTCTGTACCTGCTTCCCCTGCCCAGCTGTAACCAAGAGGGGTGAATAAATAGAGTTTTTACTGAATGCTAGCTTAGAGGTTTTTTGCCTGCACCCTGCCCTTCCCTTAGGATTTGCTCAGAGCAGAATTGCTTGGTGGAAGTCGATGCTCCTTCTTCCTTTGTTGCTTGGTGTTGCCCTCTGTGTGCTGGAAGTTCCACAGAGAAGCCAATTTCTGTTGTTAACAAATAAGGTTTTGTTACGGATGCACCACATGGAGACATCACACCACATCGAGGGCATCTTCCTGTGGCTGTGGGATAGGAGGAGACACTGGGAGAGGGATAAAGTGGATAAAGAAGCAGCCCAGTGTGCTGCTCCTGAGGAATTGCCCGTGATGGGAGAGATGTTTCTGAGAGGGAAAGTTCCTGCTGCACACACTCTCCCCTCTCCTGCTTTGTTAGTAGGGATTTTCTATGGAAGCAGAGTCTTTGTTCCTTCCCAGTGCTCCCGGTCAGCCTCCTTTGCTAGGAAATGAGCAGGAACAGCAGATCTTTGGAAACAAAGCTCTTCTTTGCATGTAAATGCTCCTGAAGAATGGCAGCGACCCGGGAGACAAAGCAAAGCTCTTTGCACAGAGAAGTGCAGGTCCTGGCTTCAATGCCATCCCCTCTGCAGTGCTGAGGGGCTGGCAGGGTCCTGTTCCTCCCAGAGCCACCCAGGCCAGTGGGGACAACCGTGGGCCGGGGCCCACAGCTCCGAGGTCGCAGGTGGATGAACCTGGCGCTATTTTCTTATATCGTGAGACTGTTCGATAGGAATTTGACTGGGAGCAGCTCCTTACTGGTTGGACCTGAAAGGGGAGGCTAGTTGTGTGTTGTTGCCTCCTTTCTGGCTGTCTTTGTTTTTAGTTTTCCCTTGCTGTCAATAAAAGTTCTACTTTTGGGAAGCTGGTCTGCCAGCGCCCTGTCCGTGCCTCCTGCCGGGATGCTGTGGCTGCCACTGGGGCTTTGCACCCAGAGAGGAAGCAATGCCTTCCTCCACCCTTGCTATTCCCCCCTGGCCCCTGTGATCCGCTTATTTCGGGGATTTGGGATTGCACTGCACGCTCCTCAGTGTGGGGTTTGCTGTCTGCTTGGCTCCTGCCGCTCCAGCTTTTTCCAAGTCTGGTATTTGGTGCAGGAAAATCTTTCCACCACCTCACCAGGACACTGGGCTGAGCCACGCTCCACCCTTGAAAGCACTTTGGGGGAGTTGGTGGCCGTGCCCTGTTCCCTGCTCCTGGCTGCAGGGCCCAGGCAGGATCCCCACCCACCAGGAGGGGACACAGGCGGCTCTCTCTGCCCCAGCTCTTCCCAGGCAGCGTCTGCCTTTGTCCCAGGGCTGGAAAATCATCTGTTGTCCCACTCCAAGGAGCTTTGCAGGCATTTGAGGAGCCTTCAGGGAGGGCCAAGCTCCTGTTCCTCCCAAAGGAATGGAGAAGGAGTTGATGCTGGTGTGGGAGCATGGGAAAGGCAAGGCATTAAGGGGATGAGAGAGCTTGGGTGGTGCAATTCAGAGAACTCCCAGAGAAAAATACATGCCTGGGGAGCTGGAATTTAACCCTCTAGCAGGGGAGCTAAAACTGGGGCTCAGCCCTGCTGCCAGTATGTGGCCAGGAGCTGTGTCCAGTGCCAGGACAATGACATGAGCTGAGGGGGGCAGTGAGAACAGCTCAAACCCCTGGATCCCCACCCAGTCTCGGTGTTCCCCTCCCATGGGATCAGCCCCTGGTGCCATCCTTTCCCCCAGAGACAAAGCCAAGGATGCTTGAGCAGATGTAAATTTATTTCACAGCCAGGACCCATGCAGGGCCCAGAGGGGACTCAGAGCTGCAGTTCTCATGCAGGTTCAGCCTGAATTTTACTTTTCAGCCTCTTCTTTCTGTTCCTCTCCTTCCTCCTCCTCTTCCCGTTGGTGGTGGGGACCGGGGAGGGAGTGGCTGGCACTGGCTCCCTGCCCACTCCCTCCCGTGCCGGGGCATCGCTGAGGATGGTGTTGGATGGCAGCAGGGCCCAGGGATCAGCAGGGCCAGCAGCTGCAGGATGGCTCCGTGCCCCGTTTTCAGAAGAGCCTTTCTTTTTCAGACCTTTCCCCTTTTTTTTCTTATCTTTCTTTCTCCTCCTCTCTTTCTTGACTGCCTTGGTGTGATGATCCACTGGGAGGGCTCCTCTCTCTGTGCTGTCCCACAGGGGGCTCAGGGGGACTCCCCTGGGCCTGGCTGCCCTGTCGATGAGCTCCCCCCCAAATTCATACAGCACCGGCTCTCGGGGCACCGCCACGGCCACCGTGTTGTACGTCTTGCACCTGCCAAAATCGAGGAGGCACCAGAGGGTGGGACAAGCTCGGGCAGGGGACAGTCCCCAGGGCAGGGGGGCACTCACCAGACATAGAGATAGGGCTCCACACACTCCTCCCTGTAGGTGAACTCGAAGCAGGGCGCTTGGATGACGTTGAAGAAGGCCTGGCCCACCACCCGCGAGGCCGTGTCGTTCACCCGCCGCAGGCACTCCTTCAACCTGCCGGGCACAGGGGGGCTCAGGGGGGCTCAGGGGGCTGCCAACCCCCGGGGGGATGCCAGGGTGCCCCCGTTGGGGACTGACCGGTGGTCGCAGTCGCAGTGGCTGATGGTGTGCCAGCGCAGGTTGCGGTAGCCGTAGCGGGCGGTGAAGGGGTGGATGACGTGCTGGCAGTGGTCGTGGTCCCGGCAGCAGCGGTCCGTGTCCCGGTGCTCCCCTGCAGGGAAAGGGGGCTACAGGCAGGGCTGGGGGGCTCATAAACAGGGCTAGGGTGGAGCTAGGCTAGGACCAGGATCAGGATTAGGTTGGATTCACACCAGCATGGAATCATAGTGGGATGGGTTGGGGCTCAGCTGGATCAGCACTCGCGTGGGGACAAGGCTGGCTCTGGGATGGGGACTGGGCTGTGCCAGTACCCCACTGAGGGTGAGACTGGGACTAGAATGGAGTCCTGGAGCAGGGCCACGAGAGGGTTTAGGCTGGGATCAGGATAGGACTGGAATGGCAGCAGGATGGAGCACAGAGTAGGTTGGGACAGAGGGTGGATCAAGAGTGGACCAGCACCAGAAAGAATTGTGACAGAGGTGAACTGGGATTGGACTGGTGCTTGGGTGGGGACTGAACTGGGACAGACAGGAATTGAATTAGCATGGGAACAGGGGCTGGAGTAGACCAGTACTGGGATGGACTGGATTAGGATTGGTGGGGACTGACCCAGCACTGGGCTGGGTGGGTTGGAGCGGCACTGGGATGGGGATGGGATGGGATGGGATGGGATGGGATGGGATGGGATGGGATGGGATGGGATGGGATGGGATGGGATGGGATGGGATGGGATGGGATGGGATGGGATGAAAGGATTTGAGGAACGGAATTGGAAGGGATGGAAGGCAGTGGGATGGGATGGGAAGATCCATGTAGCAGCATCCCTGCCGCCCTTACCCAGCTGCTCGTAGCTGTCCGCGTTGCTGCCCGCACCGCACCACAGCGTCCCGGGGTAGGTGAGCCCGCGGCGGGCGCGGGCCCGTCCCGGCGGGGCCGCTCCGGGGACAGGTGGCAGCAGGAGGAAGAGGAGGAGGAGGAGGCAGCAGAGCAGCCCCGGGGCGCACATGGCACCGCGCCGCTCGCCGCCGTGGGGCCGCCTTATAGAGTGGCGCAGCCCGCCCACGCGGGGCGGCCCGGCACGGCTTGGCACGGCCCGGCACGGCTTGGCACGGCCCGGCACCGTGCCCAGGGTCCCGCAGAGCCGGGCTGGGTGCTGCAGCCGCTCCCGCAGCCGCGGCACGCCCCGCGCCGCCAGCCCGCGGGGAAGGGGTCACCCCTCCCGGTGGGACCGGCCCCGTTGCTGTGGCAGCCGGTGGGGTGATGTGCCGGGACCGGTAACGAGCCGGCCCCAAACCCCCGCCCCGTGACGCACCGGCCCCCGCACAGCCCCCGGCCCCGGAGCGGCCCCCGACGGGAGAAGGATGCTCCCTGCATCCCTGCGTCCCACCCTATGGAGGATGCTCTGTGCAGCCCCGGATCCCAGCCCACAGACACTCCCTGCATCTCCGTGTCCCTCCCTGTGGGTGCTCCCCACATCTGCATGTCCCACCCCACGAGTGGGTGCTGCACCCTCATGTCCCATCCCACGGGCGCTCCCTGTGGTGCTGCATGCCATGCCATGCCATGCCATGCCATGCCATGCCATGCCATGCCATGCCATGCCATGCCATGCCATCCCATGCCATGCCATGCCATGCCATGCCATCCCATGCCATCCCATCCCATCCCATCCCATCCCGCAGATGTGCCAGTCACAGGACAGCCCGGAGCCCGGTGCCCAGCCGGGCTGGCAGCCCACACTGGCATTCCCAGAGCGCTGCCAGGGCTGTCCCTCCTGGCCAGCTCCTGCCCTGGGAGCCCGTTGGCACTCAGGACACAGCCCTGGCTCACTGGGACGCTGTGGCAGCCAACTCTCAGCAGGGCAGGACAGTGCCTGGACACCCCAACAGGGACGTGCGTGGCCTCAAAAAATCCCTGCTCTGCCCACTTTGGGACCACCCAAAGCTGCAGGACATCCCTCTGAGCATCACCCTGACCCTCACATCACAGGGTGCCACGCTGCTGTGCCACCCGCACTGGCACAGGCTGGGGACACCCATGTGGAGTGCCAACACCTCAGCCCCTTTTCTTCCCTGCACAGCACTGCCTGGCTGGGACAGCAGAGCCGGTGGGGGACATCAGTGGCCCATGGAAGGGTTCCTGCCTGGCGCTGTTCCAGTGCCCAGCTGGCCGAGGGCGCTGGCCCAGCGCCGCAGGGGCTGCCCCCGCTCAGCTGTCGCTGTCTGTGACGCTCCTGTGACGGTCCTGCTCAGCTCAGCCCTGCCACCAGCACCCAGGTACGGAGCCAGAACGGGAACCCTGGGCCCTGGGGTGCCACGTGTGGGTGTGGGTGGGGGGCACCAGGCCGTGGGGAGCCCTGTGGAGAACGGAGGTGGGGAAATCTCACCCCCCCTCCCTTCATGCTCAGTGCTTGCAGCGCCTGCAGTGCCCACGCATGGACCTGTGCCACGTCCCTGCCACCCGGGAGAAGGGCTGGTACCTGGCACTGATGGCCCCCAACGTCAAAGGTCCCAACTATGCCTGGCTGGACCCCTCCCGGCTCTACTGCCACCCGCAAGTACCCAGTGCTACACCCGCGGGGTGCCAGGGAGGGCTGCATCCCCACGGGGCCGCTGGGGCACCCAGCTGTGGGTGCCCATGGTGGGCTGCGGGCACCCAGCCCCTCCACTCTCCCCTCAGGGCTTGCAGGACTGCGTGGCCGACCTGCTGCAGCCCTTCCAGGGAGATGCCATCGACATGGTGGCCGGTATTGACGCCATGGGCTTCATCCTGGGTGAGCAGGGCGCGGCTCGCGGGCGAGCGTAGGGTCCCTGTCCCTTGTCCCAGGGGTCTGACGGTGCTGTGCCACCTCCAGGCGCTGCAGCCGCTGCTGCCCTGCGGAAAGGCTTCCTGGCCATCCGCAAAGCCGGGCACCTGTGTGTGCAGACAGCAGCACAGCCCTACAGCGACTACTCGGGCCGTGAGAAGGTGATGGAGGTCCGCACCGACGCCATCTCGCCCGGTGAGCCAGTGTCGGAATCTGAGGGTATTGATGATTCCCAGACTGTAGAAAGTCTCTGTCTTTCTGCCCCGTTGCCAAAGCAGAAGCCATAATTGGTCTGTGCTGGTTTCAAGGTTGTTTATTCTGTTTATCTCTAACATGTTCTGCTGCCCTGCCGCAGCTCTGTCCTGCAGGGCAGCGTGTGGGGCTCTGCCCTCAGTGGGATGTTACAAACATTAAATACCAGAAACTACCTGTGCTGGATTTACAATAACGTGCCAATATCTGTCACCTACGTTGGACAGTGTGTCCCCAGCCTAAACCAACAGAAAAATGCCAACACCACAGTGAAACATGGAGGGCATGAAGAAGGAGAAAAAGGACAAGACACACCCAATTTCCTCCATCTTGTCCCCTCTGAACCCCTAATCTAGAAATCTAAAATTTTACTTTTGCACCCGTGTCACACTTAATTATTACTCTTATCAAACACTCAAAGCTTGTAATTCATCCTGTAAGATTGAAAACTCCTCTCCATGGACAGAGATCACAGCCAGTGTCTCTGGGGGCTCTGTCCAGGGGGGTTCCTGACCCCTGTCAGGGTCCCAGACCCGCCAGGGCAGCCAGAGGGAAGCCCTGGATTCCCACAAGCCAGCGGGGTGCTCCCCTTCTGGGGGGTGCAGAGCGGGCACGGGGCGCTCATCCACAGCCTCTGCCCCCTCCAGGTCTGCGCATCCTCCTCGTGGACCAGTGGGTTGAAACTGGGGGTACCATGAGAGCGGCCATCGAGCTGGTGGAGCGGCTGGGGGGGGTCGTGGCAGGTAGGAGAGGGCACCCCAGGGTGCACCCATGGGTGTACCGTTCCCATGGGCTGTGGTGGCCAGCGCTGAGCCCCCCTGTGTGTCCCCACAGGTGTCGCTGCCATCTGCGTGGAGAACAGCGAGGGAGGGAAGTGGATCCAGGAGCGCTACAAGTGCTCCCACTGTGTCCCCCCCCGCCTGCAGCCCCGCTTCGACCAGCACCGCTTCGGCTGGGACTGATGTGGCAGTGTCACCTCGTGTGTCCCCTGCAGCCCCCCGAGGGACACAGGGCTGCTGGCTCTGCAGGACAGGGATGCTCCTCGGTGGAAAAGGAACTCATCCATCCATCCTCCTGCTTCCCTACGAGCCTGGGGGCTGCACCCAGGGACAGGAAAACCCACAGCCAGTCCCAGCCCCCCACACCTTTCTTACAAAGCATAAAAAAGATTTTATTAAGACAAAAGGGAGCCTGAGGACATCTCCCCCTGCAAGCAGTACCTGGGTTTGCATAGCTACAGGAGCCACACTCCTGCCTGCCCCAGCCAGGGGTGCCCAGGCAGGCGATGGGCTGGGGGGGCTGGGGGTGGCAGGGACATCTCCTTGGGGCCGGCTGGGGTGGCCCCTCTTTGGTCCAGGGCTGTGAGCACAGAGGGGGCCGGGGCTGTCCCCTCACTGGCAGCACTTGGGTTTCCTGCGGGGCGTTGACAGGTACAGGTCGCTCTCCTTGCTGCTGATCCCTGAGGCACAGAGGAAGGAGGGTTGGTGGCTGGGTGGGTGTGGGGACCAGGGGGACACCCAGGCAGGGCTGGCCAGGGCTACTCACGCACGGTGTCGCCGATCCTGCGGGCGCTGCTGCCGCGCTCCAGCTCGGCCAGAACGCTGTTCTCAAAGGTCAGCGCCGCCACTCGGAAGAAGAAATCCCGCACGTTCTCCCCTGCCCCACGGGAAGAGACCCCCTGAGTGCCCCCCGAGCTGGCTGATGCCCGGCTCTGCAGCCCCCCCAGGCAGCTGGGACTCACCAGTGAGAGAGGAGACAGCCCAGTACTCTGCCTGCATCTCCTGGGCCACCTTGAGAGCATCCTTCTCCATCAGGCTGTACTTTGCTGGGGTCTGCCAACCGAGCCGGGCACGGGTGGGTGACAGGAACAGCCAGGGCACAGTTTGCCCACAGGGATGGGGACATACTCACGCTCAGATCCTTCTTGGAGCCCACCAAGAAGAGGATCACGTTGGATGGGTCATTCTCCTTCAGGGCATCATCCAGCCACTGCCTGTGGGAGCCACTGTCACCAGCTGCTGGCCAAGCACTGCCCTCGTGCCCACACACCACAGCAGCCCCACAACCCCTCTCTGTCCAGCCCTAAATGTCTCATGCTCATCCCTGGCCCCACTGCTGGGCCATGTGTCACCTACCGTGTGTGCTCCAGGGACTCCACGTCGTTGATATCGAAGACAATCACGATGGCTGGGAAGGAAGGAGGGGTAAGATGGGGACAGGGACAGTGGGGTGCAGCTGGGCTGCAGTGGGGAGCTCACCCTGTGCTCCACGGTAGTAGGTGGAGGCAATGCACTTGAAACGCTCCTGGCCAGCCGTGTCCCACCTGGGGGGATGTGGGAGGTGAGGAGGGGGTTGCAGGGGTGTGTGGGGAAGGGGCTGGCACCTACTCACAGCTGCAGGCTGAAGGGCACCCCCAGCACCTCAAACCGCTCCATCTCGAAATCCACCCCGATGGTCGCCTTGTAGTTCTTATCAAAAATGTCCTTGCAAAACCTGGGGGGGAGGAGGCGGGTATCAGCATCCCCTGACCCCCTCACCCCAACCCCTCAGGGGCTCAGTGTCCAGAGTCTGGCCGGAGCTGGGCTCAGCCCAAGGTGCTGCCGCCCTTTGGGGGCAGAGGGATCACTTCCCCCCTTCACCATCCCCCTCCAAGCCTCTCCGGGGGTCCCGTTACCTGTTGATCAGGCAGGTCTTCCCCACCGAGAGGTCGCCCACCACGATGATCTTGGAGATCTTGAACCTGCAGCGAGGGGGGACAGGGTGGGGGGGCAGAGGGGCTCTTAGGGTGGGCACCCATCATCACCCCACATCCCCCGGCGTCCTCATCCCCGCCCTGCCACGGCTCCCCGCGATCCCCCGTGTCCCCCCCGCGCCGCATTCCAGCGCCGTGACGCAGGGCTCGGCACCGGGCAGCTCCGCCACCCACGCTGCGACCACGCCGGGACCCCCACCCGCGGCACCGCGGGACCCTCGGCACCCCCCGATCAGCAGCGACCCCAAAACACGCGGGACCCACCCCACGGTGCCCGTGCGATGCTCCTGGCAGGCGCTGGCCACCGTGGGGTGGAAGGCGGGGCGGGTGTGCAGGGCGGCCTCCTCCCGAAAACACTGTGGAAGGGACAAAGAGGGACACCGGGGTGACCACGGGGCTCGGTCGGGTCGCCCCCCACGGGCTGGCGTGTCCCCCTGCTCACCGTGGGCAGGTCGGTGATGACCCGGTCCCGGCGGACCGGAGCCAGTATGTTCATGGTCCGTGGGTGGCTGGGGGAGCAGGGATGGGATGAGGGTCACCGCGGGGTCTGGGGACAGAGAGAGCAAGGAGTGGCGATGTCCCCGTGGCACGGTTGTCCCCGTGTCCCCAGATGAGGATGTCCCCTTATCCCAGCACTCTCCACTTTCCCAGAACACGGCTGTCGCTGTGTCCTGATTCCCCACGCCACCAAGGCTGGCTGTCCCCACATCCCTGCCACCTCCAGCCCCCTGATTGTGGCTGTCCTCACACCCTGTGGCACAGCTGTCCCCGTGTCCCACCACCCTCACATTCCTACACACCACTATCCCCATGATCCATCCATCCATCCCCGTGTCCCAGCTGTCCCCACGGCCATCCCAGGGTATCACTGTCCCTTGTCCCCAAATCTCACCCACCCCCACCTCCGTGTCCCGCCCGTCCCGTGTCCCCCGTGCACAGACCCCGCCGTCCCCTCGCCTCATCCCAGTCCAAGATCAAACTCTCCCTGCCTCATCCCTGTCCCCACGACCAGGGAATGAACCGGGATGTCCCCGTTACCGCCAACCTCCCAGCTCCGGTAGCGGTGCTCGGTTCTTCACGCCCAGTCCCGGAGTAACCGGCGTTCTGGCCCCTCCCACGCCCCCGTTCGGGGGCGTGGGAGGGGCCAGAACGCCGGTTACTCCGGGCCTGGGCCATTGCGCTGCTACCACCGCGACGGGACCCCGGTAATCCCCCGCCACCCCGGGGTTCACCCCGGTCCCGCACCGCCACGACGGCAGGAAGGGACAGCAGCGTGCCAGACTACAACTCCCATGACGCCTCGCGGCGCACGGGACACCGCTGTGCGCGTGCGCGCGGGATGCCTTTAATAAGTACTACCACTACCGGCATGCTTCGGGAGGTGTCGCGAGAGTTGGGGTTGGCGGGGTGATGGAGGGATTCCGTCTTGCTCCCGCGAGATTTGGGGGATATAAGCCCGTGCAGCGCGGGGTGGGAGACCCCTTTCGGCTTCCGCCTGGCCAAGATGGCGCCCAAGGCGAAGAAGGAGGGTGAGGGCGCGGGGCTCTGGTTCTGTGTTGGGGCCGCGGGGCGGCGTGTGGGACCCCGCGGGGTGCTGGTGGATGTGTGCGGGGGGTTGAGCTAAGTGAAACGGGGAGTAGTGCGGAGTTCCGGCGCTGTTTTAGGCGCGGGCACGTGTGGGTGGCGGGATAGGCCTGCCGGCTTGTCTGAGGGAGGTGGGGGGTGTTCCCGCCTCGATGCTGGGAGTCGTGTGTGGGGAGGGAATAATTGACTTTACCCGCATGGAAGCGGGAGACTTTAAGCTCAGTTGGGCGTTTTGGGGCTTCTCTCGTTTGCGTGAGGGGGCGCTGGGTGAGGTCCTGCTCATTGACCGGGGGAAGCCGCAGATCCTTGTGGTGCTGACTGAGCTCTCCTCACAGCTGTGCCTCCGAAGACAGAGGCTAAGGCAAAGGCGCTGAAGGCCAAGAAGGCCGTCCTGAAGGGGGTGCACAGCCACAAGAAGAAGAAGATCCGCACATCGCCCACTTTCCGCAGGCCCAAGACGCTGCGGCTGCGGAGACAGCCCAAATACCCCCGGAAGAGCGCCCCACGGAGAAACAAGTGCGTGGGGGGTGTGGGGCTCTGCCCGGTTTGGGGGGTGGGAGCAGCCCTGGTGGTTTGGGGTGCAGGTGATGATTTTAAAGCGACCAAAGCCTGAGAGTTTGTGATTGTGACCTTAGGTGACTGATGCGCCCCAAAGGAAGCCCCTAAAAATTCAGAGGAGCAGCTGCCAGCCCTCTGTTAATCATAGGACCTCTCTTGCAGGCTGGACCATTATGCCATTATCAAGTTCCCGCTGACCACAGAATCAGCGATGAAGAAGATCGAGGATAACAACACGCTGGTGTTCATCGTGGATGTCAAGGCAAACAAGCACCAGATCAAACAGGCTGTCAAGAAGCTGTATGATATCGATGTGGCCAAGGTTAACACGTTGATCAGGTGAGAAGGGGCAGGAGAACAGGTCCCTGGTGGGTGTGAGGTGCTTCAATTTAGCAGGAAATGGGAACACGTGTGTGAGATTCAGCAGATGTGGGATAAAGCTCTATAGCTAAGTGCAGCTTTTGACTGAGCACATCTTGGTGGAAGTGGGAAATGTTGGCAGGCCAGAGGATTGGTTTCCTCAGGGAGCTCTTTGCCTCTTCAAGGAGCACTTCTGACACCCGGGGAGTCCTGTGCAAATGATGTAAACTTTTGATTCCACTGAGTAGTGTGATGCTTCCAAAGGAACCACTGATGCACATGGGAGTTGCAGGAATGTGGAGCAGGGGGAAGGAGTTACCTCTGTCCTGATGCCTCCTGTTCCTCTCTAGGCCTGATGGAGAGAAGAAGGCTTATGTCCGACTGGCTCCGGATTATGATGCACTGGATGTGGCCAACAAGGTGAGATGTCTTTAAAACATGGGAGCTTTTTTTGCACTTTGTCTCATGTCTCCTCCATTGGTTGGTCTTGCTGAGTTTCTTCATGAGGGACTTGTGCTTCAAGCGTGGTGGCACTTCTGTGGCCTTGTAGGAGCCAGGCTCAGTCAGTTCAGTCTCAAGGTGATTGAGGTAGGCTGGAGGCAGAGGTGGTACAGAGAGGAGTAGGGAAATGTACAGCACAAGGATCACTGTGGAAATAAATGTCCCAAGTGGGTGTGTAAAGCTCTTGGGCTGGTCTGGGAGGAGGAAGCCTTGGAGGACAGAAATCCTGGAGAGATGCAGCCATGGCAGTGATGTCTGTGGTGGAGGCTCTGCCTTTCTGCCACCATAACATCTGTTTTAACATCCTTTGCTTCTTTCCAGATTGGAATCATCTAAACTGCATCTGCCGAGGACTGTACAGACTAATAAACTTTGTGACACCACTGAGGGCTCTTGTGTTTTGTGACAGCAGAGCCCGTGTGAAAGAGAGCACCCAGCAAACTTCTGGGCCTTCACTTCATTGCAGGGACTCCTCCTTCCCTTCCTGGCAGTGGTGGGCAGAGCTGACTGCTCCACGAGAGGGCTGTGCAGGGGCAGTGCTGCCCTCCTCAGAGGGTGTTTGGGATTCAGTCAGTGTGAGGTGACACCTAAACCTCAAATACCTCTGCATTTTCCCCCAGACCTCGTGTCTTGCATTTTCTTGCACAGAATAATTAGGATGTGTTTGTGAACGCTGTTCTGGGTGTTCTACGTCGCTTCCTTGTGGAGCAAACCACGGGTGGCCACAACAAAAACCTGGCAGTGGCTCTGATGTGACACAGGTGACCTGTCACACCATTTGCCCAGCGTATCAGCTCCCTGCTTATGCTGCAGGTTCACTTGGAACCCTCCTGCTAATCCAGCAGTGGAGGCTTTGTGGGTTTTTCTGGCACAATCTCCACGTGCTTGCAGCGTGAATTTCCATAGTGCTGTTCCTCACAGGGTTCACTGTCCTCAGGGTTGTTTCCAAATGCTGCTGTTGCTGCCTCTGCAACATTTGGCTTTAAGTGTCTAGATGAAACCAGGTTTTTAGAGTGTTTGGAGTCAGGAGAATGTGGAGCACTGGGTGAGCAGGGAGAATGGAAATATGGAAAAGCCTTCAGGGTACTTGAGCTTAAGTACATACTTAGACTTGACTGAGAAAGATGATGAAAGCCATGACCAAATATTGACTGGGGTGTTTGGGCTCTTGAATGCTGGAACACCCAAGTTCCTTCAGGCCTCTTGTGGGGGGTGGCAGATTCCCAGGGCAGTGGTGGATGAAAAGCAGGAGCTGCTCTCAGGACTAGGGTGGAGCTTTGTGCTGGGTTGTGTGGCCCTGGCTTGACTTGGGCTCAGGGGAGGTGGGCAGGAGATGCTCCCTGCCTGCTGTAAGGGATGGAAAACTGGCCTGGAGGATGAGTGCTGCTTCCCTGTGTGATCCCAACCCAGCCTCTTCCCTGTGGATGTGCAGAGCAGGGTCCCCTAACCCCCACCACCTTTTAACACATAGTCACATGTAAGAAAGATGTGGGAGAAGTTGCCCCTCTTGCAGCAAAGCTGCTGTCACTGCTGGGCAAGGATTGGGGCTGCAGAGTCTGGGTGTGCTGCAGGCAGAGGCTGGAGGGATTCCACATCACCATGACTTGCAGTCAGCCTTGGCTCAGCTCAGCCCAGCCCAGTGGTGCTGCCCTGGTGCTTCTCTTGCCTCTTGCTCCTGGCTGCCAGCCTGCCTGCTCCACAGCTGCACTGCTGGGGGATGCTCCAGGAGGGGAACGGCAGGGAGCTCTGCTCCCTCCTTCGGGCAGCTTTGTCATGCCTGGCCTGCCACACTGGTTTAAGGACAGAGGAAGTGTGGGCTGCTGTGAGCCTGTGACCTGCTGGGACAGAGCTGTGTCTGCTTCAAGTGGAGAGACCAGGGGGAATGTGTGCAGCAATAGGGTTGAGGGGAAAATTAACATTTGGGCCTGGTTGTGATTGCAGATGCGGTCATCTAAACTGCAAAGAGGCCACGAGGCTTAAACTGGAGCTAAAGACACAGATATAGCTGTTGGGATGTGCTGCTGAGAGCAAGGCTGGGCCCTGCCAGGGCTGCTGAGCTCTGCTTTGAGCAAGGAGGGACGAGCAGCAGGTTTGGAGCTGGTATCGATCCCTGCCCACACTGTCCCAGCTATCACATCTCTGTTCCAGCTGCCAGGCTGTTCCTGGCACCGGTGTCAATGCACACCAGGGAGTCCCACCAGCATCCAGATCCTGTGGGGTGTTTCCTGGCTAGCTGGTGGAAAGGTGATCCCCCACTGCCTCCCCTTAATCACCGGCTTATTTCAACCGCAGTGCCTGTCTCTGCCTGAGCTGGGCAGGTGCTGGGGTGGGTGGGACAGATCCTTCCCAGAGCAGGATCCTGCTGGGCAGGAGTTGCTCTAAACTCCCCTCTAAGCTGCTAACACTGATCCCAGAGCTGTCACATCAGCAGGATTTGCCTCTCTGGTGCTCCACAGGACCGGCTGGGCCAGTTCTGGCCCTACTCTCCCAGGGAGCTGAGCCCCCCTTCTGCAAGAGTTGCTGGAACCATCCCAGTCCTGTGGCTGCAGGAGAGGGCCCAGAATACTCACTGGGCTGCAGCTGCACTGCTCCAGGGGGATGCAAGCATGCAGAAATCTTCCAGGAAGAGCCCTTGGCCTCACATGGCTTTTCCATGCCAGCTCCACTTCACGTGGCTGCCGGGTGAGTCACACAGCCCAGCCAGGCTGGGGACAGCCAGGTCAGGCACTGCCACAAGGCTTGGTACCTCTCCTGGCTCCCTTCACCTGTTCCCTGCACAGCCCTGGGTCTCTGGAAGAGCAGAGGAATGAGGAAGAAGAGGGGAACCCACAACAGAGTTGTGCTGTTCTATGCTCACCTGGGTTGGCAGGACCCAGCAGGCTGAAAGGTCCCTAGGACAAAGCGAGCAGCAGGAATGTGCCCTCTCCCTCCCTGAGAGCTGCCAGCCCTCCTCAGGGAATGGGGCACATCCTGTCCCAGAGCCCTGGCCCAGGGGGAGCCCCCGACCTGCTCTGCCCCACAGAAGAGCCAGCCCAGTGTGCTGCGGCAGCAGTAAATAGACCGATTTTAATGCACATAACACCCAACATCACCACGGGAGGGACTCGTCCCCTCCCTCACAACCCTTCCAGGCATCAGCTGCAAAGCACAGCCACCCCTGGCCCTCCAGCTGCCTGCAGGGAAGCTGGCTTGGGCTGCTTCTCCATCGGCCATGCCTCTGGCTTCAGCAGCATCCCTGCAGCTCGGTGAAGCTGTCGGGCTGGTCCGGCAGGGAAGCGCTTTTAGGCAGCAGAGCGGGTGAAGGCAGGGCCTGGGGCCAGGGAACGAGCCCTAAGGCACATCAGAGCAGCTTTGGAGAGCCCAAAACTTCCAGCAGCCGGAGCCCGGGTCCCCCTCGGCGCGCACGTCTCAGTCTATCAGAAACTTCTCACCGTCTACATCTCTCCCCGCAGAGCCCTTGCGCAGGGAGGGGAAAAAATCGGAGCGGAGGAGGCGGGAGAAGTACATGAGGATCATGGCGTCGAGCAGCAGCAGGTTGGCGGTGAGGAAGGCACCCTGGCCCTGCACCTCCACGTAGCGGAGGAAGTACCAGGTGAGGTAAGCCTGGGGCGCCAGGCGGAAGGCGAAGTACATCACCAGGTTGATGTACTTGTTGGCCTCGTAGAGCGCCGGGGAAGGCACGTTGCTCATCTTCAGCAGCATGCGCACCGTGAGGAAGATGTTGCTCACCTCCACCAGCAGCAGCAGCACCGCTGCCACCAGGAAGCGGCCTGTGAGGATGAGCGAGACGAAGGCAGAGATGGCCTGGGACACACACACACAAAGCAGGGTCAGCTCACCTTGCCCTGGGGAAAGCGAGTCCTTCCCCGACCTCAGTGAGAGCACACAGTTCTGTTCCCCCCACCCAGAGATCCCAGCAGGCAGCTGAGCTTAGAGAAAACCAGTCTGGAAAGCCAGATCCCCCAGGAGCAGTTACACCTCCCTGTGCTGGGATGAGCCTCCAGCTCTTCCCGCTCCCAGCTCGGCAGCCTGGCTGGCTCCAGGCGCTCGGAGCCGATGCTGGCAGGCGTCCTGCCCCGCCAGGCGCCCTCGCCTTGTTGATGCAGAGCCTACCTGGCAGCAGGGCGAGACACAGGGAAGGGCTCCAGCTTGCCCCACCACAGCCCGTGAAACCTGGGTGGGCTGAGCCTCAGGATATGCGGTAGCCCCCCCGTGCTGGCTGTACTCACCATGGCATGGTGCACCAGGTACTCCCAAGATGAGCGGGACTGATGGTTGAAGATGATGTCAAGGGTGTCGTGGATGAAGTAGCCTGTGGGATGAAGGAGAGCGTTCAGATTGCTCTGGCTTGTGCACCATGACCCACTGTGGAAAGGAGGAGCAACGAGGAGGAGGAAGGTGGTGTGACTGTTCTTCAGGTGTCAGAAACACCTCCACCCCGTCTGGGTATGGAGAGACGGCTATTCCCTGGGGGTTGGCAGCCTGTGGGCTCCACGCTGTGATTAAGGCAGGAGGCATGGAGCTGCCCAGCCCTTGAGCCAGTGGCTCATCCTGAGCCAGCACACCGGGCAAAGCTGAGCAGGGAGTGGGCAAAGTCCGGCGGGGTGGCTGCGGCCACTGCCCTGCCTGGCTCCTTACCTGAGGAAAAGCAGACCAGCAGGTGCCCTGAGACGCTGTAGCCGTCCTGGATGTCGGAGAGCAGCTCCGGAGAGTGCCAGAGGCTGGGAGTGACGAGAGGAGGAAGGGAGTCAGCCTAGGCTCCGGGACGGGCAACACGAGGACCCCCTACCCGCTCCCCAGTGCCCAGGAGTGCCCGGTTCGCACCGTGTTTACCGCGCCCGCCTCTCCCCGCGCTGCCCCATACCTAAAGAGGGCCCATAACCCGGCCAGCACGGAGTGTGCGAAAGAGACGAGGAGATTCCTCCAGCGCCAGCCGCGGCCGGGACGGCTCCTTACGGCGGCGGGCTGTGGCAGGGCCAGGGCCAGGCGGCGCAGTGCCCCGAAGATCGCCACGCTGCCGCCCACCAGCGCCGCCGAGGCCGCCCGCCCGCCCGGGCCCATCGCGCCCCGTCCGGCGGCGCGCCCGCGGCGGGCGGGGCCGCGCCCCTCCCCGGCCACGCCCCCTCCGCGTGCGCCAGCGGGGCCACGCCTTCCCATTGGGCACTCCCCTCGCCGGCCACGCCCCCTCCGCGTGCGCCAGCGGGGCCACGCCTTCCCATTGGGCACTCCTCCCCGTCCCGCGCGCGCGCCTGCGCGGGGTTGGCGGGAGTTGGGAGGGGGGCGTGGCTTTCATTGATGAGCGGCGCGCTGGCCACGCCCCCCGGCGGTGTGTGTGCGCGGGCACGCGCGGGGGGTGCGCGCACGGGCGCGGGGTGCGGAGCTGCCGCCCCTGTGCGCACACGTGTGCGGGGTGCGAAACTGCCGCCCCTGTGCCCGCAGTTTTGCGGGGTGCGGAGCTGCTGCCCCTGTGCGCCCACGGTGCGGGGTGTGCTCCTGCTGGGTGGGACCGCACCTGCGTGCCCCACACCGCGCGTGTGGGCGCCAGATACCGCCCGGCTGCGCCCGTGGGCAGCGCGGGGGGGTGGGTGCAGCGTGTGCCTGGCACATCTGCCACACTGGTGCACAGCTGGCGTGGGCCTCGCACATCTGTTCTGCACCGTGTGTGTGTCCCCGGCACCGTGTGGCTGTCGCTGGTGTTGGGGGAGGATGCCGGGGAAACATCGTGTTTGGAAGAGTAGTGGGAGCAGCCACAAACGCTCACCACAAGATATGGGGAGGGGCCTGGGGCACTCAAATGTGCTCCCCAATACCAGGTTGCAGTGGGGTGAGGCCGAAACGCGGCGGGGTGCTGCTTCCTGCGTGGGGGTCCTGCCCCATCGCTGCCCCGCGCTGCAGGGCACCGGTTTGTGCGAGGGGGGCTGACCCCCCTCCCCGGTGAGCCGTGCTGGCTGTCGCTAGATGGCAGCAGGGCCACGTGGCAGTGCCACCACTGCCACTGCTGTCACTGTCCCCACTCCAGGACAGAGGCCGCCACTCCTGGGTGCAGGGCAGGACCCTCTTCCACGCTATAGCCGCCATCACAGCCGGCCTCGTGGATGCTCGTGGTCTTGGGGTGTCTAAATCAGGTCTGGGGGTCTTGGAGGGGACTCGTGCCCCTTGTGCTGGCCCTGCAGCAGCGCAGACCCTCGCAGTGGGAGCCCCTCCAGGTCCGGGGCTGGAGGCTGCTGGAGAACCGCCGCTCTCTGGGGATGCGGCGTGTCCTGCCGGCATCCCCCAGTCGGGGCAGGCAGCCCAGCGCACCCCAGACCGCTCTCTCTGGTGTCTCTCTCTCAGACCAAAGAGCGTCTGGCACCCAGTGGCACTGGGGTGTCACCCAAGCGGGGGGTGGCGTTACCCCCCGCGCCCCCCGCCCGAAGCACAGAACCCCAGGGCCGTCCGTACGCGGCGCGGTTTGTCCGCCCGCGGACGCCGTAGCAGCGCGGAAGTGTCTCCATGGAGACGGGAGGAGCCGGGCCCAGGGATGGAGAAATACGAGCGGATCCGGGTGGTGGGGAGAGGGGCCTTCGGGTGAGGGGGCACCGGAGATGGGCGATGGGGAGGCCTCCAGCCTTCCTGCCTCCGGACGGGAAGCCTTTAAGCCGCGTCGCCGTGGCAGCGAGGCGCTTGTGGCCGCGGCAGTGCGGGGTCGGCCGGGGTGTGGCACCCGGGGGGACGCGGCACAAAGTGCGTGACACCCCGGGGCGCGGGGAGTGCGGGCGACCTGTGTCACCCCCGGGTGATGGCCAGGCGCTGTGGTGTGTCCCCCCTCCCCGCGCTGAGGCGCCGTCCCTGTCCCCGCAGCATCGTGCACCTGTGCCTGCGCAAGGCCGACCAGAAGCTGGTGATCCTGAAGCAGATCCCGGTGGAGCAGATGAGCAAGGATGAGCGGCTGGCAGCGCAGAACGAGTGCCAGGTCCTCAAGCTGCTCAGCCACCCCAACGTCATCGAGTACTACGAGAACTTCCTGGAGGACAAGGCGCTCATGATCGCCATGGAATACGCCCCAGGTGGGCCCTGCTGTCCCCCAGTGCCTGCAGCTCCAGAGCGTGCCAAGCGCTTGGCTCTTTTTGGGTCAAGCTGCTGTGGTCTCACGTTGTGCTCCTTGTAACAATCCTGAGCTTTGCACCCCCAAGAGTCCAAGCACATCTCTGTTGAGGAGACATTTCTGTAGAAGAGTATCTGGTGGTGCTTGGTGGACACCAAATTGACCATGAGCCAAGTGACCAAGCGTTGATGCAGGTTGTGGAGTCACCATCTTTGAATATACTCAAAAGATTCTGGTCCTGGACAACCTCAGTGGCTCTCCTTAAGCAGTGACCTCACAAGGTCCCTTCCAGCCTCAGCCACTCCATGATTTACACCTGCTAACCATATCCAAAACAAGGATATTTCAAACCCCTCTGTGCCTGATCAGCATGTTACCATCTGCCCTTGCCTCAGGGCAGGGCACAGGGCACATTTCCCTGTGTCAACTCTGTTGGCCCCACATTTCTAACGAGATTTCCTGTGGAGTTTCAGATTAAATCAACATTTGCATGAGGGCTTGCTAAAAGCTATATGTGAGCCCTGAATCTGGACCTCCCCTTCCCAACAGGGGCCTCTCTGTGCCACGTGGCCTCTTGGACTGCAAGAATTCTCCTCTGCAGAACAGGCTGATCTTGTTCTGCCATGAAGGTTTATGTCCTCTGAGCTGTAATTTTAGTGTTTCTTTTCCTGCTGCTTTTGATAATACCTCAACGATAACTTCTCTCTGGCTGTTTCTTCCTCCCACCAACTCGTTCAGGAGCATTGGAGGATGTGCTGTGTATCCCACCAGGATGTGTTTTTCCCACATGCTTGGCTTGTTAGGATGCCAAAATGGCAAAATCCCCCTCTGGTTTTAGGCCAGGTTTGTGCTGACCTGTGCCCACAGCCCCTTGTTGTTCCTTGCAGGGGGCACTCTGGCAGAGTTCATCCACAAGCGCTGTAATTCCTTGCTGGATGAGGACACCATCCTGCACTTCTTCGTGCAGATCCTCCTGGCCCTGCACCACGTGCACACCAAGCAGATCCTGCACCGTGACCTGAAGACCCAGAACATCCTCCTGGACAAGCATCGCATGATCGTCAAGATCGGCGATTTTGGCATCTCCAAAATCTTGAGCAGCAAGAGCAAAGCCTACACGGTGAGTGGCAGCTTCTTACCCCGTGGCAGCAGGCTGGAAACTCTGGATTTGGCTCACAATAATCTCTGGGAAGTGGCTTCAGGCAGTGCCTCTTTTGTTCCTTGGCTGATATCTTCATGCCCGAGTTTGCTGTGGCTCTGTAGGCTGCAGAAGAGTAAGAAAAGACCTGCCCAAAGCTGGGAGAGGATGAGGTGTCTGGACCCACTGGTGAGGGCAGGCAGGGTGGCTCCTGCTGAGGGTGGTGTTTGCAGACTCGTCTGACACATCCTTAGCAAATAAATTCCTGCCTGTGCACTCCCATCCTGCCTTAATCTCCTTTCTCTGCTTGACATTTAGTGTCTTTCCCCACCTGTGCTAATCTGACCAGATGTTTGTGTTACGCTCTGGGCTCTGATTCTCTCAAGTGGATAGAAGCAAAATTAGAGGCAATCACTGTATGTGTCACTGGAAAGGCAAATCCTCTTGTTTTTCACTGAGATTGTCAGGCAGCTGTTGATGCCCAGAGAACAAAAGCCCAGCTCTGTGGAGCTTTGGTTGGTGTGTTCAGGCAGCTCTGCACCAAGCCTCCCTCTTTCCACCATTCTGCCCCCGTTTCACTGCACTGTGGTAAATTTTTGTCTCTTGTAGGTGGTGGGAACTCCGTGCTACATCTCCCCAGAGCTCTGTGAAGGGAAGCCTTACAACCAGAAGAGTGACATCTGGGCCCTGGGCTGTGTGCTCTACGAGCTCGCCAGCCTCAAGAGGGCTTTCGAGGCTGCGGTAAGAGCGATGCGGTTTACACGTAGCACAGGGAGCCGTGGCCTCTCTCTGAGGTGAAAATGTATGCTGGGATTGCTTCTCAGGGAAGTGTGAAGGCAGAGGGCAGTGCTGGGAGCTCCTTCCTCCTTGGCCTCGCCCCTGACTGCCCAGCCACTGTTTGTCTCTTGTTTTCTCTCCAGAACCTTCCTGCCTTAGTGCTGAAGATCATGAGCGGGACGTTTGCCCCGATATCGGATCGATACAGCCCCGACCTGCGCCAGCTCATCCTCAGCATGCTCAACCTGGATCCTTCCAAGCGGCCCCAGCTGAATGAGATCATGGCCCAGGCCATCTGCATCCGGCCCCTCCTGAACCTCTACACAGACGTGGGCAGCGTCAAAATGAGGAGGCAAGTGACACTGCCACCTCAGTGTCCCTTGGGAGGGGCTGCCACAGCCCGCAGCACTGACCAGCTCGCTGCCTCTCTTCTGCCTTTTCCCAATGCAGCTCTCCTGTGCTGCCTGACGTGCAGCTGCTGCTGGCTGAGCTTGGCCCAAGGGCTCAGAGCCAGGCAGGTGCCATGGCAGGTGTGGGCTTGTCATCGCAGTGACAGCAAACAGAGAGTTGTGAGCACAGGGGGAAGTGAGCTGGTGCCAACTCCCCCTCTCAGGTTGTTTAAAGCACCGACAAAGCAGAGCTGTGAATGATTCACCCGTGGCTTCTGCTGTAGCTCTGCCCAGACGTTCTGTGATCCAGGGCTCTGCAGGACATTGATGGCTGGATTTTGGTTTGGCAGGCCTGAAAAACCCTTGGCTCCGGTGCCCACAGTGACCCACAGCCGGACAGGGGGACGGGCAAGCAGTGCCAGGCAGAGGGGTGAGTTCTGGCATGGTGTGTTCAGCTCAGCTCCATTTGGAAGGAGCCTTTTGTTTGGATGACACAAGTCAGAGAGACACTCAGGGTTCTGGAGAGAGGAACTCAAGAGATGTCACCTTCCCTGAGCTCTGGAGGAGCCCTGCACCCCTTGGACCAGCACTGGTCTGGCTCTGGCAGCTCTGCTGGCACCCAGACTGGCTGGTGCTGTTGCTTTTCCTGTGGGAGGAGAGTCAGGGATCCACATTAATGATTTCTCTGTGCCCCACAGGTGTCCGACGTGAGTCAGCCAGGACAGGAATCCCACCTCCACTGTCCTCCATCTACACGTGGGGCAGTGGGATCACCACCCCTCTCCGCCTGCCCATGCTGAACACTGAGGTGGTGCAGGTCTCTGCTGGCAGGACACAGAAGGCTGGGGTCACCAAATCTGGGAGGCTCATCCTGTGGGAAGTGAGTGACAGGGAAGCTGGGGCAGGATGGCTGTGCAGCCTTGGATGGGTGATTTCTGTGAGGAAGGCATTTCTGCTCACTCACAGACCCTGGCACTGCCTCCTCCAGGAGTGCAGTCCCAGCCAGGGTGTGGGTAATGCTGATAAGCCTGTGGGAAGGGGTTCATCAGTGTTCTCCAACCCGGCTCTGCCATGGCTTCTCTCCATCAGGCTCCTCCCGTGGGTGCTGCTGGGGGTCCTTCTCTCCCGGGAGCCACTGAGCAGCTCCAGCCTCAGTTTGTGTCCCGCTTTCTGGAGGGCCAGTCTGGAGTGACCATCAAACACGTGTCCTGTGGTGATCTTTTCACAGCCTGCCTCACAGGTGAGCTGCTGCCTCCTGCATCCCCCTGCCTGGAGCCCAGAACCCCCTAAAACCCAGTGGGACTGCCTGGGGAGCCTGCTCAGAGAGGAGCCAGAGAGATGCTCTGGGCTGGGGTGACACAGAGGCCTCTGTGGCCTCTCATGTAGCATCATGTAGGACTCAGAAATGGCAGACATGGTCCTCCCACACTGGTCAACTTGGTCCCAAACACTCTGGTGTGGAGAGGGCCACAAGCAGTTGGACTTAAGTGATCTTAAAGGTCTTTTCCAACCTAAGTTATTCTATGATTCTGTGAAATCTCCAGTGCTTGTTGTCCTGGTTGCATTGGTGTCACTTAATACCAGAACTGACAGTGGGGACTGGAGTGTGAGGAGAATCTCTGTCACATACTCTGTGAGCGTGACATGGGCACATGCAGTGACCAGCAATGACTGGTGTCACAGTGAGGAGTCAGCGTGAGCTGCTGCAGGCTGCTTGTCCTCAAATTGCAGGAAAGCAGGGTTTGAAGCCCGCTCAGAGCAGCCCAGGAAGTGTTCTGGGTGAAGTGGAGCACACACACCAGTCCAAGGCCACGTTTGTGGAGCAAAGCCCTCCCAGTGGTCCTGTGGGAGCTCTGTTTGCTGTTCTGCTGGGGGTCAGAGCAGCAAACAACAGATACAGAGTGGGCAAACTCCACGGGCATGTGTTTATCCTGCCTCCCGTGGCGTTTCCTGCCACCCCTCTGCTGGGCAGCTGCTCAGGGAGTGCCTCTGTGACTTTAACACCTTGACAGAGCGTGGGGTTCTCAGCTCCTGCATACACAGCTGCAGCAATGTTATCTCAGTGCTCTTATCACTGCTGTTTGTTTGTTGAGCCGTTGCAGCACGGTGAGGCTGCAGCTCCCTGGAAGCTCCTGCAGCTCCCTGGAAGCTCCTGCAGCTCCCTGGAAGCTCACTGAAGGCTTTGTGGCCCCTGCAGCTCCTTCTGAGTCAGAGTGGGTCCCATGTCCTGGGAGTCATAGCCACCCCTTGGCTGTGCCACCTCGCAGGGCCTCACGTGTGCCTTGCAGGACCTCACATGTGCCACTGACAAGGCTCCTTTCTGCTCCTCCAGACAGGGGGATAATCATGACCTTCGGCAGCGGCAGCAATGGCTGTTTGGGGCACGGAAACTTCACGGATGTGAGCCAGGTTGGTGGAGAGGGTGCTGGGCGTGCTTACCCTGCTTTCCCCCAGGGTAAAGGATGGATTGTGGCTTCTGCATCACGTGAGGGGGCTCATCCCAGCTCCAGGGATGTGCATCCCAGGCATGCTCTGGCATCTGACCCCCTCCCCCTCCTCTCCCTGTCACTGTGGGTTTTAAAAGACCCAACCTGCCTCTCTCTTTCTCTCCCCCCCTACACAATGATCCCTTTGAGCGTGGGGGAAGTCAAGAGCTGCCTTGTGGTTGCTGTTGGCAGGCTCCCAGCTTGGAGCCTGCCTCCAATCACACACCTGCCTGCTTCACTCTTGGCCTGCAGCTGCCAGGGTTCACTGAGAAAAGTTATTTTTCAAAAGAGCCAGTATTTAAAGAAGAGCTGTGTGTTTCCGATTGGCTCGGAACACTGGGGCTGAGGGCTCATTGCTCCCTTCCAGCTTCTGCCTCGCCTGCCCTCGGATGTGGCAGCAGCCCATGGCTTCCAGCCGAGCCTGGGGACCGGTGCCATTTGTCACTGTGGTCAGCTGGCCCGTTTGTTCCTGCTCCTCCCAGAGCTGAGCTGCTCCCTGCTTATGGCTGGGGAGGGGAGACCAGTTGGAAGCAGCAGCCAGATCCCAACAAACGGTGCTTTTCACTTGAGGATGATAATGAGTATGAGGCGAGGTGTCAGATCTAACAGCAGGTCACAGCAGGGGCTGGGTGAAATGTGGAGATCCTGGTCCCTCCACACTCTAATGAATCTGAGCTGTTAACTCGCAGCTCCTCTGCACAAGAGCCTTTGAGCCAACACATCCTGCACCAAGCCCCTGCCTGCTCGGAGCAGGCATTCACAGCCCCTGGCACTCCCCACATGGGCAGGGGGGCAAATCCCAGCCCTTGCTGAACCTCTTCCCTCTCCAAACTCTCATAACTCTCATGCTGGCTGCTTTCTTCCGCCCCAGAGATGTTTGCATTATCTTCTGTGCTGTGTGCACGTAGTCTCTTATCCCTTTGAAGGCTGTTTGGAACAAAAAAAAAAAAGAAGAAGAAGAAATTTCTCTGTTGTTTGTGTTGGATGAAAACTGGGATGCTGCCAGCACTCTGTTGAGTCTGGGGGGGCTGGGTGGGAGGGATGGGAGCAGCCGGGCAGGCTGGGAGGTCTCGGCTGACGGCTGCTGCTCTTCCCCTGCCAGCCCAAGATTGTGGAGGCCCTGCTGGGCTACGAGATGGTGCAGGTGGCCTGTGGTGCGTCTCACGTCCTGGCGGTCTCCAACGAACGGGAAGTGTTTGCCTGGGGCAGGGGGGATAATGGTAAGAGAAGTCTGTTTTGCAGAACAGGGCTTGTGCCTGTTCTCACTCCCTTTGCTGGCCCTGCTTGCCCACAGTCTCCTCCAGATGTGCCAGGGTGGGTGGGTGTGGAGGAGCTGCAGCTGTTTTGCTGCATACCAGGGCCCCTGTGCTTTGGGTTTTGCTGCTTTCTGGGATCCTGGGCTGGGCTCTTGCAGCAGCTGTGTCAGTGCTGCTCTCGGTGGGGCTGTGCTCAGGGTGTGTGTTGCCATCAGCTGTTCTTGCTCTGTTCCTCATACCAGGTCGGCTTGGGCTGGGCACCCTGGAGTGCCACAACTGCCCCCAGCAGGTCACAGTCCCCCCAGAGCATGAGGCTCAGAGAGTCATCTGTGGCATCGATTCCTCCATGGTCCTCACAGTGAAGAACCAGATTCTTGCTTGTGGGAGCAACAGGTAAGAGGGGTGGGGGTCTGTGCTCCACATTTTACCCTCCTGGGCCTGTGTTGTGACCAAGGGGTGTCCAGAAGACATCCCTGTGTGATCCTAGAGATTTTCCCTGTGCAGGTGTAACAAGCTGGGCCTAGACCGGATCAGCTCAGCAGAGGAGCCTTCCCCAGAAGACCAGGTGGAGGAGGCCACTGTGTTTGTGTGTGCCCAGTCAGCCCCCTTGAACCAAGAGCCCATTGTGTGTGCTGACATCGGTACAGCACATTCAGCTGCTGTCACAGGTGAGGGTGTGTGCCCAAATTCTGAGAGGGGGAACACCTGCATTTTCCCTGTCTTCCTTCTGCCTGTTTCCCATGGGCAGTCTCTCAAGAGACACCCTGCTCCCAATCTGGAAGCTCTGTGGAGCAGAATGCTCACCCTGGAGACAGCAAGGGGCTTCAGTGTGTCCCAAGTGACACCCAGTTGTGTCTCTCCTCTCTGCTGTCAGCCTCTGGCCACTGTTACACCTTTGGGAGCAACCAGCACGGGCAGTTGGGCACCAACTCCTGCCGCAACAGCCGCGTGCCCCACCTGGTTGTGGGGCTCGAGACGATGAAGGTCACTGTGGTGGCTTGTGGAGATGCCTTCACTGTGGCCATTGGAGCAGGTGAGGCTGAAGCCCCCATGTCCTGGGCTGCAGCAGGCCCTGGCTGGCCTCTGCCTCTGCTGTAGCCAAGGCAGGTGTGCAGTGAGGTGTTTCTGTCCCTCTGCAGATGGTGAGGTGTGCACGTGGGGCAAAGGAGCCAGGGGACGCCTGGGCAGGAGGGATGAGGAAACAGGAGTGCCAAAGCCAGTGCAGCTGGAGGAGACACATCCATACCTGGTGACCTCTGTTGCCTGCTGCCACGGGAACACACTGCTGGCAGTAAAGCGTGAGTAAAGGCTTTGTCCCTGTTATTCCTGCCAGGAGGACCCAACCAGACACAATGCCATGTGACCAGAGCTGTGCTGAATAACCCTGGCATGTCAGCTCACTGTTATTCTAGTCCTTCTTGAGCTGTAGATGAATAGAAATAACTTCAAGCCCAAAATAATTCCCCTGCTGCTCTTCAGCTCTGTGACACTGCCTCTCCCACTGGGCAAGGGGAGCAAAGGGATGGCAGAGGCTGTCTGGTGCATTCCCAGACAGGTAGGCTGGCCAAGCTAGCGTGCCAGCGGTCCACCGAGTAGCCAAAAAGAGCAGCTCTCTAATTGATGCTGCTGAAATAGAAGCTGAGATTTGAGGCGTCATTTTGGCTGCTGCCTTTCCATTGTGGTTTGGAAAAGATAGCAATGGTTTTGTGGTTCCTCTCTGCTTGGGCCAAAGGCAGCATCGTGGCTCGCTTAAAACGTGCCCGTGGCGTGACCTGCCCTTCCGTTGCCTGGATGTACAACAGGAGCCTGGCCCAGACTGCTGCGGGGGCCTTTCTTCCTCCTGTGCTGGGCTGATGATGGCCTCGGCCTGGGCTGAGGGATTCCAGCCCCAGCCCACTTCAAGGAGGCTAATTACAGCCCGGAGGGGAGGAGGCCCCAGCAGAGCGGAATCGGCCCTGGCTCTGTTCCTGCCCTGCCAGTGCCCAGCTCTCATGTGATGTCCTCTGCCACGTGAAGGGGACAGGGAATGGCCGAGTCCCCAGGCTCGGGAACAAGTAGGGCATTTGTCACGGGAGTAAAAGGGGTTTGTTTCTGCAGGAAGACTGCAGGCTGCTCTCCCCTTCCGCTGCTTGAGTTGCCCTGCACTCTGTGGCAGCTGGTTTGTGGGCTCCCACCTGCAGCACTGGAAGAGCAGGGACTGAGTGTGTAGCCCCACTGCTGTCCCTCTGCCCCAAAACCTTGTCCTGTCCCAGTGCTAGGAGTGCAAACTCAGCGGTGTGAGGGCAGCAGCCTTGCCTGCCCCAGCATCCCACAGCAACCAGCGTACAAAACAGCACTAAGAGCTCTGTAAAGAGCTGAGATTTGGATTTTCACACAGCTCAATCTGCCTGGAAATTTCTCCAGCGAGAACACGAGATCTGGTGACACATGTGATGTCATTGCTGCTGTGATCTGGCCTGGGAGGGTGCTGGCACAGGCAAGCTGCACTCTACCTTTGGGGTGGCTGTTCTGCTCCTCCCATGGGGCCAACTCCACTTTTGACTGGCTTGGGCTGCTGCCCAGGTTATCATGAGCTGCTGCTGCTCCCTTCTCTCAATCCCACTGCAAACAGAATAACTGGGAGAAGTCAGGCTGGAGAGGAGAGAACAAACCTCAGGAGACTGCATTTTGTCCTGCTTGGGCTCTGTCTGCTGGGCATGGCCTCGCTTGTGCCGCTACTGAGGTCTTGCAGTGGCTTCCTGTAGGGAAGGGGACAGGACTTTTGGTGTCCATCTGTTGGATATCATGCCTGTGTGGGGCAGAACACTTCTTGTAGCTTCATCAAGGTGGGGCTTCCAGCTAAATCTCGATCTTTACTCTTTTTGTTTCAGCTGTTGTGGAGGAGTCGCCTTCCCAGTGAGCGAGAGCAGCCACATCCTGCTCTTCCTGCTGCCCACGGTGGCCTGGCTCAGACACACTCCAGGCTCCAGAGCTCCTCAGCTGCACTCTCAAGGCAGCAGTCTGGAAGCAGAGAGCTCCTAACGATGGTTCCCAAGGAACCAGAGCTGGTCTCACTTATTGAATCGTCACTGTGAACCTCCAGTGCCTGAGAGTCACCGCCCTGGACATGCCCAGAGCTCTGGTGCTGCCTTCAGGGGGTCACACCGTGGCTCTTCCCCTCCCTGCTGGAAGTGCCTGTGTGGAAGAGTGAGGAGCACAGAGGTTGTTTTCCTCTGTGGAAGCTGTTTCTGGTTACAAAGCCCAGGCTGACAGCTCCGTGTCTGAGAGAGCTGTCAGCCTTTGCACAGCAGCGTCTGGAGTCAGGGCCCCAGGCGCTGTGCTGGGTGACTAAATGCAAACCTCTTTGCTAATTAGAGAAGTCTGTCCTTTCCCATCCCCCCCACAAAACGTTTCACCCATTTATTGAGCACACTTTGGAGGGTCCTGCCTGCACGGCTGGCCGAGCTCTGCAGGAGCAGCCTCCCTGTGCTGCACAGCTCTCCCCAAATGCAGCCTGGAGCTTTCCAATTACAGCCTCCCCCGGCCCCATGAGCTCGCTGGAGGATCCTCCAGCTGACATTTGTCCTCAGGCCCCTCAGTCCTGCTGCTGACCGGTTCACTGGCTCCCAGCTGAGCTAGGGAAGGCAGCAAAACACAGCCAGTGATCTTCAGTACTTGAAGTTTTTTAACCCAGATTTGCCCAGGGAGCTGATGAGTTTTCAGCAGGGGTCTTTGCAGGCAGGAGAAGCACACCCATGTGTTATGGACAGGAGTCGCATTTTTTGTCTCCAGAAGGGTTGTTTCCTTTCCTTTATTTTTTTCCTCTTCTTTTCCCTTTTTTAACTTACATTTGCCCTGGGCCATTTTTTGATGAGCTTCTGTCTCTGATCTGTCTGACATTGCAAATGCTCTTGCCTTTCACATCCATCTTTGTGCTGTTGCCAATCTGTTGTGTATAAAGCCAGTGCTTTCATAAGCTGGTTGAGTTGAAATCTCTCTAATTATTTTTGTGATTCTTTCCTGTTTTCAATGAGGGAAACCTCGACGGGCTCTGGTTAAAACCAACTGATCCCTCTGTTCTGTGGAAGGTAATGAATTTCTGCAGCTCTTCCCTCGCCTCCCAGGCTCCGGCTGGGGAAGGAGCAGGTCCCGTCCGGCCGGGAGAGGCGTGTGCAGCCCTGGCTGCAGACACAGCCTCCCTGTTTGGCTCCTTGGCAGGGTGGGTGCATGGGTTTTTCCCTGCCTTTTTTGTTTCTTGTGGAGCTGCCTTTTCAGGCGGTTACACCCTGCTATCCCAGGAAGCCGACAGGAATTCAAAGGCTCTGCCAGTCCTTTGGCACTTTCCCGTGCTGCAGGTTACGGAGGCGGCTCAGCTCAGCGCGGTGTCGGTGTGTTCCCCTCCCAGACCAACCTGGGCACCAGGCTGGTGGTTCAATTGCCTCAAAGCCCCTCTGGGCCACTGCCTCACCTCCTTGTGTGCAGCTGGTAGCAGCTCCAGCTCCTTCCAGCATTAGATTTCTTTTCCCTGTGTTGTGCAGAGCTCTCGGGGCTCTCCTCGCCCCACACCACATTCAGACACATCCTATAGGAAGGGGCTGGTGCTCCTCCTTCAGCCTTACCAGGGCTGAGGACGGCAGCAGGCAGGACAGAGGTGGAACACCCTTTGTTTTGTCAGTAGTGGCACCAGAATGCCGCTGCTTCAGGAGCCAAGCTCTTCCTGCTCTAGCTGGGCTGCCAAATCCAGGGGTGCGGCCCCCCCACCTGCTTCCTATCAGTGTGCTGGTGTTAGGTGGATGATTTTATGGCTTAATGGCACCTTTGCACTGCAGTGCTGACGCTGGAGGTGTCACCAGCTCGAATATTGGGATCCTTTGCTGCAGACTGGGGAAACCAGTGTGGACCAGTGCCCTTTGTGCTGGGGCAGGGGCTCCGGGGAGGGCTGGAGCCCTCGGGATTTCACAGCCTGGGCTCTCTCCACACAGGAGTTCAGCTGTGAAGCCCAGCGAGATCATTTGAATAATTTAATACCGGGCTGTGACCAAGCCTAGCGAAAGGGTAAAGGAAACAAAGAGGCCCCCAGCCCCGAGCAACAAAAGCTCCTGGAACGACAGGCTGAGGCATGTCCGTGCTGCCGGAGGCAGAGAGCAGCCCGGGCAAATGGGCCACTCGCATTCCTCACGTCTGCTGCTTTGTTCCCCTGCAGAACTCCCGGTGAAATCTGCAGGTCTCGGGGCTTCTCCCTTTATCCCTTTGTTGTTCCTGCGTTGTGCGGAGCTGGTGGTGGATCAGGGTCCCCGCGGCTGCTCCTGCTAAGGAAAGGCAGCCCCGGAGGGGAGGGGATGTGGGATGGGGCTGCCTGGTCCCCTCTGGTGCATCCTGGTGCGGGTCCCCTGTGGCCATTGTCACCCAGGGAAAGGCTGTCCCTGTTCCAAATAAAATCCTGCTGACTTGGGGCCATTACTGTAGCAGGAAACTGCCTGCTGATCCCGCAGCTGATTTATTTTGATTCCGGCACCTCTGTCGAGGTTGTATCCTCATTCCCACGAGGCTTAGGCAGGAGGTGCGGCTGCTGTCCGTCTGTCCGTCTGCCTGCATCCCTTCCCCTGCCCTCCCTGGGCACGAGGCCCTCCCCAGCAGCCGGGAGAGGACTCTCCCCACTCCTTTCCCCGGGGCCAAAGGCTCCACCTTAACTTGTTTAGAAGCCGGAGCGTCGGTTTTCCGTCCCTCCAATTGAAGTTAAATAGAAGGCGGAGGGATGGAGTAGCAGGGAAAGGCTGGGGAAGAGGACACGAGGCCTCTCCGAACTCAGATGGTTTCAAGAAGTGACCCATCACGGGAGACAGGGAACATATCACCTCCACAAAGAGAATTGCCCTGAGCGTCGCCTTTGTGTGAGACAAATGCCTGGCTGTGATGTTGAGGGCGGGGAGGGCTTTGCTTGGGGGAGAGGGGAAAAGGAGGGATCTTTGTTTGCAGGGTCTGACACCTCCCAGCCACCCTGCCGGCACAGCCAGCACCTTCTGATGGCTTTGTCAGCTCCTGGCTAATTAGCAGAGATGCTCTTCAGTGAGGTTAGAGAAGAATAATTTTAAAACATCAAAGAGAAGCAGTAAATAATGATAAAAGTCGGCTGTTTCATGGTTGTCATCGGAGGCACAGGCTGCCTGTGTTTACAGGACTGATGTGCCCTGTCTTTGGAGTCCCGTCAGCCCCCAGGATACCAAGGTCCTTTTGGCCTGAACCTTGTCCCAGAGTCGTGTCCAGGGACAGTTTTTAGCCGAGACTGGGTCACAGCGTGTCAGGGGCAGTGTCTGGCTTGTGCCTATCTCTTGCTGGAGACAGCCTGGCTCGGGGCTGTGCTGGCACAGAGTGGCAGAACCAGCTGGACCGTGGGGCTGCTGGTAGATCCTGCCCTGGGGGTGTCACAGCCCTGAGCAAACCTGGCCGGGCAGCACCTCAGCCCCAGCTCAAGGTGGCTGTTGCTCCCCACTGCTCCCTGGACAGTTGCCCACTGTCACTTGTTTTTACCTGTCGGGTTTCCAGTATCACTGGGAGCTGGTTAAAGTTTAGCTCAGTGCTCTCCATCATCTGAGCAGCGACTCCCATCTCCTGGTAAAGCCCCTGCTGATGGCAGCTCGTGCTCAGTGTACCCCAGTACAAGGTTCCCTGATTTTTGGGAGCCCCAGTGCAGCTCGGAACAACCTGCCATCCCTCAGGGTAACCCCAGAAATGAGGCACCCATCCCCTCCCTGGCAGCTCTGGCAGCGAGCAGGCTGCCTCCCCCCGGGCTGCTGCAGGGTTTTATTTTAAGCAGAGCCTCTCGAGGAGAAGGGTAACGTGAGCTCCTTGAGTGACAAGTGATAGAGCTCGACTTGCTCAGCGTGTCCCCCAGGAATCCCTCTCCTCTGCCATTTGCTAATTGAAAACTGCTAACATTTGGGTCTGGAGCAACTGCCGCCCTTCCTGGGGAGCTGCTGGCTGGAGTGAGCGTTGGTGGGACTAACACATGCTCACAGCCTGTCATCTGCTCGGCTCCATCTCTGGGGAAAGAAAGGGGCAAATACTCCCATATGCTGCTCTGATTTCTCAAAGAGTGACGAGGGGGCTGGAGCCAGACAGATTTGCTTTTATTCTCCCTCCTCCAGGCTCTTGCTCAGTTACAAACCGTGGCTGGAGGGAGGCTGTTGGCTGCAGCCTGGGGTGGGAGTTCCCAGCGAGACAAAGCCACAGGAGCGTGTGTCCCCCTCGTGTCTGTGGCATGGGGGGCTCAGGGCAGCCCCTCCACGTCCTGCTGTGGGGGGTGGCTGGGACAGGAGCTGCTCCCTGTGGTAGGAGCAGGACTGGGAGCTGTATTCCTCACTCAGGGGCACAAGCGTGGCCTGGGGCTGCCTGCAGGAGTGTGACACCCCTGGGACACCTCCGAGTCAAGGAGGGCATGTAGGGTCAGGGAAGGCACCGCAGTGCGTGCCCCCAGAGCCCACCCTGGGCCGGGGGAGGCTGCAGGGGGTGAGGGGGCCCTGTGTGATGTGATGTTGATGCTCCTCAAACTCCTGCGGTGGCCGTTCCCAGTCTGGTGGGTACCAAACCCCCCCGGAGGGCTGTTCCCGGTGGGGCTCTCCCCACGTCCCCAGCGTGGCTGTCCCCATGTGCTGCACCCCAAACCCCCCCGGAGGGCTGTCCCCGGTGTGATGCCCCCCAAGCCCCGGGACACCGACACCGCTCCATCATCCGCCCGCCCTGCGGGGAGGCGGGGGGCGGGCGGGGGGCGGTGGCGATGCCGTCCCCGTGGCGGGGCGGGCTCAGGCCGGTCCCACCGCCCCGTCCGGCCCCCGGGCGGAGCCGGGCGCGGAGCGGGGAGCCGAGCGGGCAACGGGGCGGCGGCGGCGGGCGGCGGTGGCGGGATGCCGGGCTACGACTACAAGCTGCTGGAGCGGCCGCGGCGCCGGGTGCTGTGCCCGCTCTGCGGGAAGCCCATGCGGGAGCCCGTCCGCGTCTCCACCTGCGGCCACCGCTTCTGCGATACCTGCCTGCAGGAGTTCCTCAGGTGAGACCCCGCATCACGCCACGGGAGACCCGAGCTGATGTTACTCCGCGCACCCCTTTTCCCCCCGTGGGGTTCCCTGGTCGTGCACCCCCGCACCGCCCGAGCCGGGGTCCCGCACCCCGCCATCGCCACCCCCATCCGCCGATCCGCCGCCGGCCCCGGGGTGCGGTGTCCGGGGGTGCCCCAGGCCCGGGAGGGAATGCGGGATATCCCGGAAAGGGGCGCGGGGTGCCGCCTGGGGGTGCGGGGGTGCCGGGGAAAGATGTGGGGTGCCCGGGGGTGCTCCGGGCCGGGGAACGGCTGCGGTGTGCCCCGGGAAAGGCGCGGGGCGGGCGGGGATGCCCGGGGCCAGGGAAAGGTGCGGGGTGCCCGGGGTGCCCGGGGCCAGGGAAAGGTGCGGGGTGCCCGGGGTGCCCCAGGGCAGGGAGGGGGTGCAGGGCGCGCCCAGCCCGTGACAGCCGCCCCGCGGGTGCAGCGGCCCGTGGCCCCTTTCGCTGAGGAGGAGGAAGAGGAGGGCCGGTGAAGCCCGGAGCGGCGAGTTTCGAGAATCGAACTTAACCCCTTCCTGCCCCGGCCCCGCCGGAGGAAGTGGCCGGGGGTGTTTTTGGGGAGGGGTGTACGGCCACCCCGGTGTCCCCGGACCCACGGGTGAGCGCGACCCGGCCGTGTGCGCTGGAGGAGAGCGAGGAGCCGGGGCTTTTTCCCATCCCTGCGGTTCGGAACGCCCGGTACCGGCAGCGGGGTTACGTGCGGGCCGGTGCGGTCCCGGCTCCCGGGGGTGCCCGTGCTCTCCACGGGCGTGACAAGCGCCACCCCGGGCCTTTCCCCACCTTTCCCAGGCGGAGCGACCTTCGCCCGGGGACAGCTCACGGGCACCCCCGTCACCGGGGCCGGTTTCTGTGAAACCAACCGGGCGTTCCCCGGGGCACGTGTCAGAGCGCACCGGGGCCCCCCCGCGCTCTTCCTGCCGGTCCCTCGGCTCTGCCGGGGGGAATGACCGCGGGGGTCCCCCCGAACACACCGTGTTACCCCGGATCACTTTGGGGTTCCTTCCATGCAGCCCCACCGCGGTGCTGGGATGGGGTACCGGGGTGTGCCGGGGTGTGCCGGGGGGTGTCGGGGGGTGTCGGGGTTCCCTGTCCCATCACCTCGCTGTGCCCCAACACGCCGTGAAGGTCAGAGGCAAGGACGGTCCCCCCGGGTGCTGCCTCAGCACATTCCCTGCCCGGCCAAGCGTGAGGAATGGGGAGGCTTTGTCGGGGATTAGGCGCTGGCTTCGGGTCATCGTCCCACTTCCCCGGCAGCTCCAGCACCCCAACACCGTGCTCGGGGTGCAGGCACAGCTGGCAGCTCTGGAAAGGCGGCAGAGTGATGCCAGCCACGGGGCAATGCCAGCCACGGGGCAATGCCAGCCACGGGGCGATGGCACGGGCTCCCCTGGCAGGGCAGGGTGCCTTGGAGCACCTTATCTCGGTGGATCCCTGATGACTCCCACAAAACCACCCGTGATAAGCAGAGTGGCACATGGCAGAGCTGGCTGCAGCCCTTCCTCACGTGGGGCACACCCCACAGAGCTGTGGTTCCTGGGGTTCACTTGCACTCCCAGCGCAGGGTTGGTGGCAGCAGGGGACACAGCCGTGCCATGGCCAGGCTGGCGCGTGCCCGGCGGCACTGCTGGCTCTGTCCCGGCGTCTCACATCCACTTGGCAGCTCTGGTCAAGGCCACACCAGTGCCTGCCAAGGGCTTGCAGTGATTAGATGGGCACAAGAGCTGTCCAGACAGGACAGCCTTGTTCAGTGTCACCTCAAAGACAGCAGAGCCACAGGGTCCCTTTGTGTCCCTTCTGCATGTCCCTGTGGTCTCCCACCCCAGTGTCTGTCAAAGATCATGCATGGACACCCTCTCCAACCCCTGGCACAGTGATGTGTGGACCAGAGGTGATGGTGACTCCTGACCAGCCTTGTCACAGGCCAGGCTGCCTCTTGGCTGGGTCCTGTCTTCACTTCATGCTGCTCCTCTGCATGGCCGGGCTGAGCAGGGCCCGTCCCACCTCAGGGACAGCTCTGGGGGGGCCCAGCAGGATGGGGACCCCTCCAGGGGGGCTGCTGGGGCCATTTCCTGTGGAGCAGGACTCCCAGGGTCAGGGCTGCACATCTGGCGCCCAGCTGTTGCCCTCCCCCATCCCCCACCTCCCCTGGGCACCTGGGGCTGCAGCCCTGGCCCCGTCGCACCCTCCTTAATCCCAGGGACGGGATGGGCAAGGGGCTGCCGGGGCTCCAGATGGTGCCACGCTCACGGCACTGCCCCGGGCCCCTGGGGACCCGCCTGGGGGTGGGGACTGCCTGGGGGGGCGTCTGGCGGGGGCATTTCCCAGCTCAGACAGATGGAGCAGGATTAGAGCCGTGGCTCCCCCAGGGTGGCGGCTGGATTTGGTACAGGGTGAGCGCTCAGCAGTGCAGGGACAGCACCAATGTCCTGGCCTGGGATGGCAGGGACCCACTGGGACATGGTGGCTGTGCCACCAGCCCCGAGTGACCCCGAGCCTTCTGTGTCTTGCAGCGAAGGCGTCTTCAAGTGTCCAGAGGACCAGCTGCCCCTGGACTACGCCAAGGTGAGCCTGGCACACGGATGGTACCCTGCTCCAAGGGGCTGTCCCCAGCTCTGCACAGCGCCTGGCACAGCCACACCAGCCTGGCACAAGCGCCCGGGCGGAAGCAAAAGCCCTTTGTGCCGCGGGGCCGGGCAGCGGAAACCCGCTCCCGACAAAGGGCGCTTGTTGGTGTGCCCGGGGGGCATCCGGCCCTGGGCAGCGTGCCCAGGGCTCCCAGCCAGGCTGTGCCAGGGGCTGTGTGCCCCCACAGCCCGCTGCAGGACGCTGACACCCCGCTGCTGCCCCTCCAGATCTACCCCGACCCCGAGCTGGAGGCGCAGGTGCTGAGCTTGGCCATCCGCTGCATCCACAGCGAGGAGGGCTGCCGCTGGAGCGGGCTCATCAAGCACCTCCAGGTAGGGGCTGAGAGCGTGGTGGGGGGCAGAGCTGTACCCTGAGGCCTTCTTGTCACCGTCCTTGTGTCCCCCAGGCCCATCTCGGCACCTGTGGCTTCAATGTGATCCCCTGCCCCAACCGGTGCAGCGCCAAACTGAGCCGCCGGGACCTCCCCGAGCACGTCCAGCACGGCTGCCCCAAGCGCAGGGTCAAGTGCGAGTTCTGCGCCAGCGACTTCACCGGGGAGGCCTTCGAGGTGGGCAGGGGGGGGGACACTGTGGGGGACACCGCTGGCCGGGGTGCTGTGGTGGGCATGGCTGTGCTGGGGGTGTTGTGGGGGTGTAGGGGCACCATGGGGACTCAGCCTGGGTATGGGGACACTGCGGGGATGTGGACATGTGGGCTCCTGGTCATTGTGCCCTCTGGCTGTGGGGACATTGTGTGTCCTCGTTGCTGTCAGGGCTGGCTGGTGACACTGTCGTGGTCCCCAGGGCCACCAGGGCACGTGTCCCCAGGAGAGTGTGTACTGTGAGAACAAGTGTGGGGCCCGCATGATGCGGCGCCTGCTGTCCCAGCACGCCCTGGCCGAGTGCCCCAAGCGCACCCAGCCCTGCACCTACTGCTCCAAGGAGTTCGTCTTTGACACCATCCAGGTGAGTTGGAGCACATGGGGACCCTCATCCTGCCAGCTCCCAGCCCCAGCTGACAGCCTCTCTGCCTCCCCAGAACCACCAGTACCAGTGTCCCCGGTACCCCGTGCCGTGCCCCAACCAGTGTGGGACACCCAGCATTGCCCGGGAGGATGTGCCCACCCACCTCAAGGAGAGCTGCAACACTGCCATGCTGCTGTGTCCCTTCAAGGAAGCTGGCTGCAAGCACCGGGTGAGTGTTGTCCCTGAGACCAGCCTGCCCTGGCATCCTTGGGCGCGGGGTGTTGTCCTTACCGTGTCACACACCTCCACACCACTTCTGCCCTGACATCCATCCCATCCCTCATGCTCAGTCCCATCCATGTGGCTCCGTGATCTCACCCCTGTGTTTGCCAGCCAAGTGTCCACCTGCCACCCCAACCAGGTGTCCCTGTGCCCACCCATGTCCCCATGACACCCCTGTGAGAAGGGATGCTCCAATGACATCTCCATGTTATCCCCACGGTACCTTCTCTCCTGTCCCCATGCCGTCCCTGCCACCCTCCTGCTGACGCTCCTGCTGTCCCCACAGTGCCCCAAGCTAGCCATGGGCCGGCACCTGGAGGAGAGCACCAAGACCCACCTGGGCATGGTGTGTGCCCTGGTGAGCCGGCAGCGCCAGGAGATCCTGGAGCTGCGTCGGGACGTGGAGGAGCTGTCGGTGAGCAGCGACGGGACCCTCATCTGGAAAATCGCCGACTACGCCCGCAAGCTGCAGGAGGCCAAAACCCGCAGCAACTACGAGTTCTTCAGCCCCCCGTTCTACACCCACAAGTACGGCTACAAGCTCCAGGTGTCGGCTTTCCTCAACGGCAACGGCAGCGGGGAGAGCAGCCACCTCTCGGTCTACATCCGCGTGCTGCCGGGCGAGTACGACAACCTGCTGGAGTGGCCCTTCTCCTACCGCGTCACCTTCTCCTTGCTGGACCAGAGCGACCCCTCGCTCTCCAAGCCCCAGCACATCACCGAGACCTTCCACCCCGACCCCAACTGGAAAAACTTCCAGAAGCCGGGAGCCTCGCGCAGCTCCCTGGACGAGAGCACCCTGGGCTTCGGCTACCCCAAGTTCATCTCCCACGAGGACATCAGGAAACGCAACTACGTGCGGGACAACGCCATCTTCATCAAAGCCTCGGTGGAGATCCCCCAGAAGATCCTGGCCTGAGCCCCGGAGGGGGACAGGATGTGAGCGGGGTGCCCTCCCAGGGGTGCCCCAGGTGGTGCTGAGCCCCTGCCCGCAGCCGGTGCCCCCGGCGTGGGGACGCTGTGACAGGCAGGGATGGGGCTGCTCGCACCACAGTCCCCCTGGGGCAGCCCCTTCTCAGGTGCCCGGGGGTGCCAGGGGGCTGGGCCCCCTAAGCCCCTCCCCAAGGTGCCCAGCAGCCCCCACCAGCCTCGCTGGGGCACCCTGCAGGACCCCACTGGCCAGAGCCATATTTTGTAAACTGGTGCTCCCCAGGTTGTTATTTATTACCCCGGGCTGGGGCTGCTGCCCCCTCCCCACATTTTTTTCTTTTCAATAAACTTTTCTTGTATTTATTACGGCCGCCTGAAGCTCCTTCCTTTGCCTGAACCTCCTTCCTCTGCCTGCCGGGATGGGCACGGCAGGACCGGGGGATGCTCCTGGGTGCTGGGCACAGGGAGAGCCGGACTGGGGGGCACGGAGGGGGTAATCCCTGCCCCACAGATGGAGCCGGTTAATTCGGTAATCACCGGCAGCGGCGGGGATGTGCCGGGCTGGGGGAGCCCCAGCCCCGGGGGGCTGTTTCCCGGCAGACCCCCCCCCTCTGTGCCATCAGCCCCTCGTTAGCGCTGGGTAATTAACGCCCCCGGCATCCCGAGCAGGGGGTGGGCGATGCTGGGGGGCACTGGGGCAGACTGGGGGGGTCGGGCTGGATCAGGCCCCGTGTCCGTGAGCCGGACCCACCCTCCCGTCACTCCGGCAGCAGAGGGGGGGTCGCTGTCTCTGCAGGATAATCCCACAATTGCATTAGAGCGGCTCCGGTTTAATGCAATTAGCCCCTAATTAGCTGCACCCTGCGGCCCTGGCTGGGCTGGGGAGGGGGGGAGCACTGCCCGGGGGTGTCCCCGTACCTCGTTCCCCCGTACCCCCCAGGAATGTCCTGAGAAGGTCCCAGCCCGGTGTGGCAGCCCGGGGCCCTGGGGAGATGGGCAATGCCCCTGTCCTTGCTGGTACCCAGTATCAGCCTGTGCTGGTGCCAAATTCCTGCCCAAACTGGTGCCCAGTATGAGCCCACTGCCCACAGCCTGTACTGGTGCCCAGTGCCAGCCTATAGTGGTGTCCAGTGCCAGTCCATACTGGCCCACCAAACTGGTGTCTAATGCCAGCCCATTCTGGTGTCCAGTGTCAGCCTGTACTGGTGCCCACACTGGCACCAGTGTCACACCATGCCCGTGCCAAGTGCCAGCCCAGAGTGGTGGCACTTCCAGCCCACACTGGTGACCCATACTAGCCCAGATTGGTGCCCAGTGCCAGCCCAAACTGCTGCCCAGTGCCAGATCATACTGGCACCAGTGCCAGCCCAAACTGGCGACTATTGCCAGTCTATTGCCAGCCCATCCCAGTGCCCAGTTCCAGCCCGTACTGGTGCCCAGTGCCACCCGTGTCCTAATGTCCAGTGCCAACCCACACTGGTGACCTGTGCTGGCCCACACTGGTGCCCTTTTCCAGCCCATCCCAGTGCCCAGTTCAGCCCATCCCAGTGCCCAGTTCCAGCCCATCCCAGTGCCCAGTTCAAGCCCATCCCAATGCCCAGTTCCAGCCCATCCCAGTGCCCGGTTCTGGCCCATCCCAGTGCCCGGTTCCAGCCCATCCCAGTGCCCGGTTCCAGCCCATCCCGGTGCCCGGTTCCGCCCGTCCCGGTGTCCCCGTGTCCCCGTCCCCGCCCGGTGCTCGGCTCAGTGGCGCCGCCTCGTGGGGACAAAGGGGAGGGGAAGATGTTAATAGAAATTTATAGCCTCATAATTTATATAAATGAATAATAATTATCATTATTATTATAATAATGATAATTATTGCGTTAACAAATTGTTGCAATTCGTATTAAATATGCGTTTTATCCTTACACATTTTATGCTTATTTTTTATTTTATAGTTTATATATATTTTTATATATTTAAAAATATTTAAAATTTAATATTTCATATAATCATATATTTATATTATTATATAGAATTGAAAATATCAATAGAATTGCATTACATAAGATTTTAGTATTTTATATTATAGAAATTCTATCTGTATATTTACACATCTTCCATCCTTCATATTTATCATACATTTAATTTCCATTTAATAGCCATTTATAATTCTTGTCCTTATATTTTATATTTTTTCTATTTTACATTTATTACGTACATTTTATTTCTATATTTTCATTTGTGTGTATATATACACACGCCCCCATACACACACAGAGTACAGAGACAGCCCTGTCCCTCTGACCAGCCCACACACAGGGTTTTGGCAACCCTTCATTCCAACCAGTTGCCTTAAAAAAAAAAAATTAAAAAAAATTAAAAATAAATCAAAATTCTTATATAATTTGTGAACTAAAAGTGGGAAGCGGTGCTAGAGGAAGCCTGGGCTGCAGCTCCTGGATGAAAAACACAGCCTTGGGAGCTTCGTTGTCCCTGTCCCCACCTCAGGGACTGTTGGAATCTGTGCTATTGATGATTCCCAGATTGTAGAAAGTCTCTGTCTGTCAGCCCCTCTGCCAAAGCAGAAGCCATAATTCGTCTGTGCTGTTTCAAGGTTGTTTATTCTGTTTATCTCTAACATGTTCTGCTGCCCTGCCGCAGCTCTGTCCTGCAGGGCAGCGTGTGGGGCTCTGCCCTCAGTGGGATGGTACAAACATTAAATACCACAAACTACCTGTGCTGGATTTACAATAACGTGCCAATATCTGTCACCTACGTTGGACAGTGTGTCCCCAGCCTGAACCAACAGAAAAATGCCAACACCACAGTGAAACATGGAGGGCATGAAGAAGGAGAAAAAGGACAAGACACACCCAATTTCCTCCATCTTGTCCCCTTTGAACCCCTAATCTAGAATCCTAAAATTTTACTTTTGCACCCATGTCACACTTAATTATTACTTATATAAAACACTCAGAGCTGGTAATTCATCCTGTAAGATGGAAAACTCTTTTCCATGGACAGAGATCACAGCCAGTGGCTCTGGGGGCTCTGTCCAGGGGGGTTCCTGGATTCCCACATGGGACCAACTCCCAGCTCTGCTGTCCCTGTTGGGGTTGATTTTCCAGCCCCTTTCCAGCCCTGGCTGTGGGATGTGCCGGTGGGTGCTGTACTTTTACCCGGGCACATCTGGAAATGGCAGCCAGATCTTGGAGCACCTCTTAACCTTCAGCGTGGCAGCGATTCCCCGGCACCGCCTGGGCTGCGAGGAAAGCAGGAGGGGGAGATGCTCTCAAATGCTCAAGGAGGAGAGGGAGACAAATCGATTTTTGCTACTAAGTTTAGCCTCAAATATCAAGTTTAAAAATAAACTTCCTGGAAACTTGGTGGTTTGAGGGTTTATTTTAAAGGTTTGTGCCGCCATCTCACTCCCCGCTCTGTTGTCCCACCGTCACTGGGACACTGGAAGGACCTTCAGAAGATGCTCAAATCACAGAGGAAAATCTTATTAAATACCCAAAAAAATCGAGGAAGACCCCACCTGGAGGGGTCTTTGCCTGTGTAAGACCTCCCACCACAGTGGAGATGCCCTAAATAACCTCCAAATTAACCTCTTTGGCATCGTAGACAGGAAGAATTTTTGGGAAAACCACTTCATCTGCTCACACCATACAGCCCTGATTTGTGCTGATTCTTGATGCTTCTTCTTCGAGACAATGAAACCAGACATTGATAGTGTATAGGGAGAAAAATGTGAGAAAAATTTCCTTTGCACATCCTTCATTAAAGACCCATCTGAGCCCCTTCCCTCCCCATTTGCCCCCAGGACTGAGGGGTTTGAGGGCAGTAAAATTGATTTCACAGCAGTTTTTTGGTGCAATCTCACTTCATTCTCTGTACATCTCTCAGGCTTGCAGCCACTCCAGCAGAATCAACAGCCTGTACACAATTGCTTTGAAATTAACTTAAACTAAGCAGATAAAACACTCCAGTAATTTTATTGCAATTTTCCTCTGCTGAACATTGAAGAGCATCCGAAAGGCGGCTCTCGCTGGAGGGTGTCCAATGTATGCTCCTCCAGCAGCTGACCACAATGTGCCACTTTCCTTTGGTTCCTCCACCCTCTGGATCCCCCAGGACCCCACAAGGATTTTTCAGGAATTTTTCAGCTCTGAATTTTCACAGCATCCCCAAGGCTGCTCCTCTCTGAACATCACAAGCTGCTGGAGCTGCTGGAGTTCACAAAGAACATCTGGGCGTTGCCTACCTGGGGGTCAAAATCTTTGGAAGAAAAACCCATTTGGCCCAAAAGGAGGAGTTTTAAAATGCTGGATTTCACTCCAAGCCTTCAGCTTAGCTGTGGCTGCAGGTGATTCCTCGGTGGAGGCAGCAGCTGCTCACACCAAGTCCCTGCTGGATCGTTTTCCACCAGATCCCTGCTCCACGTCCAACTGGCTGCAAAGAGGAGGATAAAGTCTCCTGAAAACTCCTTGCAGAAGAGATTGTTCCTGTTGAGGGGGGTGGATGAAGAAATCAGATCCCAAAGAAGCTTTGGGTCAAAGGAGAAGAGGATCCTGAAGCTCTGATGGAAGGAGTGGCTGCTGTTGGAATTTCCGGATGCTGGAGAGGGATGCAGCAGTGCCTGTGGGCAAACAGCTCCTCCTGCCTCAGCTCAGCCAGGCTAAGCTGCCTGGTTTAGCCCAAATTCCAGGAAAACCATGTGGGAACCAAATGTCCACGGTATTTGGGGAACAGTGGGAACAGCAGGAAAGAGGGATTTTGATGCTCAGGTTTGCAGTGGGATGGGGTTGGAGTTTTGTCCTTCTGAGAGATGGAAGCAAAGATTAAATGAGATGTACAATCCTGGGAGAGGGGAGGAAACCCTGGCAGGTCCCATCTTCTAGAAGGTGACCACAAATGTTACAAATTCCCTTTAAAATTTTGGCAGGACTCAAACCCCCTCTTCCACTCCTTCTCTTATTTTTAACCATTATTTCAGCACCTTTCTCTCTGAGATTCTTTCTCTGTTTTCCCAAACCCTGCCTTTTATTGGAGCAGTCAGCCAGACTCTGCCTGATACATTCCTAGCCCAGAAACCCATGGATACCCTTCCCCAAATTCCCTCTGGGACAAGCACCTACCCTGTGACCCCATGGCCACCTCACACTGAATAAAACCAGCAGAAGGGGCAGAGGGAACAGGTCTCTTTTTTTTTTTTTTATTTTTCACGTGGACAAAATAATAATAATAATAAAGAAAATTCTAATTGGTACCCGTAGCACAGAGGCAGCAGCCTTAATCAGCAGCCTTGTGGCTTAATGAAATACAGCAGCAATTCCCAGTTCTCTCCCCAGTGATCCCCAGCAAACAGCTCTGTTTGGTTTCCACGGGAGCCACCGAGGCCCCCGGAGACATCTGACATGGAAAGCTTAAAGAAAACTCACAAGTGTTTTTTATAAAACATTCACTTTGGGCTGCGACAAACTGGGCTGGTGGTGGCTGAACAGCTCCAAAGCTCCTGCTCCAAACACAGGACACAGATTCCCTGTGGAAGGTTCACAACATGCTCGTGTTTATCCTTCTCAGGATCCTCCTTGTGAGAACCCCGGGATTGATTCAGGGGTTCCATGTGGTGGAAAAGTCTCTCCTCCACCCCGAGCTTCCAAAAAAAACTCCACAGCCTCTTGTTGTTGGGTCTCAAGGCAGTTTATTGCAACTTATCTGAAAGATTGTCTTTGCAGGCTGTGGCTGTTTGGTCAGGAACACTCCTGACACCCTCACTGCCTGCTGTCTTCTCTCTCCCCACCCAGGGCTGCTGCTGTCTTTTATATGATATATTACGTGTTATATGTTTATAGTTTTCCCCCAATACCTACTACCTATGTTACAATGTGCTCTTCTACTCTAAACCAATCTGTGAGTGCCAACATCACCAAGAACATGGAGGTAAGGAACAAGAAGGAGGAAGAACAGGATCAGGCCCACTTTCCTCCATCTTAGAACTCCTGACCCCCCTGTACAAAGTAAAACCCCCCTGTACAGGTGTTAAAACCCCCCTGTACAATACTAAAAAATTTTCCCCTCTAATTTGTAATTACTTTTACTATACCATCCAACCCTCTGTGACCGCTTGTTCCGCCTTCAAAGTTGGTAACTCATTCCATGGCTCAAACTCAAGATCACAGCTGTTTCCAGCTGTCTAAAATGCTGCCAGGGTCTAAAATGCTTCTGAGCAAGGCCTGGAACCTCTGAAAATGTCTGAGGGACATTTTGAGTTCTGACACTCCTAAGGTCCAGCTTGAGGTTCTGAAGTGGTGTGGGGATGGGGAGGGTGAGGAGCTCAGCAAACACCTGAGCTTTACTCATTCCTCAGGAGCAGAGCAGGGATCCAGGACCCAGCAGGGAGCAGAGCCCTGTGCTGGAGTCAGAGGTGGGGAAAGCACTGACCCATGGATGGACAGATGGACAGAAAGGCAAGAGGAGCTGCAGTGTGAGCCCCAAAGGTTGGTGATCACCTACAAGGAGCTCCTGGGAGAGCCCAGGGGGAAGGAACATTCCTGGCCTTTGGGTTCCTCTTAATTCTGCACTGGGCAGAGAGAAAAAACCACGGGAGGTTTTTCCACGTTTTTCCACAGCTCCTACCACACAAGGCACCACAAGGCTCTTCCCTCCCTCACCCCGGTGACAGTGCCACTGCCAGACCCCACCCTGGGCACCCACACCCCGATCCAACCTTTGCTCCCAACACCCCACCAGGGCAGGATGGAGAGCCCATCACAACAGGGCTGCTGCAGAGCTGAAAAGGGTTGGTTCGAAGAAAAATCTCACTCCCAGACCAAAAGGAAAGGTTTCAGTATATTTTAATAGTAAAATGATTTGTATTTTTTTCAAGCAATGTCCCACCTGGATGAGTCTCAGCAGGATTTTTGCTTCCCGGTCCTGCTGTACCGGGGCAAAGCCTCGGAGCTCGTGGCTGTACCTGTGCAGAACAGTCCCCAAAAACTCACAGCGTGCTGCCAACACCACCAAACACCTCCCAGGCAACCACCACCACAGCACAGGACTCTGCTCAGGCTCTCGGGAGAAGAGCAGGAGTTAAAAATTAGCTTTTAGTAACAGTCTGGGTTAAGATTTGGAGCAGGCTACGGAACAGAGGAGAGGCCAAGGTTTTATTGAGTAAAAAGGAGCAGAACACCTTACAGTGACTGACTGGGCAGGGAGGGGTGAGGTCAGAGCACAGCCCTCGCTGGGGTTGGGTTTGGGACAGGGAACACAACGGGGTGACTGTGGGGAAGCAGCTTCAGACTCGAACCCTGGCTCCAACAGAATGGATTCAGAAAAATATTGCATGAAAAGCCTCAGGATTTTCGTTCTTTCATAGATGTATATTTACCAGTTTTCACAAAGACTGCAGGAATACGATTATAAACAATAAATTAGGACTTCATGTTGCTATCATTTGGCATAACACAATCAGGCAATTTTTCCTTTTTTTTTTAAATATAAGGCAACACAAGCCAACACATAATTTAATCCGTCTTTAGTCAAATTGCTTAACTTTGCTCAGGAGTTACCACTAAAGAACGGGTTATAGTACACTTAAAAGAATTTAAATAATGACATGATATAAGTGTACTAACTTACGCAAGGAGTCAGAAACGTACTCTGCTAAGCTTTGAAACCTAAATATTTGTTACAGCCCAGGACTACACATTCTAAATTAAAAAAATACAAATAAATGTTTTCTAATTTTCCCATTTACGAAAAACTTTTAAGAATCTCTAGCCAACTATGACGTCACTTCAAAACTTTTTTTTTAATTTTTTTTTTTTAAATTTTGTATGATGTCTTTAAGATTTTTTTTTAATCCATGCTCATTAAGGAAAGTTCAAGGAGCAAATACTTAAGGCTTTGTTTTTCCAAGGGCTGTGAGGGAGGCCAGTGGATGGCAGAGGCCAGTGGGTTCACCCATACACAATGCTACTCAAACCCACACTACCAGGCGACATTCATACAGAAATATTACACTTAAAAGTTACAGTGTAGAGCAATATTTTTTAGCCAGTGTACATAGAAAGAATCAATGCATTTATTTTTTTAAACTTTTTCTTCTTTTTTTTTTTTTTAATTTCCAAACTTGATTGTGATCATTATGTTCAAGTATTAGTCTCGTTAACAGAGATGAGGAATTTTCTACTTACAATAAATTCGGCTGTTAGAAAGGAAAGGGATGTTTTGGTACACAGAGAACAAGATGCTGAGGTTACCCAGTTAGTGTCCTACAGTCACTGACTCAACTGGCTGCTGGAAGTGACGTGGGGAGGGAACAGAAGGAGTTAGGCACCGAGACCCTGGGAAAAAGGGATGTTATAAACAGCTTTGCTAATTCCCAGGGAGAAGAATTGTTCCATTAAATCCGCTGGGGTGTTTTGATGGAGAGGAACAGGGGACTGTCAATCCCACAGTGGCTTGTGAGAGGAGCTTTGATTCAGACCAACGGCCTCCCATCGGGGATGGGCTGAGCTGCATCTCCTCACCCTGACAGTAATTCCAGCTTCCAGAGAAGTGGCTGAACCCTTTTTGGAGTTGTCAGTGGGTCTGGATTCCCTTCACACGAGGCTGGCCAGACTCCTAGCAGCGAGGGATTCAGACAACGTGAGCTTTGGGGCTGCTGGAAGGGCAGTGGGGAGGGGGAACATGAAGAAAGGCAGCTCCCTGTGGCTGCCTTCATCCCAAACCTGCCATTCCCCTCCTCGTACCCTGTCCAGAAACAGAAAGAGTCAGAAAAATCGGCCAGAGACTTTTGACTTTGGACAAAATCTAAATGATAAACATGGGCAAGAAACAGCTGAAAAGCTTCTCCCTCTATTAAAGCCTAAATACATACCCCTAGCTGGCTCTTTTTCAATTACACAGGCCTCTAGACAGTGCAAATGGTCAATGTTTAATGCATTAATGAAATGGGCTTTTGAGTTGAAAACAAGCCCTACTCCCTGACAAAATTCTGTTGCTCTTAATCTTGTGAGGAAATTGAGATGGAAATGGAAGCAGCTACACTACCTCGCTCTCGCTGGAGCGCAGATGTGGCTGCAAAACCCTGCAGCAACTCAACCTCAGTCCAGCGAGGAGCTGCTCAGCAGAAGGCAAAAAAACAAAGCTGCACAAAGGGAGACTCTGCAGTGAGGAAACAGCTGTGGCGTGAAGTAGTGTAATGAAATTCTTTGACACAAAAGGCATGTTAAATATTTGATGCATAAAGGAGAGAGATAACATGTAAGCAAAGCTCTTTAAATATACAGTATGTCTTCTTCCAATGGGTACTATAATGATCACACAAGTTTGCAAGTTAAAAATGCCTTGCTTATTAATTAAAATTAAGACTAAAACCTATAATTTTTTTTTTTTGTCTGTGAAAGTGACTGCAGCCTATCTATACCCTGGGTGTTGAATATGAAGATTTCGACTATCGGTTGGTTCAGGTGCTCGGTTCATGGGAGGCCGATGGACTTTTCCCAGCACGGCCATGCTCTGGTCTCGGAAGCAGGACTGCTGGAAGTCCCCACTTAGGTAATCCATGGTCTGCATCACATTATTCTGGCTGGATGGGCCAGCTCCAGCTCTGTAATGAGTTCCTCCTGCACAATCCAGCGTCGCTCCTGCTGGCTGTCCCCCATGGAAAGGCATGGTGAGGTCCTGGGACCCAGAGCTGTCACTGTTGGGCGTGGGCAGAATGTTATTCCAGAGGGGCTGGAAATAGTGCCCATTGGTATATGGCAAAGGTCCCTGCAACCCGTTCACAGGTGGAGAAGGCGTAGGCTTCTCGATGGGGGGCTTCAAGCTGAAGGACTGGCCCATGCACAGTTCTTGAGGGTAGTTGGAAGTTTTGCCAGGGAAATTCTGCCCTGCAATCTCTCTCTGAGGGTGCTTCCCTGCGAGTCCAGCAGGCCCAGCAGCATCCCCACACATTTGCTGCAGATGTGCAAGCTGGTGCTGGTTCCACGCAACCGATTTGATTTCGTTCTGGTAGGCGGGTGGCACCCTGTTAATATTGACCATGGGCACATTAACAGAGGCAGGAGGAATAGCAGCAGCAGCATGGTCGACAGGGTTTACTACACAGGAAGGCATGGGTGTAGGGACATTGTGAGTAGATACCCTGGTACTTGCATTGATAAGCAGGTTGCGACTTATAGGGCTGGGGTTTGCAATCTGTCCCTCACACACTGAGGTAGTGCTAATGCCAGCTCTGGCCTGGCAGAACTGGTTAATCTGGTGCACAATGCTGCTCAGGTCCGGTGGCTGGTTCTGCTGCAGGGTGGCAGCCATAGAGAGGGGAATGGTTGAGGTAGACACGGTCACATTCGGCGGCGCGTCTGCGTCCGGCATCTTTCTGCCTCCATGTAAACCCGGCTGCAGCAGCGGATTCGGGGGGTGCTGCAGGCTCTGGTGTGCCATGGTCTGAGGGTGCTGCAAGCCCTGCGGCTGCTGCATGTTCTGCGGGTGCGGCAGCGCCTGCGGGATCCCCTGAGGGTGCGGTAAGCTGGGTGGTGGCTGTGGAATACCCTGAGGGTGCTGCGGGATGCTCTGGGGGTGCGGCAAAGTCTGTGCATGCTGGAGAGCCTGCTGGCGAGCGAGCGCCTGGGGGTGGGATAAAGTGCTTGGTGCAACGTAGGGCGTGGAGGGGGGGTTCATCATCGCCTCCGGCAGCAGGCGCGCGCGCGTCCCGTCAAAGTCCTTGATGATTCCTTTCGCTGGGGATTTGACTATGGCCAGCAGGCCCGTTTTCGTGGTGGCCTGAGACGGGTAGGGGCTGTACCTCTGGCCCGAAGTATCGAGTCCGTTCACAGTACGGCGTATGTGTTTCCTCTGGGGAACCTTGACGCTGTTCGGAAAGATTTTTATAGTCAGTGGATTGTTGGCGACCTTCTTAGCATAAGCATCCAATTCTGCTGGGGTAGGATACTGTGCAGATCTCATTTTCTGTGTAGTGTCCCCTGCGGAGAAAGGAAATTGGTCAGTTCTGGTAAGCAAGGGATCAACCCCAGGGCAAGACAGTCACACAACAAGGGTAGAAAATCTCCAAGGATTCAAGAGGCACAGAAACCTCACCCTGCCAGACCAGTGGGTTGTGTAGCAGATGCCTCATTCCCTTTATTACCTGGTGACCAACACAAGCCCTAGTTCAGCTTAAGGCAAGACCTGCCCAGGGGAGCAAAACAAAACCACGCTCTCATCAGAGTGTGTTTGCAGTTGGACAAAAACAGGTAACGTGTTATAAACATCAGATTGTCTCCAGCTGAAATATTCCTCACAGCTTGCAGTGGTGGGCTGGTTTTTATTCTCTTAATTTAAGCTGCCTCCCCCTCGCTCTTCAAACCATTCACAGTATTTTTACCATGGAATTCAAAATCAGAAAGATATGAATTAAACATGAAGCCCCTGTGAATCCTGAGGTGGAAACCATACTGTGGCAGGCTGACCCTGGCTGGGCACCAGGCGCCCTCAAAGCTGCTCTGTCACTCCCTTCCTCAGCTGGGCATGGAAGAAGAAACACAGGGTCAGAATAAGGAAGGGGAGATACCACTCACCAACTGCTGTCGTGGGCAGAACAGACTTGGGGAAATTAGGTTAATTTATTACCAATACTATCAGAGTAGGGTAATGAGAAATAAAAACCTCTTCCTTCCACCCCTCCCTTCTTCCCGGGCTCAGCTTCACTCCTGACTTTCTCCACCTCCACAGCACAGGGAGATGGACACAGCTGCCTCACCATGGTTTTCCCCATGGGTTGCATGGGAATCTCCGCTCCAGTGCCTGGAGCACCTTCTCCCCCTCCTTCTGCAGTGCCCTGGGGGTCTGTGCAGAGCTGTTCCTCTCACGTATTCTCACTCTTCTCTCCAGCTGCAGCTGTGCAGGTTTTCCCTCCTTCTTTAATCTGTTGTTCCAGTGGTGTGTCCAACCTGGAGCCAGCTGGCATTGGCTCCATCAGGCATGGGGGAAGTTTCTAAGCAGCTCCTGCATCCCCTCCTCCACTACCAAATCCTTGCCTTGAAAACCTGTACACATCAAAGCTTCAGCTCAAGCCTCCATTTACACCCCACTCCTTTCCTGGGTGCTGACATCTGAAAGCACTGAGTGTCTTTCTGTGCATTAGGAAGCTCTTGTCAGCCCAAACTCAGCAAATTGAAGGAGGCTGATTATTTTATGGCCTGCAATTATTTCTTCAGCTGACTTTTCAAGGTGGCACCTTGCTAAGGACAACATCCCCACATCACATGGCAAAATGATGTGATTATCTCACAGGATTAAAAACATGCTACTCCCCAGAGAGAGACAAAAGCCTTCTGGAGACAGAGGTGTGGTTTCACTTCCTCTGATTTACCAGATACCTACCTGGCTCACAAGCTCCGACTGCTTCTGCAAAGAACTTCAGAAATCTAGGGAGATGTGTGCCTCTTGCCATAATCACATTCCAAGCAGAGAGTTGGGCTGTTTCCCACCACAGCTCTGCTGCCTGACTCCTATGGGACTCCTGCTGATTTTATAATCTTCAAATAATGGCTTGAAGCTTTGACAATCCAATTTAGCTTTTGCTTGATTTTCCCTCCCTCTTACCTTGCAAACATTTCACTGGAAAAATATGTCCCTCCTTCTTCCTAAAATTTTCAGCATCCCTGTGCTATTTGCTGTGCTGAGAGAACAGGGAATGTGGCAGCCACCCAAGAATACCCCAGCCCCATATCTAGCCCTCTGACCCAAGGAAATTTAATGCTCCAGCAAAGAGCTTTCTGCTCCCAGGCAAACAGCCCTTCCTCTTGAAAATCTACCTCTGATTCTTTCAAGCAAATTGCCTCCAAAAGATGAGTACCAGCCACTTCTCTCTTTGCATCCTGCAGCTTCCTGTTGTCACGGGTGAGGGAGAGCAGCTCTGCTTTAAGAGCTCTCACTTTCAGAAAAGAAAGGTCAGAAAATGGAAAACTGAATGGATACCAAAAGAAAGGTTAATTATGGAAGTATTAAAAATATTTTTTTGTGAAATGCTTTACGAGCAGTTTTGTCTCCCATCTCTAGCACAGTTCGTACCACGGCGCCAGTTATACCTGTACTCCCTGTGCTGTCCAGACACTGGCACATATCCCTTTCTCTTAATCAAAGGAAATATTAACCCAAACATCTCTCTGTGCACATCCCTGTACCTGTCTCTGCAGGCAGGTGGTTTATATCTGCCCTTTTGAGCAGGCTGCTGTGCTCCTAACGGAGAGAGCCTGCAAATGGCATTTGCCACTACTGCCTTGCCTCAAAAGCCAAGGCCTTAGTGAACTCCCAACCTTTATTTTTAGCACTGCCCACGCTCATTAAGGTCTGTTTCTTCCCCAAGACATGACCCTGGCAACCCTCCATGAACCAGAGAAGAACCAAAGGACAAAGGACCCCATACCTGTCTGTGTTATGGTTTATGTTATGCTTGCAGACACTGTCACATTCTATTTTCAGATTAAAAATCAAGGAGATACTTTAAAACACCTTTGCCATCAAGATTTCCCAGCCTGGTTTACATTTCTATAGGCAAACCTGAAAATTAAATATAAACACTGAACAGACACACTGAGTATTTTTTTATCCAATCATCTGATTTTCTGTTACATAGAAATTCCAGGAAGCAGATAAAACATGGATGTTTGACCAGGCTGCAGCCATCAGTCAGTCAGACACACCTCTACTCCCAAACCTGGAAGAACTCCTTCCTCTGAGAGAAAACAACCCCTCGGTTAAACTTAAATGACACCCTAGCATCAAGTCTGGCATCCTACCAAAGGCAAACCACCTCTTAAATCCCTTGGATGGGAACTTCTGAACCCAACCACATTGCAAACAGCACCTGGTGTATGTACAGGTAAGATGATGCTCCCTTTACTCCAGGCTAACTCAGCCATGTCACTCATGCCTGAAGGTGATGTGTATCTGAGTGCCCCAAAGTGCTTTGCTAGTAGCTCCAAAGGCAAGTTTCCATGACTGTAGTAATTAAGACAGTAAAATATTAGAAGGAAGGCATTACATGGTGAGCAAGAATCTGAATATCCCATACAATACCCTACAAACCAATAAAGAACAATTAGTTCTGGTAACTAAGTGAATGGAAAACATGCTAGAATACTCTGAAAGAAAATGCTGGTATTGGAAGAGCATCATTTGTGTGCAAGAGCAAGAATTCCAGATCAGGCCATAATAAAATGATGAGGCAACAGCAGAGGAAGAAGCTTCATTAGGAAAACAATGGAATGAGCTCCAGGAAGCTCCCTAATGGTGAATGCAAGGCAGAATACTTTTATTGAAAAGTAATTATTTAATGTATTTTATAAGGCAAAGCTGTGCATATGAGCAATTACCCCAATAAACTGGTGAGCTGCAAGTTCACAACTCCTGCTAATCCCGTGGCAACCGATTCCTCTGGTCACACTCCTGGTCTCACCACTGGAGCTATTTTTGTCATGGAATGAGACAGATTTCCCTGCCTCACCTCAGCACTAATGGAACATCTTTTAAGTGCATTTCACATTAAGACTTTAAAACCCACTGCTTCTAAAAGCTGCCTATAGTTAAATTTTCATTATCATTAAACAAAATACAAACAGGCCTTCAGGATTGCTACCCTAATGAGAGCTCCTGCACTGTGACAAGCCAGAACCAGCTGTGTCCACCTTGCACTTGATTTTGCACCATTGTCACAGAAAAATTACCATTTTTTCTCCCCTTAAGGTTTTGCACTGCTGCTATGTCCAACAGCAGCTGCAGACACATCTTGAACAATCTTACCTCAAATATCCCAGTTGACCAGTCAGGTTTATACTAGAATCACTGGGAGCAAGGAGAGAATATCAATACTGGCCCAGTGAGAAATCCCTTGTGTTGAAAAGGAATTCCAGGATTAGCCTGAACTCAGGCTGGAATTCAACAAAAAATACTGAAATTGGAAGTCTTTTAGTCATCAGTTTCTAAAGGAAAAAATATGTGCATGCTAATCTACCAAACTCCTACTGCACGGACCACTTCTAAAAACAAGCCCCTTATTAGAGAGTGAATATGGAAAAAAAAGGTAATTGAGCTAATATGGGTTTTTAAGCACTAATAAAAAGCCTGTTCTAGAAAACTACACTTAAAAATTATTAATACAAACACTGTAAGTCTGAAGAAAGGCAATCCTGTGGAATTCTGTACCTTTTATAAAAGCAACAGCACTATTATTACAGCCTGCCTTCACCCCCCATCAAAAGTCTCAAGTCACCGTTCATTAAAAAATGCTCATTAACTCAGCTCTGCCCTGGCCAGGGGCTGGGCTACTCATGCATCTCCAGCAGAAGAGAAATGCACCAATTAATCGTGCCCACATCTACAGCGAGGTCTGTACCAGCAGCCTCATCTTCCAGAAAAACAGAACAAACCCAACAGCTGAGCATTACCACTGCCAGCCCGTGCCTGCCAGCTACTTTATGTCCTAAATTCTTTGAAATGCAGTTCCCAAAGCTCTTCACTAAGCAGGACACAGCAATGCTTTCAGCACATGGGTCTGCAAATTTCCAAGAAACAGCATCAGGTACCATCAGGTGAGGAAAACTGCCCAACATACCAGCATGTTGCCTTGTAAAGCTGCAATTAGCAAATACCTGATTTATGCACAGCTGCCCTCACATGAACCTCAACATTCTGCTTTCAGAACTAAGCTCTGACAAAGAAATCTCACGCAATGCACAGACCTGGGCACACCCTCACCCCACAGGCTGTCAGCAACGCTCACACTGGAAATAGAAACAAGAAAGGAGGGGATGCCCGGTCTGATGCCATCACCAGTCATTTGGTGAGTGAAGATTTTCTTTGTTGCTGAGTGATTTTACAATTACCAAGCCCATGGAGTCAGCAGAAGTGCTGTGGGGGAGCTCAGGTGTGTATGTGAACCTTGTCAGTCACTTCTGGCAGGAGCACAACCATGAGCAGGTCACTCTTTAGTGCAAAATTATCTTCCCTATTTATTTTCTGTAGCATCACAAGCCTCAATGTATGAACAATTTAGCTAAAAGTGGACTGTAAACCACTTGGGTTTCAAAAGCAATGAGTGCATCAGCAAACTGAGATCTCCCAATGCACATTTTGAACACAAGAGACAGATCACAGCCCGAAGAACCAAATACACAGACCTTACACAGAATCCTGGCATTTCTGAAATTTCAGCTGAACAATCAGTGTGCTACTTCAGTGATAAAGAGGAGAGACGGAGTAAGAGTTAAAAAAACCTCTAGTCTGTAAACTTACACTCCCAAGCACAAGTTGTTCTTAAAAATACCAGTACAACCATGAAAAAAAAAAATGACTGAAGTTATCAAAAAAGAATTATCAGAGCACTCTGCAGACATATTTTCAGAGGCACTAAAGAGACATCAGAAAGAAGATGGAAACTTTGAACTTTAGTAATCTGGGCTAGCTCACTAATATTTGTAGTATAAGCCCCAGGTATGTAGAGCAAGAGCTGCTGACCTCAAAAGGTTTGCATTAGACTGATCTAACTTTTATTGGTGTCTACAAGTAATTGCACGAAGGGAAGCGAAAAAGACTGAGGAAAAAGTTGTGCTGAGTAGCAAATCAGCTGGCACACTTTTAGCACAAAATCTTTTCAGCAGAGAGGCACGAATCTCACAGGAACCTCACTTGCTGCATCCTGCTGTGTTTAAAATTAACCTTTGCAGAGCCAGGAACAGAGGAGCTGCACACATGTGAACCTCTACAGCCATTTCTCAGAGCCTTTATTGACAGATGCCTTGAAGGCATAACAAAAGAAAGACTCTACATTAAACAGTTTTTCCACTGTATCCTAAATGTTTATGTCACAGCGGTACCAGAGCCAGATTTAACAGTTAACCACATCCTGCAGACAAAACATCACTCACATTTCTGAAGTCCAGTGTTCATCTGCGTGTAAGAAAGAAGCTGAAAGGAGAGGTCGCCTGGTCTTGGCAGACAGGCCAGCATGGCAGACAGGCACTAACACAACATGGGGCATTCACTCCTCTGCACACTGCAACAACAGAGAGACAATTCAAAGTTATAATACAAGGAGGAACAGAGAAAAGAAAGCGGCCAAGAGCCATCCCTGGGTGAAGGCCTGACCAAGCACAGATGCGCAACCGCTGCTCCAGTCCTGACTGCATCTCCTAACGGCAACGGAAATACTTCAAGAACTGGGTCATCTGCAGGGTTAAAACCAAAATAGCTGCCTCTCTCTCCTCTGCTGCTTGACACACAGAGAATAATCCATAGCTCTGTCCTCACATTTCAAAGGTGGTTGTTATGAATGGTAAAGAAACCACCATCACTCATTTCACTGTGTTGAAATGCACTGGTATCCACCAAGGCGACTTCTCTGGAGAAACCCTGTCAACTGCTCTTTCACACTTAACAAAAAGGCATGGCATGCATAAATTGGAGGCAAAATATGCAGCACACTGCCTTGTGGCAAGATTAAGCTGCATGCTACGGCTTGTAATTTCTGTGGTCCATTAGGCTGAAAGATGAATGGCTACAACTTCCTTCATTTCAGCAGAGACTTGCTAACCTGAGCTGCTGTGGGGCAGGTAACAGCAAGATGTGCAGAAAGGGGCTGCAGAGGTGCCACCATCTTCTTCTGTTTGGTCCAGCATTTAAGAAATCAAACCTCAAAAAGCTCTTTGTATATAAATGTGGCACAACTCCCCTCAAATCCCACCACTGCTGTGCAAAGAGGGATACCAGCAATAAGGCTAACTGGGGCTCAAAGTGTCCAATGTTAGTAGAATTATAGAGATTTAAGCTGCAACAAGATTTCTAGAGGCCATCTGGTCCAAGTCCCTGCCCAAATCCTCCTGGCTGCAGCACTTTAGAAAGTTCTGGGAAACAGGGTGACAGAACCAAGCTGGAGAAATCAGTGGATTTTTTTCTCTTTATCCAGATGTCCACAAGCTTCAGTGCTGCTATACAGAGAAAAACACCTAAGGAGCAGTTAGAAAGGCTTTGGGACTTGTTATATGAGCTCCAAAACATGGGAAGAGTTGGAGGATTCAAGACTTGTAAACTGATTTAATTTTAGTCATTGTTTCACAAACCCCAGTTAAAACAACTGAGAAAGAATTCAAAGATCAAAATGGGGCGGGGGGGAAGGAGAAAGTTCGAGCCCAGACATGAGAAGCCACATCTGCCAAAACCTCTAAGAGGCCACTTCTGCAAGAGTCTTACTGCTGAGATGGCACAAACAATGCGATGACAGCGATGTGACACTGTCAGCACTGCCACCTTCATGCTCCAGAAACCTCCAGCAGCAGATTTCTGCAGAGACTTTGAAAGACTTGAATGCAAAACCTCACCTCAGACCACCAGCACAGGTCAGACTGCCCATGGAGGGCTGGCACCAATGGAGTGAGCAGCGTGGACTCGAAGCCTTCCTGCAGCCCAGCAATTACTCACTGTGTACAGCTCATTAACTCCATGTTTATGCATTTCCTCAGCTCAACACGCAAAGGTTGATTAAACCAACAGCCAAGAAATCTCATACAAATATTAATTTATGAGAGCTTCTGCATCTTCACTGAGTGAGTGCTGTCCAAAGCTGACCGAAGTGTGGCTGAGTGAGACTGCTGGGTGCCACTGTGACTAACAAAAGTAGTTTTGGGCACTGAATGGCAGTCTGACAATCCAGGCTGTTGTCCACTCACCCTTCCCACGCAGAATAACACAGACCTGGTGCTGTGAGAAACACACACAGCACCTCACCAAGGTGCAGGGCTGACAGCACAACCACCAACAGAGCACATTTGTATCCTTCTCCCCTTAAATCCTAGGAGACAGCAACAATCTGCGCTGCTCAAAGTCCAGATATGTAAAACCTGGTAAAATAAACCTAAACCCGGATTTTCTTCCGATTCTCTGAAGGAGATGGAATTCTTGGAGTCTTTCAGAAACGATGACTGAAGACCTGTCACATCCACAACATCAAGGAATTGCTTGAGGAACTGAAAAGTTGCTCAGCCTTTATAGACGAGATTCAGTCGTGACTGTGGGTACACAACATTCAGTGAAACTTTCCAAACAGCCTGTGGGCAGCAGTTCCCCATCCCAAATCATGCCCAGCAAGACCAAAAAGACAAAACAAGAATCCAGCTCCTTTTAATCAGAAGACAAAACCACTGTGAGTTGTCAGAGCTTTACCTGAGTAAGCAACAGAAACACCCACAGTCAGCAAGAAAAAAATAATAATTCTATTTTCCTTTTTTCCTCATTTCATCAACTTCAGAAGGCTGGCACAAACAAGACCTATTTCTCAGTGAAAAGCAGACAAACAAAATTAAGAGCCTTCACTGTAGACAGAAAAACAGATCACACTATTCCCATATTCATCTGAGCATACACCTTTTACTCCAATAACGTTTGACACCAACCAAGGATTCACTTCCCATGCCTGCAGGCCCAAAGGAGCTTGGTGCCTAAAACATTATTTAATTGATGGCAAGTTTGTGTGCAGCCCTGAAAGAGCACAGCCGTGCTCTGACTGAGGGAGCAGCATTTCTGGCAGCAAGATGAGGGGAGGGTTTGCTCACCTGCTCCATCATTAACGCTCATTAGAGCCTGAACTGTGAGAAAGCCTCTTGCTGAAGTGCCCCAGCGAGGTGCACACAGCAATAAACAGGATAATGGCACATTAGGAGAGAGAACAAGTGATTAGGAGTGGTCACAGCATTCACCTCGGAATAGCCAGGCTCCTGCTACATGACAGCAGTGCTTCCTTGAAGGTCAAAACATGTATTTACAGAGGCTTTAGCTCCAGTATGGAGAGCAATGTTTTAGAGAGAGCTGTAAAGGCAAGTTGTTCCTGCAGGCAGATAATCATTTCAGGTAATGCCAAAGGTTCGTAAAAGACTGGGGTGGCAATAATAATTTTAAAGGAAATACTGGACTTAGAAGAAATAATCTGAAGCGGAAGCCTAAAATCGCTCTTTTAGCTTGATTTGCAGTAAACAAATTGGTGACATCTAGGTCACTGCTGAGCATTAGAAAAAGAAATTCAGACTTGTATAGAAGTGCTAACCGTAACTCCATAGCTGAATTTCTTATTATAATTAAAATTCTGCTTCAGTTTTCTTCTCTATGAAATCAATACCGGTTTTCATAATCGAGATCTCAGTATTTAAAAACAAATGCATTTGAAATATCTTGGCAAGCACCCCATTTATTTTTTCTAGTTAGAAATTAATTAACATTTATTCCCTTTGAGATACTCAGCACCTGACTACTACTTTCTGACCTGACTCTTCCCCAGCATGAGCTGGCATGGAGAACTCCAACTCACCAGCAGCTGAATTGAACTGAAGTCCCTGGCATGGGCTGTATTTGGGATTGAGGTGAGCACTACTGCCTGCCTCAGGATTGCAGCATCAGCCCCTCCTGCTTGGGTTTATTCCTTCTAATTAATCCAGAGTGGGAGATGAACTGAATTTGGCACATCAGGACTTCTCATCTGGCTCCATGGCGACTTGTGTGGGCACTAGCACCTGCAAAGCTCCAAGCCCTCCAAGAATGAATGCTGTGCTACTGGGGGAACTGGAATGGAGAGGGTTTTGCTGAACCAGGGTCAGTCACACTGTCATCTGAACCAGTCAGCTGCAAACTGGAGAGTGATCTCGCCAGTAGGCTGTGGCACCCAGCCATGGAGGGCTGTGAACCATGAAAACTTCAGGTTTTAAAATGCATTTTAAACAGTTTCTGTACACTGGCAAATGCAGCACAACGAGCTCTGTCTTGAAAATATATATATATAAAAAGATAAAGCATATCTCTAGAGGAAAACAATCATTAGATTGGAATAAATAAATAAATACCCCTCTTTGAAGTGATTTTAATCTAATCTGGCTGCGGGATATAATCTTAACAGCACACGTACTGCAGGATGCTCCACAAAATAGCAGGTTTAGACATGTGAACAGATTTTTTTTCTCCTAAGATTTATTAATAATTAAATCAAAGCATGTTAAGCTTAAGAGGGATTTGCAGTGCTTGGGATTTGGGGGTAATTGGCACATCTTCACAATGACTATTACCTTCAGCCTTACTTGCACATCAGGATGCTTTTTGGTTCAGGCAGCACACTGTCCCCTGTCACCACAAGGCTCACCAGGATGGAAGAACCCACTGCCCAGGGACACTCTTGCAGAACTAGGAGCCAGTTCCAGTAGAACTTATCACAATACTGCCTTTCTTGACTTAAAAATTTATCATTTTTTGAATTATATGCAACATTTAGTATTTATTGCCTCTGTGTTTCTCAGACCAGGCAGTACTTTTACAACCTAGAGTAAAATCTAGATGTAAAGCAACAACTAGGAAATTTCTAACACGATTTTATCTTCACATAAATGGACCACATAAACAGTTATTGCCAAGTTTTTAGATATGCCAGCCTCTGAAGCTCCTGAGAGGCCTTACAGGGTGAGAACACAAAGGAAACAACTCCCTACAAACCACTTCTGGCCACTGAAACATGGGAAACTGAGCTGGTTTAGAGGAAAGCAAGCTGGTAAAGTCTAAAGTTAGGTTCCTGAAAGTAAACACACATGTTTGAAATTCCATTATTAACTGTGGGCTTGTTCATAAACCCCGAGGCCAGGAGGAAGCGGGGAGCATCCACCCACACACAAAAGAAAAATCTCCAAACTATTCCAAGTTTCCAGCACCCTGGGGTCCCGAAAGCCTCTGTGTGAGGGTTGTTAAAGGCTTGTGGCTGCTATGCTTTGCTCCTCCTCTGCTCTTCAGTCCCAAGGTAGTTCCATCGAGTTCCATATCCACCGTGAAGTTCCATATCCACCGTGAAGTTCCAGAGCCATCGGCGGGACTCACGGCAACCCCCCGAGCGCACTCAGCACATGCCAAGTTCAGAACACATCAATGCTGCAGGCAACAACAAAAACTAACCCAGGCTGTGAAGTTTCTTTGGTACAAATGTCTGCAAGAGCTTGCCAGGAAACGTAATTGAATCCGGGCCAATTTTCATGCTCCGAGGGAAACTCAGTGTCTCATTTACCCCCTGGCAGGCTGCTCAACACCAAGGAGAATAATTCCTATTTCCTCTCCCAAAGTAACCTAAAATGTAGGGGTTTCAGAGACTTGTTCATGTCAACGGCACACACTGAACCCTCCTGCCAACCTCAGCATTCAATCAACTCCTTCCAGGCAGCCATGCTTTGCTTGACAATGTCTAGACCCATCCTGCAGGCTTCCTGCCTTTTTCCAGCTCTAAACTGCCCTTTATTCTTGGGCACCTACCAGAATGGCCCCTTCCCAGGACTGCTGAAGAGCCAGAGATAAATCTTAGCGTTTCCTGGAAGAAAATGACCAACTAGCACTGTATTCATCACTGGCTGGTATCACATCCTCTTAATGCTTTATAAATGGAAAAGTGCGAAACAGTGGGCAGACAAGTTGCCCTCTGAAATGGCAATAAATCACAATAGCATCGAGTGGACTTGGGGATAAATAAATGGGAAACTGAACAAAAGAAAGTGGCCTTTTGTAGCACAGAGAGTGCACTGTCAGCACCTGCCAGCACAGGACCTTTGGCTTTCTACATTCAGGTGGACCTTTTGTGGAGACCTCGTAACAGTTTCGATCAAAATAAATTTTTGCTTCTTGCCATTTAATTAACTATGATTTTGCTTGTAAACCATGTCACCTTTTAGGCTGACCTCCATTTATAATGTTACTCAGGCAACAAAATTAGCTTGCTGGGGAAGGCAGGGAGAATTTAAATGCTGCCATAGCACAGCTCTGCTCCTCTCTCTGAGCTGGGATGGCAACGCCCAACAGGGAAGAAAAGGAAGCAGCTTTGGGATAACAGCACCTAAATGGAATATTGCTCATATCACACTCCTCATGCCCAAGGGCTACTACTGAAGGCTTCTAGGTGAGCAATTTGGAACAGGATGCAGTGCACTAAAAAAAGCCAAGGAGGCGGCTCTCAGCTTCAGGTATTGCCACGTGTGACATCAGCTCCATCAAATTCACTCCTCGGATAAAGCAGCAGCCAGCTCAAGGTTATGATCTTTGAGTTTAAAAAGCCTTTTTTTAGGTCAGTCCCAAGAGATTATTTTAAAACACAGTACTACGCATCTGCCAAGGAGTAGAACAGTTGGCTTTAATTGTAAGATGGATTTTTACATAGCTTCTGACCTTTCATCTAATTGAGGCCTGAAGAAGAAAAAAAAGAGAAAAAGCTATACGTCATTTCAGTTATTAAAATCCATCAAGCTCAGACTTTAGCCTTGGGATAACCACAGCCAAAAAATTGACTTGCAAGTAATTATCACTGCTATCTGCAATAAAAGTTAATTGGACATAATTGAACTAAAGCCCTAATCTGAATGAAGCTGTTGCTGGCAAGAAGCCTGCTCCTGCCTGCACTCTGCAAATGGAACTGCTAGCAGGAAAATGGACAAACACGAGGCTGCTTTACAATCTGCCCACTGAAAATCAGAGCAGTCCTGCAAACAGCTCCTTAGCTGGGCCAAGATAAAGCCATTATGAGGGCCTGTCCTCACCAAACACACCCTTCAACTACACCCAAACAGGGCGATGGCACAGAGTTTCAAAAAACAAGTTTCAGTTTTATAGACCTCTTAATTCCAGGCACTGAAACACAAGATTCACGTCACCAGACACCGGTTTTATCAGCCCCCGAATGCTGTCAATACCAGTACAAATAATGTACTTTTTGAGCACGTAAAGATACTGACTCAAAAGGTTTTCAGTGCTGATAATTTACCACCTTCATGCAGTTCAATAGCCTTTCCTGTTGTAGGACCAGCTTCTTTCATCTCTGCAGCAGAGCAGACAATTATCTGCTTTCTGTGCTCAGCCCATGCAGGTGGCTGGGGGAAGGGAGCGTTCAACTCAATTCCTGCTGATTCGTCCATTTATATTTTGCATTTTTGTTAACTAACAGACCAGAAAGTGGTTGTCAAACCCCATGCTACTCCAGAACTTCTTTACTATTTTAATTATTAACACTCCGTCCTTCACCAAAGCATATCAAAGCACTTAACAAACATTACTGAAGCCACATAACCACTCTGACACAGGCAAAAATTGCACAGGACTCCTTTTACAGTTGGCTTCAGGTTTTTTGGCCCTATTTATGTTAGAACAGTGGTCTCCTGATGATGGACTAGTCCATGACAGGAGAGATGGAGGAAAGTATCTGGCTCACCACAGGTTCCTGACATAATTTTGGATGAAGCATTTAATCACCTGATGCCCCGGTCACTCTTTGTTTAAAGGACAGCAGTGGGTGACAGTTTTCTACCACTGGCAACTGTGAAGACAAATGAAACTGCAAAGCATTTAACACCACCTTGACTTCTCACATCAGGCTTACAAGGTCAGGGTCTGGGCAGTCTCCTGAGGACAAATGGACACAGGTCACCTTTCCCTGTCCTGAGCACCACTTGCTCACCCCTGCTCCTCTGCATCTTCACAGCTCAGAACAGAACTTCATAGATCAAGAAAGCTGCAACGAAGAACCAGTGACATCAATTCCCTTTCATGACCCAAATCAGTGGCTTACTTTACTTTGCTCAAAGCCCTCACCTCTTTTTAAGAGTATTTTTAGATTTAACTCTGTATTTTGCAACATGGCAGGAGCTGACAGACAACAGAGGTGTAAAGTAGGTCTTGCAGGCCACTCCTAAGGTGAAAGAAAGATGTAGAAAAGACAAGTCAGGACAATTGTAGGGCCTGGCCAAAGCTTCAAATGAGGATTTCTGGCTGTGCTTGAAACACAAATACTAGTGGTCAGTTGTGAGACGGATGAGATACTACTTTTACCATGGGAACATATGCAAGAAATAGGAAAATCGACCTGCCTGAAGTCAAAAGCAATTTGAATAACTTTGTATCTGCCTCCTCTCAATTTTCACTACACTAAAGCACTCTGACCTTTAATTAACTTTCTCCTTTTATATGGTAACTTCCAACTTCAATTTTTTCACGCTGTACTGGTGGGAAACAGGGATGAAGACACAGCCTGGTATGCATCTTAGCTGTGTGTCCATGGGTGTATATGACTCCATGGATATCTGGGGAGAGAGCAGAGGATGCTACAGTTAAACTACAGCAGCTAAGAGCACAGGCCAGCATTGTCATCAAAATAACTTGCCCTGGATATCAGGCTTACATTTTTATTTTCAAAATGCAAAACAGACTCCCTACCCACCGCTGTAACATTCACAAAAGATCTCATTTTCCTCAACAAGATACTGTCAGGCACAAACAAATATTCCTTCCTCCAAAGCACCCATTATCCTCGGGGCAAACTAAAACCAACTTCTTCCTACATGCTCGAGCAGCATCTCCAACATCACAGCAGCTCTGAAATACAGAACAAGACTTACAGACAGGAACGTGCCTGTTCTCATGTGAACATGAGGGAAAATTAAGGTTAGTTGAGATGACTTCCATCCAAAGGAAACCCAGAACAGCCCAGCCTCTACCAAACTACAGGATGCTGCTCACACATACCCCAGTGGAGGTACCATGCATTCCCACCAACAGACATTCTCCATCCTTTATGCAACTTCCTTCTGCCTTCAAGTGATAAGAAACCAAAATACACACTGACCCCTTTCCCATAGGGGACAGCCTGCAGTTATAACCTCAACATCCTCAGCAGGAACAGGGTTATGAGCAGCTTTCCTACGTGTTCCATGTGTGGGAGAAGCATGAGGCTATAATTCTGGGCTTTACTTCACCACACAGGACACGCAAGAACTGTGAGCTTCCTCATGCCACTCTTGGGCAGAATTCCTCCCTCTCGGCTTTCTTGCTTTCCCAGACCTGAAAAGGAAGTTTTTTTTTAGGTACAGCAAACAGCTGCCTAAGCAAAGGGGAAAGGAAACATGAAAACAGTTCCCTCTCCTGCGGCTGCTTCACAAAGATCACCATTTTCATTATCTCTTCTCACTCCACACTTACTCTGTAAAAGCCCTGAATTAAAGACTTAATCATGACTTACAGAAATCCTTGTGGCTGCACATGACAGAAGGAAGACAGTTTTTCCTTCTAAAATATTGTTAGAAGTTATGGATTACGACAGTTCCTGGGTAGGAAAGCAGCTATCTTTCCCTGTTTATTCCAAGCTGATTATTTAAAAAAAAAAATCAGAGCTAACTTTGAACAAATTTTACCTCTATTCAAGAGACAAACAACAGAGCAGACATTTGTTAGCTATTGAAAAATATGTTTTGAGTCCTGTTTTAAAAATAGATCCACTTGAAAATGAGAAATATTTGCAAATAAGATGAGGCAGAATTCATTATACTCCGTAACAAAAGAAAAACCGAACTTGTATATAAAGGAATAAAAAAAGGAAATGACTCACTTTTGGACCAGGTGTGCTGGTGGTGTGTGAACATGGGCTCACAGGGAGGATGGATTTTGGTTTGCACTGGTCATGAACATGAAGCATTCTGACCTGTACAATCACACTGACAGTTTGGTTTAGCATTTCTCTCTCTGAACACTGAATTATGGTCCCACACGTGGTGAAATTTTAACAGCCCATTTACAAAACCAGCAGTGAAAAATACATTTTTAAGATCCAAAACTGGAGATCTGTCTGATTACGCACAGCCACAGAGCTTCCTGCTGGACCACAAACTCACCAGCTCTTGGATACACATCTTATCATTTGTAAGGGCAAGATAAGACCTCCTTCTGTAGTTGGAGATACCGTGCAGCCAGCTGCAAAGATGAAAAGCATTTTAAGAACCTCAAATAGAAGCTGCAACACATGTACAAAACACCCACCAGCAGAAAATAGAAGCCATCAGGTGAATACCAAAGAGCTGGACCAGACACTTGGGGTGGTGTTTTCCTGTCAACCTTCACAACGAGGTCCTGGTGTCCTGCTGGCTTGTCCTGACACAGACCTAATGTCCTTATCAATCTCCCAGGAAACTCAAAGGCCACCTCATAACAACTCCAAAGAAGAAAGGACAAGAAATAAATTAGTTGTGAGCTACTGTAAAAAGTCTCTGCTATTCTCACTGCTTTCCTGAGAAGCATGAAAAACGGCCACCTGCACAGCTGGCAGCTCAAAACAGCCACAGGGAAAGCAACATGAGTGTGCAAGGTGCCTTCAATGCCTCTGCACACCACAAGCATCAGAGGTTTTTGTCTGAAGACCTGATAAAACACTTCAGCACAATATCACCTGACTCCTTCAGCAGCTGCCAACACGCCACCTCTACCTGAAGTTTATATTCATGAAATATTTTTTTTTTCACAGAAAGTTTTAGGATGTTTTTGTTTGCTTGTGTGCATCTTTCCTCCTCTGCACTTGCCTTTTCCCTCAAAAAAAAAAAAAAAAAAAAACCACACAAAAAACCAACACACACACAGATGAATAAATAAATTGTACAGGCAGGACACAGAGGGAGCTGAAACTGTACCACAGGCAGGGAGATTCCTTTGCATGGCTAACACAACGTGGCTGTGTAGGAGAAGAGAACAAACACTGCTGCTGCAGCCTGCACCTCAGCAGCAGACAGAGCACAAAGGTGAGCTCCTGGAAACCTATCTCCAACAGTCCTGACCTCCATGGTGCAGTTCCCACTAAAAGTATCCCCAGGTTTTAATTTCCAATTTGTCTTTCCAGCCACGGAATTGCTTCAGTCAACAAATTCAAAAAGGTAAATTTTTCTACCTTCAATTAACTGCATTAGTAGTGTTTATAACTACGTGATTGATAAATGCTCTACAGAAGCTGTAATTAATGTATTTTTTCCTTGGAACACACACCGAACCCCTTGGCGCTCAGACACTTAATGAAAAGCAATTTATCAACTTGCTTTGAACAGCTGAATCTGACTCCTTAACGCAGAGAAGTAACACACTTTGCTTTAAGCACCACCACTGCGAGGAAGGAATGAGCACGGCGACATTGCGAATGCCATCAGACACAGCTGGGATTTTGATCGGGGTGACAGCGACCAGAGCGCTCATCTCATCTCCCTGGCTATGATTCACTCTGGCTTAACTGGGATCCTTTCCTCCCGGGATGCAGTCGAGCAGGAGATTTGTGCAGATGTGCTTTTGCAGGATGGGGGATCGGGAGCGCCTCCTCAGGACACGGGACAAAGTTCCAAATTCTCCCATGCCTGGCACACACACGCCGGGAAGCAGCAGCAGCTCCGAGTGTTTCAGCCTGGACATATGTTCAGCTGCTCACAAAGCAGACAAAAATAAAGTGCTTACAGAGTGTTTGAATGCTAATTTCTCTAATTGAGAGTTGCTTTGTATAGTTGACATATGGAAAAAAAAAAAAGGGGGAAAAAGAAGCATTTAGGAGGAAAAGTTTGACATCACAGAATATTTTATGTTGGTATTAACCACTGGAGGAGATTAACCGGCCTTCAAAGCCTAAAATCTAAACTCTCATTTCTGAGTATAGGCTAGAGATTTCCAGTATAGGAACTGGTCTGTAGACCATGTGGCAGACTGAATGTAAGGATTATATATTTCCATTACACATATAAGTCTGTTTCCCATTCCTGCAGGGTCCTGCTCTCTTCCATTTGTCTTTTGATGCAGATAAAAGCTAATGCAGATTGCAACTGCTGATACAGAGAAAGGCACAAGACACAGCGAGCCTTTGGACTAAGAAAAAAAGGGACTCAGGTCCAGACTGCTCGAGCACGTCAAGAGATTGTCTTTGAAACTATAAAACTAGAAATGAAAGCACTGTGTTTTTATTTGATTTGATCAAAGAGACTAGAAAGGAGGGGGGGAAAAAAAAATCACATCTTATAGATGCAGGGTAGCATTTAACTACTTCACACACGATATGGGACCAGCTGATCCCATACAGATATGAATTTGGAGAAAAAACAAAGAGGTAAAGTCACTCCAGCTCTGCAGACACTGCCTGCACAGATCACTGCTCCAGGCTCTGCAAAGAGCAACAGGAACCTGTTTCAAAGCCAGCAAGCCACTGGAAGCACATACCCAGCCCTCACCACGGGCACAGGCTTTCAGTCTCCAGGGAAGAGCAGAGGAGTGAGCTCCTGTCAAATCACAGAAAATAGACTCTGGATCTAACTGCTGCTTGAATAAATCACTGATGACTCCCTGTTCCAGTGCTCTGACTGTAGGATAGCAGCACACTGTGGCAATCTTCCCAAGGAGGGCTTTGGACTGCAAGCTGCATAGGGACAAGACCGAAATTCGTGAACAGAGCATCTGCTCCAGAATGTGCTTGGCACCAGGAGAATGAGGCTCTGCAGAAGTACAAATGGCACTACAGGTAGCAGCCCTGAAAATCCCAAATTGCAGCATGGAAAAAACAGATACCTATCGCTGCCACATTCCCTAAGAGAACAGATTTTAAGTATCTGCTCATGGAAATTTCTAACTGCAGAAGGGGAAGCATTTAGATTGCCTCTGGGCTGAAACCATCTAGGTCTTTGCCTTTCACTAAAAATTAAGCAGAAGTCATTTTAACGAGGCAGGCAGACAACAGTCTTGCACAGGAGATCAAAAAGCTCTCCAGATGCTTATTTTAAATGAAATTCAGAAGCCAGTATAAACCAGATTTTAAACACTGAATAATCCTTACCATAATTTGCATGAGAAAAACAGGCAAAAGGTTCCATCCTAGTGCTCTGAAACTCTCCAGGAACATGTAGGGTTGGAATTTGCTCCTAGACTCTTCAGATAAAAATATGAAATATGAACAACTCCACTCTGCAATCTGATGGCTGTTAAGAATGTTTTTCCCCTGTGCTGTACACTTGGATGCTCAACACATACACACGGAGGCAACCCATGTGAAGGAGGTCTCTGACCTTCCTCACCAAGACTGTGCAAAATTATGGATTGAAAAGAGTCTAAAAATGTCAGTCCTAAATCTTAAAACTTTTTCTCCTCTTGCTACTTGCACTGAATGCCTCCTGATTGTGCAAAAGCAGAATATTCAGGCGTCAATCTAAGTAGTTTGGGTGTTACGCTGACAATGTCTCCGGAGAGGGGAAGAGAAGAGAGGACAGATTTCCAATAGCTCAGACACTTCCCTGGAAGCAAAGCTGCTACACAGAAAGGAGATAAATAAAGAGGGAAAGTAACACAGCAGAGAACTTTCACCAAGGTCATGTCAGGATGCTGAACGCTCCCCATCTGCAGGGGAAGATTTAGATGCCTGTTCCACCACACATATCCACTCCCCTGTTGGCAACAACAGCCCTCATTAAACCAAACCGGTTCTAACCATGAAAGAAAGGACATCAGGAAGATGATATTAGCTAACAAATGCAAAAGGAAAACCCAACAGAGACAGCTCTGGATGGGTGCCTTCTGCAGCAAAATACAGCCCCATGGCAAGTGCAGAGAGCCCCTGCACAACCTGGGAACGGGCAACACAGGCAAACCCAGCCAAAAGGATGGACAGCTCTGCTCTGATCAATGCTAACAGCTCCTGGCTTGCAGCACAGAGGAGATTCCATACCCATTCACTCAGAGCTGAACAAGGATCCCATCAGGAACAAGAGCTTTTAGGACTTTGCTGCTGCACATGGTGACCTACAGGTTGCAGTTTCTCCTTGCTTTGCACTCAGGGCTGTGGACATATGGCAGAACCCTGCAGACAGACCCTACCAAGAAACAACAGCCCTACCCCCCAAATATTGTATCAGTTACTGCTGTGCCCTCAATAAGAGTGTTTCTTGCTCGTTTCAGCAATCTGAAAGACACGCTGGGCAAAATTTCAAGCTATGACAAAGTGATCTTATCACTTCTGTGCAGTTCTCGCTACACAAGCCCCTGATTCAGCAGCACGTAATAAAATCTTCATTTGCATGAAAAGCACTCTCTGATCACAAAGTCTTCTGTTCGACAGCCCTCTTCTCATCCACAGTGTAAAGATGCAAGCACCACTGTCATTCTGCCTGCGACTGAGGTAGAATATTTTATTTATGTTTTATTTGGAGAGGCTCTCAATGCCTTAATGCCATCTTTTCCTAAAAAAAAACCCAGTATTTTTGAATAACACAAAAGCTGCACAGATCCCAACTATGCAAGTACTGCGAAGTTCACTCAGTATGCTCACACCTGTATTTTTAATAACCATGTCATGTGAAGGACATTTCGTATCAGCACAGGGTGACCATGAACAGTTATAAAATGCCTTTTGTATTCAACAAGTCCAGCCTTTTCCATTTTGCCTTTAGAGTGCTTGGTGTCATGACACACAGCACTCAGAGGATGTATTTCAAAGGAAAGGAAGGTGTAGCCATGCAAAGAACAATGCACTGCCCGCAACAAGATTAATCGCTGTCATGGGAAACCAATAAAACCAGTATCTTGTTATCTTTCTTTACAAAGGGACTGTTAAAGCTTAACTATATTAGGAAACTTTTTCCTTTGGACTAAACCATGAGGCTAATGTATGTGGGCATCCCACATGCCAGCATATGCGATTAATTGGCTCCCGCCTGACGCCGCAGGAGAAAGTCCAACGTTCCAGAGGCAGCCTGGAGCTTTCACACAACCAGCCTGTGCCCTCTCCTGACTACAGCTCTCTCACCAAGGCCAGCCCCAGCTCCCTGTCCCACGCCAGGTGACACCAAATCCCATTCCCACCTGTTAACCGTGTCCCACGTACGCACCCCAACATCACGCCCGGCTCCGAGCGAACTCAGCCAAAGCAGAAATACCTTTCATCACGTCAGCAGTGCGGTCCCCATTTAGAAATGCTTTCTCTCACGTTAATCCAGTGCCAAAACGTGGTGGTGTGGGCTGTGCTGATCCAGAAACGGTGCTAAGGATGCTGCTGCCTCCTGTCTATCACCGCACGCCTCATCTCGCGCATGGCCAGGCAGTGACGGCCCTGCGACAACAGGCACTTTAAATTGGGCAGCTCAGCAGCACATGTACACTGAATTTTTGAACAAGCTATTCTAAGCTGCTTTGCTAGCAATTTCTGGCCTGTGCAGTTTGAAAGCGCACGGTTCTGGCCCTCACAAAGAGCAGACCTGTAAATGACATCTTGAGGATTAAGCTGATTGAGATGCAATTTGCCTAGCAACCATTCATTAAGCAGAGTTCAGAAACAGGCCAGCAATCTATTCCACCTCCTTATCTGAGCAGTAAACAGATAACAGTCTCTACTGTGTCCTCTAAGCTCCAGTTCAGACACATTGTAAACAGATTTTTCAGAAGTTTAAACTCCTACGGTAAATCTCCGAGAACAATCCTGCTCTCCAAACACGAGGGATTCGGCTTTACCAAGTGTCTTACAAGAGAGAAACAGCTCTGGAAGGAGAGTAATGTAAATCAAATTGTGAATGCATTTGCAGTTCCTGTGCCTCCAATATTTTCTCACATCAAGCACTAAGAGCCCATCACAGTCGTTAAAAAAAAAAGTTTAAAAAAATCTTAATCACACAAGCATTTGGCATTGCTATTCTGATCACTGAAGAAAACTCAATAAAAATCTTATTCCCTTCCTTCATCTTCTGCAAAGAATCGATTGACACTTCCAAAGTCTTTGATAAAGGCTCCCCCGCTGCAGAGAAGAAAACAAAAGTCATGTCCTCCCTCCCATTAAGCATTTTTTCCTTATAAAATAAGCAAGACAACGTGAACGTCATCAGTGGAAATCAAACCAGCTATTTCAACTCGAAAATTTCAGCTGAAAAGACTAAGCTGAAATCATGATTTTGCATAATTGTTTCCCTGCAAGAAACATCTGATAATATCCCATTCTGCTCCAAAATTAAACAACAAAGATTAGCACGGATGTATTTAAGACTATATACCTGGTTTGCCTTTGGTGTACAGTTCTTCTGGGAAATCACTGTGACATACAGCATGCTATTACAATTAAATATGCAAGAAAGAAGAATTAAACTGACTATGAATAATTAATACGCTACAATACTACTTCATAAGGGAAAGTCTGGCAGAATATTCCCGCAGATAAGATATTCCCAAACACAAGGCACAGCAGAGCTGGCAGCTTTACTTTTATGATGGGGTTTAAAACACCAAGTAACTTTATGGCTGCTACTCAATTCTAGAGAAGGTGCCAGCCATCCAAGCCTTTTCCTGCTGGATTCCCATCCAGCTTCTGAAGAATGGGATAAATGCAACTGTTGCAATAGTTGCAGCACCCTCCATCTATGTCCCAGAGGTAACAAGCTTCCAAAGCACTTTCCATTAAAAGGTATAAAGCAATTATCTGACATCCCAGCAGGGACAATAGAGCAAATATGATGCAACAATTACTTGGGTGATAAGATCAGGCTAAGGTTGTGAGAAAAAACAATTAAAAAGGTTTGCAAGAGCTAAGGAATGCAGCTTACTTTCCCAGAATCTCTCTTAAGGACAAAGATACCATCAGCTCCAAGAGTCGACCTTCCTGTTTCAAGTTTACTGTTCTGGAGGGTGCAGAACATCTACTGTAGCAAAGCTGAAAATGGCAATTAAACACATGCTTTTTCTTTGCATAACATCACCCCTAAATTGCATAGATTAGTATTTACTGAAGTCCTTGTGAAATTGATATCCAACTGTTGGCATTTTCCATCAAACTCCAGTCGGGTCAGCACAGTGATAATTGACACAAATACATTTGTTGCACATTTTTAGCTGGAAATGCCCAGTTCCTCCCAGTTTATCCATGCATGAGACACCCAACACCCCTTTTGGGGAGAGAGATTTGAAATCCAACCAACATTTGTGATCACTGAGGTGGAACGTAGCGCTGCTACTGTAATTGCTGAAGGTGACAGCATCCCTCTGCTCCTAGCCCCAAATTGCTCCAGGAGGGTCTTGCTCCTGCAGGATCCAAAGCAAACACGAGCTGAGGGTCTTTCTGAGCACAGGCAAAGCCATGTTCCAAGTATGCTGGCTTAATATTAATTTTCTATTAAAAATTAATAGGATTAAATGAAGCTTGCAAGCCTTTGGGCACCAAAGCAGTTATTTTGCTGACGCACTCGTTGCCCAGAGGAGCAGGTTCAGAGTTCCTGCAGGATCTATGGGGCTCCTGGGGGGAACAGGGGGCTCTTCCCCACACCCCCAGAGGGACCCTGGGTTCCATCAGTGCTGTGTCACCCCGTCCTCCTGCCCAGAAACTGGTGGGGAAGATGAAAAACCCTGATGAGATCCCAGTGAAAACCCTTGGTGTATTCCCATCTGAGATCCAGCCTTGTCTGGACACTGCCTCCAATCCTCAGCCATGTGCCCCTTTCCCACTTCCCAAAATGAATTCCCTTGCCAACAAGAACTCTGCAAATATCCGGAATTTACATAAGCTTAACCTTCAGTCCCTATTAATGTCAACGGAATGGGAAAAAATTAACCATGTTGCAAGCAAAAAGACTGTATCTGCATTTCTAATTATACAACAAAACACACCACGTGGCAGTATTTCCAAGCACCTTGCTGGGAATAAAATAGCCAATGGACTGAGGCTTCCATTTGGAGTGGTGGATGCAAGAGCAACCAGCACTGAGGCTGTCAGAGTTAAGGGATGAGAATTAAAGATGAGGACATGAGAATTAAGGGAAATGAAGTGACATATGCGAACGATGATAACAAAAATGTTAATAATTAGAAAAACAGTCACCTTAAAAATTTTACATTTCATGATCTCTCCTACTTTTTAATGGCTTAGCCTACTTTTTCCAACCTAATTTGCATGATCAAAATAGGCCTCCTGCCAGGAAGCATTAAAATGGCAGCCCCCCATCGAGACAAAACTCCCTTCACCATACGAGACTGAAGGACTAATAACTATTCCTAAAAACATTTTAAATCCATTAACGTTGTTTAGCAAACACTTATTTAGAATTAGTGCCGCCATCAGAATTTGATTGTGCTCTACTAAAGTGTTTTATAAAAGTCTTTGAGGGAGGAGCAAGTCCCTCCCAAACACCTGTGCCATCTCCAACCCTCTCCAAAAAGCTGAGCACCCTCACACTCCGACACACTTTCCATTCCAAATCCCCAAAGCATTCTCCAAGATCAACCAGACAATTCCCAACAGCTCTTCAGAGTGCCAGGGTGGGCAGCTGGAAGAACCCTCCAAGATACACAGAGCAGCCAGACCAGAGTACACCATCCCCACCAACCTCTAGACTCAGCAAATAATTCTGTACACCAAAAAAAACCCAGGTCAGTACAAAAATACAAACCTCAATATTACTGATGTACTGAAGATTTGGATTGTAGTAGAGATATATGGGTTTATACAAATTTGTCCGAGCTTTGTGTTATCCTTTCAGCGCCATCTGCACAAAACCAGAGTTTTATCTGAGCATTGGATACCAAAATAAATCATTTTCTCCATATCTATGATCTTGCTGGAGACAGACGCCACAAACCTGAGAGCTGGCTAGTGCAGGCTTGTCTAGTCACAAATAAAATTACATCCACATCAATATGATTTATTTTTAATAAAAAAATAAGGCAAACCAGGCTCTTCATATTGAAACAGGCTCAGCCAGCACACTCCATGCCCACAGAAGATATCATGTACAGTGTGAAGTCATCAGAATAAAACTGGGATTTGTGCTGTCACTTCCCCTAGTAAGAAACACCATTACCAAGAGACACATTTTAATTGCCACACGTAATGAAAAGTACCTGCTCATTCTCCACTTGCTGTACTTAATGCTGTTTAAATTCAGGACTGTAAATCTTGGCAGGGTATTTTCTGGTGACTGCAGTTTTTTGGAGTGTCCATGCCCCAACAGATCTTTCAGAGTGAATTTGGCTCTCCAATACAGCACTAATGACCCGTCTCTGTCCGTGCATGAATGAGGTTCTTGGGCTGCACTTCTCAAAGCATCTCATCCTGAGTGTCCCCTTTGAGCGGGGACCTCACAGTAATTAGCACAATCTGATACTGGAAACTCAACTAATTCTAACATTGATCCCTCAGGACAGCACAGCCCATGATTTGAGAAAGGTTTGTCCCAAAAGACCCTTTGTTTCTACCTTTCAAAGTCACCAAAGGCTGGTAAATAAATGATATTCTCCAAAAGCTTTGCAAATTCCTTTCTCCTGGCTGGATACATTCTCCAACCAGCAGCCACAGCTAAAGGTTTATACAGGATCACTGAAAGCACCAAATCTGTTTTATTTTCTTCTACAGAGCAACTTCTAACATCTGCAGTCACTGCTGCAAGATTGCAAAGGATTTTATTTGCCAAGTCAAGCTGTTGAAAGGACAGATTATAAAAAATAAACACTAACCATTTTTAGATCTAACTTTCCCCCACAGACCGTGTTTTATGCCCTTTCACTGAAAATGTTACATTAGAATAAAATCAGATTTAATTGGCTCTTAAATAACTGAACAGCCACTTAAATTTTATTTCAACAGCAATAATTCATAAATCAAGCAGCTGAAATCCTACCACGGAGTGACAAGTAAATAGAGCAGAACACAGTGAAGGAGAGCACGAATACCACATGGTAAAAGGTGATTTTTTTCTCAAATTTCACACGTCACCATTTTATGGAAATCACAAAGGTACCACCACATAAATACTCAGATCTCAAACTGTCAGTTCATAGCAGTACCTGCTTAACAAAGACCAGTAGATGATGATCCTTGCCCAACTCCTTGCTAGGAGAATGGCTGGGATTTTAGCCATGGATGCAATTTCCCTCATGCACACTAGATGGAAGTATGGAAAAATCTTAATTCTTTCCCGTCTCAACTTAAATTCAAGTGGTTGAGATGTTATGTTGGACTGTCACTCTGAGAAGAATTTTTTTTTTTTTGTTCTTCATCAGCAACTTCAGTCATTGATAAGCTCTAAGTAAAAAGATGCCCTGAAATATTAAACTAAGCAGTGTTGAAAATTAATAGTAAACATAAGAGAATATACAGCAGAAATACAAAACCTATTATTCAGGCTAATTTCTAAAGTACATACATTCAATTCCTAATAATTCTAATTTCTAATTATCACTAGTGAGATCCTTCAGAGACACTGAAGTTACATTTTTTAAACCTCCAGGTTATTATAAGAAACACCACCTTGTTAATGAATAGAAACAGGGAACAGAAAAGGTATAAAAGGATTCATAAATGCTGCTGCAGTCTGACTGGAAAAAAGCCCCAGCAGATTTGTAGAATATAGTGGGAGAGGTAGAGGGAAACAGAGAACCTGAAGTCTTGCAGAACAAGCAGATCAGAGAGCAGCAAACCTGAATGGGATTAAATTACACACAATCTCCTGGAAACGATCTTAAAAGTGACTTGTTCCAAAACAATACATTTCTAAATTTAAACACTAAAGAGTTCACAGACACAAAAACTAAATCAGGCAATGGTGTGACCAGGAAAAGGTGCTGGAAGAGCTGTTTTCTCTCCCCTACTCTGGCTTTTTCATATATTGATTTTCCTCCACACTCATTCACAAATGCTCAGCAGAGCTGTGAACAATTTAAAGTCAAGGGATGCACAAATTACCAGCTCCAGGAACACATCACCCATACGAGGCAAAAGCTGAGGGCTTTGCTGTAGCTGAAGAAAATAAAAACCAACCCAGAATCAGAACACGGTGATGAGCTGGAAGACAAGGGTGAGCAAATCCCTAATTTTCCTTGTCCACAACAAAGCCAAAGCACACGACATTCCTTCATCTTAGAAGACAACAAATTAAGAAAACCAGTGCCAGAACAGAAGGATGAATGAAGAACAATGCTGGATAAAAGAACACAAAGTAGGCATGAAGGGCTCCCCTTTCCAGATGTTAAGAAGACATGCTGGTTTTCATTCCAGGTTTAAAAAAAGATAAGCAGAGGAGGAAGTTTACTTCAGAGAGTGGGAGCATCTGCATAATTTTTTGAAAAAGATTCATACAAAGATTTCCTTCCAACAGAATTTAAACTAGATCTATACATATATACATAGATATATGTGCTATTGGCTCAAGACAGTCACCTTACAATATTTTTCAAAGTGTTTTCCATGCAGCAGCTGTCTACAGAGAGGAACAAAATGAGTGGCAAGGGACAGCCACAGGAAAGGGCAGGACTGTGAGACACACATCCTCCAACATGAACACTCCAAGTTTAACAACATGAAGGCAAGGAGAGGGACAGCAGGATACAGCAAAGGATATGCTAAGGGCAGGAAATGAGAAAGGAATCCACAGCGCTCAACACTGACTTATGGGACATTTTACCAACAAAAACACTTTTTTTTTTTGCATCTGTGGCTCCCGCCTTAACCAGCCCAGGGAGACTGTCCCAGTATGAGGAGGGAAATGACAGAGAACAACTGGATGCTGGATCCCTCTGAAGAGCAGAGCATGGTGTTTCACCTATTTCCATTGCTCTCGCGTGGTTCCCAAATTAGAAACAATCAGAATCCTGCTGGAAACAATATATGGCACCTTAATTGGGTTGGCTGCACTACAGACGTCAGCAATGTATCACTTAGTAGATCATTTTCTGACTGTTTTTTTTTTTTTTCTTTAAAACTAAAAATAGCTGCACTTTCATGGTTCACCTTTTCTACACCACCTTTACTACAGGCACCATAAGAAATTAAATGTTAGCACTCACTGCCCACTGAAAATCCTACAGGACCCACACCTGCTGCAGGCAGGATCTGTCACCTAATTCAGCAGAATTGTACTTAAAGGTTTGTCTCAGACATGCTGCTTTTATAGAGGACCTGTTTTCTAAAACATTTCCCCCTAGTACACCCATCAGTCACCTATTTGAAAGCCTGGAACAGTTCACTTATCTCTAAATACATCAAGAACCCAGTGCTCCATGCATTCCAAGCACTCCACAATTCCTGCACAGGACTTGGGAACTCAAATGAAAAATCTTTCCCAGTTTTCATCCCCAAGTGTTACATCCCCACTATTCCATACCAAACCCACGCTGCAGCCAAACTACATTCCTGAGAAATTATTCCAAGAATGAAATATCACCATTTTCCTCATAAACCCTGGAAACTTGGACTAATCTTCACACACAGCATAAAGAAGTTAAGCAATGGGAATACAAAATGAAGAGTAATTCTTAAGCACAATGGGGAAATAATTATAGCAAACACGTAACAAATACAAAATGAGTGGGGAGGTGTGGAGAGACACCCAGACAGAATGTGCTGAAATAAGGAAAAGGCACCTATAGGATCTGTGAGGTTGGATCAGCCATGAGCTACAGCTGCTGCCTTTTTAAGTGTTCATTTAAATCAAATTACTAAAAACACAGGAACCAGCAGTAGATGAACACAGAGGTCTCTGTCAGCTCCAGGTGTAGGCCAAACTATGCCCTGCTTGGACAGTAAAATCAGCTTTTGAAAGATTACAACCCCTTGGAAAAATATCTTTAGGTAAAGTTCAGAACAACTTTTCTGGATGTCAGCCAGCAGAATGCCTGTTCAGGAGCTCTGTTCCTCAATCAGTATTTGGAAAGTTTGTTGTTTTTGGTTTTTTTAAGTAGAAAGATGAATAATGTGACAAACTCATTTTAGCATTCACAGTCAAAGTAACAATCTGCAATTAAAAAATTGCTACAAAATCTGTGTGGTAAAAATTTCAACACAAGTCACAAAATACAATGGGAAAATGGAAATGTGGCATACCACACAAGAAATAAAAAATTCAATTACTCACTTCACTTCCTAGTTTGAGAACATTTTAAATTGTTTAAACATCTCAAATGCTGAAAATTGGAAAGGGTGGGGTGATAGAATCATTACAGAATCATCCCCAGGAATATCTTACCCCAAAAACAGCCTCTGAAGAGTCAGCAGGCCCTGGATGCAGCGTACTACTACACAACAGAGTGACCTGTTACTCACCTGCTGCATGCAGCATTTCAGTGAACTACATGTTCTTAAAGCAATTATTTAAAAGCGCTGATCATCTGTTAAATAACTCAAACAAATCAGTTCTGGGTGGTGTATTTAGCAACTCCATAAATCCCAGAATCCTGCAAGTCACTTCATAAATCTGTGACTCTCCTCACTGTTACCTCACCAAAGATGAGTGAGCCATGAATATACAGGATATAAGATGTTTTGGTGATGGAGGTTTTTGGGGTGAGGCCAGCCAGGGCAAAACTTTCTACTTCCTTCTTTCCCCACCTCCGTGTGCTAGCCAGTAACAATTCATGGTCAAAAATGAAAAAGAGTAAAAATGAATAGACAAACCAATGTCAAAAAGTAAAATATTGCACTAGAAACACTGAGAAAAGTTTCTATCCCACATCCAGGCATTTCAGCAAGTGCAGCAGAGGACACAAGCTGAGGTTCCTGCACAGTGTATGAGCTTCTGGGAAATACAGATACTTCAGTCCTTGACAAAAATCCTTAATTCTCTTGATCTGGTAACAGTTCCCAGAAGCAAGCATAGATACAAAAGCTTATCTATCAGAGGACAACTTGAAACAAATACAAATAAGGCTTAAATGAAGGCAAATACCCAAGCTGCAGAGAACACAACGGTTCCTTAATTTCACATTTGGAGAAAAAACAATACTATGTGGACATTCTCCAACATATTTTTAATGTTATTAACAGAAATAGCACCCCAGGCTGTGCTCAAGCTGAAAAAGTGTGAAGCTGTTTGCAATGTGAAGTGAAAGGGGGATCAAAAATACCATCTTATTAAATGGCATTTATCTGGTGCTAAGTGAATTATTTATTCAACTGAGAAGTTCACAAAATGACAGGGGGGTAAATGCAAGCGAGGTCACTACTTCATGTCAGTATCAAAGCTGATCCTTAACAGAATTTAAGCACCTGCTTTTTCTTTTATCTCAGCACAAAATGAGATTTCTTTTTTTTTTTTTTACACTTCAAAAGCCATGTAACACAACAGAATATATGCCAAGCATGCAAAAACAGAGCATGCCAGCATCTTTCAGCAATCAGCTTTCCCTTGTCATCCATTATGCCAGATTTATCTATTTTTTGCTTAATTCTTGCTCCAGCAATACGCATCCTTCCTCTCTCCAGACTATCAGGCTGGTTGGGCTGGAATTCAATACAGCTTCTTAAAATAGTTGAGAAATATTGAAAATATTTGAAGCGATGCCTGAGAATTACAGCCAATTCATCAACTCCTCTTCCAGCTCCTGCTCGACCTGTGCTCCCCCAGACAAGGGGCAATTCTCATTTCTTCACCTCAGTAATTCTACCCAGTGTAAATATCATTTGGAAAACAAATAGCCTTTCTTTCATGGAAGCATTTCTCCATGAAAGCTTAGATTCTGTGCTAATTGCAAACCTTACCCTCTGACTCGCTTTTGATCTCAACCCTCCTCTGCTGAAAATTAATAGTGAATGCATTTGCTTTAAGTTTGCTTTCTGTTATCAATGCTTTTCATCTCCAAATTTCCAGACCCTCTGGACTGGCTTTATAGGACACCAGACCCACTGAAAAGCTCTCCCTGAATCCTTCACTCTGCTGCTGGCTGCAAAACTCTGCTCTCCCCACCTCCAATACCTGTAAAGCATCTGAACAGCATCTTTCCCCACTGCTTTATGCACCCGCTTAAATACACAGACTCTAACTAAAGTTCAAATTCTTAAAAAGACCTGATCAGAAACAAATAGGCTGAAAGGAAAATGCAACTCTCATCACTCTATTCCCTCACTATGGAGCACAGAATTTTCTCAGCCGGCTGCTGAATCAGACGAAGTTTCCACAGTGCACACACACACACAGAGTCACAAAGCCCCAACACGTCCAGGAGGATTTATTCCATCACAAAGTCACTACCCTTGCTCCAGCACAAATGACATCACTTAAGAACCCAACCTTATCTCCTGAGAGCTCCCAGCTCCCTCTTCTCCCGCAGCTACCGGAGCAACAAAGAACCGGGTTTGTGCAATAAGGAGGGAAAAAGTATTGCTGCAAAAAGTTTTCCAGAAAAACTTGTATTTTCTGGAGAATGTGACTGTGGAAAAATAAAGGACTGTAGTAAGATGCGAACAGAACAAATTCTGGTAGAACTAATCTGCATCTGTGATTTATCCTAAACTTGTACCAGTGCTACCAAAGGAGGGTGAGAGACGTCTGTGAGCCCTCGCAGGTGTTGGTCGGGGAGGTTCACACGCTGCAGCACCAAAACCATCTCAGTACTTGGCTGCACGAGTGGACTGAGAACTGGAGTCCAGCTCTGCAGTTTCCTTCTTCTTCTTCGTCTTCAGACACTTGAAAATTGGTTGGTAGGGAATAAAACCGGCGGATGATTTATTGACGATACCTGTTCCCTGCCCGTGGGAAAGACGGGCTTTGAGGTCCCTTCCAGCCCAAACCAGCCTGCGGGTCTCTTGCAAAAAGACACTTTTCTTGGGAAAGAATCACACAAAGGATGTGCTCGCACTGCGACCGCAATCCCCCCTTCCCCCTGACGGCACTTGTGTCGCGACGGCTGACGCGCTATCGCGATCCGGGCCGTGTGCGCGGTGCCCGGGGACAGCTACCGGGGCTACCGGGGCTACCGGGGCTACCGGGGGGTCTGGGAGCTCCGCGCTGAGCGGGGGAGACCCCGGGGAGGCGCGATGGCAGCGAGTGTCGCGACAGGCGGCGGGTGTCGCGACGGGGGCGGGTGGCCACACCGGTGATGCCTCAGCGGGCGGGGGGAGGGGACACCCGGGAAGGACAATGGTGGTGGGGGGGTACGAACCGCGGCGGTCCCGCCGCGCGGTGAGCGGGAGGAGGAGGAGGAGGAGGATGACGAGGCGGAGGTGACGGTGAGGCCGCGCCCTGCCGCTCCCGCCGTGTGCCGCACTTACTCTCGGTGCCCCTGCCCGGGCCTCATGGCGCCGCCGCCGCTGTGCCCGCCCGGCCCCGCCGCCGCCGCCGCCGCCCGCCCCGGCCGTGCTGGCTGCGCAGCCGCCCCCGCGCACGCGCGGCCCGCGCGCCGCCCGCCCCGCCCCGCGCACGCGCGGCCCCGCGAGCCACGGAGGGGAAGGGGGGAATGAGGGGGGCAGCGCCGCGGCGCCCCCTGCCGGGAACCGGCGGTAGTGCAGGGGAGGGGGATATGGGGGGCATGAGGGAGGGACACTGAGGGGACACGAGGGAGGGACACGGCGGGGACACATTGAGGGACACTGAGGGACATGAGGGAGGGACACGGCGGGGACACACTGAGGGACACTGAGGGACATGAGGGAGGGACACGGCGGGGACACACTGAGGGACACTGAGGGACATGAGGGAGGGACACTGAGGGGCATGAGGGAGGGACACCGTGGGAACACATTGGGGGACATTGAGGCATGAGGGACACGGCAGGGACACACTGGGGGACATTGGGGGGCATGAGGGAGGGACACGGCGGGGACACATTGAGGGACATGAGGGAGGGACACGGCGGGGACACACTGGGGGACATTGGGGAGGGACACGGCAGGGACACATTGGGGGACATTGAGGCATGAGGGACACGGCAGGGACACACTGGGGGACACTGGGGAGGGACACATTGGGGGACACTAAGGGACATGAGGGAGGGACACGGCGGGGACACACTGTGGGACATTGGGGTACATGAGGAAGGGACACGGCGGGGACACACTGGGGGACATGAGGGAGGGACACGGCGGGGACACACTGGGGGACATTGAGTGACATGAGGGAGGGACACCGTGGGAACACACTGGGGGACATTGAGGCATGAGGGACACGGCGGGGACACATTGGGGGACATTGAGGCATGAGGGACACGGCGGGGACACATTGGGGGACATTGAGGGACATGAGGGAGGGACACCGTGGGAACACATTGGGGGACATTGAGGCATGAGGGAGGGACACATTGGGGGACACTGAGGGGAGACACAGGGAGAACGTGAAGGGGACATGTGGGGGACAGGGAGGGACATGGCAGGGACAAAAGGACATGAGGTCATGGCAGGGGTACAGGGAGGACATGAAAGGCCACAGCAGGAGGGACGGGGACATGCAGGTGGGTCAGGAAGGGGACACAGAGGGGGCTCTGCCACAGCTCCGGTGCTGCCCACGCTGAGGTCTCCCCCACACACCTGGGGTCAGTCCTTCATGGAGTTTTTTCCCACAGGGAAGGGATGATTGGCACCCCTGCAATGGGCTTGCAATGGGATAATTCACCTAATTCTCAAAGCTCATTAAGGAGCTGCAGGTCGGGAAGGTGAGACACTTCACCCCTTGCCATGCCAAGAGCATTTCCAGTGCCCCCAGGAGTGGCTGTTGCTGTGGGCACTCGGCTCCATCCCTGGAAGCAGCCTGGGACAAGCTCTGGGACAGCACAGGGTGATCCTGACCCCTACCAGGACACAGCCACACAGAGGGGACAGCTTGCCATGAGATCCCTCCAACCCCGCTTACCCAGCTTTTCCCCCCACAGGGTGCAACCTTCAGAAGTCACAGCTCAGAAAACTGCATCTAAGCTCAGCTGGGAAGGAGGAATGACATGAAAGTGCCCTGGTTTGAGCTGGAATAAAACAGAGGGAAGGCGGTGGCAGTGAGGTCAGGCTGCCAGGGAGGAACAAAAGAGAGAACAATCACTTGTGCTGGGACCTCATTTTATTGCAAAGGAAATACAAAAGTTGGACAGCAGCATTCAAGGGACCACAGCACCCCCTGCTCCTGGGAAACAAGACACTCTGTGCAGGTTTCCCAACGGAGTTTTCAGTTATCTCACATTCCAGATAGAATTCTTCAGCAGAAGGGTAAAACATTCCTTTCACAGCGCACCAGCGAAGAACAAGGGGCTGAGCAGGGTTGGGTTCCAGACCCTTCCCAATCTCTTCACTGCTGGGGTTTTCTTCCCTCAGGGATGTTGATTTATAACTGCACATGGATATTTACCTGGATTTCTGACAGGAAGGTACCCAGTGCTCCAAATGCTGGGCAAAGAGATAAAACAAGCCCCGAACACCAGGTCCAGGCACACACATGTGGTGCCAGGCTCCACCATGCCAAGGTCTCTGCAGAACCAGCCCTTCTCCTCCAGCCTCACCTGTGCCAGGTGCTCTCTGTTACACCTGAGCTGCAGAACCTGCTGCTCTTCCCACTTTGGGGTTTTCTTTAGCTGCAACAGCTGCTGTGTTTGTATCTGTGACCCTGGTGCAAAGAGTGAGGACTTGGAAGTAAGTGATGCAATAAACGACTCGAATTCCTAAAATGTGGGGCCATGCTGGTTTGCATGACAGATAAACCAGTCAGGCATTACAGATGTTCCAGCTGCCAGCAAAGCCCTAAAACTGACTCCCTAAACCCACCAGCTTCAACAGGGCGAGGAGAAAAGTCAACATGAGACCATCAGGTGGGCTGGGGTGGTCTCATCCTCCTGTGTAACCATGATATAGCCTTCAGAAGAGATTACAAACACGTGCTGACAATCCTTCACTGTGACCCTTTGTTTGCTACACGGCAGCAGATGCTCCTGAACCTCCACAAACAAACACCTGAGAGCAAGGACATGAGACACAGCCCAAAAGAAGCGGGTGGCAGCTCTGGAAATGCAGTGCCAGAATCATGGGTGCAGCTGATTCTCCAGTGCCTGTCCCCAGGCCAGATGCCGTAGAAGGTCCGGAGTAACTGTAGTAACTCCATCATCCTCTATTTCTGGATTCAACAAACGTGCCAGGATACCCCTAGGAGTGGTTTCTCCACATGATCTGAGAGTTGAAGGGCTGTTAAAACACACCAAGTGCTCAACCCTTCACCTCCACCTTGAGCTTCAGGCGGACTTCACACAGGAAAGCGTTCATCAGGTCCTGGCCAGCCTCCCGAGCAATCCTGCTGATGACCCTTCCTCCTCTTCCAATCAACATCCTCTGTGTTAAAACCCAGAGAGAACATCATCAAACTCACCCTTACATTGCCCAGGAGAACAGTGCAGCCACAGAAGAAATGAGGGAAATTCCAGCATTAAGTGGTGAGGCAACTTCGGGAAGGTGTAAGTTGCTACTGAACAGCCAGTATTGGGTACATGGCTCTTCCCAAAAGAGAGGGAGAGGGGAGCACAGCAAGGATGAGGTGTTGGACTTGGGGAACCTCCCTTCATGCTGTCCAGCATCCCATCTTTCTTCCTTCACTCACCTTATGAGACTCCCTTGGCACCAGGAGGCTCTGCACGATGAGGAGCTCCCCACATTCTCCTTCCTTCCATATGTCCGTCACCTGCGACAGCAAACGAGCCCTCAGCAATCCTGGAAAATCCTCAGGAACCCCCAACACCACTCCCTTGGAGACAGCAGCACACAAGGGTGGCCCCTTCACACACAGAAAGGGTCTTGGAGCACACCTGCAAGCACTGAGTCACCCCACAGATCCCAGCAAAGGGATTCTCATCACACAGCCCGAAATTCCCAGTAAGACAGCTGATGGCCCAGCCTGCCTGGGCACACTTCCCACCTGAGTCACTCCATAAGGCACTTCCAGGGGCAGGTACTCCAGGACCTTCTCCCTGATGATATTATCACAGATCTCCTGAGGTGACTGGTTGGTCAGGACGCTGCTGTGGAATTCCCAAGGGCCTGGCTTGGCTTGCATCAGGAGGTACCTCTGTGGGCACAACACACCACCACCAGCTGCCACGTGTCACCCACACAGTGCCAACACCCCTGTGCAGAGAGGGCACTGCTGCAGGGCGGTGGTTTGGTGTTTTGGGCAGGGACAGGAGACAGGGAAGCTCTGAAACCCCTCCCTAGGGCTGTGTGTATCACAGAAAAGCCCACAGAAGCCCTGGAGCTGAGAGACAGCAGTGGGTGGATTCCTTGCTGCTTGGAGAGCCCCAGGGAAGAGTTCTGCACAGAAAGCTCTGCAGATGCAGCAGGGACACATCCCAAGTTGACATGTGACACTTTCCCCCCTCCCAGGCCAGGAACAGAAGCTGAGGCTCTGTATGAAGTGCTGGGTCCCACCCCAGGCTCCAGGTGTGACACAAGTTCAGACTGGAGTTACCTTGAGTGTATCCACCTCCTCCCCATGGAGAGCTGCCAGCATGAAGATCTCCTGGAAGTGTGGCCAGCCTTTCATATCTTTTAGATCCTTGTGTCCATGGTGCTTTGGCCCTTGGGCTTCCCCTGTGCCAGCACCCCCAACATCACTGCTCTTGTCCAAACCAGAGCCTTCCTGCCCAAAGGGAGACCCTGGGACCTTGCTTTCAGGTGGAGAAGACTTTGCTGAAGAACTGGAATCCTGTTTAAGTGCAGATTTCACTTCCAGTTTCTTTCCATTTACAATTCCTTCTGTCAGGTCAGTTGCTATTTCCAGCAGGAGAAACTTCTTCTTTAGTATATCCACCTGAAGTCAGAGAGAGAGAGAGAGAGGTGTCAGGATTTATCCTAAATGAAGTGGGCAGCTGGATCTGAAGGAGCCAGAGGAAACCACCCAGGGAAGCAGCTGCTGCAGGACAGCACAGTTTTGTGACCAGAGGCCAAAACTGGCACAGTTTTGTGCCAGTGTGTCAGCAGTGCCAGCACAGTTTGCCCAAACACTGAGAGCCTGTCAGCTCTGCTGAGATTCTCCCTGGCTGACCTGGTTCCTCTTCCCTGATGGATTTAAACCCCAGACAGCAGCACAGCTTCAGGGGTGCTTGCAATGGTACACACACACCCCCCTCAATATTCTGGAGCAGAGGGGGAAAACTGTGTCCTTTAAAACACCAGGAACCCAAAAACCCAACACTGCTGCCTTCCTGAAGAAGGCAGGAAGAAGGAGCAGGATTTACCTTGTTCAGGACCAGGACACTGGGGATGTGGGGGAACTGAGAGAGGCACTTGAGCACCTCCTTGCTCAGAGAGTTCCGTGTCCAGTGATCCGACACGTCCACCAGAACCAGGACTGCCAGGAAAGAGGGAGTGAAACAGGATTAATCCACATTTTCCACAATGTTCACTTGCAGCTTTAGAGTCTGTGGTCACTCCCCTCCTCAGGAGAGGCACAAAAAGAAGAATTTTATTGAAAACACTAAAAATGCACCTTACCCATGTCACCCTAATGACATCACACGTGCTAAATCTCACATCCAAACCCAATTATTAACCCAAAGTGCCTCCCCTTGGCAGCAGGCAGTTCTGATCCCCTCCTCAGCTCAATATTCCAGATCTTTTCTCTACTTTTCCATCCTTGTTCACACTCCCTGGGCTGCCTGTGCTGCCAGCAAACACCCAGATACCACAGCTGGGAACTTGTGTGGCAGAAAAGGATTTGGTTTGATAAAAAAAAAAATAAATAGTTGAAAACCCACCTAAATCTGCATGTTTCATGCTGTCCCATGGGTCTGTCAGCATGGTTTCATCTAAATTATGCCTGAAAGACACATATAAATGAGTAAAATAGACACATTTCATTATAATTGTGTTCCTCCCTCTCAAACTAGAGGGAAACCAGTGTTCTCCCTCATTCCAGCTGCCTCAAAGCTGCTTTAGGGGTTGTGACATCCCTTGTCATGTGCAGACACATAGAACCACACACAAAAAGGCTCAAGGGACATCATAGGCTCTGTGTGCTACTGAAATTGCAACAAAAAAATTACTGGAAAACAAAATAATGCTAAAAATATGCATTTATATCACTCCTGTTTTACAGACTTTGCACAGTGAAAATTACATTCCTGTTTTATCAACTCTTGCTAGGCAGCACACACCCCCCTCCCCACCCCAGTGCTGGTACCTTTTGGCTTTTAAGGGATTTGTGAGGCCAGGTGTGTCCAGGATGATCTAGGAAAAGGAAAAACAAACATTTCATGGCCAGCAGCGAGAGGTCAGGGGAAAGCCCTATATTTGTGCAATGAGAGATGATCTCACGGGATACAGATGAGCAAATGCTGCTCCAGGACTCACCAGCTGCGTGTCCTCGTGTGTGATGACACCCCAGGCCTTGCAGCGGGTGGTGTGCACCTTCCTGGAGACAGGGAAAACCTGCAGGAAATTCATTCAGTGTGTTACACAGCCAGGATGTGCTAAAAACCCAAGGAAATAACCTGAGCTCCACCCCAGCTTCACCTTCCTGCCCAGGAGCTGGTTGGAGAGCGTGGATTTCCCGGCGTTGGGAGCGCCGATGATGGCGATCCTCAGCACCTTGGGCTGCTGGGGCTGCTCGGGACGACTCTCCAGCAGCCGCTTCTGCTCCTCTGCCGGGGAAAGGAGGAGCTGGGACGCTGCCAAACCCTCCGCGGGCCAGCATCGCCCTGCGGCGGGGCGGCAGAGCGAACGCTCACCTTTGTCGGTGGCCACGGGCGGCGGGTGCTGGCCCAGCGCGGCGGGCGCGGCCTCGGCGGGGATGCCCAGGAGGGTGCCCAGCGCCGAGCTGCTCCCGCTGCAGCGCCGGGGAACGCTCGGGATCCCGCCCAGCGCCGAGATAATCCCGCTGCAGCGGCTCCCCGGGAGGCGGGCTGGAAGAAAACACCGAATTCACCAAGAACGAACCCGCCTCCACACGCAGCGTCCGGGCAGCGCTCAAGCCACCACAAAGCCTCTCGGCCGGACCCGCCCGCCACCTCCCGCATCCGGAGAACACCCGCGGCCCCAGCGCACCCGCTCGCAGCCGGAGCGGCCTCACCGCGGCGGCACCGGCGGTACCGGCGGCCCGGAGCGCGGCGCGGGCGGCAGCCGCGGCCATGGGAGCCGCCATGTTGGCCCGCCGCGAGGCACGCCGGGAAGGGAGCGGTGCCCGCTGCCATTGGCGGACAGCGCGGGGACACCGAGAGCGCGGGGGCGGGGCCAGAGCGCCGCTGCGCCGCGGGGAATTGTGGGATGGAAGTGGCCTTGGGCCCGGCGGAGCGGGGCGGGGACGCGGGAGCGCCCCCTGCCGGTGGCACCGCGTGGTGCAGGTGGCGGCCCCGCGGGGTCCCGGTGTCACCAATGTCACCAATGTCACCAGTGTCCTCCCAGTGTCACCAGTGTCACCAGTGTCCCCCCCATCACCATGGTCCTGGTGTCACCAGTGTCACCAATGTCACCAGTGTCACCATGCTCCCGATGTCACCAGTGTCACCAGTGTCACCAGTGCCCTCCCAGTGTCACCAGTGCGCCACCGTGCCACCATGCTCCCGGTGTCACCAGTGTCCCCCCTGTCACCATGCTCCCAGTGTCACCAGTGTCACCACTGTCCTCCCAGTGTCACCATGCTCCTGATGTCACCAGTGTCACCAGTGCCTTCCCAGTGTCACCAGTGTCCCCCCATCACCATGCTCCTGGTGTCACCAGTATCACCAGTGCCCTCCCAGTGTCACCATGCTCCCGGTGTCACCAGTGTCCCCAGTGCCTCCAGTGTTCCCCATCACACAGCCCAGTGCTCCCAGTCCCTTCTGCAGCACACACACCCGTTTGTCCCAGTGCACCCCAGTTGTGCCAGGCCCGGAACCCCCAGGGGATGTGGTGAGGAAGGAGAGCGGAGCCGCGGTTCTGTGACTCTTTATTGTCCTGTGCCTGTCCCCAGGGCTCTGTCACTGTGTCCATCCCAGGGCTCTGTCACTGTGTCCATCCCATCTCATCCCATCCCATCCCACCCCATCCCATCCCGTGCCATCCCGTGCCATTCCCGTCCCATCCCGTCCCATCCAGTGCCATTCCAGTGCCATTCCAGTGCCATTCCCATCCCATCCCGTGCCATCCCGTGCCATCCCGTGCCGTCCCGTGCCGTGCCGCGTTGCCGGCCGTCGGCAGAACCGTTACCATTACTAAACTCAGTAATGGTAACGGTTTCCCCGCCGGCCGCGGGTCCGGCAGTGTCCGGGTGCTCTCCCAGCCCGGGATGTCCCAGCGGTGTCGTGTGTCGCTGATCCCGGTGCCCCGGGCCGTGTCCGGTGGCTGCGGCGGGAGGAGGTCGGTGCAGCCCGGGGAGTACATCATCTATACTGTAGTGTCTCATAGCCAACTTACAGTATACGATGATATCCTGCCCGGGACAGCGCGGAGAGGAGAGCAGAGCCTGCAGGGGACAGACAGCGTGCTCAGGGAGCCACCCACTGCCACCTCGGTGTCACCCTGTCCCCCAGCCCCGTCCTGTCGCCTCCTGAGCACCTCCCCACCCTCCCAATTCCTCCACCCCAGAGCAGGGTAGAGGTTCTCAGTGCCTTCCCTACCCCGGTATCGCCCCTAATCCTTCTTTGTCACCCCATTCCCACCGCCCAGGAGAGAAGCAGAGGTTCCCTATCGTCCCCCTACCCCACCTTTGCCCCCCAGTCCTGCTGCCCCACCCAGAGAGGGATCGAGGGTTCCCAATTGCCTCCCTACCACAGCCTGCCCCTAACCCCTCCTTTAATTCCAGCCCCCCAACTCAGAGCAGGACAGGGGTTCCCAAAATCCCACCTTTGTCTCCCCAGTCCCACCGTCCCGAGCAGAACAGCAGCTCCAGGTGGTGGCACCTACCTGTGGGGGTGGCACTGGGGCTTTGTGGGGTGCTGGATCCGCACCCGCCTTATAAAACCTGCTCTGCCTCATCTGCATATCTCACATCTGCACTGCACAGCTGGACGGGGCCCTTAACCCCTTCATGCCCGGGGGGGGCACCGCCCCGAGCAGCTCCCCCCACCCAGCCTGGCATTGTCCATGGGGGGATGTGGGGTTTGAAGGGGTCACCCCCTGTGTCTTCCCCTTCAGGGTGGCCTCACAAATGCCCCATCCTCCTGTGGTGACCAGGATTATCCCTTCCCATAGTTGTGGGGACCCTGAACTGGGAGCTCCCCACTGCAAACTGGTTCTTGGACAGTTGTTGGACAGTGGTGTTGGACAGGGCAGGGGATGGGGACCAGGAGGGACATCTGGGAGTGAGGGTCACCCTACACAGGTCACCCTACACAGGCACCCTCAGGTGAGGCACAGGGCACCCGTGGGTGCAGGGAGCCTGTGTCCCCTGAGGTCAGTGGCTAGTGCTGTGCCCTTGGCCATATTTGCTCCCCTGAGGGACATGACCCCTAGCAGTGTGTCCCCAAAAAAAGGATTTGCCCTCCTGCCTTTAGGGACACTCAAAACACATTCCCCCACCCGTGGGGATGTGACCCTTTGAGGGATGCATCCCCCAGTTTGGTGTCCCCAAAGGACACGCTCCCCTGGCCATCTGTGTCCCCTGGAGGGATGTAACCCCTGGCTGTGTCCCCCCGAGGACATGCCCCTCCTGAGCACGTGTGTCCCCAAGAGGGCTGTGTCCCCTCATTGCACATGACCCTGGCCATACTTGTCCCCTGATCACGGTGTCCCCAAACGGCTCCACCCCCCGACCATGAGTGTCACCTGCCTGTGCACGACTCTGGCCATTTGTGTCCCCCAGCCCTGTCTGTCCCCACAGGGCCACATCCTGCAGCCAGCGCTGTCCCATTGTGCCGGTTGTTTGCTCCAGGACAGGCTGGCATTCCTGGAAATCGGCTGGGGGGAGGTGATAATCCCCTGTGTGCTCGGGGTCCGGATAAGCAGCAGCTCCGGCTATCAGGGACCCTGCCCTGCCACACAAGGTGTCCCTGGACCCGCTGTCCCCTCTGGGTGACAGGAGCAGGGCCAGCATGGCCCACACTCTCCTGGCAGGAGGGGGCACAGGGTCAAGCCCTGGTCTGTGCCTGTCCCAGGGCATGTGGCTGCTGGGACTTGGGGGCTGCAAGGGACCCCCTGTATTGGTCCCTCTTGTGACCCGGAGTGTCCTGGAGCCCCCAGTGTTCCCCAAACTGTGGCACAGGCACCCCAGCACGCAGAGCAGTGACACGGGCAAAGTGTCCCTGAGTCCCCCAAGCCTGGCCAGCTCCAGGTGAGTCCCAGGGATTGTCCCTGTGGGATTATCTCCATGCTGGCTGCCAGCCCTGCTGCCTGCTCAGCGCTCGAGGGCAGCCCTGCCCTGTGGCCTTGTACCCCACAGTGGCAGAAGGGGCCTGATTGTCCCCCAGGCTGGTACCACAGCTGCTGTGGGGACCCCCAGGTGCCACAGGGGACCCCTGAGAGTGCCACAGCCCTCCCAGCAGCCAGGCTGCCCCAGGGCAGCGTGCCTGCCGCCAGATAAGGAGGCACTGGGAGCTGCAGAGCTGTCCCCACCCTGCCTATCTGCAGGGCCACCCTGCAGGACACACAGGACAGGGCCTGTTGTCCTGCCCTGGGTTTGAGGGGACATGGAGGGCACAAAAAAAACCATTTTCCCCAGGGAGGGCAGTGCAGCAAAGCCCCCCATGCTGGCTGTCACTGGTCACCTCGAGCACGACAGGTACCCCCAGAACCACCCTGCTGTCCCCCAGTGCAGGGAAGGGTGTGTGGAGCTGGGAGGGTGGCAGGGCAGGGGGACATGAGCTGCTGTCACCAGCCTGGCTGCTGTGACACAGCACCTTCAGCTCCTGCCAGCCCTTGTCCAGACCCCAGGGTGCCACTCTTTGGGGTGCCCTGCAGAGGTCACCTCCTGGGCTCACACTGCATGTGGCTCCACACTCATCCCTCATGCCGAGGAGTGCTGGGACACAGCGCCCATGGGGACACGGTGACCATGGAGCTGCCAGGAGCCTTGGAGGAGCAGTGTGAGCTGGCACCTTGTTCCTCCATCTCCTGGACCAGCAGCCCTCCCTGGCCAGCCCAAGCCACCCAGGGTGGGACAGAAGGACGAGACGGAGCCCAGGCAGGAGGTGACAAGGGTTTATTATCTGGCAGCAGTGGGGTGGCAGCCACATGCAGATAGGGCCCGGCCCGGCCAGCACCAGATCCGCGCCCGCCGCCCACGGGCAGCGCAAGCCGGGGGCTGATAACGCCACTCCCCACCCCTGGCGGCAGGGAGGGCACGGGGGGGACCTGCACACCCGCCATGGGTCACTCCTGGTGAAGGACAGCACCGGGAGGGACCTGCAGCCATCCCATGGCATGGGGTAGGGGCACTGAGCTGGGGGTGCAGGATGCCCCCGCTCCCAGCAGTGCCAGGCTGACTTCACACACTGAACTGTGCCAGCCACACTGAACACAGGCATTGAGACAGGCAGGGAAGGGGCACGGGCCAGCACAGGGCGCTGGTGGCACTGTGGGGAGGACTGGCACACACGGGGGACAATGTCTTTCACATTGTCACAAGGCAGCAAAGCCACTGGCCGTAAGAGGCAGGGGAAGGGAGGGAGGCTGGGGCAGCTGTACAGGCTGTGCTGGAGGAGCCTGTCCCCACCTCAGTGTCCAGCTGGTCCCCCACCCACCTCTGACCACCACTCTGCTTGAGCAGTTGTGGGTTGGGAAGTGTCACAGCAGCTGGGGACAGCAGCCACAGTGGCTTCACTGCCCTCTCAGGGGATGGGTGGCTTTGGCACAGTGCTGCTTTTTGGTATTCGTGGCGGTGAGATCGCACCAGGCCCGAGCTGGACTCCCTCTGACCCCTGGAGCTCTCCCTGCTTCAGATCCTGTGAGGAAAAGTCCCCAAGGGGAACCAGCATGGGAGAGAGCAGCACCCACTGCTATTGCTGGATTGTCACCTTCCTGGGGGGGTGACTGCCACCCAGCCAGCCTGGGCAGGGCTGCTGGCACTGTGGGGGTCCTGAGGGACAGGGACAGGGAGAGCCAGCCACAGGGACAGCTGTGGGCAGAGGCAGGGCTGGGACAGGGCCAGGAGGGTCACTGAGAGAGGGCAAGGAGCCCAGGGGAGGGGGGTCCTGGTCCTCTTCCTAAAACTCCCCATCCCAAGACTCTGCTCCACGTCCCAGGTGTTCACCCCAGGGCAGAAAACAGCAAGGCACAGGGACTGCAACACCAGACAAGTTGCCAGTCATAACTGGGGATGGGATTGGCCTGAGACAACACAAAGTTAATTAGAAAATAAATCCTCTCTCAGCCTTGGAATAAAAAGAGCAGCAGACAGAACATGCATCTTTCTGGCCCTACAAAATAAGGCACCAGTTACAAACGAAACTCGGATTGTCTTTGATATAAAAGGAATTCCCATGTGTTGAAGGCAGTTGATGTCCGAGTGCATAACAGGGAGTGATATTCACGAGCTTTGGGTTGGCCAACCTCATTCCTTGGCCTCGGTGGCTTTCTGGAACAGAGGAAGCTGCAGGAGGGGAAGAGAGAAGCTGTTAGGGCTGCAGGAGGGGGAGGCAGGGCACTGCCTGCACTCTGTGCTGGTCAGGGCTGGGGAAGGAGAGGCTCCCTGGGAGGTTGACAGCTTCCAGGCACTTCCCTGTGCCCTAAGAGCAGCTGCCAGTGCCCAGCTCACCTTTGTGAGATCCACACCGGTGATGGCACGCACGGAGGTGGGGATCTCAGCCAGGAGACGGTTCACATCAGACATGGTGCTGCCTTTCTCTCCATTGAGAATAACGATCTCATCCACTTTGGAGAGGGGAGCAGACACTTTGGCAGCGATCTGGAGAAGCAGGGTGAGCAGAGAGTCAAGGAACTGCTCAGCAGCTCACTGGGAAAGGTCCCTACAGGGCCTTGCTCTGTGCCCAGGACACCTAGCCCAGTCTGGGAAACCAGCCCACCTGGGGCAGGGGAAAGCTGCCCCCTCCTCACCTCAGGCAGTGCATCAAGCACTAGAGACAGCTGGGCAGCTTCTCCATACTTCTGGAGTGCTTCTGCTTTCAGCTTCAACCCCTCAGCCTCCGCCATCCCAATGGCCTCGATCACGAAAGCCTCGGCCTCTCCGATCTTGCGGATCTTTTCTGCCTCTGCCTGAGCAAGGAGGATTTGCTTCACCCTGGAAAGGGAAATGCAGCCCTGCAGCAGCCCGGATCCCTGCAGAGAGCGCAGGAGCTGGGGCTGAGGGCAGCGCTGTGCTCACTCACTTCTCGCCCTCAGCGATCTGCTGGATGCGATAGGCTTCGGCCTCGGCCGGCTGCTTCACGGTGGCCACCAGCTCCTTCTCCATGCGGACCACCTCCTTCTCCTCCACCTCGATCTGCTTCTTGCGCTCCACCACCTCGATCTCGATCTCCTCCTGACGGATCTTCTGCTGCTCCCGGGCGCTCTGCAGCTCGTAGGCCAGCTGGGCCTCTGCAGTCTGCACGTGGGGGAGAGGACAAGAGGGGTTAGGGCCACGAACTCGGGTACGCAGACATAAGGACCCCAAAACCAGACACAACTCCTGCTATTGAACCTTTTCCCAGTGGTAACATCCCAATCCTCACTACTGCTCTTCCCACAGCACTTAAGCCAAATCAGCTCCAGGTTCAACCCTCCCCATCCTTTCTTCTTCTTCAAGATCCACTGAATTGCTGCAAACAGGAGAGGAATCTGCTGCAAGGAGCTCACTGTGACACAGACTTGGGTCCTCCACCCCCAGCTCTCCTAACAGATGCAGGAGGAGGAAGCTGACAAGTCCCAGAGTCAGCAACACCATCACAGACCCTCCAGGGAACAGCAATGGGCTGTGGGATACTCTCACCTTAATGTTCACCTCCTCAGTGAAGGCAGCTTTCTGCAACTCAAAAGACCGTTTGGAATCTGCTATTTTGGTATCTGCCAAGAACTTGACATCCAGCATTTCTTTCTTGCACTGTGCCTCCTGCAGAGAGGGAACAGAGAGCAGAGCTTCAGGGCATGCAGCTGGAGCAGAAAAGGCTGCTCCAGGGAAGCTCAGCATGTCTCTGGACTCACCCGAATGCCAGCATCCCGCTCGGCTTCTGCCACTCCAATGTCTGCATCCCTTTGGACAGCTGCAATCTGAGTCTTCCCCAGGGAGCTCAGGTAATCCACTTTATCATAGACATCCTGGGGAGGGGAGATAAGTCATAACCACTTCAAATGAGTGACTCCATCTTGCTCCCTTTCCCACTGAAGCTCAGAGTGGTCAGGCCAGGGTCAGAACGCGTCACGTCAGCTGCTCCAAACAAACAGGGAGGGCAGGGAGAAGGAGGCCATCCCGACATCTTCCCTCCCTCCCAGGAGGCTGGGTTATCAGCCAGCTCTCCCCACGAGCCTGTTTACAGAGGCAGCTACCCGGCTGCTCGTGGCCCAGCTGCCTGGATACAGGACATGCTGTGGCGGCTGTCATGGAAACTCCCGGAGGGCTGGCCAGGCTGTCAGCCTCAGCCTTCCAGCTGCAGCAGGGGGGTCAGGGCCAGGCTCTCTCCTGCTGCTCCTACAGCCCTGCCTAGAGCAGTGCCCAACATCTGGGTGTACCTTGATGGTAAAACTCAGGATCTCGATCCCCATGCGACCCACGTCAGGAGCTGCTACCTCCCGCACCAGCTTGGCAAACTGGTCCCTGTCCTGGTAGATCTGCTCCACTGTCAGGGTACCTGCAGAGGGGAGGAAGGTGAAGCACTTTATTTGGAACAGGTAACACACAAAAATGTGGGTCTAAGCTCAGCAACATCCTTGTTGTCCCTAGTCTCTTCAGGCCTGGGCACAAGGGTGTAATCCTCTGCCACAGCAACATCTCAGTCTCACAAGTGCAACCACCACCCACACGTGCTACCTATGGCCCTTGGGGACTCAGACATCTCTCACTGCAGGCACCGAAAACTCATTTATCACAAGGCCCAGCCACGCAGAGGGAGCTGCTGGAGGGGAGATGCCTCCTCTGCAGGCAGCACAGGAAGGTCCTGTGTGGCTGCGTGGGGGCAGCGATACTGCTGGGACCAGCCAGCTGAGAAGGGACAAAGCCACTCCAGATGCCTCCAGGGGATGAGCCCCTCCATACCTAGGATGGAGCGCAGGTGTCCCTCCAGAGTCTGCAGCACCACGTTCTTCACATCCTGCACGTTCTTCCCCAAGAACTGCTCACAGGCCACAGCCAGGAGCTCCTTTTCGGTCATTATCTTCACCTAGAGACAGGAGACAGAACCAAGGGGACTGAAGGTGCCTGTCCAGGAGGTGCAGGCACCCCACAGCAGCAGCAGCAGCAGAAGCAGCAGTACCACCACCAGGCTGCCAGGCCCCCGTGCTCCTGATGTTCCAAGGGACCACACTGAGCTGCCACCAGGCTGAGCCAGGCCACTGGACCAGCCAGAGAGCCCCTGCTCTCTGTGCTGTCCAAACCCTGACAGCAGCTCAGCGTGGAGGTGCTCAGCAGTGGGGACAGAGCCTGGCCCTACCAGACCCAACCAACAGAAACCCTACAAAAAACCCTGAAACAGCAGTTTAGCCACTGCACCAACACCAGAGACAGAAGAAAGCTGGGTATTAACCACCTCTGGCCAAAACCCATTTTGTTACCTTCCTCTTCCTCCTCTTTCGCTAGAATGAATTTTTCTGAGCCCAAAAAGACAAGAGACTAAGAAAGAGTCTGACATGCCCAAAGAGCAGCCTGGGAGCAAGGGTTCCATTCAGTGTTCCCTGGAAGGAGAGATGAGACAATAAGGCCACTGGTTTGTCCTGCCTGTAACTGGGAGCTTCCAGACATCCTTTGCAATGACCCCAGTGTGCCACGGTCAGGACTTGGCTGTTCTGCTCCACATGGTCAGTCTGGTGACAATCCCCAGACCTGGGACACAGCCACCCCAGCAATGTTTTCACCTCTCTTACACCAGAGCCAGGCATAAAAGTGCCCCCATTCCAGCCAAGCCAGGTTCTTAGGATGGTCCTGCTGGCCACAGGGCTGTTTTTTAAAGGCAAAGTGAATTACAAATCCCTGTGGAGTGTGTTAGTGGAGATCTGTGCTCTACAACACCCAGCTATGAGGAGTGCAACCCACCAAGACAACAGCTCCCAGTGGCCATGTCCAGTCTGAGGGCTCAGGCAAAGGCTGGGCACAGGGACATTCTGTGCCTGGCAGCACCAGAGAAGGAGCAGGTCCAGAGCAGCCACACAGCTTTCTGGATCCTACAGCACCCTCTCATGGACACAGCTGGCCTGGGCAGTGCCTCCTGTCCCACAAGGAGCTGGTGGCACCCTGAGTCCTGCCCCAAGGGCCTTGTCTGGACCTGGTTCCAAGTTTTCCAAGGCACAGATGTTGCACAGGGGCCCTCTGAGGGTCCTAGTGCACACGACTGAGGGATTCAGAGGCTACAGACCTCATCCTGATACCTTCTAGCACTTTCAGCTGCAAAAGCAACACAAGTCTTCCTCGAGAGCCTTGTCTGACAGCCCACACACACAGAATGATCCCTCCAGAGCCAAACAGCAGCACGTGGCCCAGGCACTGCCAGAGAGCAGGACAACTGGGACTGACTGTCATCTTCTAAGGGGACAGGATGTGGACCATGCTAGACAGTGTGAGCTGGCCAAAACTCACCTGCCACAACCCTGCCCCAACCAACCCAGGCTGAGCCTGTTTCCTACTGCTGCTTCCCAGACCAGGTCTCCCAGTCAAAATGTCAAACAACTTCAGGCAAGCATGGCAATCCTCTTCCACATTGTCCCCGAAGTCTCTTGGGGTCCTTTCAGGGCCAATTCTGCAGTAGTTTTTCTTGTCCTTACACCCCAGGCCAGCAGTGTGCTCTTCCCACACAAGGAGTTGGGAGAGCTGCTCTGGAGCTGCACCCAGGAGTGAGCCCTGCACGAGGCTCCTCTCACAGCAAATGGGAGATTTTTGCAAGTAGCAAAAGCAATTAGACTCAGCAGCGACATTTATGGCGAGCATCTGCCAGCAATTCCACCTCTCCAAACAATCCCCACCCTCAGGAGCTGTGGGAGGACAAAGCACAGGGCAGGATGTTCATTAGGAGAATCCCTGTGGTACTTAGGAGCAAGGAATGATTCAGGCTCTGGATAAAGCCAGCCAGCCTCCACTGGTGAGCTCTGGCCAGCCCACGGGAGCCTGGCTCTGCACGGAATACAGATCCCAACCTCCAAAGCAAAGGCTGCACAAAAGAAACCAGAGTTGAGCAATTTGTGCTCAGCGTGTTTTGCAGGGTTTCAGGCAGGGCACGGCGACACTCAAATGTCATTCCCATCAGAGGGAGAGCCCTCGGCTGGCAGGGGATCAGAGAGCCTCCATCCAGCAATCCCCTGTGCAGGATCGATGCCACCACACCCTGCTCCAGCCAGCTGCACTCGCAGTGAGGGGTGAGCACAGAGAATCCAATTAGCTGGAGGCTCAGGAAAATGTTACAGAAGGATATAGAGCCCAGCACATCCCAGCCGACATGGGAATGAGGCTACTGGTGAGCACTCATTACATCCCTCCTCAAGAAAAGAACAGCATCCTTATGCACATTAAGCACTTCTATCATTGCAGCAAACACTTTAAAAGCTGTTTCTCTAGGAATAATTTGTTTGGGTTTTTTTTCCTTTTTTTTTTTTTTTTTTTGCTCAAGCTCTTAACAGAAAAATGTTTGCCTCAAAAAGTACTTCTGCAGAATTAAGGTAATCTCTGCCATGCACATCCCCAACAGCCTTGAGGCTGCTTTCTGTATGACAATTCCTTGGATCACAGCTTTAAAATTAACTGTCAGTGGAAAAACTGAACAGTGAGAAGAGAGAATAACATGAATGAGATGAACTGGGGTCTGCATTTTCAAATCAAGGCACCTAGTGATCCAGCCCTCTGCTACCAGACCATTTTGCAGGAAGGATTTCCCAAAACCAGGACAAAAGGGAATGCTGGCTTTAGAGAAATACCAAATACAGAAGGAAAAGCCTACAGATTTAGGAAAAGAGTGTGAAGGGAGAAATGGGTGCACACATTTTTGCCAACCATGCAAAGACCACTGGGGTTATGTGACACCTTAGCAACTAAATAGATATCAAGAGTGGAAACTAAGTGAAAGATGGATATAAAGTACTGAAAAATAGAAACCAAGGGTGCTGAGTCCATGAGGGATTTTCACTCAACAGATCCCCTTGGCTCCAGAGCTCCCCACAGTGAATGTGGCAGCCACTTGTCCTGTGACAACACACCTGGACACAGAGGGACCACATCCCTGTGTGCACTGAGAGCCACTCTTGGTTTGCACACTCAACTTCAGAATGAGCTGTCAGGAGTAATTTTCAATCACAGCATCCAGCTGCCTAATTGAGGAGCCAATTCCCTCGAAAACTAACATCCCCCTCCCAGCATCCTACCCAGGGCAGGACCTGGCCCCAAGGACAGACAGTACCAGGACAGCAGACCTCAGACTCCAAGAAGTGCAGGGTTTTGGTGTGCTGCCACAAGCAGCAAAAGCAGGTTCTTACATTTGAAGAAAGCTGTAGAGAATAAAACTTCAATTCCAGCCAAAAATTTCACATGCCAGTTTTAGTGCCTGGAGGGACTAAGTTCTTTTTTTTTCAAGCTTTAACTTACCATGAAGAATTACAAGGCCCATGTGCTAACAATAATCCAACAGAATAAAATGCTCGATACCATCTCAGGAGGTTATGGGTCAGTCCTGTGGGGTCACACACAGCTCCAAGGGCACCACAGCACATCAGCATTCCACAAACACATCAAGTCACCCCACACGCCTCATTTGCCATGTGGACAAATGAGACACCAGAAAAAAATTAATTCTGGGCAGAGAAGGAGAAGTCACAACCCCCTTCACCAAATGGAACATGCTGGAGAGTGTTTGTACCAACAAGGACAATGTGATTTGGTACAAAGATTTATTCCAGAGCAGCTGGTTTCTCTCCCTGGACAACAGCAACCTCTTCAGAGGGAAAACCAGATGTAAGGTAGAGACATGCATTCCTGAAATGATGTTTTGGAGTTACTGTACCTGTGCCACACCTGTGACAGTTATAGCTACCCCCTCCGCCGTCTCTACGTCCTCACACCTGGGCTGTAACGTCATTATCTCTAGGGAAATCCTGCCAAAAAACGTAAAATATTTGCACGTTTCCACGTTACACACACTCAGCTCTTCCCTTTGCATCTCCTGCCCCGGGCTACCTGCTGCACTCATCACAGGTAATGCAAGGCAGGCACAGAATGCAGCCAAGGGACCACATCTGTGACTGGAGACAGACAGGGCATTGTGGCCAAGAAATAGATTTTCAGATAATGCTCAAAGGTAATTTATAATCGAAGGGTGGAATCCAGACTGGAAATTACCTGGTGGCCCTTTCCCTCCTGCTGGGTTAGTGAGGAGCCAGAAGCTGCAGGGTTGGGACCCCAAAGGGCCCTCTGTCAGAGGCTCATTGTGCCATGCTGCCCAATGCCATGGCAGCACGGGGAGGTGTCACTGGTTTGAAAGCACAGCACAGAACTGACATGAATGCTGGTGCTTGGCAGAACCTGACACTGATGCTGTAGAAGCCCTGGATCAGCCCTACCACAGACCTACCCCCTGACCTGGTTCACCTCTGGAAATGAGTCTCCAGCTCTTTGTGGCCGCACCTGCACAGTATCAGGCACCCAGGAACAAATCCTGCAGCTCCAGAGCTGTCTCAGTCACCCCAGGTGGGCTCGAGGTACTTTGGTCAGTCCCAGCAATCTGCTGGCAGGTCACAATTTGGTAAAACAAGAGACATCTTCGGCTGTGGCAGGTTCTGCTCCAGGAAGCCAAGCCTGGCTCCTGTATAATGAGCCAGAGAGACGCTGGGAGTCAGGACAGGGAGCCACGGGGCAGAGTTTGTGTCAGTGAACATCAGGTCAAACATCTGAACCATGAAGGGGCTGCCCTGGGCTGCTGTGTGCACGCTGAGTTGCTTTAGGATTGGCTGGAAGTGCTGAAACCTATCCCTGCAAGTTTGTGCCTGCCTTGGCCACTGTCCTAATTAAACTGGCACGCAAACTGAGAGCTGATAAAGCACATCCTACTGTCCAGGACATGCACAGGCATTTTTTGCCATGTGTTCACAGCTTTAATCAGACACTGCAGGATTTCAGCCTTCTGAAGGCCTAATCTAGACTTGGAATTTAATTTCCAAACTGTGCTGCTTCTTAGTTCTGTTCACTGGGATATTTAGTCATTACTGGTTCATAAAGCCAGTCCTGTTGTGCTGCAATTCATCTGAGGTCTCTGTGCTGTATTTTCAAAGGTGACAACATCCAAAATGGGCAGAGTCTCCATGTGGAGGAAGAAGGGCTGAGTGGGAATCCACAGCCAACACTGCAGAGCCAGGCACATTTGCAATTTTGAAATGGCACAAAACCTGCCTTCCCACCTGTCCCAAATGCTGTACAGAATCCAACCTGGCCTGCCTGTGCCTCCACACAAAAGTGTGCCTCCAGATGCCCTTCTGCTCTCCCCCAAGCCCCCAGTGGAGACAGTGCTAGCAAGGAAAGGGTTACAGTAGGAGCAAATGTTAAGTACAGCAATGCTGAATTTGGAATTTGCCAGGAATGTACCTGTCTGCATTACCCATGAACTGTGGAGTGCCACAGAGCAAGTGCTGGAGAAGGGGAAGGAGAGGAGACTATAGAGATTTCAGCTGTCCCGTTAGAAAACCATTAGTTTTTATGTTATCCTGCTGCTGCTGCTGCTGCTCAAAACAGAGGGATAAAGAGACAGGGTTTTAGGAAGCTGGAGGATTATTACCTGTGCAACCCCTGTTACGTACAGTGGGACCCCCTCCGACGTCTCAACATTCTCGCAGCGACAGAGGATGGTCAAAACCTCCAAAGACACTCTGAGCAGGGAGGAGTAAGGGTAGGACAGCAAATACACAGAGCAGTTACCAGAGAGTAAGACACTCGTTGCAAAGGACAGACGAGACTTTCAGGTTTCAGCTTTTCCCTGGTCAGTTTGCCTTTCTCCCACTGCCTGCTCCATAATCAGCTTCCCTGGTCACGGGAGGGAGTTTACAGCATCCAGCAGTTTCTTTTAATGAGGATAAACAGGTTGGCGGCTTGTCCCCCCCCTGCACACAAAACTGTGCCATCCTGGTGTCAGCCGGAGTTCTCTGTTGAAGTAATCTTTGCACACAGAAAAATTCCTTTTGGTAATAATTTAGATGCTTCTATGTCAGTATTTAAGATAAATGAAAACACCAGGGACCTGGCTACCCACCCCTGGCTAAAGCATTGAGGAGAGAAACCACTTCCAAGTGCTGTCCTGGGAAGCTGAATTAGCACCATTTGGCTTCCCCAGAGGCATATTAGACCACACTGTCTCTCTCACTGCTTTTATTTCTGACCCCTAAACAGGGACAGCATTTTTTCCCCTTGCTTTTCCCCAGTGCTCAAGGTTGCAGCAGGATAAGTGCCCAGCAGCCTGCCAGTTCTAACTGTTCCTTTTGTTCCCAGGTTAATGCTACCTGGCGGGATGCCGCTGACAGCAACACAATTGCTCCTGTCTCTCTTGCTTGCAGCACCGGCAGTTCCAGGAAAAAATGTCCTAATTTCAGAGAAGGAAGTCTGTCTCACTCTTCATGTTAATGCAGCGAGCTCCATCTGGGGCACAGCTTATGGCATGTGAGAAAGGAGACGTAAGCCCCACATCCCACGGCACGAACTGGTATGGATTTTAAAGCAGAATATTTGTTTGGATGCTGGAATTCCTGTCAAGAGTCCCACTTGCTAAATAATGCCCAGCCCTCTATCATATAACAGCTCGTTCCTGGCAATCCAGTTCTTGGCCCTGGATTCAGCCTATCCTTAACTTAACAAATCAGCCTCCCAAATGTGTCTGATCTTCTGCACTGGGCAGGTCAAGGTCCTGTACTGCTCTTTGTGCTTCTCACAGAAGAAGAGGAGAAGTGTGAATCATTTGTTCAATAAACAATTCTCTCAACAAGATCTCACAAAAATTTGGGAATGAAGCTTGTCTGGCTCAAATGCAGCCCTTAAATACTGAGCCCACAAGTTGGGCTTTTCCTTCCTCTCCAACCTCCCATCTTGTGCAGAGTGAGGGCAGCCACATGCTCACTTTGCTGGTGACAACACAGGTACAGGAAAAAGAGGTTGGAAGAGGCTGTAAGGGTTAACTACAACCTCTGGCCATTACTCAGTGTAAAACTCAAAAGTCACGTCTTTATCCTTTTCCCTCTTATTTTTTTTTCACAGACAGGGGAAACCTGTATCAGTGAGCATGAGGGATGTATTGGAGCATTCCCACAGATCCTAGAGACAAAGAGCTGTATTAGCAGGACAGCAGCACTACCACAGCACGTCAGCTCAGAGACCAGACTGTAAAGCAGCAGCAAGCAAAATCCACAGCTGAGGAAAGGGAGAGAAAGAAAATCCCGTGGTTTGAAATCGGAACAGTCTGCTCCCAAGGTGACAGCAGTCAGCAGATCTTTACAAAGAGAGACTTGAGGAGCAGAGGGGGGCACTGGTGCACTGCAGGCCATGAACTGGTTTGTTACTGGGTGAGGGGTTGGGCCATACTGGGCAGAGCTTGGCTCCTCTTGTGGACATAGAGGCCGCTTGAAAAGCAATCCAGCTGAAAGCATGTGATTTCTTTTTTTTGTGTGTGTCTTTTGCACTGTGGCACTCAGCTGTCCCCATGCCAACAGCCAGCAAAGAACTCCTGATGCTCATCCCTGGTTTCACACACAGTGCCTGATCCAGTGTTCCTAAAAATACTGCTGACAGCCCCACTGGGATGATTTTGCCAAATTCCCACTCCAAAAGCCCACAAATAACAGGGGTCTCCTTACCTTTGGGTGTCAGTAATGCACCACCAAGCCCAGGCCCAGCCTCCATACACATATTGCTTCTCATCAGAGCCACAGCAGCCACCTGCAGCACAGCAGAGAACACAGAGACATCAGGATTACACATGTGTTCTTGGACAGGGAATAACTTACAAGCAGAGGAGTTCCTACTCTTCCTCCTCTCCATGGGCTTCACATGGTAGTTTTCCCAAGGCAACCTTTTTTGGAATTGTCTTATAAAGTTGGAAAATAGTATTTGTATCATTCACTGTGACCAACAGTAACACACAGAAATATCTGTATGTCAAACCAGGGCTGTATTTTAGTTTTGCTAAGCCCTTTTACCAACCAGAATCAATATCAGTATCTTTCACTGTGATGTTAATTGCTTCGGAAAGCCACATATGAAATCCACCTCCATTCCCTCACACCACCCTTAAATTCCCACAGAAGCTCTCAAATCAGCATTGGAAGAGAAAAGAACCTTTGAGCTCCCAAAAAATACCTCCTAATTCTGGCTTGTGCAAGTAGCACAGCGTTTGATGCTTTGATGGTCCATCACAGAGTTGGATGTGCCCAAGATTCAGGCAGCCTCCAGAACTCTTCTGACACATTTAAGATTTGATCCCGGTGAAGCTGGAAGATGCTGTCTGGGTTTTCATATCTTTGATTTAAGGAACAAGACACCTGCTGCCTTTCAAGAGAGCACCCTGTCAGTGATCAGATTCGTGGCTGGGAAGGGAGGAACTCTGCAGCTCCCTGGCTCGGACCAGGGCTGGGAGCTGCTGACTCTCAGGCAGAGTGAGCCAGAATTCCCTCTCCCAGCTGCTCTCCATAATCACTCTTACTACAGCAGTGCCTGAGGGCCTCAGCAAGGCGAGTGCTGTATAAACAGAGCAGCAGACAGCTCCAGCCCTGCGGGATAGATCTATGCAGGCATAGACAGAGCCGGCACAGAGGAAGAGTAGGAATGCAGAGAACAGAGTGGCTCTGGGAGCTTTGGGCTGTGGGAGGGGAAAGGTACAAGGATGAAGCCAGCAGCCCTTTCAAGAGGAATGACCAGTATCACTTCCATAGGTCAAAATGAAGTGCAGAAGCAGCACACATCCAGGCCAGTGTGCTGCAGGGCTCTCCGACTGCAGGAGGCGACTGTCCTTGTTCTCCTCCTCTCCTTGCTCCAGCCCCCCAGCATTTAGCCATCTTCTGCCTGCTTCCAGACACTGCCTGCTTCCAGACACTGCCTGCTTCCAGACACTGGCCACACACTGCCTGCTTCGCTGGCTTCCATGCAGTGGTTGACAAACCAGCAGATCTGCCCATCTACAATTCTTCACCCTTGCATTTCAGTAAGAATTAAACGCAAACGGGAAAGGCTTCACACACTTTTTCAGATCTCCTGTGCTGCACAGCCTAGAGGAATATTCTCCTGTCACCTCTGAGCTAGCCTTTGGGTAGCTTTTTCCTGTAGCTGGAAGGCTATTTCAGCCAGGCAAACATTACAGAAGCTGATGACACAACATCCTGCAGTAACCACAACGCCTTTAACATTTCTTGGAGGGCGTCAGCCCGGTTAGCTCAGCCTTTCAGCCAGGCCCTGGTTTTCCAAGAACAGGAAGGGAGGTGTTCCTGGCACTCAGGAAAAGCAGCACCACATGTTAAGGTATTTTATTTCCCAGGGTCTATGTGGGCTTTACTGAACCTCTGTTATTTTTTTCTTAATAATATCCTGAGAAAGCTCTGCACCCTAAACCAACCATTGTTACAGGAAAGCGCCTCTCCATACAGATGCTCCTCTTCTTCTGTAGGAAATGCAAGGAAATACCTTATTTAGTATCACACACAAAACAAGCTCCACATTTGCTTCCCGGTGCTACACAACACAGCTGCAGAGTATGGTCTACTGAGATAGATTATATGTCAAAAACTGTTCAAAGCCTAAAAAAACCAGGAAAAATGAACACATTAAGGAAGAGTGGGATGCCAGCCAGCTGCTTTCACACATGCTGGACGTCTGAGCGCAGCAGAGCTCCATCCTGGCAAGGCTGAGAAGCTGAGGGCTCATTTTCCATGGCAGTCCTGCCACCTCTTTCTCAATTCTCAGGCTGCAAGTGAAAAAGGAACCAACAAAGCAAAATCTTTGCTAGGCTGAAGAATAAACCCTCTTGCACAATGAGATTTGGCAGAGAAATTGCCTTTCCCAGCTATAATACGCCCACTGTTCCAGCAGACTGGGTCTCACAGTCGCTTCCACAAACATCCACCGTGCCTCTTCCGGGGCAGTGTGCGGGGCCACAAATGGAGGATTCATAGCCAGGGAGCTGCCAGCCAGCTTGGCCTCTTCCCAATGAAGGGGTCCCATGTTCCAGCAAGAATTCCCAGAGCCAGGAGAAAGTACGTTGTCTGTTTGGTTGGGTTTTTTTATTATGAAATAAGATTAATCGCTTGGGAGTTGGGAGATAAAAGGAGCTCTCAGCAGATGTAGGAAGTGAGTGAGGAAGAACATGAGTCTCAACAGTTTTGGGGACACAGGGTTCAAAACATCAAAGCTGGGATGATCTGAACAAGCTCTGTGTTTGCTCTCCCAGGTAACTTGGGCACTAAGTTACCTCTCTGGCAGAAAGTGGTGAGCTTTCCAAAATCAGGTCATGGTACACAGGTTGCTGAGTCCAGACAGACCAGGAAAAAGTTGATAATTGAAAGCAGTTACTGACAAAAGATAATGCAGAGATAGAGGAAGGCAAAAGCATGCATAAAGAAAATAATATCCTAGAGCAGGGCCCAGACTAAAGCCAGTGTCTGGTTTTTAGGCCTCACTGTGTGTATAAATTAGGCTTTGTTCATGTAGAAATGGTACAAGGTTAATAAAAATTAATTTAAAAAGATGCAGGGTTCTGAGTTGAATCCATAAAAGCCTCTGATGGTCACTGCAGAAGATGAAAGCAGATTACACTGGCTATCTTGTTCTGGATGTAATCTATATGAAAATGACTTAATGAGTAACAATCCTATAGAGGGAGTTTAAAAATACATTTAATAACTCATCTCGTAAACAGCAACTCGGAGAAGACAACAATGAAGCTACAGAACAAAATCACTGAGATACTTCCCCAAAATTCCTTTTGGAAACCAAAAGGAAAGGTCTGAGGCTTTCCACCTCCTAACAGGCTTTCCAAAGGGTAGTTTGCAAGTCCTGGAGATTTAACAAGCACATGACAAGGGAAACCTTGAGCTGCCATTTTGAGGGGCCTTTTGAGCACTCATGACCAGCTGCAATGCTGCCCTCTGAGCAAACCCTGAGCATCACAAGCAGTGAGAAACCAACCACGGGGAAAGAGTTTTGGCTTGCCAAAATGACAAACCAAAATCTGCAGGAGCACTCAGTTAAACCTGGCAGGTGACCACCAGTGCCACTGCAAGCTTCCTGCGTGGCTTGCCTGGTGCAAGAGGTGGAACCACAACCCTGGAAAACAGTTTGAACTGTATGACCATAGGGCAAAACCTCCTGAGACCCAGCTGAAGCTGCCTGCTCCTTCCCACGAGCTCCTATTTCTTTTGAGGCTGAAGAACTGGAATTACAGCATCAGTGTGAGGGTTCAGGTGGCTCTTACTGCCCATCACATCTTTCCACAGGACATGGCCTGGACCTTCTCATTCCATTTTCATGGACTCTTCTCACCTAAATGTAACTTTTACATTTCTCCTTCCAGAACTGCACTGGGTTTTGTTCAGCTCATTGGGTCAATCTCCAGAGTTTGTTTTGATCCTGATCCAGCTCTTCAAAGCTCTCGAACCCACTCCCAGCTCAGTCTGCAAATTCAATAAGCACATTCTCGATTCCATTATCCAAGCCAAAACAAGGAACTTACTTGATAAATTCTTTCAGCTGAACAGTGAACTACTGTCAAGTTCCCTGGCAATGATCTTCCAGGAAGTTTCATATTAATTTCATAATTTCTGAGAAACCAGTTCCTTCTTGCACTATGGACTGTAGGTCTCTTGCAGGAAGGGCTTCAAGAACCTCAAGAAATCCTTATTTCAGGCTTTCAATTAGAAAAGTAGCATGAAAATAGCACATGAGCAGTTCTTGAAGGGGTAACAGGGATGCAGTAACCGGATGGAAGAGCTTAGACCAGCCCTGGAAGGGTTACACACCCCTAACTGCTGGCATGCAGCAGGAAATGCCTACACAAGACTAGAATTAACTGCTAGTTCTTCCTTTTCTTTGACAGACATCAAGGAGCCCCAAAGAGTGTTGCACCAAACTAAAATTTAAGAAACTGGGCTGGAGCATATTTCTCAAGCTGATTTCAGCTCACCTTGGAGGAATCAGATTAGCTGAACATGGCAAATACCTCCACTTGTCTTCTTGTAGGTGTTACAAGCAACACACTTGTCTCAATAGTCTCCTAGGAGATAAAGTTGGGTTGGCTGGGTTGCACTCCCCTGATTTTTTTCCTCCTTTCACTCCCTAAACTTCTGCTGTAGTAGCAGTTTGTTCTAACATGGGAATAGGGAGGGCTGTGCCCACTTTCCCTGTCATGTATTTCCAGGTGCTCCCCTCAGAGCTCCTCTGCTGCAGCCCTTGCCAGCCAGAAGGAAAATGCTTCAAGTGTAGAGATTTAAGCAACACTGTTTGGTAACTATTAGATGAGTATGGCCACTATAAATGCAGATTTCCTTATTGTGACACTGTGGAAATATTATAGAGCTGTATTTAAAATCAGCACATCGACCCTTAGCCACAAAAGCTGCCTCTAACCAGATTGCAACCCAAACCCAGCATTTCACAGCCTATTTGGCTGGTGGGAACATTCAGATATGGGGATGAACAGGTACTTTGTGTACCTCCCTGAAAACTCCACCAGCTCCAGTTGTGCTCAGAGTGGGTTCAGTGATGTGCCAGGCCAAAACCTCCTCAGACCTTGCACCAAGGGAATCTCCCAGAAAAGTCAGACCCACAATTTGGGGAGAATCCTTACAAATCCTGGGCTCCACAATTCACAGATGGATCGATCAGCAGTGCAGTTTCTTAGAAGGAGGTTGGTGTTCCTCAGCAGGGGAAGGACAGCAGTGCCAGCAGAGTGCTGAGCTCTGCCTGGGAAGCAGCTTCCCAAATAAGGCTACAGAGCTCCACGTTCCCAAGGCACAGCTGGCTGCTTCTTGAGCACTGGAGGAACTTGAGTGTCTCACAAGAAAGTGAAAAGAAAGAACAACCTTCCTCAGAAAAACCCACAGCCAGGGGAGGCCCAGGACTAAAGGCCTTGGGGCACAGGCTGAGTAAAGAAAATAAATAAAGAAAACCTTCCCACCAAGTGAAGTCTTTCAGATAACCACCACATGACAATTCAAGACTGAACGCCAAAAGCCTGCCTCTAATAATATTTGGTTTATTTAAATTAATTTAACTAAAATTAATTTAATATTATTTTGGCTTAATGGTAATTATTATTAGTTTCTACTTCTTTTCCCCTCTCTCCCTAAATCCAGCTTAGTATCACACAAATTAATGCTGGCCCACGAGATCCTCCCTGCTTTTCCCCGAAGGAACATGGGTCAAGTTCCTGGAATTTCAATGTCTTGTAGCTACAACCTCTCACTAATGCCCCAGCAGTCACTCTGGACACGGGCACAGAGGAGCTGCAGGGCCCTGCAGAGCTGTGAGCTGGTGCCCTCAGGATTCAGCAAGTATGTGCAGACTGCATTGGGCATCAGCTGAGGAAAACTAGTCTGGTGGCAGCTCCAAACCCCATCCCAACTGGCAGAACCCTGGGTGATCTCTGCTCCCTTCCCAAAATGCAGCTGCACTACGAGGAGTGTCCTGGGCTCTCCACTCCTGGCTGTGGAAAAGCATCACGCCTGGAACTGCAAGCAGATGCTACAAATTCCTGCTGGCTCATCCTGGAAGCTGTGTTTTGTAAACTCCAGAGCTGAACAGAAGCAAAACCAAGCTTTGAGACCGAAGGGCATCCCAGCACAGCTTCTCAATCTTCCCATGAATGTGGCATTTCACCCAGCAGTGCCAGTTTTGACAGAGTTCCCTTTGGAGGGAAGCACAGCATCAGCTTAGGATCCCACTGGGAAGTGCAGACCAGGAAAACTGCAAGGAATACTGCTGCTCTGGGCAGTGGCTGGGTGGGGTTTGTAACTCCTTAGAAGCCACCAGCAGTGTGGGCATAATTGTTTCCAGAACTGCAGCCTGCTCCTGGCATCTCCTCAGGAATTCCCACAACAGGTCTGTCATCCAAGAGAGATGAACTGATAACAGATCCACCACAGCTTGCTGGAGGCTTGGGCTCCAAAACCACAATAACATAGTTGCAAGCGTGGCAAAGCTGTGACTAGAGGCACATCCTTGATGTTCACATGCATTTTCTGCTGGTGCTCATTACCTTGCAGTGGGCCTCAGTCTGTCACAGAGTGAAGCTTCCATCCTTCGCATCACCTAACAATAAATAACTCATCTAACAAGAATGAATTAATAATAATCCTGCCGGCACAAAGCCTGGTCCATGCCAAAGTGCAGCCTGGAGCTGCAGCAGCACTGAAGCAGCTACAGGTTGAATCAGACATGGGGGATCTCGCTGCAGGTTTGTTTAATCCCAACCTCAGCCAGCTGCTGGTGACATTCCCCATGTCCAGTGGGCACTACCTGCATCCAGTGGCAGCACCACAGAGCTGCAGGTGTGTTGGTGTGGAAACTGCAGCAGGATGTGATGGGTGAAGACGGGCACTGCAGGAACAAGCCTGCAGCGCTCTGCCCCAGGGGGATGCTCACACCCAGCTCCCCTTCCCTGGCAGAGCCAACCTGTCTCCGGGAACAGGAGGGTTCCCTGGCAATGCCAGCCAAAGCCTGTTTGAGCTCTGCTGGTGCCAGTGCCTGACATCACCTGGCATCAGCAGCATCGGAGGTGCTGCTGCTGTAGCCGGACACCACCCCGGAGCCTCAGCCCCATTACAGCATCCCCCATCTCCCTGTCTATTCCCAAATCGCTCAGGGCCCTCCTCCCACAAGGATCCCTCCTAGAATCCCTCGGAGCGCCCTCACAGCCAGCATCCCTCAATTCCCCCCTCCTTTCATAGCCCAGCACAGAGACCCCACAACTCCCACAGGTTCTCTCCATGACAGGGACTCCTCGAGCCCCTCAGAGTCCCCTCACAGCCAGGACCCTCCGACTTCCCTCTGCCATGAGGCTCCACCACACAGACACCCCCCAGTGATCGAGACCCCTCAAATCGCAGAACCCCCAAAACCCCCTCCTAAGCACCCCGCATTAGAGACCCCCCCCAATCCCTCAGGATCCTCCCGTGACAGGGACCACTCAAACCCCCGACAGTCCCCTCACAGCCAAGACCTCCAATCCCTCAGGGTGCCCTCCATGTCACCCCGCAGCCCCTCAGTCCCGGCCCTACCTGACACCACCAGCGCCTCGTTGGGCCCCACCGTGTGGCAGTTCCCCATGATGGCCCCGCCGCCGCCCGCGCCCACAACCGCCCGCGCCTGGCGCGGCGGGGGCGCGGCGGGGGCGCCGCCATCTTGGGGAGGTCGGTCGGTGCCGCGCCCCGGGGGCGGGGCCGGGCCGGTGCGCCGCCATCTTGGGGGTCGCGTGCGCGGGGTAACATGGGCGGTGTGCGCATGCGCGGTGTGTGAGGAAGGGGCGTGAGTGTGCAAGGGATGTGAGTGTGCAAGGGATGTGTGTGTGTGTATTGTGACACTGTGTGTATGTGTGTGTGTGCGTGTGTGTGTGTGTGCAAGGGATGTGTGTGTGCAAGGGATGTGTGTGACTCTGTGTGTGTGTATTGTAACACTGTGTGTGTGCAAGGGGTGTGTGTGTGACACTGTGTGCAAGGGATGTGTGTGACACTGTGTGGGTGTGCAAGGGATGTGTGTGTGACACTGTGTGTGCAAGGGATGTGTGTGACAGTGTGTGTGTGCAAGGGGTATGTGTGTGTGACACTGTGTGTGTGCAGGGGATGTGTGTGTGTGACAGTGTGTGTGTGCAAGGGATGTGTGTGTGTATTGTGACACTGTGTGTGTGCAAGGGATGTGTGTGACACTGTGTGCAAGGGATGTGTGTGACACTGTGTGGATGCGCAAGGCAGGGTGTGTGTCCTGCAGTGTGTGTGCAGAGCCGGCTGTGCTGCTGTGCACACCCACACTGCACACCCACACACACACCCCTTGCACACTCACTCCCTGTCACCCTCCCACCTCTGCTGCCCGCGGTGGACATGCAAGGCCCGGTGCCCCTCGCTCGCCCCGTTCCACACGCACACGGCACCCCTGGTCACCGCCATCACCTTTATTGTGCCGTGGGCACAGCGGGGCCCTGCGGATGTCCCTGCGGATGTCCCTGCGGATGTCCCTGCGGATGTTCCTGCCCGTGTCCCCCCCGCTGTCCCCCTGCCGTGCCCAGCCCCACCAGGCGCTCGCTGCCCTCCCAGAGCGCCCGTGCCAGGCGGTCGTCGCGCGCCGCTGCCCACGGCAGCCGGGGCCCGCGGTCGGTGAAGTAGCGGCCGCTGAGGGGCTCGAGGCCGTCCCGCGTGGCGCAGTCCAGCACCGCCTGCGCGCCCTCGGACGCGTCCAGGAACAGCAGCCAGGCCAGCGGCAGCAGCAGCGGCTTCAGCCACAGCGGCGCGTGCCGGAACAGCGACGTGTTGACGAAGCCTGTGGGAGATTGGCGCGTGTGGGGCGTCCCCCTGTGCGTGCCAGGAGATGGCCGGGGTGGCCTTGGCGTGGGTGGCACGGCTGTGGTTGTCCCCAGGCACTGCCACAGGTGTAAAGGGAGGTGCCATGCAAAGGGACACATGAAAAAGGACACGCTGTATCAGGGGACAAGGTCCAAAGGGACGTGCCAAGATAAGGGACACGCCACGAAAAGAGACACTGTGCACAGGGACACACGCAGAGGGACAGACCACATAAAGGGACACATGCAAAGGGCCACACCACATAAAGGGACACATGCAAAAGGACAGACCACATAAAGGGACACATGCAAAGGGTCACACCACATAAAGGGACACATGCAAAGGGCCACACCACATAAAGTGACACATGCAAAGCACCACACTGTGATGCTGATGGGGAGAGATGCTCCCTGTGCAGGAATTCCCTGTGAAAAGCCTGCAAAGCGGGACGCCACCCCGCACAGAGGGCCACCGCAGGACACAAAGGTGTGCAGATCACAGATGACACCAAGGGCGAGCTGGGTCCTACCTGGGTGCACGGCGTAGCAGGTGACCTGCGTGCCCTGCTCGCGCGTGGCCAGCTCGCGGGCGTGCAGCACGTTGGCCAGTTTGCTGTCACAGTAGTCCTGGAAGGTGGAGAAGAGCCCCGAGGGCGGCCGGCCCAGGGACTCGGGGCGCAGGCGGCCGGCGCAGTGGGCACTGGAGGCCACGATGACCACCCGGCTGGGAGCGCAGCTCCGCAGCCGCTCCAGCAGCAGCTGGGTCAGCAGGAAATGGCCCAGGTGGTTCACTTGGAAGGGGAGGCTGAAGCCATCCTCCGTCGTGCCCCCGGCGCTCACCCCTGCAGAGTGAGGAGGCGATGGCAGCCTGTGGTGGTGGCCCAGGGGTGCACAGGGGATTTGGGGTCCCAGCACTCACCCGCGTTGTTGATGAGGAGGTGCAGCTGGGGCTCCTGGCGCAGGAAGGTGCTGGCAAAGGCTCTCACTGAGCGCAGGCTGGCCAGGTCCAGGTGCATGAACAGAACCTCGTTGTTCCCAGTCTCCTGTGGGCACAGGGGGCCTGGGGCAGGGCCAGGGGCCGAGCGGGGGTGTGCCCTGCCCTGGGTGGGGGCTGGAGCCAGCCAGGGCAGGGGGATGTTCTGGGAACTGGATCTGGCCCAAGGGCTACAGTGTGCTGGGACCCCCGGCATGGGAGGCTGTAGCCCCCCCGTGGTACAGTGTGCCCCATATAGTATGCCCCACCTTGGAGTATCTGGGGGTGCCTGGGGATGTCCTATGGGGGTGTCTGAGGGGTCGTTCCTGGGGTGTGCCATGGGGCACCTGGACGTACCCATGGGCGTGTTTTGGGGATTAATCATGTGATGCTTTGAGATGTTCTGTTGTGTGTTTTGGATGGTGTCCTCGGGGTGCACAGGGATGTCATGGGGGGGTCTCTTATGGGCATCCCTGAGCTGCTGAGGGGATGCCGTGGCAGTGTCCTCAGGGCACCCATGGAGATATCTGGGGAAGTTCATGTAATATCCATGGATGCCCGGGGGGGTATCCCGGGAGTGTCCTGGAGTTGCCCGTTGGGTGCCAGGGGTACCCTGGAGGTGCCATAGGGTTCGGGGATGTCCCGTGGCCGGGAATACCGGGGGTTCCCCGGGGTGCCGGTGCCGGCTCTCACCCTGCGGATGCGGCTGGCGGCGGCCTCTCCCCGCCGGGCGCTGCGGGTCGCCAGGATAACGCGGGCCCCGCACCGGGCGAGCTCCAGCGCCGTGGCCGCGCCGATGCCGCTGCTTCCCCCTGTGGAACGGAGCGGAGCGCGGGGGGTGAGCGGGGGCCAGGGCCGCACCGGGCCCGTCCCGGTTCCCGTCCCGGTTCCCGTCCCGGTTCCCGGCCGGCGCTCACCGGTGACGATGGCGGTGCGGCCGCGCAGCTCGGGGCGGCCGCGGGGCCGCGGGGCGCTGCTCAGCCCGTGCCGGAGCAGCGTGTACAGAACCAGCAGCAGCCCCACGGCCAGCAGCGCCCACCCCATCCCTCCGCCACCGCCGTTCCGGGCAGCCCCGGCCCGCCCCGCCCCGCCCCGCCTCCCCGCCCCGGCGGGACGGGAGATGGGAGAGCTGCACTCCAGGCGCCGGTGGGAGCAGAGACGGAGAGAAGGGTGAGTGCTGCCCGCGATCAGCACACCTGGAGAGCGGTCCTGCCCCGAGGGGTGGGAGAGCACGGAATATCGGGAATATCCGGTGGGAAGGGACCGTCGGAGGTCATCTAGTCCAGCCCCACCCCACTCAAGCAGCCTTCTCTAGAGCACTGAGAACTATGCCTAGACAGCTGAATATCCCCAGGGATAGGCAATCTGCCACCTTTTGGGGCAGCCTGTTCCAGTGCATGGTAAAGGTCTTCCTCATGTTCATAGGTGTAACTTCTCTTGCTCCTATTTCTGCCCTTGCCTCTCCTTGTATTGCTCAGCACCCCTGAGAAGAGCCTGGCTCCATCCCATCTGCTGACACCCCTCCTGCACGTGGATGTATTTGAGAATAAGATCAGAATCTGCTCCTCATCAGATATTTCCCTCATAAATGAGGTGTGCCAGTCCCCTGATCTTCCAGGACACTTTCAGACTATGTCGCTCCTGTCTTGAGGGGCCCAGAACTGGAAACACTTGAGGTGAGGTTGGGCCACAATGAGTTGAAGACGTCCTAGCCCTTTGCAGGGGTTGGACCTTCCAGAGTCCCTCCTACCTCAACCAATTCCATGATTCCATCACCTTCCAGTCCTCACCCTCTTCCCACCAGCGTCCTCCCACATCCCAGGCAGGACACCAGGGTCCTTCCATCCCACCCCAGCCTTGGCTCCCAGCTCAGGCTCCTCTGCAGTCAGACACTCTGGGGAAGCTCCAGGTTGTGGTGACACGAGTGAAGACAGACAATCGAGAAAACAGAATGTGAAGTATTTTTTTTTTATATACAGAATACAGGAAAGTTTCTGTAAAGTCTAAAACGTTACAATTACTATGTACAGTGGAACTAGCTGTTCTGCTGCGGGGAGGTGGCAGAGAAACAAAAGAGACAGACAGGTTACGACAAAGGATCTGCTACAATAGACAATTTGAGGAACGTCATACCACATGTAGCACTGTACACAGCTTTAAAACATTGAAAAATGCCATCACTGATGTATTTACACAGAATCCAACACTTTTCCTTATCTGAAATAAAAAATAGGATGGACACCAGGAAAAGAACTCATTTCTCACTGCCTATAATACACAGTAGCTACTTGTAGTGCAACCATAGCAGGGAGGGATGGGAAAAATAACTGTGGGAAGAAGAGCGCTTCTTTACATTAAATAAAACAATGATATTGTATAGATTTGCTGTATGAAAACTGTATTTCTCTTTTAATATAAAACTATTGTCACTGGCACAAAATAGAACAAGTTTCTGATTATTTTACAACTGCATGGGAACTATCTGTCAGAGAGAGTCCTCGAGTCAGACAGCGGTCACCCCTCGCTCTGACGCGTCCTGCTCTCACTGCAGTTTTCCTTTTAAAATGAAATGTATAGTACAAATATATGTGCAAATGCCCCTAAAACTTGAGCAAAAAAGAAAAATTAAAAAAAGTTAAACGTTCTTCATTTCATGCAAACGGCGTGTGAACAGTCTCTGGGCCGACACAGAAAAATCCCACCTCGGTTTGTACATTTTTGCATTGTAAAGAGTCTGAGGGCGTTTTCCTTACTCCAAAAAGCTCTTTTCCTAAAAATTCCTAGGGAACTGAGTTGGACCGCAGCACGGGCACCTGGTGGGGTTTCAGAGAAAGCTTCTCCTCCAAGTCCATATCTTGTACTAAGGCAGTGTCCCCCTTGGGCTGTTTGGTCGCAAACTCGGTGATGCTGAAAACGAACTGCAGGCAGCCCAGCTTGATGTAACTGCCGTGGTGGAGCAGGGCCGTGCCCTCCCAGCCAGCCCCGCTGCCCCCGATCAAACTGGAGCTGCTGGCTTTGCAGTTACAGGGTTTTCGATGCTGCCCTTGTGCCTGTGAATTCATCACAGCAGCTTCTTCATGCGCCTCCTCTTCCTGTTTTCTGCTTTTATGTTGTTCTGGAAAAGAATAAAAAAAAAATGGTAAGGTTTGGGCAGGTCAGTAGCAGCTTGTTTTCATCAACAGGGGTTACTGCTGAGGTGATTCATGGGTAAGATCCTCCAGCCATGAGGGATTTCAGTCTGCAGTGAGCAGCTGATCAAAGGGAAATGGGAATCTCCTCACAGCCCTGGAGAGGTTGAGGCATTTACATATCTATTTTGGCAGCCCAAGAAGATGAAGCTGATCAGGTGGAGAGCAGGAGTGAGCCATGCAGGGACAGAATGCCTGCAGCACAGCCCAGACCATCTCACAGCCTGGGAAGGGAGGACATGCATGGGGAAATGCCTCAGACCTGCTCCAAACTGGCTGCTCATCGGGACTGGAGCTTGGTAACTCCTGCACTGGAGGCTGGAGTAGGGTTTAGGTCAGAGCACAGAGCTCCCCAGGCTGTGGAGGAAGGTCTTGTGTAACCCCAGCTGAGGGCTGTGGAAAGGCTCCCCTTTGTGCAAGGGGTGGACCAGCCTGTGCAGAACAAGGGGCATCAACAAGGAATTGGTTTCCACCTGCTCCTGCCTCCTCTCAATTAACTCCCTGTGGTGGTGGTACAACACTCACTTATCACACTCTGCACTTTGGCAACAATACTGCTGGGAGGAGTGGGTGTCAACTTCTCCGAGAAGTCACATGAATACAGGACATTGTCCACAGTCGTCCCATGCTCACTGTAGTTCAACAGCTCGTAATGCTTCGTATTCTGAAAAGAAAGGGAAGAGGAGGGAATCAAGATATGAAGTTATAGAATGGTTTGGGTTGGAAGGAACCTTAAAGACCATCTTGTTTCAGCCCCGTGCCATGGGCAGGGACACGTTCCACTGGACCAGGTTGCTCTAAGCCCCATCCAACCTGGCCTTGGATTGGGGCAGCAACAGCTCCTCTGTGCAGCTTGTCCCAGGGCCTCACCAGCCCCACAGGGAAACATTTCTTCCTAATATCCAATCTAACCCCACCTTCTGTCAGTCAGAAGTGCTTCTGCCCATACACACCTCTTTGGAGCACTGAAAGACAACCCCTTTTCCTTGTTGCCAGTAGTAGTCAAATAATAGGTGGTAAATATCCTCCAGCTTCAGAGACCACCAACCTGATCCCACAGCTCACAGAATAACCAGCAGGAGCTGCTTTCTGGCAGAGAAGGAGGGCCAAAGCAAAGTGGGTTTTACCTACTGCACTTGAACCAACACATCTTTTGGGAATAGGATATTCAAGCTGATGCTCGCAAAAGCGAGCATTTTACAGGCACACCTGATGCAAGCTTGGCTCGAGACCTGTGCCTAGCAGGAAGAGATGAGCTTTGGAAAGCAAGCACAAGATGGCAAGAGGGATGCCATGTGCTGCAGCAGCCTCAGGACAGAGGCAGTCTGGGATTCACAGGCCCTGTGCAGGCTGAAATGCCAGCAGACATTACCGTGACATGCAGCGTTACACAAGCAGCATCACGCTCAGCTGAGCTTTGTGCAGGATGTTGACAGAGCAGAGAAGATTTCAGGTTAGCTCTCAGAAATCATCTGAGAGCTCAAGACCTCATCCCTCAGGCACTACAAGGCTTTAATCAAGTTATAAAAACTCCATGTGCACATGGGAGTAGGTTTTGAAGTAACCTGCGAGACTGCAGAAGGAGAACCTGCAGAGAGAGCTCCAGGAATGGGAATTCTCCCTCTCCAGAGTGACCACAGCCACAGGAGGTTCAAAGGCCAGTGCCTGGAGCCTGATTTATGACTGACCACTGTGAAGAGATGCTTCCACACAGATTTATGGTCAGAATCCCATTACTGAGTGTGTTTGGTAGCTTGCAGGGCACTGGAGCAATGGCCAAAGCTGGCTGTGGGTTAATCCTGGATCCTGCTCTGGAACTGGTTGACAAATGGTGATATAAAAGACTCGATCTTGCTTCAAAGACTGTTTCCATGCTAAGAGACATCTCCAGCAGTGCTGTTACTAGCAGGCCTGCTGGTCTGTTTACTTCAAGAACAAACTAATCTCTGGGCTGTAGCTAAGTAGAAACTGTAGGTTTCTGTTTATGCTGTGAGCTTAACTGAAGTTTTAGCTAAATACATAATTTATAGAGAACTGCAGATGCTATGAATGCTTTGCTCCCCCATCACACTTGAAAACAAGGGACTCAGAGTAGTTCCTTGGTTTGTTCCAGCTGAGGTTCGATGTTGACACATAAAGTTTAGCTTTTATTAACAACACATTCAGATCAAAAAGTATCAGATCACATCTATGTCCTTTTCTTTCCCTAGACACCAGTAGTGACAGTGCTGACTTGTGGCTAGTCCTTGCCCACAGGCAGTCAGAGAAATCGTGCTGGCAGAGCTCTGTGCTTAAGAAAAGGGTTTGACAGAAAATGCTGACACAGCCTCCACTGGAGTAAAAAACAGCTCTTACTTTGTAGTCCACAAAAGGAGCACCACACAAAGACAACCTGCTGCCTGCATCTCCAACTCCCATTGCCATGCACACCAAAAATTTAAAAAAAATAATAATAATGAAAAAAAAATCACTCAGGCACTCACCTCATCATAGAATATGCAGGCATGTTTGCCAGACACATAGTTACAGTGACCATAGCTTGTAAGGCACACATCCATATCAGCTCCTGTCATGGGGGAGGACAAAACAGGCTCAGTTTGTATTGGGGAAAAAACACCAAACTGTCAGGCACCAGAGAACAACAGACAGAATTAAACTTCAATTAGCAAAACAACAGGGGAGCAACTGCTTTTGTCCTGCTCCCAGGACTGCATGAATAATGCTTCGATAAGCCACCAACAAAGTTTCAGTGGGGGAAGGGAGCCAGCAGCTCCACAAAGGTTGAAGAGCATTTCACTGCTCCTGGGTCTACCCAGAGCACCAGAAGAATCTAAGCAACAAGAAACAAAACCTGCAAGCAAACCATAACTTTCCTCTCCATCAGTCAGGCATTCAAACTCCAAGACAGCTGTTCTAGTTGTGACAGCAGGTGACAGAGCTGCCACCCACACAGATTCCCAGTACAAGTGGCCACAGTGAGTCGGTTTCCTTTGACACCCACTTGGCAAAGACCTTAGGGAGGGTTCAGGGAGAACCACCCTGATTCTGAAAGGTCAGGGCAGGAAAAAGCAACTTACCTGTCCCAATGTAGAGGGTTCGATAGCACATATTGACTGCACCCCCCAAGCCCATCAGGGGATAGAACACCGCCCGGGCTTGCACTTCCTTTCTTTGCGCTGCAAGATAAAAAGAAATTACTTGAACAATGTTATCAGCTGGGAAAGCTGCTTGACCCCAGTGTCCCTAGCTCAGAAAGCACAGAACCTAAGGAGGATGCAGTTAGCTTTGGCCTAAGCACCAGTTCCCAACCCTCTAGGAATGTGTGTGCATTAATCCTCTTTTTTCCAGTCAGAGAAAATTGCTTTCTCATAACCCACACAAGCCATGCAAATGGGGAGCATTAGCACTGAGTGTGCACAATGGAGCCACGCTGAGGAACACACAAGCCTTCTACCCCTGGCTTCTTTCTTAATCTCTTCTACTCTGGGTAATCAAAGAGATCAGTCTTTGCTCCCAAAGTGTCACTTAAAAAGAATTGGTGCTGGTGAATTCACCAGCTTCTCAGCGGTGATTTCATTTCCAGTGAAGCTGCATGAAAAACACCTGGGCTGAATGGGGCTTGGCAGGGACAAACCCAGCTCCCAGGACAGGATGATTAACTGAGTGGACTCTTTTACCCTCAGGTCAGTCCCTGTGGCACACTTGACAATGGCTGGTCCAAGGCTGAGCCTCCAGAGCAGCTCCAAGTTCAAATCACACACTCACATGCCCATGTTAACTGGACAGAAAATCTTCTGTGGAACAGATATTGAACTCGATTGGGCTACACTGGCCTAACCACGATTTCAGCACTGTCTTTTGGAGGAAAACCCCTTATACATAGAGTTTAAGCCTCTCCTGATACCTTTATCTGCAGGATGGCGTTACCCCAAGAGGGTGAAATCAAAGAACAGAACATGAGGATTATGAAAGACTGCAGAGGTACCTACATCAGTAATAGTGGCCACACCAAGTGGCATCACAAGTTCCACCTCTGCCTGGCTGCCCTGCATGAATCCTTTCAGCTGCCTGGCTCTGCAGGGCTCACTAAGGGCTTTGGATCTAACATTTCATCAGCAATGCTAAGCAGCCAGTTGGATGCATCATTCCTGCCCAAAAAGGGTGATGGGTTAAGACAGAACCATTCTGCCTTGAGAAAGGCAGACTGCTGAAGAATTCCAGACCAGGAAGGCAGCTCACACCACAGCCTGCTGCTGTGTCCTGCTGCAGCCATCACAAGAAGACTGACAAAGCATTTAGGGAATGCTGTGATGCTAAAGTAGGCAAGCACAGAGCTTCAGAAAAAGATTACTGACTGACTTCCAAAGATCTTATCTGGGATATTTACCCCCTCAGGCCTGGCAGAGGGGGAGCAGAGAACTGCTTCCACAGCAAGGCTCTCCAGTTAGTGTTTGAAAGCAGATTAAACTGACTGGGGCATGCAGAGGAACATGTTCACCCTGCAGCTTTAGGTGATACCAGTGGTAACAAACAAAGCCAAACTCAGGAATCTGGAGATTTCCAAGAGAAACTCCAGCTGTTTTCCATTACTGGCATTTGTGGTGGTTTCAGCTTGATACTGACATTCTGAACAGGCAATGACAATGTCACACATATATTCTGTGCTCCAGTTCCTCCTGTTCTTGTGCTTTTATCACAAGCAACTCCTCCAGAAAGACAGAGCAGGAATTCACAGATTTCTCTTGCCCATCTCAAAGGTAAAAGTGCAAAGAAAAGCCACCAAGCACCTGAGATGAACCTTCTCATCTACGGCTAATTCTAAGATGAATAAAACACAACTTCACTACACATTTCCAGCAGAAGTCTGAAGGTACTATAAGTATTCACATTGCTCAAATTTGTAAATAATTAAGTAGAGGATCCTGATGGAGTTTCTGGTCAGTGGATATCCAGAGCAGGGGGATGAGAAGAAAGAAAAGTGAAAGGCAGCATCAGATACCAGAAGAAGAGGGAAATCTCCTTCAAAGAATAGGCAGTAGCAAATCTACAGCTCAACATAACCCAGCTATTCTAGGGCTGCTCTTACCTTCAATGTGGTTTCCCACAGGAGACTGCTGATGGGAATTGACACTGCTCGCTAGAGACTGAGCTTTAGGAGGAAAGAGCTGATGTATTCTCTGCAAGGCCAGAAACTTGATCAGCTGCTCATCCAGCATATTTATCTCAATCTCTGTTAATAAACAAAAAGCAATTAGTAAGTTATTCAGGGAAAGAGTGCAATCTGAGCTGCAGCGGATTTAGCTGTCCCACTTTCAAACCTGCTGTTTGCTTCAACAGCAAAGACTTGACCAATTCTGCAATATCAAGACTCCTACACATAGGTGAGCTATTATTTCACATCACTTCCTGTGAACAGAGTGTGAGGACAGTGCCAGCCACAGCTGGAGAGCTGAGGCAGCAAACAGAGGTTTGAGGGAACTAGGGTTGATAAAAGCTGAAAATCTGCTGCTTTGGCCCAGAATCAACAGGTCAGTAGAGATGGCCATTGCACTCCTTTGGACAGCATATTGGGTCCTTCCTCTGAAGCTCTGCTACCTGGTTAGAAAGTCCAGCCCTGCATCACAGAGACCTGCAACCCCCTTTGAAGCTCCTGCAGGCTCAGTAATCTGCTCCTGAAGGCACTCTGCTAACATTTGCCATCTCTTGCCAAATGCAACAAAAGGAAATAAAAACCAGGCCAGTCTAGGAGACTGACAGAAGCAGAAATTATAAAACTAACAGACCCACTGGAGCATCACCACTCAGGTGACTGCTCTACTACATGATCTATTGCTGCTGGACATCACATCTGCCAGGAGCAGCTCTGGATTGCAGCTAGCACCACAACATGGCAGGGCTGCAGGTTTCTGCATGTGAATTCCACCTGGAAAGCAGCCCAGTTGTGATTCCTCCCCAGAAAAGCTTCAGGCAGAAACACTTTCATTGGCCTTGCTGCCTTGGCAACACTAGGAGCAGGGAAGCATGTGACATATTTAAGGTAATGTACACCCAGCCCCTCCCTCACCTGACTACAACCCTTCTTTATCTCTGGAACTTTCCCTCAAGCAGGGATGGAATGCTTTAGGGAAGCAAACACACAGGGCTAGCAGAGACTGATGATGAATTAAATACTCACCCCCGTCCATAAACGCTTTCAGGGAACCAGTGAAGTCCAACATAGCTGCAGAGTTTGAAGTGAGTGATGAGGGTAGAGTTAAAGCGCTTCCTATGGATAAGGTGCTGGGACTGACCTTACCATCTACAGAGAGAGGTGATGGAGAGATGTCACTGTGACGTTCAGCAGACATGCACCCAGCCCTCAGGCTGCCCTTGGCTGCCAAACTGCTCCAAAATGACTCATTTTGCTCATAGTCATGCTTTGAAAAAGGCCTGAACTAGAGGCCAGGAGCTTTCTTCTGCTCATAGAAAGACTTCTGTGTGCCTCCAACACAGAGCCAAATGTGACTTCTGCCTCGTCTCCAGCTGCTGGAGGAATTTTTGAGCTATACATTTAATCTCCTACTCCCTGTGGTGACACTGGAAAGATGAGCACCAACTCCCCAGGAGCTTGAAGAATTTATTAAACCTAAGAGACATTTGCCAAGAAGATTGTCTACATTTTAACATGAATAAAAAGCACAACTGCCCTGGTTTTATTTCTACACTGCTATAAAGTCTGGGGTGCACATCACTGTCCAGAAGGAATATGACAGTCATAAGCAGATTCTATTATTTACAAAATAAAATCCTCCTGCCTTGGAAGTGACCATGCAACTGAAAGAGGCAATGGCAAATGCCAGGAAACAAAACCCCTGTAATGTGTTGTCAATACCAGATCTTCTTGAGCTGGTTTGCTTACAACTACTGAAATTTATGGCAAAAAGTCATGAGCAATTTGCATTTTTGTACTCAGCAGCAAAATTTCCGCACCACAATTTTTATTATAAATATATAATCCATCGTGTTAGATGGAAAATTTAAATGTTTACACCTTTCCCGAGAGACAGTACAGCAAGTAATGATTTTGTAGAACACAAGCTTTGCACCAGATGCAATTATTTAACATCTTAAGTAACTGCAAAATTATGTAGGGTTTGAAGCGCTCTTCAAACCACAAGCACGAAGTTTTCTATAATACAGTCTCATTTCCTCTACCAGAACTTCTCCCAGCCTTGCATTTCTAAGCAGGGCATGGTCAAATCAGCAGCCTCAGAGTAACCAAGTTTATTCAGAAGGAGGCCAAGTACCCTGAGGACTGCTTCCAAAGGCGAGGCAAAGCTTAGAAGTTACTCATTGAGGAATTTTAGAAAGGATTATAAAAATATGTTGCTCTGTTGCTTTACAACCACCAGACCTGAGCCACTCCACACAAGCCTGACACTGAGCAGGTTGGAACTGCATGGGAAGTGACACACAGATCTCTCATGTGCTTTTCAGTGACTGCTCCCACCCAACCTGCATAAAGGGTTTGCTGGTTTGAGTCTTGAGCTGGCATGGGGAGAGGGAAAAGGAAGAGAATGCCATATGTGAACGTTTATTCTAGCAAAATTTGAGCTGTGGGCAGTTACTCCAGCATCTATCAACATCTCTGACTTTATGTTTCTACACTAAAAATGGTTATATACACTCTCTTGTATACCTTGCTATTATTTAACAAGTTTTTTGGGTACAACTCAGGATCTCTGGCATATCCAAGTCCATAACTACCCTGTGTCAGACCAACAGATCCTAAGCAGACTACAGCTTCCCAAGCCCACATTTCTCCAACATCAAGGCTGTGCACATGAAGACTCCAATAACACCTGCAGTAGGGGACACAACCACTGCCTGAACAGTTACTCTGGATTAGATCCCAGAGAGCTGCTCTTGTGAGAAGGACTGACTACCTTGCAATCCAAATGGCCATTTGAAACAAACCAGTGGTTTTACAGCAGCACTGGGGTTTTAAAGCAGCAGCTGTTGAAACAGCGAGGCAGGAGCCAAGTGATATAAAGCTACTGTTGCTTTCAAGAATTCAACTGACCTACTATCCTGCTTGTCAGGACAGAGATCCCCCCTCAAATAGAGACAGCCAGCAAAAATACATTCCATGGCTCCCATAAAGAGACCTAAGACAGAAGAGACCTGAGAAACTTCAGCTGGCTCTCCACAGAAAGCCCAATTCCCAGTCAAACAAGAACACACTGCTACAGCCTTGAGATTTTGAATGAGGTTTAGCCTGAGCTTTTCTCACCCCCAGGGCCAAGGTCAGTGGCTCAGCACGTACCTGAAGGTGGTGCTGGTGAACAGAATCTGTTTGTGGACCCAACAGCTGAGATGCCATCTCCTGCAGCCTGGGGAGGGGTGAGAGCCCGGGTGGCACTGAGCGGGGAGCCCCCGGCCCGCAGCTCTGCCGTCAGCGGCGGCCCGACCTGCGTCTGCACATTCTTCCTTTGCAAAGTGCTGGTGGTCTCCAGGCTGCCACAGGAGCTCGATATGGACGTAGGCAAACTCGTGACCGGCGCAGATCCCCTTTGTGCACAAGAAACAGGTCCTGCTACGTTCTCTGTTTTGACGATGGCTCCAATGGTGTGATTCAGAAGTCCGCAACTCGCTGGGGGCGTGAGGGGCCGAGGCCACGTTTGCCGATGAGACAAAACAGGTATTGTGTTCCCAGAGCCCGTGAGCCTCTGGGAGTCAGTCAACTGTGCTGAGGATTCGGATGAAACGCCGTAGAAATGAGGCCCGTTCACTTTAATGTCAGAGGCTGTCGGCCCGTTGGAAGTCCCGCAAGAAGACGCCTTCTTGGATTTATCTATACAAGAGCTGCAGTTAACATCTTCCTGTGACAAAGTCTGCTGGGATTGCGAGGAGCTCAAGGAATTCTGGGTGGTAATCCCTGAGGTGCAGGATGACATGGAATAGAGGGAAGGTGTGGGTGCCTTGTCAGCTGCCTGGTAAGGGTTGGCGAGTGAGCCATCTGCCACAATAACAGGCTTAATATCAGCCTTCTCTGTTTGTTCAGAGTCCCAAAGCGAAGTCATCTGCTTAGCAGATAAATGTTTCAATATGCTGCACTGGAGCGCAACAACACTACAGAGCCACTGGAAGGGAGAAAAAAGTGCAGGTTAGCTCTGGAGGCAGCAGTGCTCCAAACCTCTACAGTTCCTCCATCATTCACCCAGCTCGAGGAAATCCAGCTGCTGACTGCTCAGATGCAATGTGGAACTACAGCATCTGCTCTGGAGTTCATCTACAATTAGGAGAAAATTTTGTCCAGAGGTATGGAAGTGCAACCAAAATTATGTACTGTTTATCTCTACGCTGGAGGTAGGACAGAGAGGGGCAGAGATTTAAGGAGGGAGAAGGCAGCATTTCCTCACTTCCAAACTCCTCCTTCTCGTCTCTTGTTAAATGCTGCAACTCTTCAGCTTCAGGTTACAAACACACTTTTCACTAATTTGGGCTTCTAGCCAAACACAACCCTCCAACTCACTCTACAGCATGTCGGAAAGAAATGCTGCTCTACCTCAGATATAGGGAGTAGAAAGCTGGGGTGGAGAGCACTTTTACATAAAGTGGAGGAAGAGCAAAAGATTTATTCTAAGTTTTAAGCTCCATGGTGGATATGCACCTGCCACATAAAATAACCTTTTCTGCACTAAAAGAAGGACTTGATTTCTCCACTGACTGCAACTTAACATGCCCTTACACTGTGGAATCTGGCCAGAAGTTTCATACAAGATTTAAACACTCATTTGACCTTGATTTACATGTCCAATTCCATCCGCAATAAAAAGTGGCCCAGAAATGGGACATTAACTTATAAATAAGCGTGTCAGAGAGCAGCCTTACATAATCAAAGTGCAAAGTATTTCCCTTCAGTCACGAAATAAAGATGACTTCTAGACAGAAAGCCCTCGACTCCATTCTTAAGGCCAGAGGACTATAGCACCACTTCCCTGAGTGTCAAATGAGGAATTTTACATCTCACCTGGAAAGTCAAAGTGAAGTTTTAATGCACAAGGGTGTCAGAGACAAGACAAGCTATCACCTTCACACACGAGCTTGAGATTGGTTTCCTAGACAACTGTTCCATCATGACTGAAGTGGAAGGGGATCTTTGTACCAAAGCAACTACACACACAGAGTCCAAGCATTTGACTTAATTTACCTCCTGTTGTTCTGTCTGGCTGGCTAAGTGCTCAGTGTTCAAAAGGTGCTTCTGCAAGGGTTCCTCAGGGATCCCGTTACAGATCAGCTCGCCATCTCTAATTGCTGCAGGCGCGAGTAACGGGGGTGGAAGCCGGTATTGGGACTTTATAGCATCAGGAACCTACATTGTGGAGAAAGAAGATCACACATGAGAACAATTACTCAAGAATGACTAGTTAAACCAAGTGCCTGATCAGCACTAAACTTTGCATTTGATGTTTTCTCACCCAAAGGAACCCTGCAGATACATTAGAAGTATCAAGGACTGAGTACTTTAAATTGATGTAGCCATGCTGAAATTAATAGGTTTTATTCCCTTAGGTCAGGCATGACTTTGGTACAACATGGTGGCTACAGCATAAGAGAAGTCAAGAAAAAAACAGTCAAGGGAAGTCTGTATGGCAGTTTTCAGGCATCCTGACAACAAACAGAGCCTCAAATCCGACTGCAGGGCCACCTTCAGGAAGTTTTGTGTTGTACGTTCTATGCTTGTGCTAGATTTAAGTGCTTATTTACAATAATTGAGCCTTATAGTTGAAGGAAAGAGATCTTCTTAAATCCTACAGGTAGTGAGTGTTGACTCTCAGATCTCTCACCAACACAATTATTCAGACTGTCTTCTTCCTCCTGCCCCAAGGAGTACACTGGTTTCCCTTCTAAACTAAACCACATACACAGGGGTCTTCACCCACCACTACTTGTTACACATACCTTCAGACCTTTCCTCTTCACTGACTGAAGAACTCTGCGATTCGGAGGGTGTTTCTTATGGATTCGGTTTAAGAAATCCACTTTGACAACATGCTGAGAGATGGTGTCCTGGAACCGGTCAAATACTCGGCACCGATTACTCAGGGTCAAGTTCTTCTGGTTCAGCTGGGTGATCAGATAATGCCACAGGAGTTAGGGATCTGCAGGTCACTCTAAGGCACCCTAAGACTTTCATAATGCCTCGGAGCACTGGCAGTACAGCATCAGCTCAGCTTTAGACTATTTGTTTCCTGCAGCACTAACCATTTCTGTTAAAGGGCACATTGCTGGAGATGAATACAAAAGCATTTAGAGGCCGACTAAGCAGTATCAATGCTCTCAGAAGCAGTTTGTCTGGGAAAAAGCTCTTTGTTTCAGCCCCCTGTTTCCTGAGTATTTAAGTCTCAAGTACATTGCTTTTCCAAAAATGAAAACTCCCTCTTGGAATGAAGCTTTTTTGGGTTAAGCATGCAAAGAATTACTTCCCCTATTTGTAGCACTGTGCTGCTTTGTATCCCAGTTCTGGAAGCTCATCTAGATCTTAAAGAGTCCAGTCAAAAGCTAGACAAGCTGTCAGTGAGCCACAATCTGAGCTGTCAGCTTCAGTTACAGGAAGGAGTTCCCCCATCTTTATATCTTATTGCAGAGAGCAGCATCATATTCCTTTGGAGAGTGTGTTGCTTGCAGCAGGAGCTTTACAAGCGTTACAGGGAGCAATAAGAGCTCAGAAGCTGTTTTACATTTGTTGTGCCTTGTCCTTTAATGGACCTGCCAGGTTCCACTCCAGCATCCGGTTACCATACTGCAATCATAGTCAGTCCTGCTTACCACCACGTGTTCTATGTGATTTGGGCACATCCATCTACCCAGAGGCATGGCAGTAAGCGGTGGCTCCAGACAATCCATGTGGAACAGGAGTGGGCAATAATCACACTGGATTAGAGGTGCCACTCTGCAACTCCTGAGAAGAGAAAACCAAGTCTTATTCCCTGTACAGAGTAAAGTAGAACATTCAGGCAAGCTTGGCTGACCACTTCAGTTTATCCTCTACACTGTTGTTTGCACCAAAAAGTAGGATTTCTGATTTGTAACTTGATCTGTATAGACCTTCTTTAAGATCCACTCGAGAGAAAAACCTTTATTTGAAGCAAAATTCAGAGATCAAAAGGAAATCTCAGATTTAGGTAATTACAAGTTTCCTTAGAGGAATCATGAGTGTCGCTGGGACATGTACATCAACAAGGTGTTCTCAGAACAAGTCTCAAACTCCAGAAAAACAACTACATCTCAATCCCCAGGCTTTAAAAAAGCCTTTGTTCTTGACAAAGTCATCAGTTGTTCTCCACAAAAGTCCACCTGAATCCCCATTCCACATCAAGAAATTCACTCTGACTGAGTTTCTGAAATAAACGTTTCATTTTCACTGACATTTTGAATTGGGGTTGATCTATGCATTTTTTTATGCAGTTTTACAAAACCCATCCGTATTTTGTACTGGTTTTCAGATTTACAATTTCAGCACAATATTCCTATTTGCCTTGGGCTTATAAATCTCTCAGTAGATTTTTATTTCCTAAAGGTCACCTTCTCACACACTTCCTTCACAAACCATAAACAAACATCACCATTTACTAAGCCACCATCACTTTAGAATATTTCTTTGCAGAAAAACATTGAAGACAAGATGGCTCAATCTTGTCAATCTTCAGGCTACATTTCAGAATGTACAGCTGGACCTACACTTGCTGTAGTTAAACACGTGTTATTTAGCAAAGATGAATATTTTCCCATTTGTTTAGAGGATTTTAAGTAAGTAATGAAGGAGAATGGAAAAGGAAACAAGCAATGTACTTTTTTCAGCAAGAACTTTGCTCTTGTGAAGGCTGCAGCTACATTGAACAGCTTCCCTGGAAGAACAAGTACCTGTTGCATGTGAAGCAGACCTTCACTGGCAAGGGAACCAAACCATTGTGGTCTAACTCGTGTTGTGCTTTCTTGACATTCTTTCCTGTGGTTTCTTCCTTTCTCCTCCTCTTACTAGTACCTGAAAAGAAAATTTTAAAAAGCTTTGTGTTATCCACATAGCAGAGGTCTGCCTTCTGGTAGATACATATAATCATCTCAGAAAAGTCAAAGATTGCTGCTTAAGGAACCTCTATCAACCACTAAATCTAGCCTTAAATGACAGAGACTGTCTTTAAAGGCAGATATATTTCACACTTAGTAATTTCAGTGACACCCTACACATTTAGTCACTACTTTGTTACTATTATTGCATCATAAATCAAAAATCAAGTATTTTGACAACTGAGTTTTTTCATATTGATGATCTAGACCAAGGTGAGAACAACAAGCATCTATCACAAGTCCTCATGGACATGGTGTGTAGTTGCAATGTCCCCACAGATTTGAAAGGCACCTGCTGCTAGGCAGCTGGAGGACAGCCAGAGGTACCTCTGCTTTCACCAGCACGCACCACTGGAGCCACAACTGTCACAGAGTCAGGAGGGAAAAGAGGAAAGATGGCAGCAGGACGCAACTGCAGACATTTTCACTAACAGCAGACAAGGCCCTGCTCACCTGGAAGTGCTGTGGTGCAGGTCAGTTCATTCGGCAGCTGGAACTGCGTTGGGTTCCTTTCCATGGCAGCAGCAATAAGAAGCTCAAAGGGTCGCTTCAGCTGGGGCTGCCCACAGTCCATTTCTGCAATGGCAGAGTCATCATCCACGTCAATTATGTCCTCATCGACATCATTCTGCTCTGAGTTGGGGGTCTCGGTGCTGGCATTGGATGTGGGAGTGCCAGGCCGGCTTGCTCTCCTTTCCAAGATCCTGGCATGCGCATTAGCCCTGATGCTGCTGCTAGACCTGTCCAACAGGTCTGCGTCACTGGTGGGGGAGGTGGTCCTTTTCCCAGATTTGTCCACCAATCCATTTACCTGCCCCAGCTCTTTCTTCTGTTCTCGCTTCTGCACGACATGAATAGGCAGGCTTATCATGGAGGCCACAAACAAAGCACATCAACCTTGACAAATATGTGATTGAAGACAAACAGCATCTGAAAACGCTTGAGCCACGCACTACAACTTCCCCCTTGAAGTCATTAGAGCCTCGATCAAGAACAGTCTGATGGCAGCTAAGGTACAGGTGACAGAACAGCTGAAGAGAACCAAGCATGGGGAAGAACATTACCATATGTCTCTCCTTTCAGGGTAACTATACTTGAGTCCAGATCAGGGCAACATTTCACAGCATCTAGTCCTAAACATGTGACAAATCACACAACTGTTTACTTTGCTACTAACACTGAGAAACTCCACAGCAAACTGTTCACTGTTGATGCACTTTACTAACCCTGGCACTGCATACAAACCCATCAGGGGTTGAGAAGGTCAGCTTGAGAATACAAGCACAACATACAAGCAACACTCTGCTATCTCCTGATGACAGGAATCTTGAACAAGGTGCAGCAGAGGAAACTATAGATTGCCATCACCACAAGATCCATTTTGCAACATAAGGAGATGCTGCATGGCCTGGGATGGGCAACTGTGCATGGTTTCAGTGCTTAACAGCAGCACCCATATGGAGGAACCAATATACTCCATCACTAACATGGTCTGCAAAGGGAGCAAAGTGTTTTCAGGCAATTTTTAATATAGAAAAGTTGGGGATTTTCTCCTTTTCTTTCTCTTTTTATTATTTGTTTTTCAATTTGTGACCTTCATTTCTATTGTTGGCAGATGGCTGAACAGTACCCTGGAAACCTAACAAGGCAATCACTTCAGGAACAAAAGGCTGAGCACACAGTTTTCTTCCAATCTGTTTTGGGTGTCACTTCAAGGGAACAGTTGCTAGATAGCTTGGTGCAGTTTCTAAACCCTCTGCTAAGCAGCCCTATGTGGTCACAGCAATAAGATGTTTACATTGTGCAAGACAGCTTCCTGGAGAAAGAGCATCAAGGCAAAGAAAAAAAAAAAAAGACAAGTTACAATATTGCCCAATCATCTCCTTCCTATCCTGTTCAACAGCTCAGGAAATCATAACTCACTGTGATTTCACCCTCTGCTGATGTACAACTGCTGTGAAGTCACTCTTCTAAAAAACACATATTAAGTAGAATCAGAGCCCTGATGGCAAAGCTGTATTAATGTGACTCCCATTCTGCCTGCAGACAGCTCACCTCCTCAAGCACAGGAGCCATTCCCATCTCCTCTGTGCCTCAGCTCTCCCTCCTTTCCAGAAAAGGGGGGAAGGAAAACAGTTTAAAAGGCACAGATTGACAAGAAGGTATCAGGCCCTTCAGTTTTATTTCCTGGTAGTGATGTTAAAATATCGTGAGGGTCTCACCAAGACCCCTTTGGTTTCTTTAAGCCTTTTCCTAACAAAGCCCTTTGCAAACATGAGCACAAAGAAGCAGCTCGGGTTGTCTGAGTACACACGAAGGGAGAGGCAGGTATAAAGCACAGGATTCAGGTTTCAAATGGCCATTTGGAAGGGCAGGGATTGTGTCTGTTCTGAGATTTTACCTTGCGGCGCACGGTGCAGCGGTGGCACATCCACTCCCCCGGAGGCAGCATCTCCTCGCTGAGCGGAGGGTTGCTACAAGAGAAACACAAAGCAAAGCTTTACTGCTATTTATTGTCATTTCTGGAACTCTTCTCACGTACACAGCCAGAGTCAGGGCAGCTCTGCAGTTCCACTCCCAGGCACTTCCTTTAATTTATCGTGAAGCTCCCTGGATTCGCTCTCCCATACATCCACTTAGCCAGACACCTCCAAGAAGCCAGTCTTCCATGACACCATCTCAGCTCCACGGTTTCAGAGCACCCTTAGACTCGAACAGCAGAGATAAATGGAAGATTCACTGGTGTGCCACACACATACCTCCCCCCATCCAAACACCACACCTCCTTAAATAACTTGATTACTCCATGTGAGACCATAGAGATTTCCATGAAGCAAGCACAGTCAGTCATACATCCAGGCATTTCCATCCCTTGGATTTGCAGTGAGTCCAGCTGAACAAGCTGCCAGGAGGTCTACCCACCACCTCCCATGTACTCCATCCCTGGGCACACTTACTTAATGGTAGAAACCACTTTCTATCTTAAGACAACCCAAATACTCTTAAAAATGTCACCATATCCAGCTTGCCTTGGCTACGAAGCACAGGATACATCCTACTCACAGGGATCTGCACTTACTATAAAAGCTGTATCACAGTGAAATGACATTCTCATTTTGATGCTAGAAATAAACCAAAGCAAATTAGAGTAAGGAGGACTATTTTGAGAAACACTTTTCCTCAGTAAAAGGCAGAGCAGCATATGTTAGATGATACACTTTGCTTACAGATCCTACTACTAACTCAAGTACTTTCCAACACCTCTTTATCATTAAGATTTGTTATTTGAGCAAACTGCTGACTGTTGCAGGGAAAACGTACCTGCTGGCAAAAACCAGCCATTTACCATGCAGTGTGGCTTAAGATAATACTTTTAAAAGTTCTCCTGACTTTTGCTAGAGGCAGCTCTTAGCAAGCCTGCTCTCTTGTGTTGAACACACAGATGCACTACCACAGGCTCTGGAAACTCCATTTCCCACTGACTGGGAAACAGATTTCAAGGATCCACTGGGGCTGATTGGGTTACAAGGGGATCAAGAAGTACAGTAGCTTATAAGACTGGCCCAAGAAAGCCACACAAGCATGGGAAGCTAGATGTTGATTCATGGCAGGAGTCTTTATACTGTTTATTGCACCTACAAATACCAAACCAAATCCAAGTTAAGCTTTCCAGTCTCCAGCCCTGACAAGCCAGGGAGGATAAGATACATATTTGCTGGCCAGGAAGAGCTGTGCTTTGCAGCAAAGGGAGAGGCTGTCTTCCTCGAGAATCTTGCTCCTAGCATAGGGAAATGGCACAGGATCCCAGCCCAGGCTTGGGAGCCTGGACTGTGAAAACAAACACACTTCCTTTGTTTAAACAGAGTCCCGGCGAGCCTTGCCCCGAGCTCGCCTGTGTGCCAGCAACTGCCTCTGCAGGTACTGCAGCCATCCGGGGTCACACTCCCTCTTGCAACACCGTGCCTGCAAGGCTGAAGGAAGAGCACAGCAAGAACCAAGCTGGTAATAACCCCAGCATTTCTGGTGTCAGGCTCTGGGGAATTCAGTAGAGCCAACACATCTGGCAGCCATTTTGAGGAGGAGTGCAGGGTTTCAGAGGCCTCCGTGTTCCAGGCGCTCCAGAAACGCAGCGCTCTGCATATATGCACTGACATACCTGCAGCTTATGTTTCTCATTTCCTGGAGGGCTTGGATGAACAAGAGATCAGGCTCTAGATGAGAGCACCAAAGCCTCCAGTACTGGCTGCTTCACCTCAAAAGCTTGGATGAAGCAGTAACTCCCTGCCCCAAACTAATCTTTTGCTAACAGAAGCAGTGAGGAGGGGGTGGAAGGAGGAGAGTAACAAATGATCCCCGTGTGCTTGCTGCAGCATAAATCCACGCTGAATCCTAACATGCATCCTGCAATAGCTCAGGTTTTACTCCTGCTAGAAAATGAGCTCTTAGATCTCCATCTACAGCAAGTATGGATTCATGTGGCCCATTCCCCTCTCCCCTCCCAACACCCCAGGGCAAAAAAAACCACAGACTTTGATTTGCGCCTAGTGAAATTTCACCCTCTGAAGCTCCCGACGAGCGTGCCTGAACTGCTGGGAACACGTCTGCCCCATTCCGACGTGCGGCGTGCCAGGGATCCACACGCTGCCAGATGCCTCCGGTTATTTGTTTTAACTGTTACCTCAATCTTACACATTTACAATGAAACAATTAATACCAAGGTGAACCTTGAGAGACGCCTGGAAGAGTCAGAACAGGTTTCTTCTGCAAGTGTGTATGTTATTGTCCCATTTGCTGGGTTTGAACCATGAAATCCTACATACACCATACTATTAAAGAAGCATTTTAATGAATGCTGCTACCCAAAGGCCTGTGGAAGGAGGGGGAAAGATTCGTTTCAGAGCAGCAGAAAGGTTTTAGTGCTCAGACAAGCCTCCTGAGGTTTTCTGCTCACTGTCAGGGCCTAGCTGCGATAGCAAGTGTATTAAAAGACTGATTCTGCCTCTCTTGGTTAATGAACTGTTCATCAACACAGCTCACCATGCTAACAAAGACTGATGAAGGCTGCTCCTGCACTGCTGGCCTCACAGCAAGCAGGGAGCACTGCCTGGGTCTCAGCAGAAAGCCAGGGAAGCGCTAAAGAATGCTGTTTTAATTGACTAGGTATGACCACATTCTTCAACCTTTTACTGTAAGCATAAAAGAAACTGATTTTTAAATCTGAGCAAGATACTTGATCTTCATAAGCAAGGTAAGAATTAGCACTTTGGCAGGAGCACCATGGCCCTTTTCTCCCTATCTTTCATAGGTTCATTAGCATGCACAGCTCCAGCCGCCAGTGTTTGCTGCCAACAGGACCTGGAATTGTACAGCTCCCACTTTATCTTCGGTTACAACACATCTCCTTTCAACCACACACCAGTCAGTTGCACTTTTCAGTACAATTTCACTAACCCTTCATTTTAGAAAGTTTCCCCTCCTGTCATCACAGACAAGAGTGGTGGCCTCTTGCTGTTTAACTGGGGGGTTTGGTGTGACCCAAATCAAACCTGCTCAGCAGAATGTGTTTCTGCATTTATAACAAAGACACCCCTGAAAAACACAGGCTGACTTAAGAACACCTGGAAGACTAAACTCATACAAAGCCTCTGAAAATTGAAGGAGATGTTTATCAAAGCCTAGTTAAAAACCACTACACTGACTATGAAGGCACTTGCCATATAATATCTGTCTCATGGCTTTTTCTCAGAAAGTTAACTATCTCCTAAAATTCCTATCAGATGCATTGCAAGCATTGCTCTGCCATGGCCAGAACACAATGCTCTATCCCTTAAATAAAACTTAAATGGCTATGACAAAATAAAAAAATCTTCAAGAGCATATTAGGAGTTTTTATCAAGCAAACAATAGCATGAAGCCACTTAGCTTTTCAATTTCACACTCTGAAGCTCTCATACATCAGAAGCCTGTTGTCAAGTCTAAATCCTGTAATTACTCCTCACTTTGCTGACCTCAATAAATAGGTAAACAAGTGCTCCAAGGAATGGCACCTTCTCCAATACAAACTGGGCTGTAGCTCTCAAAGGAACCAGTTATAAGCAGACCTGAGGTTATTTACACACTGCATTCCTGCCCATCTTGCGTCAAAGGCACGTTGACACTACTTTTGGACCCACCGGGATACAGCCAGCTACCAGCTGAGATAATGGTGGCAGGAAAACAAACCAGTCCCTGGTGAAGCTTTCTTCAATAACTTCTCTTTCACGTCAGTTGTTTTCAACAATTGGACTTAAATATTTTTTTTTCTGTGCGGAGGAAAAATAGTAACACCATGAAAAAATGTAGGCAAACACATTTTTTCCTTCTCAGGAAACTTGATTAACTGACCAAGACTCAGTGACAGGATGATAATGAAGGATGCTAGATATGTTTGCCAGATAAGGGAAGAAGGCTTTCAACTCTTCTATGGGACTCCTATTTATCCTTGTGATGGATAGAGCTACAGCTGTTCTACCAGCTTCATAAAGAACAAGGCTCCCTGGCTTCCTACAGCAGGGCCTCAATGGCAGCTAAAACAAACCAGGAAACCAACCTCACTGTCAGGGCATTACAAGAGCCCCATTGAGAAACAGGGAAAGTTGCATCATTTACAAATTCAGCTTTTTGGAACATTTTTACTGTGCCCAAGTTACATACTTCTGCTCACAGCTGCTCCCAAACCCGGCTGGAGGAGCACACCTGGAACCCTGAGCCTCTACCTTAGACAGAATAAAACCACACCAAACAAGCCAACAGCTGCAGCCCACGGCGAGTTCCTCCCCACTGCAACTCCTTTACCTTCCTCTTTTACTCTTGCATCAACACAAAGCTTCTGAAGACACAAGTCAGATTGCAGTTACCTCAGAGGTGGTTATTAGGAAAGCTATCAGCAGCCTCCTCTCCCCTGCTCTTATTCCTCAAATTATTCAGTGAAGTCTCCAAGCTCTGTTCATTAACATGGATAAATTGTGACACTCAGCTGTACAACAATAATATTCCTGAAAAAGCCAAAGATTTCTCAAGCACTAATGCAGAGACCACGAAACTTCAGATAAGTCCAGCACAATTTTTGTTCATTATAGACCTCTAAGCATGACCTGATGGCATTAAAACTAACAGTTTCAGTAATTTCTGACCTCAATTAGGCTCACACTGTTTATAAGTTATACCTATTTTAAGCCAGCAGCACAATTCACATTAACTACAGAGCATCACCCACTATATGTCTACCTTTGGTGCAACAACTCCTGAGGGAACCTGTGAAAAAAGCTTGACAGCAGGTAGCATAATTTAATTTACACTGAAGTGAAAGTCTTGAGTGTGGACATAAGAAGTTCTAAATTAGCAACATCCAGCAAGGACTCCTGGACACCACCAAACAGGTCAGGACATGATTATTTTGGCTGCCACTATGCGAGGAAGGGAACCAAAATCTGTTTCACAGGTCACCAATTATCCCATCATCTGGAACGCTGCATGTGCTTAGCGTGCATCTTTCCACCAGCATGACCAAAGCTGGAAATAAGGGTTCAGCAACAGACAGAAAACAGAAGCAGGATTAAAACACCATTATATGGGCAGACAGCAAGGAATAAGATGAATCCAGTGAAAAAATAAAGGTACACTACATTATCTACATGATGCTACAAGAGTAGAGGAAGACTTGAGCTCTTCGAGGTTTAAGCAGCAGCTCTGCTGGGTATGCCAGATCCCAAAATTTCCTTCACTGTGTGCTTATTTTTGCTATCTAGACATGCCAGTGTTCAACATTTCAAGGGCTTGGCCAGCAGTCCAAGGCTCTGGCAGCAGCACCACTGTGCTCCCAAGAACCAGGTACCATTTAATGAGTGTATCATAAGTTTTGTGAGTAATCTGTGAATTTCAATGCCAATGAACTTATTCAATTGAATCCATCAACCACTCCTGCTAATCCCATCCTGGGAAGAGGACATCATGGAAGCAGGTGTTTATCTACCTTACCTCAGCTCCCTTCCTGCCTCCTCCCTATTCCCTCATGCACAGGCAATCCTCAAGTTCATGGAGAATCAAGGAAGTATCCTCTAAGGCACGAAGCAGAACTCTTTTGCCTCCAACCTGATGAGCAGGAAGGCCCAATAAACTGGATAAGCTGCATGTAAACATGTGATCACCTGATGTAATTAGTTACTTCTATTTATAGAAAAAACCTGGCCCATAGAGACCATTCCCTAGACAACCTGTTAGTTATTACACTCATTAATGTCCAGCTGACAAAAAATTAAAGGAAGTATTGTGTTTAAGATACCAAATATCCACATATAGGTTAACACATACATATATAAAAATAAATATGTATTAAAGATTGTATAGTACCACCAGAACTGCAGTGAGGGTTTTTGATTATTTTTTTGATTAGTTTGACTGGTTATGAACTCTGATATTTGAGACATATAGGGAACCATCCAGCTTTGTATTTATAAGCAGAAACCATGGAAGTTGATGGAAGAATTGTTGACTTTGAAAAATGTGGGTCAGACACAGAAATTCAGACATTTTGCACATCCTGACTCCAGTTTCTTTCCCAGGCATCACTCATGCCTGTGCTGCAGACAATAGCAACAATAGCCTGAATTCAATGTCCAGGTTCATTATTAAGTGTTCAGGTCTTTATAGCACCATCTTCTTAACAGATTAGAAGTCATCTTCTCAAAGCAGGATGACACATAGGGCAGCATCAGGGAAAAGAAAGGAGGCTGAGGAACAACACAGCCCTGGTGAGAATCACTTCATCCAATTCTGTCTTTAAAGAACAATAAATGAAGAGACATCTCTGGTGGGAAAAAAAATAATCAAAACACAGGTCTGAGAGGTTTCTGAGAAGTGAACATATTCAGCCCTGGCCATACTGAATGTGTTCAAAGGAGACAGGGGTGAAAGGACAGCAGCAATAAGGTGGAAAAAAGGAAAGCAGCACATCAGAAGAGGATGAAGGGCAGACCCATAAAAGCAAAAGCATGAATTTGTCTTCACACAGGCACAAGTGAAGTGTAATTCTGACATCTACATGTGGACTAGGCTTTCCCAAGAACACTGGGAAAGAGAGAAAAATGAGCAGAGACAGAAATATCCACAAAAAAAAAAAAAAACCCAACAAAAAATCCTTAGAGCAGGGCATACATTCTTTTCTGCCTTTTCCAGATCACCTTCATGTCTTGTTCCTGTTGCTATTCTAGACAGAGATCACTGGGAAGTTCGCATGATGCCGTGTCCAAAGTCAGAGGCTGTACAGGCAGGTGTTTCACACCAATCACTAGTGCTTGCCAGAAATTCAGCATGGGGTTTTCAGCCTGCTAAATTGTATCCTCAGGCCAGTGCTTTCTGCAGGGTTCAAAGTCGGTAATCTCCAGCTCCATCTAGTTTGCTTCCAGTGATCGTGCAGAGCAGACGTCAGCAGAAATGGGCTAGAGCTGGGTTCAGGCACTCGATTCCCCCCAGCTGGCTGAGATGCTCTTTGCCTTTTGTGCTCAAGATCTGCCACACCAACAGGAAGAATGATTTATACAACCTTTTTTTTTTCTTTTCCCCCCTTCATTTTTGGCTACAGGAAGCATTTACTCCATACCCTAAAAAGGTATGTGGTTGCATTACAACTGGTATGTGTCAACTCCTTTATTAAAGGGAAGCTACAACACTATTTTTACTCAGCTTACAGAGTTACTGGATACTGCAGTGTTCCTTCGAGGAAGCCAGGCAGACATCTAGCGAGCAGTGGAGCTGGAGACAGCACAAATCGATTACTATAAGAAAGAAAAGCCAGCTCTGACAATCTGTGCCACAAAAATCACAAGTCTAGCCAGTAACCTGACGTGGCAAGATGCTTTTTGCTTGCACTCACTTCTTTCATACCCCTGCAACAAAGCCATGTTATCTCCCCAGATACATTTGCATTTTCACAAGTCCAAGAGAACTTCCTGAGTGGTTTAAAAAAACAAAATGGGTACATCCTTCTCACATGACTTATATTCCAACAGACAGCACTTCCTAAATATTCAGACTGTCACACTTGCTTTCAGGCAGATACACCTCTTTCCTGCTCTGGAAGTAACTGCTCCCTTTCTCCACAGCAGATTCCTGCTATTTGCCACTGACTCCAGGATTAAGAAAGGCTGCAGAGCACAGGAAAAACTCAAGAACTGACACATACCAGTGAGTCAGTCTAGCAACAAAAGCAGTTTAACATCCACTGGTGTGGGTCAATAAATAGAAGAATTTATGTTACTGTTGAAAAAACTGTTTCAGTATCGATGTTACAATTGAAATTTCAAATTGACTCAATCTTACACAGGGAAACACAAGAGCTGTGCTCTCCTGCAGGTGTTCCTCACACCACCACAACAGCACCTACATCCCAAAAAGGCCCTTTTTGGGAGGGACGAAATGCCTGTTTGGTCCTGATTCTTACTAAAAATACACAGTTCTGTCACTGACAACTGCACAGAGGCACTCCCCACCCGGGGTGTCCTTCACACCCATGGTAAGAGAAGTACAGCCGGATGTCAGACATGCCAATTACCACCGCTTCCCTTTTAGTACCCCACCTAAACAACACCGTGAAATGGAGAGAGAGAGAGGAAAGAATTATGAGCTTTATAAGATCTTGTGTAATAAACACAGTAGTCGCCCATTCCCAACTATCAGATCTGCTGGCGGCAGTACAATCTTAACAACACTGAGCTTGTATGTGATAAAAAGACATAAGGCAGCTAAAGGAAGGTGAATATATTTACAAGATAGTGCCAAGATCTCCATAACAAACAGTCATTAGCAGATTAGTATTATGAATCTAATCCAATTAAGAATTTCCTTTGCAAATGCCTGGAGGAGCTGGAATTCCTTTGGGAAGACCTTTCCGTGTTGTGAAAGGCTCCCATGAGTCATGCCTGCAGGCTGACATACCAGGAAAGACCAGCTCTGGAGCAGCAGGAACAAAGCAGTGAACCCCACCTCGAAGCAAACCACTGCAGCCTCCTGCTCCTGAAGAGTCAACTCAAAAATGGACCTCACAGCGGCACAAAAAAAAGATTTCTCAGTTCCACAAGTCGTGGTCAACGTAAAACTGGCACTTTCCCAAGTCAAGGTACGAAACCACGGAGAATTTTCCTTGTTCACAGTCTCCCACTGTGCCATTTTAAACAGCTTTGGAACAAAGCAGGTGTTTGATGAACACCAGTCCATGTAGCAGCCACATCTTGAAGGCAAAGCCTAAGTCAAGTAGCTAAACGTCCCCCTCCTCAACTTTGAATCCTCGACTTTAGAATCCCAAAGCCATGCCCCTATCACTCCACACTGATGTTGGGAACTGCAGCAGAGACGGTTCAATCCAAATCTCCACTTCTTGCACACAGTGCAAAATCTGCTCATGCACAGTTTAACACAAGCAACATCCACACACCCAGGTGAGAGTGGTGGTTTGCCAGTCACCCAATCATGAGTTCCTCAAATTCTTACTGTGAATGATTTGCTGAAGCCCTCAGCTGAAGTCCATAGATTTAGGCTGACCTTATCTGCCTTTGCACAGAGAGATTTAGGACAAAATGAGAGTGAAAAATCTCACTGGTACAACTTTGCTGAGCAGAGCTGCCAAGACTGATCATGTTACCACATCTGCAGGCGCACACGCAGTGACCCTCTGCTGCCAGAAACCCAGTCAGGGCAATCACTTCCTCCTGCCTCAGGATCCAGCCTAGGCTGGCCCCAAGTCTCCCAAAATATCAGAACCAGCGATACATAAAAACAAACTCCGGGGTTTTTTTAAAAGCACATACTTAAACCAATATTGTTTTAACAAAGTATCGGTGAAGATGGATACATTTAAATGTTGGGAACAGAACAGCTTACTCTGACCTTCAATATGCAATTACATAAACATTAAAGTAGGGGTTTGCCAATCATTTACTGTTAAAAAAACCCAAATAAACAGAAAGCCTCATAATAAAAGCTTCCTCCACTTAAAATGAAGAGCTTTTTTGAAGCTGCAATGCAATTTGATGTACTGAAACCTGTCCCTAGGCACTATTAGGTAAGAAATTTCCCTCTCCAGCATCTTCCTGGACATCCTGCTACTCCTTGCAGCAGGAGATGCCTCAGACCATTCTAAGATTCACCTGGAACACCTGAGGCAGCCCAAAATGACCATTAAGGGAAGGATTAACTGAGACAACAGACTGGCCATTGTTTTTCTTCACTCACAGACTGTATATTCATGTAAAAATCCAAAGCTGGAACAAATCAACGGGGCATTTTAGACCAAATAAGGCGAGGAAAGAGTTATTGATGCCCTACCAGCCAAACACAACTTTTTTCCATTCTTTGTTCGAAGCACTAAAACAAGGTGACTCATAGAAAATACCAAAACGCTAGTTTAGCTTCCTCTGCTGCACTTTGCAGCTCTGTTACTCCTGTTCTTTGACATCAGCACTTGGGTGAAGATTGCCAAATCGGAGGGGAAATGAGCCAAACACTGCAAATATAAACACAAGGAGGTGCTGCAAAAAGCTTGATGGAGGTAGCAGGCCCTGGTACGGACAGAACACACTTCTCCCAGCACAGCTACGAGGAAACGTTTTGCTGAGCAGTGCCACAAAACTGGCACTGTCATTTACGTAACTGGTGAGCTTGAAGGGACTGAGGTCACTCTGCCATGCCAGCAGAGCTGCACAGCCAGCGGCATGAGATTTTTACAAGAGGGACTTGAACCGCAGCATTCAGCGAGGTTTGTGCTTTTGGGCTCCTCCAACCAGAAACTTGGGCAGGGAGACTTTAAAAAAAAAAACAAAAAGAGGGAGAAAAAAAACAAACACAAAACTGTTCTGTGTTGGTTCTCCCTCCTGTTGTCACTCCCCTCCCCCAGCTTGTTAACTAAACTTTTCCTCTCCCAGGGATCTTTCTAATCCTTTGTAATGAATTTGCAACATCAGTCACTTTGCAAACCCACTTCAGTGTGAATCAAGTTTACTACAAGCTCAAGAAAACATAGGGAATTCTAACAATCACATTGCCAGGAGGAGGATATAAATGGGAAAGAATAGAAGTAGCACTGGAAAATTGGTTTTCAATCATGTAAAGAAGGAGTGTACACCGTTCCTGGGGGCCTGTGCTAAGGCAGAACATCAGGATGGAAATGCACTCTGCACTGTTATCCAAAGCAGCAGATTGTGGGCAGATAGCAGAACCAGACACCAACTTCAGAGTTAAATATCCCATGTCCTGTTTTCAAGAATTGCTAGGGACCCAAAAAACCTCCCTCTGTAAATTCAAACTTGAAGAGAGTCACCTGACCGTGACATTAATCCAAGTATGTTGAAACTAAGTATCTGGCAGGGATTTCACACTTTCCTGTATCCCTCCCACCAAGCCAGTTTATCTCCAGCCAGGCTGGAGTCCTCTGGCCTCTCAGAGCACCCACAGCAGCTTTCCTGAACTAGTGACTCCAAAATGGAGTTGTGGGAAAAGCTGACACCCCAACAGATGAATTGGGAAGTCACTTCCACCCACGTTAATTCAGGAGAGCAGTCGTTCCACAGTGTACCAACAACACTTGTTGTTTACCACCTCAGATGTGTAATACTATCAGACTCCAAAAGTTTCTGGAGTTTTGGCCTCCGCCTTCTGTTTTCCACAGAGGACAACGGGTTCAAGTGCTAAACTGAAGTTAAGGCAAACTGCTGAAGTTTGAGGGTCACACACCTAGCAAAGCCAACTTCCTCACTAGAGCCCTAAACAACTTGATACAGAAGAACCTTCTCTACACAGGAAGGAGCAACACGAGTTCCTGCGAAGCTGAGCTGGGTTTGTCTCCTGCTGACTGCATGACTTGAGCCAATCATACCCCTGAAAATCCTTTTCTTTTGTAATATGGCTTCTCCCAGACAGCTGTAATCAACTGATCACAAACCCTAGACCAATTAAAAGCTACTTTTTTTGTTATGCTGTACTGATAATAAATTCAACTTGGTACTAAAGTTCACAATAAATATTCAGAGAACAGGTAAGCTGTTGACACAAATCAGTTAAGAGTGCTCCAGCAGGGCTATTCAAGTGACTTAAACCAAGCCTTCCAGTACAGCTACTATTCTTTAAATAAAAAAAAAAAGGAGGCAGAAAGGAAGTTGCAAGAGCTGCCTTTGTGCCTGAGTTTATATTCAGAATGGAAGTTTACTTTCAGCAAAGTGTAGGAGGTAATAGGAAGACACACAAAAACAAAACCTGAGCATTCCTTTGAGACAACCTAGGTCACCTGAAGGCCATGGCCAAGGGTCCAACAAAGGTTCAGGAGGAGGGAGGCAGAACCAGGCCCAAACTGGAGGCCTTTAGACAAAGGCTTCAACACTGTGCCACCTCCCACAGCAGGGTCTGGGCTACTGTCTAAGGGATCACTTGAGAAACCCCAGAAGAGGCAACAAACGGAGTGAAAGAGAGTATTTAGAATTGCTCTTTCACTTCTGTTCTGAAGAGTGACTAGTTAGCCAAAGATATATATGTATTTTTTATACAAATTCTTATACAATTACAATGCAACTAGCTCAGGTACAGTGAAAGCTCTTCAGGTATCTGATTTACCTGGTTGTTTCCTACTCACTAACTACAAAAACAATGCCAACTTAAGCCATGAAATTTAGGCACAAAGTGGTCTCATTTATGGTCAGACTTAGCTAGGATTCAGAGTTAACTCTGCAGCCTTAGGCACAGCTCTTCTATCCCAAAATGGGAAGTTTCAGCCTCACTAGAAGAACGCTCAGGACACGTTCGGCTGCATCCAAAAACAACTACGCCCGGCAGAAGGAAAAAACCACCCTTAAATTAAAGCTCATCAAGGACACTGGATGAAAAATAATGATAATTACTATCCTGCTAGTAAATATTAGAGGATCTGCACTACCACCAGTAGCACTTCCTCAGGGTAGGAGGGATGATGTCATGGCTGCATGCTACAGCATTGTCGGGTTTGCCTGGCTACACGCTGCTAACGGGACACTCCCTACAGGACTGTGACCGCACACTCAGCTTCCCTGCTACCAGCAACCAGTTTAATAAATGTTCTGAGACCCTCAATTAGCATAGAAATACAGAATAGCCAGCAAGCAAATGAAAATCAGAAAAAAAAGCAAGGAAAAAAAAAAACAACAGAGAGAGGAAAAAAAAGCACAGAGGAGACAGCTGTAACAGGGTGGCAAACAAAGCTCCAAAGCATGAAAGAGAGAAAGGAATGTGGTTAAAAAATCTCCCCTAAGGAAGAATACTCTGTACTCCCAAGCTCCAGCTGTTTGACTTGCCCCGCTCCCTCCTCCACTCCATTATCCTCTCTGGCAGTGCTAATTTAACACAAACCGCCCGCCTGTGTCAACTGTTGAAAGGGGGGATTTCAGGATGCATCCAAGCTCTGGGTGCAGAAAAAGGAAAAACTTTGGGGCGGAAAGTTGAGGTGCTTTTGGCGTGGTGTCGCTTTGTGCGGGGAGAGCTTGGGAAGCTGTGAGGGAAGGCAGCAAGAGCCCATCCTGCTGCAGCCTCCAGCACCTCGAGCTCTGCCACCGCTTCCACACGCACCTCGGTTCCCAGCCGGCAGCCAGATCTGCATGCAGAAAGCTCTGCCTTCATCAACAAAGCCGCACAACTCCCAGCAAGAGCACACGGCAGCCCCCCAGTTCACGACAGACACCCCCACGGAGCAGACAAGCAGGTCGGAAGAGCAAGGAGGAAGAGAAAAAAGGAGGGAAAGGAATAAACCCGGCCAACGTTAAAGCCTGGAGGCCTGGATTTCCACGGGAAAGGTATTTTCACGTTTGAGATACTGTGGGGAGTGTTGCGAGGGTTTGGAAGTCATATATGCAGCCAAAATGGCGCTGAGAATAAAAATATAATTTAAAGGAAGGTCGCCATATTGTAAACAGTGAGGCAGGGAGACACAGAGACAGCAACCTCCATTATTCCCAGCAGCTGCAGCAGCACGGAAGCGCTGGGAACGTCAGGCCTGGTGCGGAGACGCCACCAGGGCTTCCCCCTCTCCAGCCAGGGCCCTCCGGAGGGTCTCCCACAAGCCAGGGACCCTTGGAGAGGGGGGAGTGGGGAAGGTTCCCGCTGGGGAGGGCGAAAGGCCGGGCAGGGGCAGCAGCAAGGCAGCCAGGCCGCGCAGCCAGCGGCCTCGCTCCTCCTCCAGGCCTCTCGCTCGCTGCTCAGCACAAAAAGAAAGGAGGAGGGTGGACCCCCAACCCTCCAGAAAGCAGCCAGGGGAGGGTTCAGCTCGCCCGCCGTGGGTTAAGTCTGAGGAAGGATGGACCCAAGCTGGATTTGCACCTCCTTTTTGTTCCTGTCTGCTCCAGCCGGCCCCACGTCCCCCCCCTCCCCGGGACCTAACGGGAAGCGGGAGCGGCCGGAGGGAAGGTGCTCTGGGCAGATCCGGAGGGAGAGAGCGCCAAGCCTTACCAGCACTGGAGGTGGAAAGCGGCGGGGCAGTGATCGCAGCACAGCAGATCCCCTCCTTCCTTGCAGCTATCGCAGCTATCGTGGTTAGTGGCCCTGCCACTTCGCCTGGGCTCCTTCTCGGGCCTTCTGCTCTTCTTCTCCCCATCTTCGCTCTTGGGGGGAGCCAGGAGGGCCTGGATTTGCTGCACATGCACACACAGACAGAGCGGGCTCTGAGGGGCTGCACGGACCCTGACCCAGCGCCCTTCTCCCCGAGCCCACCGGGGGGACAGCGACCCCGGGCCCTCCGGGAGGGGATCGGGGGGGGGACAGAGCCCCGGCCGAGCCCGCCCCGCCCGCCCAGTGTCCGGCAGGGCCTCTCCGGGGGCCGGGCGAGCTGCCTCCGTCCCTCCGCACTTCCTTGTAAGGCCACGGGGCTCCGGGCTGGGGGGGTTCCCTCGCCATCTGCCCCCCCGGCCAGGCTCCCCCCGCCGCGTCCCGGGCCTCACCTCCATCAGCCCCCCGGAGGTGTCCAGGTCGTAGACGATCGTCTTGGTCTCCATCTTCTCCCACATTCATCCAGCCCAGGAGCGGCCCCGAGAGCCCCCCCCGGGCGAGAGGGAGCGAGGCGGGGACGTGCGGCGGCCCCTCAGCGGCGGCTCCGCGTCGAGTCGGCGGCGGGGTGGTGGGGGGGGGGGGGCGCGGCGGGGGCGGGCGGGCGGCGGGGCCTACCCAACGGGCCGCTGCGGCTTGCGCGTCGCCCTCCTCCTCCTCCAGCCGTGCCCGGGGGCGGCCACGGGGGGCCCGACGCCCGCTGCCATTGCCGCGCAGGGGGTGGGTGTGTGAGGGAGGGAGGGGGCGGCGGCCCCGCGCCCGCCGCGGCCGCTCGCGCACCGCGCACGCCCCGCGCACAGGCGGCGCCGACGCTCCGGGCCCCGCGCGCACGCGCACTCTGCGCCCCCGCCCCGCCCGCCCCGCGCGCGCCTGCGCGCTCCGCGCCGCCTCCCGCGCGCGGACCTGGCGCGGCGGCGGCGGCGGCGGCGGCGGGGGGGAGGCGGGACGCACGCGCAGTGGCTCCGCCTCCCCGCGCGGCTCCGCCCCGCCCCGCCCCTTCCCCGCCCCTTTCTCGCGCAGGCGCGTGGCGGCCGTCACGTTCCAGCGAGCGGGCGGGGCCGGCGGGGACGTCAGTGACGTAACGGCGCGGGGCGGGGCGGCGGGGCACGCGCCCGTCGGCAGGGGGCGCGCGGCGCGCGGGCTCCGGTTGTGACGTCACCCCGGCAGAGGCCACGCCTCTTAAAGCGACAGTGCCCCGCTCCCGGAGCGCACCGGAGGGGGGGGGCGTGGGGGTCGGGGTGTCATCGGGGTCGCTGTGGGGTGGGCTCAGGGCCCACGCTGAGCGGGGGGGTGTGTGTGGGTGTATCCCCGGCCCCGCTGAGGAAGACGCCATCGCTTCTTCTAAAACACCATTTTTTTTATTAATGAAACAACCGAAAGATGGGGAGGGGGGGCGGTGTCCCCTCCAGACCGAGGGGGCGGCGGGGGTCGGGGTCACCCGCCCGGGCGGGACGCGGCGGTGGGAGGGGGCACAGCCATGCCCGGTGTCCCGGCCCGCCCCGTCACTCCGGGTGCCGGGACGCGCCCTGGGGACACGCTGGTGGCGGAGGGGACCCCCCCGGTGCGGGCGAAGCAAGCGGGGGCCGGGGGGACACGCAGCATGCTGGGGACACGGGAGGGACACGTCCCTGCGTGGCGGCGGTGGGAGACACAGGGGTGCGGGGGGACCAGCCCTGTGTGCTGGGTGGGGGGCGAGGGGACACCCACATGGCCACCCAAGCCCCGAGGCCACCCCCCGGGGCTTTGTCCCCTGCTCGCTGCAGCCTCGGGGAGCCCCGTCCTTACCTGGGGGTCCCCACAGCGCCGCTCCCCCTGCCCGGGTCACTCCTCCGCCGCAGGGACTGTGGGGCTGCTGCTTTCCCCCTGCGGGGGCTGGGGGGAAGGATGGAGCCCCAAGGGCAGGGCAGGGTCCAGGGACCCCCGCTGGCTCAGGGGGGCAGGATGGGGTCCAAGGACCCCCGCTGGCTCAGCCTCTCACGAGCTGGGTGACAGTGGGGCTCAGGCAGATCCCATGGGGGTCTGGGTGGATTGGGGGTGGCAGGGGGGTGGCCGGTGCCCAGGTGGGTCCTGCCAAGCGCTCGGCTTGAGTCTCCTTGGGAGAGGTGTTCCCAGCCCGTGCCGGGGGCCGGTGGGCACGGGGGGGGCCCGGGAGGGGTGGCTGCAGCGCCCAGCTCCACGCTGCCCACACCTAGATGGACACCTCATATTCCCTCGTGTCCTGCAAAGAAAACAGACTGCAAGGGGTTGGACACTCGGCAGTGCAACGGGGTGCCTGGGACAGGGATAGGGCATCTCCCATCCCGTAGGGACATGGGGGCACAGCCCAGACTATGACAGCCCTGGGGATGCGTGTCCCATCCCATCCTGAGTCCTGGATCAGTGTCCATCCTGTACATGGATATCCCAGATAGTGTGTGTGGTCCCTGGATGGTTGTCTGAACTAATGTGTGGTGCCTAGATGGATATCCCACCCCACATGTGGTCCCTGGGTCCATGTTCTGTCCTGTGCGTGGTCCCCATCTGGATGTCCATCCTGATAGATACATCGTCCCATGGGTGGTCTCTGAGTGCATGTCCCATCCCCTGTGTTGTTCCTGGATGCATGTCCTAAATAATATATGGTTCCCACACCTGTCCCAGCCCATGCACAGCCCCTGGCACAGGTGGCCCATGCAGTGCAGGGTCCCCAGGGTGCCCAGCCCCAGATGGGGGGCGTGGAGGCCAGTACTTACTCCTGTCTCATAGGTGGGATTGTCAAAAGCTGACTCCACGGTGATATGGTCATAGGGGTGGGAGCCAGCAAGGGGCAGCTGCAGAGCTGGCTTCCCCTGGAGCCTGTGGGGAAAGGGCAGCTGGGGTGGGCAGTGGGGGGCCACGGGGCCGCATGGGGTGACAGGGGCCAGCGGGCCACTCACTTGGAGAAGTAGAGATAAATGCCCCCGATGAGCAGGGCCACCACCAGCACGGGCAGGAAGACAGCGATGGCAACGTTGGTGCCCTCCAGCGTTGTCCCCGAGGGCACGGCCTTGGCCACAGCTGTCCGAAAGGGACAGTTGGGGGCTCACCCAGGGGACACCCCACATCGGCCGCACCCTGGGTGCCCCTCCACGCTCTGGCACCCCAAAACACCCTCGCCCTTACCATCCAGGTTGCGGTTGCTGTAAAACTCATCGTAGGAGGCTGGAGGAGGCGGAAGAAAGAAACCAACACCAGGGGTGAGAAGTGGGGTGCTGAGCGGTGCCAGTGGGGTGCCAGGGTGGGGGGTGGTCATCTCACCCGCCTTGCAGATGGGAGGGGAGCCGCTCCAGCGTGAGGGGTGTCCGGGCAGGCAGCGCAGGCTGCTCTCGCCCAGCAGGGCCCGGCCGGCAGTGCAGGAGAAGTGTAGGGTGGCTCCCGCCGGGTACAGCCGCCGCTCCGGGCTCTGCCGCCCGCCCGCTGGCACGCCGGGGTTGTGGCAGGGCTCGTAGGTCTCCGCTGCGAGGCAGGGGTATGGTGGTGTCAGCACTCGCCCTCGGCTCGGGGGATATGCCCGAGGAGGGGACACGCAACTCACGGATGCACTTGGGGAGGCGGTCACTCCACTTGGGTCCCCCCGCAGCGCGGTCATGGCAGGTGAGGGTCCCAGCGCCCGCCAGGACGTAGCCCTTGTCACAGACGTACTGCACCGTGGCTCCCACCGGGAATTTAGGGTTGGAGACCACCCTGCGGCTGTGCTCAGCATCCCCAGGGTCCCGGCAGGTTGTCACTGCAGGCAGGAGTGACCGATGGTGACAGTGGCTGGGGGTGCGCTGCAGGGCAGGGGGTCGCTGGTGGGCACCACTCACCCCGCTCGCAGGAGGGCAGGTCGCCGCTCCACGTCAGGTCCCAGTGACACATCAGGAGGTCAGTGCCAGTCAGCTGGAAGCCGGGGTAGCAATGGAACGTAACCACAGTGCCATGGAGGAGCTCTGGCTGTGAGGACGTCTTCCAGCCATTTGCAATGTCCGGCAGCTCAGGGCAGGTGTCGTTACGGGGAACCTCTGTGGGCACGGAAGGCTGAGCAGGGCAGTGGGGACACTGTGGACACCAGAGGTGTTGTCCCACCACGGGCCTCACCGGAGAAGTGGATGACAAAGCCCTGCCTATAGGCAAAGGCACCGGCACCAGGGTCAGACTGGAACTGGACGGTGACATCGGCAGTGGATGCGTAGAGCTTGAAGCGGCCACGGGCGCCCGTGTACTGGCCCAGGATGCGCGCCGTCAGGTCGTCCCCGTCGTAGAAGGTCAGCATGTCCCCCGAGCCCAGCCGCAGCCTGGCGCAGTGGGGCCGTGAGGGCAGGGAATGCACAGATCCGCCATCCCACCATCCCCATCCCAGCCCATCCCAGCACTCACACGCGGACGTCCAGCATGATGCGCTTGTCCTCCTCCACGTGCAGCCCCCAGATGCAGTCCTGGCCCTTGCCGTATGCCTCTGGCCAGTTGGGTGACAGCACCACTCCAGCCGTGTCTGTCAGCTCCCCGCTGCACACCGCTGTGGGCACACAGCGGGCTTGGCACTGCCACGGGGCACCCGCCACAGCACCCACTGCAGCATCCCACATCCAGCACCCACCATGTCCCTCAGCTCCATCACGCTCAACAGCACGGTGGCTGCAGTATCTCTCATGCCCCAGCACCTTCTAGCACCAGCACCCACCACGGCACGCTGGTTCTGTCTCGTTCCACTGCGGGTCGCTGGGGTCGACGCACTCGATGATGGTGGAGCCCTGCTCCAGCGTGTAGCCAGGGTCGCAGCTGAACTCCACCGTGGTGCCCACGGGGTACCGGGGATCACTGGTCGTGAAGTTCCCATACTTGACGAAGGGCTCATAGCAATGCCCCTGCTCGAAGGCTGCAGGCACAGGGGCAAAGGTCTGCAGGGGCCAGGTGGGCACAGGGATGTTTGGGTCACCCGCTACACCCTTGGCCCCATACCCTCATAGCGCAGCGCCATGCCCGCAGCGGCCCCGCTGCTGTCGGTGGTGAGCTCCACGAAGAAGTGGCGCCCGGTGCTGAGCAGCCCCTCGATGGGCAGGTACTCCACCTCGTAGGAGTCGTACACCGGTGGTGCCTCCACGTTGTTGCCGTTGCGGATGATGAGCCTGACAAGGCATGACAAGGCCATGGCCAGCAGCAGCCACACTTGGGCATGGATGGTAGCCTCCAACCCCAGCCATTCCCAACAGCACCATCCTTGGGAATGGCCAGAGGTTATCTTCCTTGAATGTGGCCAACAGCACCTATCCTTGACTATGGCCAGTGGCCAAAGGTAGCCACACTTGGCCATGGCGAGCAACACCCATCCTTAAATATGACTAACGGCACCCATCCATGACAGATCCTGTCTTAGGATATGGCCAATGGCACCCATCCTTGGCTATAGCCAAGAACACTCATCCCAGGGTGCCCCCACACCCCTAGCCCCCCAGTTTGAGCCAAACCTGTCATCATCCTCTGCCAGTGACACCTTTTCGAAGTGGAGGTGCAGGCGGTGGCCATCCGGCGCTTCCAGCAGCCAGTGGCAGGTCAGGTTGTTGCTGTAGTTCCCGGGAAAGCCGGGCGAGACAATGCGTCCCACCGTGGCGTTCCGGACCACCCCGCCACACGCCGCTGTGGGAGAGGGACCATCAGTGGGTGACGCTGCCGTGCCAGCTGTCCCGTGTCCCCGTGGTGCCCGTGCTTACCGAGACAGAGGGGCTCGCGGGCGCTCCAGAAGGGGCGGGTGGCGTTGCGGCAGACGAGCCGGCGGGCGCCCTGCAGTTGGTATCCCGTGGAGCAGCGGAAACGGGCGTCCCCACCAGGGTGCAGGCTGCTGACTGAGACCTCCCCGAAAGCCGGCCGTGCTGGGAAGGGGCAGCTCAGCAGGTAGGCTGGGGGCAGGTGGTGGTGTTACCAAGGTTGAGGAGCAATGGAAACCCCCCCAGAACTCAGAAACTGCCTCCCCAGAGCCTTGGAAATGCCTGGGTGTGGCAGGGCTTGAGTGACACAGTGCCTATGGCTGCTGAGAATTATGCTCAATGAATCCATAACTGCTAAGGCCAATTAGCTCTCCGTGAGCGTTCCTCACCTAGTCAGTGCCCACTTAAAACACAGATAAACTCCTGGTGCTTCTCCACAATCCAAATTAGCACCACGCTGGCAGGGAAGCTCCCAGAGGATACAGAGGGGCCTGAGCCCCATACCTTGGTAGTGAAAGTGGTAGGAACCAGGGCTGGGGGGCCGGGGGCTCTGGAAGCGGAGGGTGAGGAGGTTGGCTGGGCTGCGGATGACCTGGCCCCGCAGCAGGAAGGACTCGTTGGCCAGGAGGTTGGGCTCCAGGCCTCCCGCGCTCTCCACCGTCAGTGTCTCCCCTTCTGCCAGGCTGATGTTCTCTACCTGCAGGGGACACAAGTGTCACCACCACAGCATCACCTGGCTCGGAGCTGGTCCTCGAGTGGCTTCTCTGCGGTCGATAGCCCACTGGAGCTTGTCTGTGCAGGGCAGCACCTTTCAAACATGGTTAGCAGTGCCATAAATCATCCCCCACGCCAAGAGCAGCAGGGCCCAGCCGGCGGCTCTGCCAGAGCACCACAGCACAGCCAGGCCCACGCTGGCAGCCTTGCAGCCAGCCAGCCTTGCCCTCTGCAGCAATTTGCTATTAATGATGCTAATTAAGCCGTGCTGCATGGTGAGGAGCAGCAGCACTGGTGAGCGTGGGCTGGAGCGGGGCTGGTGGTGGACATGCTGCCTCTGGCTCACCACCAGCTTTCCACAAGCCACGGCACTGCCCTGCGGTGGCCTCAGCAGAGATGGGGACACGTGGCCATTTGCCACTGACGGGAGCAGCACAAGGCCTCAGCGCAGCAGGGTTTGCTGTCAGCCTCTGCTCCTGGCAGATGGGTGCTGGGTGTTCCTGGCCCTGCAGCACAGCATGGCACCTGCTGGCACTGCTCACACCTTCTTCATTTGGGCTTTGTTAATTAAATCTCACAGCACTTCTTTGTGATGGGTGCCAGCCACAGCAGCTGGTGGGCACAGAGCATCCTGGGGCATCCCACCAGCTCATGTACCCACATCCCTGTGCTGGGGCCTGAGGGTAGGAAGTGTCCTGAGCACGCTCTCTTGGCTTAGGGACACAGGAGTAGGGACAAGGACAGGGACAAGACCATGTCTTTGCTGCACCCTGCACAGACACAAAGCCATGGCACAGATTAGGGAACACGCCACACTTGTCTGCACTTGCCACCCTGGCCCCCCCTCAGCCCTCAGCTCACCTTGAGCTCCACACCATAGCCAGGGTAGACAGAGATGCTGTAGGTGCAGTCCAGGCTGCCATCATAGGGGACACCGGTTGGCTCTGGGGACACCAGCCAGCCCTCGGGACCCGCCAGCGTCCGGTTGCAGGGAGCTGGTGACGGAAGAAACCCCAGCTTAGCCTCACTTCACCCTGGTTCCATCTGACTCCCTCCCTGGCACTCACCTGGCCCCTGCAGTGTGGTGACAGTGGTGGTGGTGATGGTGGAGGTGGTGGTGGTCCCCTCCTCATCCCCAGGCACCACGGTGGCCCCAGCTCGGGGTGCCAAGGATGTGCCAGCCGTGGTGGGTGCCTGGCTGGGGGATGCAGTGCTTGATTCTGGCACCCCAGACGGGGACCACGAGGGGTCTGCACCTGGCACAGCCCCCCATGCCTCCCCCCATGGCCCGGGGCGCCCCGCTGGCGTGGTCAGCGGGTCGGTGGGGAAGGCGGGCCGGGGCAGGGCAGGGGTGCGGGGTGAGGGTTCGGGTTCTGGGGGGCCGGGGGCCGGCTGGAGGGCACCAGCAGGGAGGAGGGGGCCGGTGCCAGCAGGCAGGAATGGTGCCTGGGCCAGGTAGTCCTTCTTCAGGAAGGCTTCGTGCAGCAGGTCCTCCAGCAGCGGGTGGTGGTTGAGGATCTTGAGCGTGGGCGCCGTGCTCACAAAGCGAGCCTCTGCCTCCCGCTCCGCCGGCGTGGGCAGCGCCGTCGGCTCCACCTCAGCGCTCTCCCCTGTCTTCCTTGCCAGCCCATTGAAGCCTGGAGGGAGGAAAGAGTTTGGGATGCTGGGGAACCTGTGGAGTGATGCTGTGTTGGGGACTGGTGATGCACCAGGGGGTGATGCTTCATCACGGACCAGCACTGTGCCCTCAGTGGCACCTGGGACCAAGGCCTGCACAGGGACTGGTGCTGTATCAGGTGTGGATGCAGCTCTGGGGAGCGATGTTGGTGCATTGCCACAGACCTGTGCTGCTCTGGGGACCGACACTTCCCACGGGCGAGCCCTGCACCACAGGCCAGCGCTGCTCCGAGGGCCAACGCTTCCCTGCACACCAATATTCCCCCAAAACCAGGATGGCAAACAAGTGCATCAGCCACACACAGCGGGACTGCGACACCCTCTCCCCAGCATACCCTTCACTGGGGCAGCCCTAGCAATTAAGGCCCGGCTAATTAATGCACATCTGCAGCATGTACCATGTGAAGGGCTGCCCACCCCGGATGGGGACAGCCCTGGGACTGGGTATCTTTGGTCAGAGATTGTCCTTCACCACAGAAGTGGCCATCCCATGCCAAGGCTCTCTGGGTCTGCACATTCCCAAGGTGCAGAGGTGCAGGTGATTACCATGACCACATGAGCCAGGAATGTCTCGGGAGCCTGGACACTTGCACCCTTCTCCAGGCTGCCAGAGAGCTCAGCTTCTTCCCAGCCAGGCTGTCCCTGAGCAGTGTGGGGCTGTCGGGAGCCCCCTATCCCATCGATCCCCCATCCCCTCTCCCACCCACAGCCATAGGGATTCCCCTGTCCCAACCCCGTGTCCCTCCCAGGCATTAGTCCCTGAACAAATCCCCAGCATGCCCAGCCCAGCAGCTTACGGCCTTTAGACCAAAAATAAAAGAATTTAATCAGCCCTAATGAGTCACCCAGCATCTCCCGCTCCTGGATCTGGCGCAGCACCGTCCCCTCTCCTGCTGGGCACAGCTCAGTGCCACCGGGGTGCCATGGTGACACCCAGCATCCCTCTGAGGCCACGGTAGCGTGGGCATGCACAGGCACTGATGACACGATACTGCCAATTACCGGCTAATTATCCCTATCCTTAGCAGGGCAGGGCCCCGCGAAGATTAATTACTCTGCGACTGCTGCTTTTAAGGGACTATTAAGAGACATTATCTTGGGTGTACAGCGTAGTGGGGAGCTGCTGGGTGCTGGCGGGTGTCTGCTACCCACCCCTTGTCCCCAGCGCCCCCTGCCATCGTGCAGGGACAATGATAATGCCCTGGGCACTGAGGCACAGCAGGGACACCTGCCCACACCAGCTCCAAGGGGTTTGCTTGTCCCCCAGCAAGGCCAGAATTATATTTTAATGGGATCCGTTTATTAGAACATAAAAGTTAATGAGTTTATACTGAAGGGCACCAAAATCTCTGTTGGGCTTTAATAGCAGATCAGTGATCAGGGTTGGGCCCTGCACCACCACCACCGCCCTATGTGGTGATGGCTGGGCTAGAGGTGCTCACCCAACCCCTGGACACTCCTGTCCACGAGCATCCCACCTGCCTGGGGCGCTGGGGGGCACAGTGGTCCCCGTGGAGGCTACTGGCTAAGGTCAGCCTCACAGAAAGGATCCTACAACAGGTCCCATCTGGACTCTGAGGGCCCTGGCTGGGCAGCCTTGGCACCAGGCCCTACCCTGGGCTCTGTGTGGGGCTCTGGGTACCGCAGGATGCTCTTGGCACCAAGGGGATGCTTGGGGCTCTCAGCCCTCTGGGGATGCAGGATGCTCAGAACACCCTGGGAAGGCAGAGGGTGCCCAGCCGCTGCCACCCATGCCCCGTGAACACCCCAGTATTAGATCCTCCACCTCCACAGATGGCTCTAAGCAGCTTATCTCCAGTGCCACAGCTATGTCCCTCCCATGTCCCCAAGGTGACCAGGGCCTGCTGACATGGGACTGGCTACCCAGCACACACCCCTCTGGGCCGTGCCCCCCAACAGTGACCCCGCTGGACTCGGGGTGGGCAAAGGGGCTGTCAAGCCCCCGGTAGCCATGTACCTGTTGGGGTCCCTCGGCTTGCTGGCCATGGTCACAGCCGGGATGGGGTCCTAATCCCTCCCATTGGCTTTGGCGGGCAGGAGTTTATTAACAGCAGCCGGGAGATGCCAGAGACTAATCCGGCTGTGGCGGGCGGAGGCCCCCCCGGCGGGAATCGATGCTGCCTGCTGTCACAAATAAATAAATAAGGCGGCACGCGGCCGCCCAGGGAGCCCCGATCGATGCTGCCCGCCAAGACAGCAATAACAGAGCGCCCGACTCAGGGAGGAGACAGGGCAGGCCCCAGGAGCATCACAGTGCCCTGGCACAGTGGTGTTCCGTGCCTCAGTTTCCCCATCTGTAGGAGGGGGCAGGTGGGTGCCTGGCACAGGGTTGAGGGCAGGGCCCCTCACAAATTCTAGGTTTATTTTCTAATTTAGAATCCAATCCAGCGTTGCCCCCATGGTCAGGGCCAGCAGCTGTGATGAATGAGCTGTCAGGCAGCCCACACCACGCTCCTGCACCCACAGCCTCCCTGTCCCACCGCCTCCAGCCCCCACAACAGCAACAGGAGAGGGAACACACCTTACCGATGTCAGATCCCTGCCTGCCCCCTGCCCTGGTGGCCCTGAGGACCTCAGGCAGGGAGCAGGGTTTGCTTGCAGGTGTGAAGGCAGCGTGGGCAGGAGCAGGCGGGGAATACAGGTGGGTGCAGGTGGTGGGTGGGCAGGTGTAGGCAGTGTGGGATGCAGGCATGGGTGGGTGGATGCAGGCAGGGGCACACAGATGGTGTGAGGGTGAAGGCAGGGGCGGGTGGGCACGGGCAGGACTGTGCAGCAAGCTCCTCTGCCACCCAGCTGTCACCATGGCCAAACCACTGGCACCCAGCACCGATGCTGACATCCACATCCTGCCACCCACCCCATGGCCACCTCCACGCTGGCACCACCGGTGACCCCAGATGCCCACGGCCAAGATGAGACTGTTGGAGCAGCTGGAGCGGGGACCCAAGGGGCAGCCCCGGTGCCCAGGGACGCTGCTGGCGGGTGCGGCCGCCAGCCCTGGCAGCTATCGGAGGAGCTCGGCTTTAATATTCATGGCAGCGCTGGCGGGGAAGCGTTTGACCTTGTATGTTTTGCAATTCTCCTTGAATTGAACAGTCATTTACCCGCTGACACATGTCACACCACCACAACCGGTTCCCTGGAGCATCGCAGCGGCCGAGCGCCGGCTGACACACGGAGCACCGCCGACACCGGCTGGGTACCGGGGCAGAACCCAGCAGGCAGCTGGGCACCCATCCCTTCCCACCTGGTGCATGCCAACGATGCCCTCGTCCCCTCCTCGCCCCCCACAGCCCATGTAATCCCCCTTCCCCGCTCTCCCTGCGGAGCTAATGGGTTTCTACAGCAATTTCCCTGCGTGGCAGCAGCGGTGATAAATAGTGTCTGCTGCTATTTCAGACCCAAGCGCTGTGCGGTGCCATGTCCCCCTTCCCTGGGCTCACAGCACCTAAATCAGTCCTTCCAGCCCCTCCCTTGGGATTTCCTGTGATGAATACCCCACGGCTGGGCACCACTTTGCTCTGTGCCACCCCACAATGGCCATGATGTAGGTGCCAGGCCCCCATGGAGCTCTTTGCAAGCTCTGGCCTCCCCCAGGACCCAGCACAGCTCATCCCTCTGGGCAGCAGAGGAGTACCCAACCCTCGGGGCACCCCTGGGTGCTGGGGACGCCTGCCCAGCGTGGGCAGGAGTCAGGCAGGGTGAGCAGGGCCACGCTGCCCACCCAGCTCCTGTCTCCCCTCCCCTCCGCCCACTGCCAGAGACAGTAATTGAAATCGGTTGCGGGAGGCGAGCGAGAGCTGCTTGTCGGGCTCCGTGTTGGGCTGCTCAGCCATGTCATACTTCCTGCAGACACCATCCCCTCCCATCGCCGCCTGCTCCTGCCACAGCATTTCAGCTGCCCCCAGCACTGTCTCTTCAGCCAGCCCCACATCCTGCCCAAGCACCGCTTTTCCTAGAGGATGAACCAGCCAGTTCTAGAAGCCATTCAGGCCTGATCTCACAGCCAACGTTGCCCCTTGCTGTCACCCCCCTCTCAGGGTATCTGGAGACCCCCAGAGCCTGCCCTGCCCAAGCATCACCTCGCTCACCACCCACCACTGGCTGATCTGGCATTTCAAGCACCTCTCTCCATTTTCACAGGGTCAGAGCAGCGCTCTTGCAGCTGATTAATATTTGATCCCTTCAGCACAGCTCGTTACTGCATTTAAATTATATATGTAATAATTCCTACTGGCACAGCGAGCGTGCAGGCTGGCTCCTGCCGCTTCTCCCGCAGGCTGGGGGCCGAGCAGATCCTGAGCCTTGGCCGATGGGACCCCCTGACACCTTGGAGGATGGGATGAGCAGTGCCAGGTCTCAGCACAGGGCAGGCTGGCAGCAAGCCAGGCAGAGACATCCCCATCTGCCTCTGAGGGGTCCAGGCAGCCCCTTCACCCACCCGAGGTTACTCGTGGTGGGAGCAGTGCTGGTCCTCCAGTTGTCCCCATCTCCCCAGCAGCAGGAGGAAGGGATGCTGCCACTCCCGAGCTCCTGCCTGCGACTGGAGGGAATCCATTACCTCCCTGGTTATAGGCAGCTTTCAGAGGCAATCTTTCAATTGTGCGCATTTAAAGAATTGATTGGAGGCGAAATTATCCTCTCCCGTCAGAGCCACTGGAGACACAACTTCATCTGCCTCCCCGGGGGGCTGTTGGTGCTCCCAGGGGACCCCACAGCCAGGGTCAGCCTCAGCCCCCACCCCACAGGGGCTGCACGCTCTGGGAGCCCCGTGCCAGCCTGGGGGTCCCACAGCAGCACAGGAAGGAGTGGGGGCTCTCTGCCGCTCCAAACCAGGCCTGGGGGTGCCCTTGTCATGTCCTTGCCCAAGCTCCTTTGCACCCCATTTTCCCACTGCCTGGCAGCCCCGCCTGGCACAGCACCCTGTGCTGAATTCATCCCCGCAAAGCCACAGCCGATCCCTGCGGCAGCCAGGCTGCCTCCCGGGCAATGCTGGGGGTGCTCGGCTCAGCCTGTGCCCCACATCCCCTCGGGACAGCCCTGCCCTCCCTCTCCCTGCCTTAAGAGCATTATCCAGATAATCCTGGCCTGGCGGCACGGCAGCGTGGCGGTGACGAACTCCTCCGAGGCACGCAGGGCACGAGCACACGCGCCGCTAATTACCGGAGCAGGCGCCTGCCTCCCTCCCCAGCCCCCTCCTCACACTGAGACCCCGGCCAGCACCCACATCCCCAGGGGCACAGGGTCCCCCAAAGGCATCACCCCTATGGGCACAGTGCATCTGGCTGATGCTGGGTGCTGTGGCACAGCTCATGAGGGCACAGCCAGGCCCTGTGCCCCCTGCCACAGCCTGTGCTGCTTCCTAATGCCACAGGCTGCCAGGACCCCAAATTACAAGAAGTTCCTTCCAGCGTGGCTAAGATGACCTTCACAAAAAATGTCTGGCCTGCCGTAGCTTTGGAGAGCTGGGAGGAAGGGCTGCAGCGGGGCAGGATGATGGAGCTATGCCTGGCACTGTACCCCTTGGCTTCACCAGTGCCATGACCCCACTTTCTGCTGGGGAAAATCCCTAGGGACACCAGGGGCTGGTGATGCCTCACAGCTGGGGCAGGAGAGAGACAGGATCAGACCCTGCACTGCCACCTCTCAGACCACAGCATAAAGCTCCCCAACCTGGAGGAGAGGTCCAAGACTCCCTGACCCCATGTCCCTCTGACCCACAGCTCATCCCCATCATGCAGCAGCCCATCGATGCCAAGTCAAGGCCGCAGTGACACTGAGCATGGCACTGCTGCGTGGAACCCCTGGGAGCCCTGCCTGATGGAGGGGTTGAGGCACGAAGCCACACAGGCTGCTCCCAGTACATGGTGAGGGGATACAGGGTGGACAGGACCCCATGGGTCCCAGCCCTGGGAAAAGCTCAGCACCTCCCAGGGCATCCCTACATTTAAGACTCTGGGAAATGCACATGCAGTGTTTAATTAACTTTATTGATATTCAGAAATTAGGGGACTGACTAGAGGTAATTGCTCATTAGAAATCATTAAACTGACACAGTAAGCACCAGCCTCCCATGGGGGAAATCTACCCTGCTCCCAGGACAGAGCCAGCGATACGGACCCCCCATTCCAGTTTTGCTGCCCCCCCACAGGGCAGGAGATGGGGATGCCATGGCATTGCCCCACTTGCTGTCTCCATGCTCTCCCTTTCCCAAGAAAGAAGGCTGTGGCAGCAGCCCCAGGCGGCAGAGCGAGCTGGGAATAGCAGCGGGCACAGGGCCACGGCGCCCTTCCCCGCCTGGGCTCCGCTGCCAGATGGGGACTTTATGTAACTCCCCGCACGGCTGCTGCCTGCAGCCGGTGCCCACATCCCGCATCCCACCGGGGCCAGCAGGGCTGGAGCACGACCCACCCATCGCCCCGTGCATGGCCACAGTGCTCCGGGGCACCCCAACCCCACGCCTTGGAGGGTCCCCGAGACTATTTTTGGGGCAGCAGAGCCACGAGGCATCGAGACCACTGGTGCCCCACGGGTGGCAGAGACAAGGAGCCGAGCTGGGTGTTGGCCGCTCTCCTTGGCAAACCAGCACCCGCCACTCGTGTGTCCCCCGTGTCCCCCGTGGAGCCGGAGGGGTCACCCCAACATGGGAGAGAGGGGGAAAACCCAAATGCCCCCCGTGCCCCCCACGGGGCAGTGGGGACCGCACGGAGGGACCGGCTCACGGCACAGCCGGCCCGAGGGTGGCTCGAAGGGCTCGGTGACCGCGGGAGCGGGTCCGCCGTGCCTGCCCAGCCCCCGGTGCAGCGATGTTCCCCCGCCGGTAACACCGGCAGCGGGGCTGCCGCCGGAGCCTGCCGGGGGCGGCGTTGCACCAGCCCGGCTGCAAAGCGCTGTGCGCGTCCCCGGAGGGGCGGATAACGGAGAGAGGGGGGGGGGGGGGGGATTCTCGGTTCACCGGGGGAAAACGGGGCAGCGTCCCCTCCGCACCGGGGGGCGAGCACGAGTTGGCAAAGTTTGACGGCGACGGAGGCGGGTTGAAGCCACCCGGTAGCGGAGGGTGGTCGGTGTGCACGGCGGGGATGACCGGGGGTGTCGGTGGGCGCTTACCGTGTGCCGGGGCGAGGAGCAGCGCGGCGAGGAGCGGCAGGAGCAGCGCGGGCGGCGGGCCCATGGCCGGCGGCGGTCAGCACCGCGGACAGCTCCGCTGCGGCGGCGGCGGCGGCGGCGCCCCGAGCGGCGCCCGCCGATACCGGGGACGGCGGAGGGGGGGGGCCGTAATGCTCCGAGCGCGGCGCACACCAATCCAAGGGCCGGGGGGGCTCTGCCCGCCTCCCTCTCAGCCCCCCCTCGCCGTAATGCTCCGAGCGCGGCGCACACCCAGCGCCGGGGATGTGGGGAGGGAGGGGGGGGCTCTGCCCGCCTCCCCCTCTAATCCCCCCCCGCCGTAATGCTCCGAGCGCGGCGCTCGCCAATCCCAGGGACAGGGCGGGGGGACGGCCGTAATGCTCCAAGTGAGGCGCTCGCTAATTCCAGGGATGAAAAGGGGGGGGCTCCCCCACCCACCCCTCGCCGTAACTCTCCGAGCGAGGCGCCCTCCAATCCCGCAGGCTGGGAGAGGGGGGGGGCTCCTCCCTGCTACCCCACCCCCACGCCGTAACTCTTCGAGTGCGGCGCCCGCTAAAGCTGGCGATGAAGGTTGGGGGAGGGGGATCGCCTAACCCCCTCTTCCTCCCCGAATCCCCGTAACCCTTCGGAATGGAGCCACCCAGCCCTGTGGGAAACGTGCTCACCATATCCTGCCTCCCCACCCTACAGCACTCTCGGCACAGCCACCTCCCTTCCCCCGGTCTCCTCTTCCACATCCCTAAATAGCCCAAATTAGGGCTGGGCTCGTCATCCTCCAAGCAGAGACACCTGGAACAGCACAGAGCGGGCTCGGTGTTCTTTATGGTGGGGTACCAACAGCCCCTCCCCAGCCCCCTGCCTCGGGGTCCCGGAGGGCAGCCAGCCCTGCGATGGGCAGATGGTGTTGGCACCGGCACCGAGCAGCTCCGTGTTGGCTGATGGACGGCTCTTGCGGGTGTTAAAAATATATTAAAAAAAAAAAAATCTCTTTGTTTAATACCCCCCTCCCCATCCCTCCAAAAGCCCAGATGGCTTCGCCTCGCCAGATCCCCCGCAGCCCGGCCAGCCCCGCCGAACACACAGCCCACGCAGCCCGCTCCGGCGGGGGGTTCATTCTAATCCCGGGTCCTGCTTTGCTGACATGCATCATTTCTGCCATGAAGAATGGCATGGCTTGGCATGGGGAGCCGAGAGCAGAGCAGCAGCCAGTCCCACGTCATGGGCTGCGTGCCACCAGCCCTGTGGCACTGCCCGTTGTGCCACCAGCCCCACGGCTGTGCTGGGAGTGTGGCTGGGAGTGATATCGGGATCCTTTTCATCCCGGGGGTGCTGCCGGCTCTTCTGCAAAGCACTTTCAGCTCTAAACCCAAAACTTTGATCCGCCAGTAAAGCCATCAATGTTTAATGCAGCAAAGCCCTGGTAGGGCTCGGAAGATGAGCATTTTGAGGCCAAATTGAAGTTTCCAATATTATGATATTCAAATAATTTTAATCTGCCTGATGCATCCCCAGGCATGTACCTGGACTGCTAATGAGGGGCTGCCTTCAGCCGCTGTTGCTTTTGACAGAAAACAAACAATTCTTTGCAGGTGCCATCAGAGGATTGGGAATGGGGAGGTCTGGGGAGGGAAATGGGGGTGGGCGTGCGTGGAGCCAAAATGTTGCAGCTGGGAGAGAAGGATGCTGTGTTTGCCTTGGCCCCCTGGGGAACAGCATTGCTCCCTAATTATTTTTTAAGTGTTGGTTTGTGCTTGGTGAAAAATGAGGCCAGCATAGATGGATGATGGAAATTTGGGATACTTCTGTCCCACTGTACAGTGGATGAAAAGGGTGCAGTGGGTGCAGTCTAGCACCTATCAAATTGCATCTGATCCTTGCCCAGACTTGGCCAAAGTTGTTTCCCATTTTTCCAGTGCCCCATGAGTCTGAGCTGGGGTAGCTCCACAGCCTGTGCCAGGCAATTCCCCAAGCCCCCATTTCCCCCTCCCCATGCCGTTGCCAGCCCTGAGTTTTCCCATCCATCCACCCAGCCCATACAGGGAATATTTCATTTTTACTGAGCTCTCCTGACCTACACCAGCTGTTCAGGGAAATGGATTTTTTGCTGCCACAAGCATTGCCTCCAGTCAGCATAAACCCAGGTGAAGAGGACATGGCAGGGATGATGGAGACTTTGGCACAGGGCTGGGGGGACCCCCCAAAAATTCACCCTAAGGCAAGTTGAGGTCCTGCAGCTGCTTTTGGTCTTTGGGGGTGCAGACCTCCCTGATGTCTGGGTTCAGCACTGGTTGGGGTCACCTGCAGAACAAAAGCAATGGCTTGAGGGGACCCACAGAGCCCTGGGGATGGTGACTTGTGTCCCACCAAAGGTCTCACCTTCTCTGGAACCTCACAAGCAAGGCTTTTCCATCCGTTCTATTACCACACTGCTAAGGGGAGAGGAGTTCATTTTTACCATTTAACGTTTCACGGATAATTAATTATTCTCCATCTTTCCAGCAAAAAAGGAAGAGCAAGTACAGGGGCTATTCAAAGCAAAAAAAAGTCAGCTGAAACCCAGGGAAATTGCTGAATTATTTGTAACATCAAAGGCGAGAGAGGATGTGCTGATTTAACGGGGCCCTCTGCGATGCAGAGCCCTGGGCATGGTGGTGATGCTGAGACTGGGATGCACTCACTGCAGCAGTGGGGTGGGTGAGGGGTCTGGGGGGCACCCCAACCTCTGCCGTGCTGCCCATCCTCCTCCTCTCACCTCCCCACTGCTGTGAGCTGCCAGGTCTGTCTTTGCACAGTGTTGGGGTGTCCCTGTGACCTGGTGGGAGCCTCCAGTGCTCCCCAGTGCTTCATTCATCACCACAGGCAAGTGGCAAAATAAATAATGATCTTTAGCATTTCGTAATAACGACAATTAGCCAGTAAATAATGCCTTTTACACCGCTGAAGCCCGAGTAAATTAATTCCCCTAATTAGCTGTCAGGCAGCACGGGACAGTGGCGGCAGTGGGCAAAACTGGCAGCCCCTGCCTGGGTTATCCCCCACTCCAAGGCATTGTCCCCACACCCCAGTCACACCCCAAAATTTTACAGATTTGCAAAATCCACCATGCTGCATCCTGGCAGCTCTGGTGAGCCCTAAATCACCCCTATCTCCCGTTAAAAAAATAACAAGAAAAGACGGCGACAAAATGGTTTATGGCTGTAATAAATTGTGCTGGAGGGAAAAAAAGCCCTGTTTGCCTGGAAGCAAGGGGGGGTTTCCCATTGGCACACACATGGAAGCCCTGTGTCGCACCACAGCTGGAGGCAGCAGTGGCCAGTGGAAAGGGGGAATTATTGGAAGTGGTTTTCTTCACATCTATGACACCCTGATAAACTGAGCTGCCTGCCCTGGTGGGCCAGGTGTTAGTGCTGGTGGGGGAATGAGAATATTCGTGGCTGGCCAGCCTCAAGGGGTAGGAAGAGCGTGGCCCCTGTGTGTCCCCACAGAGCTGGCAGTGGCCAAAGCTCCACCACCCGCTGGGCTGGGCTGGACTCTGCCCCGTTCCTCCCCTTAGCTCAGCTCCCATCGGCCACGGAGACAGCAGCAGGGACAAGCACAGCCATGGCTGCCCCCAGCCAGCCCCAGAAGTCCACCTACGATGTCATTGTCATTGGGGCCGGCATCCAGGGCTCTTTCACTGCCTACCACCTGGCCCAGCGCCACGAGGACACTCTGCTGCTGGAGCAGGTACGGTGACCCCATTCTGCCACGTCCCCATTCCCAACAGGCTGGGCCGGGTGCCTGCAGACCTGGCTGCCCTCCACCATGGCACAGAGCAGAGCCACTGCCGGCACTGCAGTCCCCAGTGCCAGCAGCCCCTGTCCCTAGTGCCAACACCCTCCTGTCCCCAGCGCCAGGATCCCCGTTCCGTGCTGTGGGTGCCGCGGTTGGCAGGACAGATGTGTCCCCAAGGTGCCCTCTGCCGCAGGGCGCTGGCGCACGTGGTGGCATTGAGGGTGGCAGTGTCTGTGGTCACCCCCATGTCCTCTCTGCCTCACAGTTCCTCCTGCCCCACTCTCGGGGCAGCTCTCACGGGCAGAGCCGCATCATCCGCAGCGCCTACCCCCAGGAGCACTACTCCCGCATGATGCCCGACTGCTTCCGCCGCTGGCAGCAGCTGGAGGCTGAGACTGGCACCACCCTCTGCAGGTGATGGGGACAGGGATGGCACCACCCTCTGCAGGTGATGGGGACAGGGATGGCACCACCCTCTGCAGGTGATGGGGACAGGGACGGCATCACCCTCTGCAAGTGATGGGGACAGGGATGGCACCACCCTCCACAGGTGATGGGGACAGGGACAGCACAACCCTCTGCAGGTGATGGGGACAGGGATGGCATCACCTTCTACAGGTGATGGGGACAGGGATGGCATCACCCTCTGCAGGTGATGGGGACAGGGATGCAGCCACTGCCGCACCGTCCCCTCCTCGCTCTGGAGGCGCTGACCTTTGGGTGGGATGCAGCTTCCTTGGCAGGCTGCTGCCAGCTCCTGGTAATTTATGGGGCTCCACGAAGGAAATGTCATTAAGGAAATGAACATCTAAATGATCCTCCGGTGCCTGTGCTGGGGTCAGGGTTGATGCCGTTTGCTGTATTTAGTGGGCAGAGTGTGATGTCAGCGTCCAGACCCTCCCCACTCATCTCACTCTGCCCTTGTCCCTACATCCCACTGTACAGTGCCCCAGCACCAGGGTGTAGCACATCCCACACATCACCGTGCCTCAGTTTCCCCCAGGGGCAAAGCAAGGTGGGGGTCCATGCAGGGAGGGGGAGCAGGGCGAGCTGACCTGACTGGTGGGATGCAGGCAGACGGGACTGGTGCTGCTGGGGCTGCCAGGAGATCCGGAGCTGGAGGCCTGCAGGAGGAACCTGGGTGTTGACGAAGTCCTGGACTCCACAGCGCTGGCCCAGCGCTTCCCTGGCTTCCAGCTGCCAGCTGGCCAGGTGGCCGTGGTGGACAGCACTGCCGGGGTGCTCTTCGCTGGCCGGGCACTGCAGGCAGTGCAGGTAGGTGCTGCTGAGGGGCTGGAATGCTTTGGGATTGGCATGGGATGGTTTGGGATGGGATGGGATGGGGGTCCCCTGGCTCTATCCTTGCAGCCACCTCCTGTCACTCTCCCCACCCAGGAGGTCTTTCGCCGACACGGGGGCACCCTGCGGGACGGGGAGAAGGTGCTGCACATCCAACCTGGGGCCACGGTCACTGTCACCACCACTGTTGGCGTGTACAAAGCCCCCCGGCTCATCATCACAGCTGGAGCATGGACTGGTGCCTTGGTGGAACAGCTGGGTCTCCGCCTGCCACTGCAGGTAAAGGTTGGTGGCACAGGGGGTGGTGGCAGAGTCGTGGCCAGAGCTAACGGAGTGATTCCAGCCCCTGCGCATCGATGTCTGCTACTGGAGGGAGAAGCAAGCTGGGAGCGCTGGCTTGGGCAGTGTCAGCCCCTGCTTCTTGACCCTGGGGCTGAGCCAAGCCCCCCACGGCATCTATGGGCTGCCCTCCATTGAGTACCCAGGTCTGATGAAGGTGAGCAGGGCACAGCTGAAGGTGGGGGATTCCCTAACCAGCCCCCCCTGACCAGTTGTCCTCCAGGTGTGCCACCACCACGGCAGCCCCACTGACCCAGAGAAGCGGGATCAGGCCCCCTCCAGTGCCCCCCGCCCTGACATCGCCGTTCTGAGCAGCTTCATCAGCAGCTACCTGCCCGGGCTGGAGACCCAGCCAGCGGTGATGGAGACCTGCCTCTACACGGTGAGACCCTCCCCAGGGTTCAGATCCAGGCATTTGGAGTCCTGAGCCTTCCTCCACCCCAAGGTGGACCCCACCCTGTCCCCTCACCTTCACTCCCTGGCTCCCCAGAACACTCCAGATGAAGATTTCATCCTGGACCGGCACCCCAAGTTCAGCAACATCATCATTGGTGCCGGCTTCTCAGGTAGCCACCCCCCAGCCCAGCACCCCAGAGCTTCCAGGCTCGTGGGGAGGGTTGTGTCCCCACCTTCCCTCTCCTTCCCACAGGCCATGGGTTCAAGCTGGCACCGGTGGTGGGGAAGTTGCTGTGTGAGCTGAGCCTGGGCGAGGAGCCATCCTACAACATGGCCCACTTTGCCATCACTCGTTTCCCCGGTGTGCTTGGGGCTGCACAGTAGGTGTGGGGCTCCAGATGTGCCCCCATGGCATCACACTGGCCTGCAGCTGTGTCCTCACACACAGTACACCTCCATCTCCGTGCACCCCAGGGACTCCCACATGCTGCATTCCTCCAACCCCCACACCCCCAATGCCCTGCATTGCCATGTCCCCATATTCCACCATCTCAGCACCTCTGCACCCTTGCTTCCCCACATCCCTGCAGCCTGGTACCTGCCTGCCCACATGGCAGCATCCTGGTACCCTGCTTCCCCACATCCCTGCATCCTGGTGCCTGCCTGCCCACATGGCAGCATCCCAGCACCCCCGTGCCACACGGTGCCAAGCCATCTCTACCAAGCGCCCACTCCTGGGGAACAAATTAAGAAGCTTTGTCAGCCTCATGAAGATGGAGCAGGAGCAGCGCGGAGAGACACACTCGCTTAGGAGTCAAGTTAAATGTTTTAATGTTAAATGTGCCATTTTATTATCATTAGATCGCTCCCACTTAATGAAAGCGCATTAGCGCAGCGTGGCTTTATGGCAGCGAGCACCGGGCTTGGCCTGTGTGCTTCCAAGAGATAGTGGGGAAAGAAAACAGCCTGCCAGGGAGGGAGGGGGTCCCCAGGGTGCAGGGTGTCCCCGGGGCCAGGTGTGGGGCACAGCACATGGCACGGGGACAGCACAGGGCCAGGCCGAGGCTGAGCCGTGCAGGCAGCCAGCAACGCACATCATCATCTCCTCCGCGTTAATTATTTAACACCAGCAGGCAGAGGCTCTGTCCCGCTGCTCATCTGCATATTTATGAAGATTGATAAATGATTCAGCACCGGCACCCAGGAGGGCTTCCCCCCACCCCGCTCCCCTCCCCAGCACCCATGGGTGCAGCAGGCTCAGGGTAAGAGGCCAGATTTGGCCTTCCCATGAAGCCCTGAATCCTTGCTGGGGCTGGATGCATTCCATCAGACCCTTCCATCATGCAAACACCCCCCTGCCCCCCCAAAACGGGGAGACCCCCCAGGCACACGGAGCAGGCAGCAGCCACTATCACCAGCCAGAAATGACGTTTATTTTCATACTGAAAGTAAAGGGGGTGGGGGAAGATGCACAGCTGGGCTAGTGCAAAACAGCCAGGCAGAGGTGGGGGGCTGGGGGGTCACAAAAACCCAGGTGGGAACATGGGACCCTCTCCCCATGTCCCCTCCCCGGCTGCCAGGTGGCTGCTCCCCAGGGCCCGGCCAGCGAGAGACGTCTTTGGCTCAACTAAAAGGGGAGTAAGAGGACGGCAGGGTGCCGAAGGGGGGAGTTTAAGTTATAAAACAAGGTGCCAGCAGGCACTGAGGAATAAATCCCGGGTGCCGGAGCAGCCGACTCCGCCACCAAGGACAGACAGGAGGTGGGTGGGAGGGTGGGGGGTGCAGCCAGCGAGCCGGCCGGGCTGCTCCTCCCGTGGCTGGAGCCGGGGGGCGGCTGTGTGTGTCCCCCCCACCCCGTGCAGAAGAAATACCGACTGTGCCGAGTGTTCCCGGGGCGGTGGGAAGCGGTGGTGGGGGGCTAGGCGGGGGTCTCGGCAGCCCGGCTCTCCGCCTCGCTGGCACTGGGGGAGCTGCGGGAGGAGCGACGTGTGCTGTCCCCGGCGTCCTGCTCATCGTCCCATCTGTCGTAGGTGAAGGTGTGCCGGGAGCTCGTGGGGCTGTGGGAGAGAGCAGGGTTAGGGGGGTGATGAGGGGCTCCATGTCCCAGCATGGCTTGGCTGCTGAGCTCAACTCCCCTCCGGCTGCAGCAGGAGCTGCACGCTGGCAGCCAGCTGGATGGAGCCTTGATTGCCTCCTTTTTTATTCTTTCCGAGATATTTGGGACATGCCTCACTGCAAACAACTCCTCGCTGCGCTGAGCTGAGCCCCTGCTCTGCAGTGGGGCCGAGCTGAGCCTGCCCAGGAAAAGGCTGGTGGCCCTCAGTGACAACACCAGTGCTCCCAGACACCCTGAGGGTCCTGCTTGTACCCGAGCCCAGGGCTGGGGGTGTTGCTCCCATGATGCCTTCCCTTCCTCTGGGACAGACAGCCCAAGGCAACCACATTTCCAAAAGGCTTCTTTCCCTTCCTCCAGCCACCCTCCTATTCAGCCATCAGAAAATGATGCCAGCGAGCCCAAACACACCCTCTCTGCATCAAACAGTGTGCAGAGCTCCAGAGTCCTGCAGGCTGACGCCATTCACACTCCAAATTCCCATCACAGGCACCCAACACAGGTCACAGAGCAACTCTGAGCTCCAGCAGCCCAGCCTTGGTCCCCCCAACCATGGGTGCTGCCTCCCCCATGCTCACACACTTCAGTGGGTGCATGTTAGTACCCATCCCACTCCCCTCTGCTCCTGGGGGCTGTGCCCATCAAACCCTTACAAATTTCCTGGAGGAATAAATCCAGATGTGTCCTGCCCGATGGCTGGGGAGCCAGGAAGGGATTAGCTCATCCTGGTGTCCCGCAGCGCTAATCCCGACCACGCTGCGTCCTGGCAGCACGGGCAGCTGCCGGTCCCGCTGCGGCCATGCCGGGGATCTCCCCTCGGATGGAGATGCCCCAAGCGGGGCTGCTGCAGGCACAGAGGGCTGCCCCATGCCGGGGTGCCCCATGCCGGCGGAGCAGAACTCCGGAGGCAGGAGAGGGTTAGGGCGAGCGGTTAGTGGCACACGGGGAGGCTCATGCTGCACGGCACACACCGCTCCCACCTCCTGCCTCAGTCGCTCTCGGGACGGTACAGGTACTTCATCATCAGGTTGTCCACCTGCTTTTTCCGCTGCTTCTCCTCCTTCTTCTCCCGGGCAGGACGTGTCGGCTCCTCGCTGCCCGCCCCCCGCGGGCCCTTCTTGACACTGGAGGTGCTGCGGTAGGAGCTGGTGGAGCCGGAGGAGGACTCGGAGGAGGAACTGGACTCGGATGAGGACTGCTTCTTCTTCTTCTTCTTGGATTTCTTCTTGCTTTTCTTGGCGCGCTTCTTGGAGCTCTTCTTCTTCTGCTCCTCCTCTTCCTCAGAGGAGCCCGAGCTGCTGCGGCAGCGACAAGTGTGCCGGGAGAAGTCGAGGGCGGACGCGGAGCGGCGCAGGCTGCCGGAGGGGCGGTCAGCAGCGCCCAGCGGGGCCGCACTCCGGACACTCCTGACGCTGCGGACACTGCGACCATCATCCCCCGAGTCGGGGCTGGAGTAGCCCCTGGCTTGCAGCGGGCGGTAACTCAGCACCTCTTGGATGGCGGCTTCCAGGTCGGGGTCCAAGTAGGAGCGGTGCCGCACGGGATGGGCATCCCCAGGACCTTCCTCCTCCTCGGAGGCCGCGCTGCGGGGCCGCGGGGGCACAGAGAAGCTGCGCCCCAAGAGCGGCTGCCCGCGGCTCCCCTCGTCCGCCTCATCCAGGCGGCTGCGGGCCAGGGAGAGCCGCGACTCGGGGCGGCCGTCGGGGCCCCCGCGCCGGCTCCGCAAGCTGCCGGGGCTGGAGAGGGCGAAGCTCAGCACCGAGCATCCCTCGTCCCCATCATCGCCATCCTCCAGCCCGCGCCAGGAGGCGGAGGAGACGCGGCTCACCGGGGCGGAGGCGACAGAGGCTTTCTCTACGTCGGTGGCCGAGAGGGACCACCGCTTGTCCAGCCCTTGGCGAGCCCGGCCGGTGGCGTCGGCGAAGGCGCGGGCGATGACGGCCGCCCGGTCCCGGGGCTCGGTGCCACGGGCCGCCCGGCGCGGAGGGCGCTCGGGGGAAGGCGGCCGCTCGCTCAGGGCGCTGAACAGCGTCTGCTCATCCCCGTGGCCGCCTATGGAGTCCTTGAGGCCCGGCCGCTTCCTGTAGCTGAGGGAGCTCATCACCGAGAGCGGCCGCTCCTCGGGCTCGGACCTGCGGCGGCACCGCGGCCCGCACGCACCGGGGAGACAAGAGAGACACGAGGTGAGCGGGCGAAGGAGGGGCCGGCGAGGCGGGAAACGGCATCGTGGAAAAAAATGTCATGTAAATGGGGGGATTGTTCTAGCCCAGCACTTTGATTCCCCTTTAAAGCGTTGCCTTCAATTTATTTCATTGTCGGCTACCTGGAGCCGCTCTGCGTTTGATTCCCGACTTCAGAAAAGGTGGAATTATCTCCAATAACAAAATGTTTTACATCTGCACCGCTGAATAAATTAAACCAATTAACAGAAACCAGCTCAGATCTTTCCCCCCTGCTCGGCAGAGGGAGGGAGTCCCCTGGGACTCCTGGAGCCCTGCTAGGAAATTGGGTTTGGATAAAAGCAATCTGCACTCAGCAGGAAAGCGTTTTCCAAGGGGGAGTGGGGCTGTGTGCCGCAGCCTCATGCCGTGGGTGCACCTGGGCACGTTCCCCACCCCTGCCAACGTTTTCTGAGAAGTGTGGGGAGGGATGGGGTGGGGCTGCAGAGGAGGGCAGGATGGAGCAGGGAATCAGTCCTGGAGAGATGGAATGCTGCACAGAGCTAGAGCTAAAGCCCAGCACTGCAAGCCCTGGGGAGGCAGATGGGCTTGGGGCTGTGGATGCCCCATAGGCCTCCCTGGTGGGATGAAGGAAGGGGACCAGGGAGTTCCCCCTGGGTGGGGGGACGCGTGTCCCCAGTGAAGACTGAGCCGCTCACCAGCATTAACCCTTCCCTGGCCATCCACACAAGCACCACGTGGGAACACAGCACTGAATGCCACATCCACAGGCACCCACCCAGCTCTATCCATGTCCCAGCACAGCTCAGCCTGTCCTCTGCCTGCCAGCCCCATGCCCAGCTCTGCACCCACCTGCTGCCCTTCAGGCTGCCATCATCCGAGAGCGCTTTGGAGGAGCCTTTGTTCTTGGAGAGCCAAGACTTCACCCCATCCACACGTTCCTCCAGCTCCGAGTCCACATCTGAGTCACCATCACTGCCAGAGGAGCGGGTCAGGGTGGAAGAAAGCAAGAGGTCAGCAAAGGGCAGTGAGTTTTTGGGTGCTGGAGAGATGGAAGTGCACTGGAAGGCACTGAACCCCTCCAGCACCCACTGCCTGTGTACCCTGGCATGGGTGAAACCCCATCCTATGGTCTGCTCCATTTTTGAGACATAATGTGCACGCACATAGCTCAACCTGCAAGCCAGGGGCTCCCTGAAGCCAGAGATGGAGACAGCAAGGCCTGGCTTTGGGGCAGGAGGCAGGGCACAGCTCCAGAAACACAGGAGATTTCAGGCTCCGGGATCAGGAAGGAAATAAGTGGGTTCATTTTATAGGCTGCCGTGGAGCGCAGAATTACAGCGAGGAAGAGCAATGCTGATGGCCCCGGGTAAACAGGAGTTTAGCAGGCGGAACAGAAACGGCTCTGGCACGGCGGGCGCGGGAGCACAGCGGGCAGATTTACAGCCCTGCCGTGCCCGAGAGCCCCTGATTTACGTCTCGGCGTAAAAAAAGTCCTATCTGGCTTAAACCATCTAATTTATAACGGCCGTTCGTAACCATATTGATTGCCTTTAGAAAGAAGGTGCTGTCTGCATTGCAAAATCCATTCCTCCACGTTAAAAGCATCCCTGAATAAATCTCTCTTAATACCTCGCCGCTTACTGCTTTCATTAGGGCTATGGCAGCACCGTCGGGATCTATATGGAAATTGGAGCAGTGTGGTCCCCTCTCGTCACCCCGCTCCCACCAGGCCACTCCAAGGAAGGGATGGATGTATCATAGAATCTTAAATGGCCTTTTATCTGCCTGGTTCTGGGCTTATTCCCTGCCTGGGAATGAAGGCAAACAGCACCAGGGACAGGCCTGGATAGACCCTGTGTATGAATCCTTCTCTTTTTAAATTCAGAGCAACGAGCTGCTCTCCATCCTGCGCATCTCCCTCCCCTGCAATACATCCAGGCAACGCTGGGCTTGGGGGAAAAAAACATCAACAAAAAAACCACAGAATGACACGAAAAAAAAACAACCCCAATGAGCCCCAAAAAACAAGCTCTAGGGGCAGCTAAGGTTTTCTAACCAATGGAATTCAGCTCCACATCAAACACAGTTTGTGTCCAGGCAAACGTGCCGTTAGTTAAGCAGGACCCGGGTCGTGGCAGCGACCATGGGTTGGGTATTAATTAGTGGCAGCAGGGCTCCATTGCTGCCACATGCTGCCACATTTGTCATCAGCCACAGCAGAGCATCACCCCCCCACCCCATCCCAGGGGCTCATCCCGTCCCCATGCACGGGGTGTGGTTATGAGCCGTGCTGTGGGTGCTGTTAGGGCATGCAGAGTTGGGCCAGTGGCATGCGGGACCCCGGCCCCTGGGGGTGAGGTGGGGGTTAGGGGAGGGGAGGAAGGAAAGAGATGCTCCTCACATTTTACTCTTTCTTTTCTGATACTTTGCCACCATGTCCTGCAAACTGGGAGGGGTTGGAGGGGGCAGGGTCGGAGGGGGGAGAAACACAACAGAAAAAAAATTAAATGAAAGGAAAATTAAAAAAAAAAAAAAAGACCAAGTGGATGGGCAAATTAAATTATGGGGAAGGGTCTGGGGAGGAAGGTGAGGCTGCCCTGTGCTCCTGGAGTGGGATTGCACCCAGCTGGATCCCAGCATCCCAGGTTGGGTGCTGAAGCATATCCAAGGAAAGGCAACAAAGCTGAGGAATGGTCTGGAGCACAAATCTGATGAGGAGCAATTGAGGGAGCTGGGGGGACTCAGCCTGGAGAAAAGGAGAATCAGGGGGGACTTTTTCACTCCAGGGGGGTCAGGCACTGCTCCCAAGGGAAAAGCGGTAAGACAAGAGGCCATGGCTTCAAGTTGTGCCATGGGAGGTTTAGATTGGATTTTAGGGAAAATTTCTTCACCAAAAGGGTGGTCAGGCATTTTAACAGGTTGTCCAGGGAAGTGGTGGAGTCATTGCCTGGAAACATTAAAAAAATGTGTGGATGTGGCACTTGGGGACATGATTTAGTGCTAACATGGCAGTGCTGAGTTAATGGCTGGAGTCGATTGTCTCAGAGGTCTTTCCCAACCTAAACAATTGTACGATTCTCTAATTCTATCCTGGGCTGGATCCCAGCATCCCAAACCTCCTGCCAGCTTGTGCTGCCCTGGCTCCTGGGGCTCCCTGGGCTGTTTCCAGCCAGCTGGCAGGATCCTGGATGCATTTCAGGCACCTCCACAAGTGGTTGAAGCTCATGGGGGCCGCGGGTGGACGGAAGGATGGATGCACAGATGCATGGACTGATGCCTGTGTGCACAGGTGCCCGATGCATGGACGGACAGACACGGGGGCACGGACAGATGCACGTGTGCACGACGCATGGATGGATGCACAGACAGCATCCTGCCAGGGCAGGCAGAGCCAAGGGGTCCCTGTGGCATTTCTGAAGTGGCAAGGGGAAGCGGTGACCCCCAGGGATGCAGGAGAGCCAGGCCTTGTCTCTCACCTATTGATGAGGTCCTCATTGCTGTCACTCTCCATCTCATCCTCGATGGCTGCCTGCAGGTCCCCGATGCGCTTGAAGGCCAGCTTCAGGTCTGACTGCAGGCTCTGGTTGGCAGCTTCCAGACTCTCCAGGTCCATCTCCTGCAAGGAGCAAGTGGGATGAGCCACATCCCTCAGAGAACACCCCCTTGTGCCCTGCCTGGCCCCGTCACGGGTTCCTCACCAGCTCGTGCTTCTTGCGGCTGGCTTCTGCCTCCTTCTTGGCCAGCTCGCCCATCTCCTCCTTGACATCCCGGAGCTGCCGCTGCAGCCGCTTGTTCTGCTCCTTCTCCCGGTTCTCGGCGGCTGCGCGCTGGTCCCGCTCCTCCGTCAACTTCTCCATGTTCTCCTTCAGCCGCGTGGCCAGGCTCTGACGGGCAGCGGGGTCACCCCAAATCCCCCCATGGACCTCTCACCCTGAAGATCCACCCTCACCCCAACACCATCAGCATACGATGCAAGGATGGATCCCACTCCCATCAATTTACACAAGGAGATGGAGGAGAAACCACCCCCTCCCAGGGCCAGGGAAGGGGCAGAACAACAGCAAGGCCTTTGTTGAATTGGAAAAATAGATTTAACTGTGTGTGAAGTAATTAAAACATGTAACGTAGGGGAAAAAATAGCTTCTGTTCTCCCCCAGCCACCGAGCCAGCCGCTGCATATTTATGGCCCCGGCAGAGAGAGTGGAGAAGGAAATAATAGCCTGGAAAATATGAAGAGGAGAGCTAAGCTGCCGCGCTCCCCGGCAGAGCTGCGGAGGCAGAATATAAAACAGGCTGCGTTCGCGGGACTGGGGAGTCTATAATTTCCCTAAGTCGATGCAGGGAAAGAGCAGCACTTTGCCGGGCTGGGCGGTGGATTACTGTTATCAGTGCTCGCAGGGAGCCTTCCCTGTGGAGACAGGGATGGGCTGCCAGAGCGGGAGGGTTGTAGCGTGGGGGCTCGTGGGGAGGGGAGGCACTCAGAAAACTCTCAGGCAGCTTCATTATGGTCCTGCTGCACCCCTGTCCCAGCTGGAGCAGAGGGAAAGCCCCGTGACTACCTCCAGGCGCTTGACTTGCGTCCTCTCAAACTCCAGCCTGGTCTCCAGCTCGCGGATCTTGGCCTCCTGCCGGCTCACCAGCGACTTGTCCACCATGGATTGCTCCAGGAACTCCAGCTGGCTCTGCAGACCTTGCAGCTGCGGGGAGGGCACAGCCTCAGCCTCAACCACAATCACCCTGCCCCCACTGCCACGCTGTCCTGGAGGAGAGCTGCTGGCCACGCTGCTCCCATCCTGATGGAGAGCTTCCCACTGGACTGCTCTGCACCCCCACGGTGCAGGGCAGTCCCACGTGGTGTGGGCAGCAGGTCTGTGGTGCCCCCCATTGTCCCAGGGTGCATCCTCACCTTCTCCTGCAGCTCCTGCTTCTCCTTGCTGACCTCCTCCAGCTGTGCCTGGAGGTCATTCATCTGTGCCAGGTCCCGGGACGCCTGCAGGACACATCGAGGCCATAAGTGGGGATCCCACTGCACTGGCTTTAAGAGGGACATCTTGAGGGGGTGGGGTGGGTACAGCTGCTGTTCCCACTTCACCTGGGCCACAGCTGCCTTGTGCTTCTTCATCAGCTCATTCATGTCCTCCTGGTCCTCCTCCAGCCGGCTCTGCACTTCGTTCTTTTCCCGTTGCAGACGGCTCAGCTGCTCCTCCAGCTGCAGGTAGAACACACATGTCTCCCACTGCATCCCAAAAATGGGGCACTCACCCTCCAAACCCACTCCAAACAGCGTGGGGTCACCCTGAGTGCAAATGGGGCATGGCCCCACCGTGGTTCATCACAATTCAAACCCACTCACCGCTGCCTTGGCCTTGGCAAGGTCATCAATCTGCAGATGGAGGTCCTCGATCTCTACCTCCATGGATTTGCGGGCCTTGACGGCGGCTGCACAGGTGAACTCTGACTCTTCCAGCTGCAGGGAGATAGCTCAGTGCCTGGCCAGGGAACAGGGACACCCTGCATCCCTCAAAGCCTGCAGGATGAGGAGTGTCTAGATGCACACCTGATTTTTGAGCTGGGTGATCTCCCTCTTGCTGGGTGCATTGTTTTTCAGGTGGTCCAGCATGATCTGAGCATCAGCCAGCAATGCCTTTGTTCTCTTCAGGTCTCGGCGCAGGCGCTTTTCCGTCTCAAAGTCCCGCTGGTTTGCCTGTGGCAGGGGAAACTTTGCCACCGTTCCACGCCAGAGGGGTGTCCAGCCCACCACAGCCACCTCAGGGTCCCCAAAGCAAGGCAGGTGCCCCGCTGCCCTTCACCCCACCTGCTCACTGACAGCAGATAACTTGCTCTCCAGCTCCCGCTTCTCTCTCAGCACCTTCTGCTTGTCCTCGTACTCCTCCTCCAGCTGCACCTCCATCTGCTTCAGCTGGGGGACAAACAGGGGGCAGGTGGTCAGGGCAGCGGGGAGGGGTCATGACCCCCTCCTCACGTGTCCCCACACCCTGGAGACACTGTGTGACCCCACCAGCCGGGTGTTTGCGCAACCAGAGGCACAAGGCCCGGCGTGCGCCGGCCCGGGCGGCAGCAGGACTGGTCGGACCCGCCGGGCCGGTGGAGCCGGGCTGTGGTCGCTGTGTGGGAGCCGTGTGCTGCATGACGGTGCCCGGCTGGCAGCTCCTAGTACCCAGCCAGGGCATGGGGATGTGTCCCAGGCCCTCCTGGGCAGCGGGGGTCACAGCCGAGCCCTACCTTCTTCTGGCAGGACTGCCGGATCTCCTCCACCTCCTCATCACGGCTCTCCACCTCCTTGGCGTGGGTCTGCCGCAGCCGCTCCATCTCCATCTCCAGCCGCAGCTTCGCCTGCAAATGGTGGGGATGTGGTCAGAGTGAAGGGGACGAACGTGGGGACCCCTCCATGCCACTCTCCAGGCACCACTCACCCTGAAAACCCCCCGGTCTGAGGCCAGCTGGGCTGCCCGCCCCATGGTGACCTGCCGGGCCATGGCACGGAGGGCCAGGAGCCGTGCTGGCCGCGGCGATGCCTGGCCTGACGCCGGGCTCAGGGCGACCGCCTCCTCTTCCCAGGCAAGCCCGGCCCAGGTAATAACAGCCCTGCATGAAACCACCCCACCCAGAAACCTCGCTCCTCCCCGCTGTACCTGCTCCAGCATCTGGATGGTCCCAGCCTGCTCATCCAGTTCCTCCTCCTGGTCTTTGACCTTGGCCTCCAGGTCCCTCAGCTGTTTCTTCACCTTGGCCAGGGAGGCTTCATCCTTTGACTCCTGGGAGGAGATGTCCTGCAGCTCTGCCTCCAGCGCCTCCGCCTTCTGTGTCAGCCCTGCGATGTCCGAGTCCCTGTCCTGCAAGAGACAGGGTCACCATCAGCCCGGGGCACCCATGACTGGGAGGCTGGGGAGGGTCTGGGGGCTACTCACCTCCAGCAGCTGCTTGAGGCCAAAGACCTCGGCCACCAACACATCCTTCTCCCGGCTCAGCTTCTCCCGCTGCAGCCGCTCCCGCTGCGCCTCCTCGTGCGCCTGTGAGAGCTCGCTGTCAAACCTGCATGGGGACAGTGGGGTGAGCACTCAGCACCCCGGGGACTGATCCTCAGCCCTGTGCCAGGGGCACTGCGCTGAGCATCCCCTTCCCTCAGCAGCAAGCACTGGGAAGGGTGGTGTGCTGCTGAGTGCTTGTTTGGAACACAGTGTTGATGAGTCTTTAATTGCCAGCACGGTGGCACGGAGTCACTCAGACACTCCTCCTGATGCCTTCACTCCGCGCTAAAGGGGAGTGCAGCACCTGCAGCACCAACTCCAGCAGCAGCTCAGCTGCTCTCCAGGGCCAGCATGTGCCCATGGGACCGTAGCTGCCAATGGCAGGGGTTTGGCTACTCCAAAGCAGCTGGGGACACCAAACCTGCCAAGCAGGACATGGAGGGGTCTCTAGGAGAGATGGGCTCTTGTGGTACCCTGGCTCCCACAGCTGCAACCCAGTCTGGGGGTTCCACAGGACATGGCACCAGTCCCATCCCCAAAGGGGACACGTGATCCCCCAGAGGGGACACAAGCTCCTGTTGAAGGAGTGCTTAGCACAGCCTGTAGCCAGGCAGCAACGTAGTAATCTTTTCCAGTGCCCCTGGGATGGGATCAGCTGGATTTGCTCCAAAATCACTGCCTTTGGGGCTTGGAAAACAACCCTGTGCTTGAGTTTGTGACCTGCGTTAAACACCTCGGCAGCTAATCCCCATTTTTCCCTGCGCTGGGTAATAAACAGCTGCATTAGCACAGACTCCAATCCGCGGAAATTGAAATTAATTAGATTGGATTCTCTCGCTGTATTTGTGTGTGCGATCATTACCATAATGAGATGAAAGCGTCCCTGCTGCTTAATAACGTTAGCAAACTTTGGGGCTGGGAGAGGGGACGGGATGGCAGCACGTGCCGAGTGGAGATGCAAGGCACCAGCAGCCTCCACCACGGGGCAGGACCCCACATGGATGGGATCACTCAGTTCTGGGCCCCCCAGAAGGGCATGGGGATCCCCCCACAACAAACACATCCAACTCGGGCAGCCCCATCCCGCTGGGGACACCTCGGCCAAGTAGGAGCTGGTGAGGTGCCCAGATCCCTGCTAAAATGGTAATGCCACTTCGCCAGAGGCACGTCCCCCGTGTCCCCCCCACTGCCAGCGCGCAGTCCCCACCTCCGCTGCTTCTTCTCCAGGTCATGGTTGCGTCCCTGCTGTCCCTCAAGGTGCAGCTTGGTGTCCTGCAGCTCAGCAGCCAGGCGCTGGCACTTCTTCTTCAGCTGCTGCAGCGCCCGCTGGCTCTCCTCGCTGTCCGCCTGCAGGTCCGCCAGCTGTGGGCAGAGGTGGGCAGGCAGTGAGGGCTCTGGGATGCCACCATGTCCCTGCTGTCCCAGCCATGCTGAGGGGACCAGAGAGTCCCCAGAGCTGAACCCCCACTCACCTTGCGCTCCAGCTGCCTCTTGCCCTGCTGCTCCACCTCCAGCTTGTCCTCCAGCTCCTGCTGCAGCCGTTTCTTGGTGAAGTCGATCTCCCGCACTGCTCGCTCGTATTTCAGCCGCCATTCGCCACCTGTGTGGGGAAATGTGGTCACCAAGGAGCTGTGGGGGCTGCACAGGGAGAAGGGGACACTGCAGGGTGTGCCAGCAGCCAGCACTGGAGGCAGGACAGTACCTGAATCATCATCGTCGAGCTCCCCATTGAGCTCGGCCGCCCGGATGAGCCGAGCCTCCATCACCTCCATCTCCATCGACTCCATCTGCTTCTTCAGGGCATCGTACTTGGCCTGGGAGGGGACGTGGCCGTGGTGAGCACTTGAGGGGGACAGGAGACGCTGCGAGGCCGGGGAGGGGCACATTTACCTGCAGGTCCTTCATCTCCTTCTCAGCCCGCAGCCTCTCGGCCGTCTCAGCGTCCAGCAGCTGGGAGGCCGACTCGCCGGTGTTCCGCTCGTCCGTCAGCTCCGACGTCAGTTCTGTGATCTGGGGGCGGCAGGGGGAATGGGGAATGGGACCATGGGCTGGGGCCGGCTGGCAGGGCACCGTGCCCCATCCCAGCAGTGGCAAAGACCTACCCTGCTCTCCAGGCGGTCGCTGTTGAGCCGCAGCTCGTTACGCTCCTTCTCCACCTTCTCAAGTTTGCTCTTCAGCTGCTGGATCTCTTCCTGCAACAGAGCGGGCGGTGAGGGAGGGGGCAGGCGCGGGGAAGAGGCTGGCGGGTAGGAGGCTGGCAGCTCTCTGCCCCTCCCCAGCACTCCCCCAGCACAGGATGAGCAGGGTGGGTGCTCCCCGGGGCTGTTCTCCCCTGCCAAGGGCTGGGCAGGGACTTTCCCCAACCCGCTCCGCCGTCGTGCCGACTCCAACCCCATAAATGGTGTCGAAATGCCAGGCAGTCCCAGAAAAGCTCCAGTGGGGTACCCACGTTCCCCAGGAGAGGAGGTGGGAGCAAATCCACAGATCAGTAGCTTGCTGAAGGGTTTGGGTGTACCCAGCCCAGGTGGGGAGGGAGGGGGCCCACCAGGATGCCCAGGGACCACCACGCAGTGCTGTGGAAGCATGTCTGGCTGCTAACATCATCCTCTCTCTTCCTCTGGTCCCAGCACAGGCTGGGGGTGCAGCAGGGGGGCCAGGTGCCCCTGCCCAGGTGCCCCCACCCAGGTGCCTGTCCCCAGCAGGTCAGGGTGAAAGCTGAGCCAGGCAGCAGCTCCGTGCTCGCCGGGTGCACCAGTGTCTGGTTGCCAGCGCGAGCGGAGCCCCCACATTTGCCTCTCGGCGCACGGTTTCATTTCCATTCTCCACGCTTGTAATTGGGCTCAAGCAACAGCCGGCTCTCGGGATGCTAATGACATGCTGATTCGCAAATTAGGGAGCAATTCGAGCCTGGCGCTGACGGGGCGCAGGCAAACGTGGTCCTGCATCTCACCCCATCATGGGCTCCCACATCCCAACCCACAGCGGGATCCTGTATCCTAATCCACCACAGGATCCTGCATCCCACCCTTCCCTGGGTTTCACTTCCCACCCCACCATGGCATCCTGCATCCCACCCCGCTGTGGGGCCAACGCTCCCCCAAGCCCTCCCTGCTCCATCCAGCAGCCCCCGGCATGGATACCCACGTCTTTGCCACGGATCTGGTCCTCGGTGAGCTGCACCTCGATGAGGGGCCGCACCGTGGTGAAGAGCTTCCACCAGGGCCAATCCTTCACCCCTTTGTTCTTCTTGATGTTCTTCTGCACGCACCGGATGGCCAAATCCTGGATCTGTGCAGGGCACGGGGTCAGCACGGGGTGTGGGGTCGGTACAGGGCCACCAGGAGGGCAGAGCAGGGCGTGTGGGTGCTCAGCAGCCCTGCCAGCACCCCGGCATACTTCCCTTCGTTAGCATTTGGCTAATTGCACCAGCAAATTCGCTGTTTGGTCCTCTCCAGCCCCTCTAAATGCTAATCCCAGGAAGATGAGGCACTGTAAGATGCCTATTTTACACCTCCTCTAATGACAAAAGTAGGAGCTGAAGCGTGGCTTCATCCTTTGGCGGCGATGCCCAGCAGCCTCCCTGCCGGTTCCCCCTGGCCCCCCGGTTCCCCCTGGCCCCCCACGGCTCCGGGGGAGGCGGGAGGAGGAGGTGCTGGCCCAGGAGGCGCAGAAAGGCTGCACTGCCCATTTTAGGCGAAATTGTGCAGCAGAGCGGGGAGGGGAGAGTCGCTGGGACGAACCTTTCTCTTCTTGAAGTGCTGCCGTGCTAGGAAGCCCCTGCACGCAGCCTGGAAAAGGGTGATGTTCCTGCTGGTCTGTGTGTCCCGCTGCTCCTCCAGCCTGGCCAGAGATCCAGCCCGGAAAAACACCTGTGGGAGGGGAGCAGGACAGCGATGGGTGCCGGCATCCCTCCGGCCACACCGTGCCACCCTCCCGCTGGTGGGAATGAGTCTCTCCCCTCCACAGCCACTGGCCCTGTCCCACCGTGGGGTTTTATTCCATGAGGAATGCCGTGGGTGGGAGTGAACAGCGCTGCCCTTTTGCTGTCCCACCGTGCCGTGACGCACAGCCCTGCCCACACCCACACCCGGTGCTGTCAGGCACCATACCCGGCTCAAGCCCATGTGGTAGCTGCTCTTCTCCAGGTCCAGTGATTCCAGGAGCTCCTCCACCGCCTGCAGGGAGGGAAAGGTGTCAGGAGCAGGCCCTTTGAGGTCCAGGGGACCCTGGACCACAGCAGTGACTCTGCCATGGGGCACATACCCGCTTCTCATCCACCACAATGTAGTTGCGCCCATGCTTTTTGGTCAGGTGTGGGGCCAGGACATCGAAGCGCCGCCTGAACTCCGCAAACACCATGTGGTCAGGGTAACCTGGGGAAGCAAGAGAGAGGGGGGCTGTGTGGATGCCCAGGGGATGGCCAGGAACAGCCCCACGTGCCCTGACATGCTGGGGCTCATGTTTTGGGTGAGCTGACGCAGTTGCCCCATGTGACACAAGCTCCCCATGGGGTCAGGCATAACTGGAATGCCCTCAGCCTCCCCGGGAGGTTTTCCTTGGCTGCAACCTCCAGCAGTTTTGGCTGGGATCTGAGGAGAAAGTGGCCAGATCCCTCCTCGGGGGGGAGAGCAGCAACATGTGTTGCCTGTGCAAGTCCTGCTCTGGCTCCCCTCTGAGCCACAGCCAAGTCCTGCATCAGGCTCCAGCACTGAGCCTCCATATCTTAATTAACGATGAGGTATTGATGGGAACATTGACCCCGGCACGGCCGGCTGGCCACGGCCATCGATCCAGGAGGTGTGCAGGTGGCATTGATTTCCAATCATGGCAGGAAGGGTCTGGCCTCCAAGCAATAAACGCTCAGCCGGGTGGCTGGCCACCCAATGTATCGATAAATGCTTTGCTGAGCACAACCCAGAGGCTCTCATTCCAGTGGGACAGGGGCTGGATGCCAATGGGATTGCTGCCAGGAACCAGCGGCACCAGGGGAGACACCCAATTAAGGCCATGCCTGTCCCCAGTGAAGATAACAGCCCAGCAGGGGAGGGGGGACAGGGACAGGACCGCTCTGGGGAGAGGCTCCAGAGTTCAGAGCACGGCCATGTGCCGAGGGGACTCCTGAGGGTCTTTGGCTCTCCAGTGAGAAGCTGCAGCTGGAACCTCCGTGCTGTCCATGCCCCGGTGCTGGCGCTCACCTTGGCGGTACATGCGGAGGGCGTCGAGCAGGCGGGAGCCGCGGAGCTGGGCGCGCAGGAGGGGCACGTCCAGCTGCATCAGCCCGGCCTCGCAGTGCTCCGCCGGCAGCTCCAGCTCGCTGCCGCTCACCCGCCGGCACGGCACCGCCGGGGGGTCCCCGCCGCCCCCCGCCTTGGGCAGGAAGCAGTGCACGAAGTGCAGCTTGGACTTCTTGATGCTGTCGATGAGGGCGTCCTGCGGGTGTGGCGGAGCAGCGTGAGCGGTGACTTGCGGCGGTGACCCAGCCAGACGTGGGGATCCCACTTGGCACCCCCTCACTCACCACTTGCAGCTTGATCTGGATGCAGAGGGATTTCTTCTTGACGGCAGCCACGCCGGTGGTGAAGGTCTTGCGCATGCTGGTGGCCCGGCGCAGGGCCAGCTGGGACCCTCCCTCCAGCCCCGCCACCGAGCCCGACAGCACCAGCGCCGACCCGCCGCGCCCGGCAAACAGGCTGCTGATCACCTTCCTGCGGGGCACGGAGGGCACGTCACCCCCCAGCGTCACCTCTGCCCCCTGCCATGCTCCCACCCCAGCACCCTTGCTCACTTTTGGGACTCCTGCAACAGGACAGAGGCGTTTTGGGAGGCCGGGTTGTGCTTGACGTAGTTGAGCCATCCCGTAGCATCGTACTCCACCCAGTTGGTCCCTGAGCTGTGTCCCAGGAGGAAGTGTCGGGGCTTGTCACTGGGGAGCAGCGGATTGTGCCCTGCAGGGAAACACAGAACCAGTGGGCATCAGTGTTTCACTGGGGCATGTCACAGAATCCCAGAATGGCTTGGGTTAGAAGCCACCCTAAAGATCATCTCATTCCACCATGGGCAGGGACATCTCCCACTAGAGAGGTTGTTTCTGGTCTAGTGGACACATCCCTGTGGTTCCAGGCCCCACTCCATACCTTTTTTGCCCCCTTCCTGAGGGCCGTAGTAAGAGAAGAGCCGCTCCAGCAAGGTGTCCTCGCTGCCGCCCGGCTGCAGAGCCTCCTCCTCCAGAAGCCACAGCAGCCCCCGCGCCTCGTCCGTGCGGGCCAGAGACCGGACCTGCAGGGTCACCACGCTGGCAGCCAGTCCAGCCCACCAGGGTCCCCCAGGGCAGGGACATGGGGTGACACAGGGCACCCGGGCCACTCAGGGAGTAAGGAACCTCACACCGTCTGAGAGGGCTCCTGATTAATGGGGACCCAGAAGGGAAAGGGTCCATATGGGACACTCTGGCAGCACATCTCACTGAGGTGGGAAATGCGGTGCTGGGCTGAAACCCAGCACAGGGATGGTGCCAGCAGCCTCCTCCAGCAGAGACTGGAGCACCTCAGGGACTGGAGAACCTTGGGGACCCACAGACACAAGGAACCTGAGCACCCTGGGGACCAGAGCATCCCAGGAACCAGAGCACATAGAGGACTGGAGCACCCCAGAGATCACTCACAGCCTCCAGGCCCCTTGCCCACAGCAAAGGCAGCTCACAGGACAAGAGGGGAAAACCACGCTGGAGGATGCACTAGGTATGTGGGCTGCACACACACTTGCACCCATCCTCTCATGGCCAATAGCCCCTTTCCTTGCCCTCTACCACCAAAGTGCCAAAAAAGCTGCCCACCTGCTGCCACGATGTGGCTGGAAGGATGAGTGGAAAGTGCTTACCAGTGCCTGGTGCGAGGACTGGTCCACAGCAGCTATGGAGCCAGAGGAGCTGGGCTCAGCATCAGCCAGGGTGAGCTCTATGTTCTCCTGGTGAGGGGGAACAGAGGAACAGAGGCAGGTGAGCGCCACACTGCAGAGCAGCAGTGATAGGGAGTGCGAGCCCATCATGGTGTTGGTCTTAATGGGGTTTAGAGTGATGTGGAATGCTAAGGGAGGACCAGGACACATGGAAGGGTCCCCATGGGCTGTCAGTGCTGAGATGGAGAAGAAGCAGTGACCATCATCACCACCCACAGCACCTCCCAGCCCAACCCTCCCGTGCTGTGCTCCCCAGCCAGCACAGCAGCCCTGGGGAAAGCCCTGGGCACTGAGCATCGTGTCAGAGCTGCTTTGGCTGGACTGGTCAGTGATCACTGGGTAAGAAATCAGGAGATTGTTGATGTGGGTATGGGAGGGCAGGAGTGGAGGAGGCAGTGGCAGCCCTGGTACCTCCTTGTATCGCTCCAGCTCACGGGCAAAGGTGCGCTGGTGGAAGAGCTGCTGCAGGCGCTCCTGGGCATAGTTGTGGCAGAGCTCCTCGAAGGTGGCCCCCCGGCTTTGCCCCGCCAGCTTGGGGTTCTGTGCCCCAGGGGTGTCCACCACCGTCACGGAGCACACCGAGTGCTGGCTCGACTTCAGCGCCCTGGGGGAAGCACAAAGGGACACAGTGGGGTCAGTGGGTGCAGTCAGGCACCCCCCTGCTCTCCTGCTGGCCCCCCAGCACGTACCTGTTGAGGAGGGAGATGAGGAGTGTGAAGAGCTCGGAGTACAAGCCGGCTGCCATGCCCTCCAGGCACTCCAGCGCCGTCAGCTTGGGACCTGGCCAAAGCGAGCTTGAGTGTCCCCACACTGGCATCCCTTGGGGCTATCCACTGTCCCCTCATAGCTCACCCTACCTGTGCCACTGTCCCCCAGGGGAGACTCATCGGGGCCCTGCCGGAAGGAGGTGGAGCGCTGCAGGGTGCCCTTGGGCTGGTGCTTGAAGATGGCAGAGGACAGCTCCTCCAGGCTGCAGCCCAGCAGGTAGGCGGCTTTCTGAGCCCACTCGTGCCGTGCAAACTGCTTCCTCCCAGCTGAAGGGTGGAGAAGGGGGTTTTCAGAGCCAGGCAGGGCACTCTAAAAATGGGGAGCATTTCCAAACGGGCCTGGGATGATCTTAGGGACCCACAGAGCAGGTTAGGGATGATGGGCACAGTGTTAGGGATGATGAGCACGTGTTTTGGGGTTTGAGGAGACATGGATGTTTGGGGTCTAAGAGGAGATAGGGATGAATGGCTTTGTGCTGCTGCAGGCTGAGCCTGGAGCCACACTGGTGTGGAGCACAGAGCCCTTGCCACCAGCACCCAGGGACCTCCGAGGCTCTGAGCCACCCCACACGGGGACATGTCCCTGCTGGGTGACACAGCCACACCGCAGCCAGCCAGACACAGAGACACGCTGGGGGCGGTGGGAGCAGGTTAATGGTGACACACAAGGACACAGAAGCGGGATGAGGGTGGCACGGGGGAGGGGGAAGCCAGGGACACGCGGGGAACAGGACTTTACCTTCGTCGGCGTCTGCATTGCAAAGGGCAGCATGCACCATGCGAACAGAGACATGGGTTAGAAACACCGGCACACGATGGCACAGGGACACCCTCCTGCCACCACGCCACCGCACACGCCACACCTGCCCCCTCCCCAGGCACTGCTGCAGTGACAAACCGTGCCCAGCGTGGGGGGTCCCTTCCCTTAGAGCCCCCCGCACCATGGGCACCACTGGGGAGCAGCTCGGCTCTGCCCCAGCACATGGGGAGCCACTTTGGGATCCAGCCCTGGTCCAAGGAAATTGTGGGGCCGCTGCAACTCAGCTCTGAGCACTCCCAGCATCCACGAGGTGCCGGGGAGGCTCCAGCAGCAGCAGCAGCACAGACCTGGGGGTGGGATGCCCACCCCCGTGCTCCCCTCCAGCAGGATCTGGGATTCCCCCCGTAGCAGGCTGGAGTGGAGAGGATCCGGAGTTGCCTGAGCATCCCGCAGTGCTGGCTGCAGCAGGGCCCTGCTGCCCTCTAGTGCCCTGAGAGCACCCCATGAACACCCCACGGGCCAGCACTGCACCCCAGCGTGCATCCAGACCCCTCTGGGCTCTCCTTCTTCATCCCCAGATCATCTCGCCCCCCAGGGCTGCAAATTCCCTGGGTGCAGCCACCAGCTCCAGGTGCCCATTTTGGGGGTGACATGCCCAGCTCTCCCGCCAGCATGCAGCACCACAGGGGCTCCCAGCACAACAGGCAGAAAGAGAAAGCCCCAGGGAGAGAAGAGCAGCCTCCAAAACCAAATTTGCCACCCCCAGGAATGGAGAGCAAAGCTGGTGCTGTGGGAGACTCACAGCAATGGTGAGCGCTGCGTGCCAGGGCAGCCCAGACCCACACCATCAATGGTGCTGACAGGACTGGGCTGGGACTCCTCATGAGCAGCAGGCAAATTTGAGGCTGCCAGGACCCAACCAGGGTCAGGGTTAGTCCCAGCACACCAGCAGCAACCCAAGCCCCCATTTCAGCCCCCAGATTTGCATTGCGTGGCACCCCCCAGAGCAGAGCCCTCCCCACTCCCATTACCAGCTCCATCTGCCAGTGGGTCTGCAAGGAGGATGGAGGGAAAGGTGTTACACTGGGAATGGGGGACACCCCCTCAGCTGCCTCAGCCCCACCCAGGCCCCAGGGGCCAGCCCAGGGTCTGGGCATGTTCAATTCCCACCAGTTAATGAGACCACCCTGACCATGGGGACAAAGTTGGGTGCCCCAGAGCACTCAGGGTGGCAGGGCATTGTCCCTCAGCTGTCACAGCCTCCCACCCTCTCCTCCAGGGCTTGGCTGCACTGCAGGCTGTTTGCAGGTGTCTCTGGAACCCCTCACATCCACCAGTCTCAAATCTCCCCTCGTTAATGACTCCCAGCTCGTTACCTTTGGTTGCCCCGGCGGCTCCCAGATGGTAGATGGCCCCCAGGATGAGCCAGAAGGCTTTCTGCTCATCTCCTGAGATGCCCATCACCTTCATGGCTGTCAGGAGCTTGCTGAACTGCTGGGTTGCCTTCTGCTTTTCCTCTGGCTGTGGAAAACAACAGGAGCCATTGGTCTGGGAGCCCAGCTCTGCCTCCCCCTACGCTCAAATGGGCTTGAGACCCTCGTCTTCCCCTAGAGCCCCCCATGGCAACAACCTTGGAGGGAGGCACGATGCCGAAGACATTGTTCTCTGCCAGGTGGTTGAAGTGAAGCTCAGTCCTGTAGGGATAAACACCATGATTGGCCCCATGGGGGAGGTCCCAGAGACCCCACCACCATGGAGGCCATGCCCACCCCTCCAGCTCACCTCAGGGTGCTGTCAGAGCAGGCCAGCAGGTAGTAGAAGACATTGAAGGTGGCCTCGTTGGCCGGGTGCCGGGCCACACGCAGCTTCTCCAGCAGCAGTGTCTGGCAGAGGTGGAACAGTTAGGAACTGTCCCCAAGTGCCCCTCTCTCACTGAGACCCCCCAACCCACCCCAGTGTCATCCTTGCTGCCTGCCCAGGGTCCCCACAGAGTTGTGAGGCTCTCCCTCCCACTGCAGGGCACCATGTGAATGCAAACATCCCCCAAGCAGCCCATGAGCATCTCTCCTCGGTGAATGCTACTACAGGAGCACGGAGTACATCTCCTGGATTTTAAAGTCACTGCTGTTACCACAACAGCATTTTGGGACTGATTTTGGGGCTAACTCAGCAAGGACAGGGAGCCCATCTGATCTGGGTGTGAAGAAGGATGCCAGGCTGCTGAGTGTTGCGAGCATGGCTGGGGATCTGCGGCAGAGCTTGCAGTGGAGGAAACACCAGGAGAGTCATGGATTGGTTTGGATTGGAAGGGACCTGAAAGATCAGTGATTTCCAAACCCCCTGCCATGGGCAAGGACACTTTCCTCTATCCCAGGTTGCTCCAAGCCCTGTTCAGTCTGGCCTTGAACACTGTCACAGGGCATGGGGCAGTTACAGCTCCTCTGGACAACACCCCTGTGAGAACGGACTGGCTCTCACACCACAGGGAGCCACGCTGGCAAGGATGGACCAACTCCCTTGCTCGGGGGGCCACCCTGGTCCCCTCACCTGTACAGAGGCAGACGCCACCTGCCCAGCCTGGTCGAAATCCAGAGAGATGATCTGGGAGAAGCGGGTGGCGTTGCCGTTCATGCTGGTGCTGCTATTGCCAAAAGCCTCCAGGATGGTGTAGAGAGCCTGCCACTTCTCCACTGCGGGAAAAGCAGCGGGGCAGTGCAGGGGCTGTGCAGTGGGCAGGGGGGCAGAGCTGGCCAGACAGCTGCTCCCTGGCACCACAGCAGCCCCCAGGAGCAGGGCAGAGGCACTGGCGTGACACAGTGAGAGCCTGTTTGGCTGTGACCGCAAAGCAAGGGGCGTGTGCAGGCAGGACAAGGGACTCCAGACCCGCAGAGGGACTCACCAGAGAAGACCTTGCCGGTGCTGCCGGCGATGGTGGCGAGGTACTGGACCAGGTGCTGGCAGTTGGTGGTTTTGCCGCTGGCGCTGGCGCCCAGCAGGACGATGGCCTGGTCCTGGCGGCTCATCAGCATGCTGCGGTACGCGGCCTGCGCCACCGCGTAGATGTGCGGGGACGTGTCCTCCCTGCGGCACCCCTTGAACATGTGCATCACCTGGTGGGGACAGGGAGGGGAAGCGGGCAAGGGTCAGCACCCTGCCACCCCCACCTGCGTGGTTCCAGCTGCTTGTCCCCTCTGGTGTCCCCCCGCCACGGCAGCGTCACCTTCTCAGAGTACATGGAGGGGGAGCTCAGCGGGTTGATGACCACCATGGTGGGCCCGGCGTAGGTGTGCAGGAGGTTGCCGCCGTAGCGCTGGCGCAGCGTGTGCAGCGTGCTGGACTCGTTGAGGTAGAGGAGGCTGGCGAGGTCCTCCACACGGTCGCAGGACGGAGGGTTTGCCTGGCAGCGAGGTTGAGATGGGGCGGGTCAGGCAGGGAATGGGGATCTGCCCCACCGGCCCCCGCCCCACAGCCCTACCTTCTCCACATCGTCCTCCTCCACCTCCAGGATGGCTCCATCATGGTCCAGTTTCACCTTCACTTTGCCCTCAGGCAGGGGACTGCCCGCCTCGGGCCGCAGCTGGCTGCCTGTGAGGGGCACAGGGCACTCAGAGGGGCCGTGCTGGCAGCCCCCAGGGACACCGCAGCGGGGTCAGGGGGGCTCGCTGAGCCGCAGGAAGGGTGGGGTGCTGTCCCAGCAGTGCCCCTGGCTCACCCAAGGAGAAGCCATCCCTGTGCACCAGCCACACCTTCTCAGTCTCATACCAGGCCTCCTCAGCTGCTATCTGCTCCTCCGTCTTGGCCTGTGGGACAGCAGATGTGGAGAGGCTGTGGTCGCCTGCCCCCTGCCCTGCCTCGCCCCCTCCCCTCATCCCTGGGGCTGGAGGGAGCAGGGCTGACTGGCCACAGGGCCATGTGCTGGACAGCCAGACCACCTCCACAAGCCACAAGCCCTCCCAGCACATGTCCCCAGTTTGCCTGCTGGGGACCCCAGTGAGCGCAGGGCTGCAGAGACCACCAGGACCCTGCCACAGCTTGGGGCAGACATAAAGACACAGTGACCCACAGGCACATTCACTACGGGCACCTCGGGCCAGGCTGGAGGGGCCAAGCTCCCAGACAGCAGCCCTGAGAGCAGGCACCCACAGCAGCCACATGTCAGGATGCAGGGACAGCAGACATGCTATGGGGACATGGGACATGCTGCAGGGACATGCTGTAGGGACACAGGACACACTGAGGCACATAATGGAGGGATTCAGGACATGGCACAGGACTCTGACATGGGAGATGCCAGGCTGGTGGCCAGCACAGTGGGGATGTCCCCGCACAAGGAGAGCAGGACGAGCTCCAAAGCCAAACCTGAGCTGCAGCAGGGACGGGGCCGAGGGGAGCTGCCGGCGCATCGTCCGCTGGACCCTGGCGAGGCCGAGAGACGGCGGTGAAGGCGAGAAGGGCTCAGCCCTGCCCCGCACACAGCACGGAAAGAGGGGAAGGGGAGCGAGCGGGAGCAAAGCACCGCTGTGCCAAACCCTGCGGGCACTCCTCCTGCCACAGCCACCACTGTGGACAGCAGGGTGGCAAGCCCAGTGCAGTGCTGGACAGACACAGAGCTGGCAAGGACACTGGCCACAAGGCCGTGCTGCCAAACCCTGGGGCTGGGGGTCACTGCACTGACCCCACTTTGAGCTCTGCCAGCACCACGTACCACAGCTGCTTCGGCACGAGCCATGCATCCTGCCTATGGCAGCACTGCCCCTTCACACCCTGCTCCACATCCCTGCCCGCCCCAGCTGTGCCACCTGCACTGAGGGCACCCTCCTGGCACCTTCCCAGGGTGACCTCGCTGTGGAGGGGAGAGGCACCCAGCCCCAGCTGCCCCGGCAGCCGCCGGCCCCATGGCAGCCCCGGAGCAGGGCGGGATGGGGAAAGCCTTACGCTCCAGCACGAGGCGCGGGCGCAGACGCCAGCCCAGCGGCACACAGAGGATGGCGGGGGGTCGCTGCTGGAGGCACAGGGCTCCTGAGGACGGGGGTACAGTACCTGGCTGGGTGCCGAGGCGGAGGCGGCGGGGTCCAGCTAACGGCAGCAAGGAAGGAGGAGAGAAAGAAGAGAGGGGGTGAGAGGCAGAGAGCAGAAGCAGCACCCTGACAAGCCACAGGGCCCCAGCACGGCTATGATCACACAGCACCACCAGGACACCATCCATCCCAGCCACCACAGTGTGCCTGGGCCCCTGCAGGGATGCAGGCAGCTCCCCATCCCACACTAGCCTGGGCAATGATCCCCAAGCCCACCAACAGCCCTGGTCATTGGTTCTCTGCTGCCAGTGTCACCCACAGATGGACCATGGGGTTGGCAGGGGTACAGTCACTGTGTGCAGAGCACACGGCACGTCTGGGGCAGCCACACGCTGCCCATGCCTCCCCAACCCTGGGAAGGTGACACGCAAGCACCAACACCTCTGGAATTACAGAAGTGGTGAAGATCCTCTCCAGCCGGAGCTGCGCCTCCTCAGATGGGCTCAGCACGCACGTGGAAGCAGGGCCAGGGGCAGCCTAGGGGCAGAGCACCATTAGCTCCAGGCCAGCTGCTCCACAGCCCTCACAGCCCTGGCACAGGGGCACCAGCAGGGCCATTGCAAAGGCTTTCCCAGCCCTGCAGCCCATCAGTGCAGGTCCCAGGGTGAAGGCACAGCTGGGTATCAGTGCGTACCCACAGTGTCCAGGACCTGGGTCACCACTCCTACACACCTGCTGGGGGACAGCTGGGGCATTTTTCACAGGGGTTGGCCGCTTCTCGCTGGTCTGCAGCTTCTTCTCAACATGAAATGGAGGGGAGACAAGGGGCAGCGTGATGGAGTGGCCACAGCACACACAACTGCCCCAAAACAGTAACTCCCACCCACACCACTCATCTCAAAACCACTGCAAACCATGCAGGTGAGCTCACACCATGCTGCTCTGGGGGCACAACCCGCTGCCGGGTCAGAGCATCCCCTGCCGTGCACACACCAGTACCTTGTGCCTCTCCAGGGCCGTGGGTTTCAGAGCAGACGCCTTTGCTGGCTCTGCTTTCCCTCCTGAAAGCTGCACTGGTGGCTCTGGTTTGGCTTCAGCACCCGGGGACAGCTTTGTGTCCCCACCAGCCGGCTCACGGGACTTCTCCTGCCTGTCCCCCGGCCGGGGCCGTGGCCGGTGCTCCTTGGTTTTGCCCTTTGCCATGAGGGTTTTGAGCCCCTCTGAGATCTCATCCTTAGGTTCCGGCTTGGCAGGAGCTGAAGGCGCCGCAGCGGGGGGAGGTGGCGGGGCTGGGGGAGCTGGGGCAGCAGTACGGCCCGTTTCCTCCTTCCTTGGGGGTGGTACTGGCTCAGGAGACTTGGCATCTCGGCCTGGCTCCTTGGCACTGCCAGCGTCCTCCCCTGGCAGCACTTTGCGGACCACCTTGCGCACCACGCGGACCACCTTGCGGCGGGACAGGCCCTGGCCATCATCTCCCTGTGCCTCGGCAGCTGCGCCCTCCAGCCCGTTCTCAGCTGCCCCGTTCAGCACCAGCTCAGGGCTCTTCCCTCTCCCAGGGGGTGGCTCGGGGCTCTTCACGGGTTCGGGGCTCTTCACAGGCTCAGCTTTCGGGGGCTCAGCTTTCGGGGGTGCAGGTGCTGCATCCTTCGGGCTCTCTGACTGCATCCACAATGACAGCGGTGTGAGTGGAGGTCCAGCCTCCACTGCTGTTTGGGACATGATGGTGCCCACGGCTCTGTCCTGCCATGGAGCAGAGCTCCTGGCCAAATACAGCATCCTTCCCAACCAACCTACAGCCCCACAGTGGATCCCAGGGCAGGGAGCAGTGGTGAGCTCCCTGTCCCACAAAAAGTGACCATTCAACCCTCAGAGTGACAGCACGGGGGTAAAACTCAGTGCTCAGGGCGTCACTAAGCCCATGACCCTGCATGGTGTCCCTAGGCCCTGTCACAGGGGTTGTTCCCACCAAGGACAAGCCCCATCCCCAAAAGCTCCACCCTGCCCATGCCCTGTGACACTTACAGCCCCGTCCTCCTTCACAGGTCTTTTCACAGCTAAAGATTTGTCCTCGTCCTTGACCTGAGGGTCAGACAAACAAGAGGAGCATGTTTCAGCCCACTGTGGGGCCTTGCTGCCAGAAAACCTGGGACCATCACTCCATGCCAGCCCAATTTGCAGCCCACTGCAGGGACAAGGACATGTGTCCTTCCAGGCTTCCCATCAGCCAAAAAAATGGGGGTGAAGCACAGAGATGCACCCTAGGTGTAGCAAACCCCAAAGGTGGGAGAGGTACATGCTCTGCCCGCCTGGCCTGGGCCCTCTCATCATGTGCAGCCAGTGAGGGAGGTGGTTCAGAGTCCCACCACCCCTCCTGCAGGATTCTGTCATTCCACACGTCACCTCCCCGGTGTCACAGCACGTTTTAAGTGTCACCAGCTAATCTCTGCAGCAGCCGCACGTGGGACGTGCCAGATCCCTGCTGACCCAGGGAAACCAGGGGCCTCTGGGGGGGTGGGCAGCCAAACCCTGCCCTGAGCCGTGTCCCTGAGTGCCAGCACTCGGCTGTGACACCGCAGGGGCAGCGTGTGGTGCATCCTGTGGGCAACACCCCCCGACTGGCCAGCACACAGCAGCTCCTGGGTGGCAGGTGGCACTGGGTGGCTCACACCGTGTTAGGGGCTGCGCCAGACACTCACAAAGCTGTTAGTGACGTGTTAGTGATCACATGCATGGCTGTGCTGCTGCCACCAGCCCTGGCCAAGCTCCCCATTGCCCAGCACAGCCCCTGTCATGGCAGCACAGTGAGGCTGGGAGTGCTGCTCCAAACGTGGTGCCAGCACTGGGCAAACTGGGGGAGCTGGTCAGCAGTGTGACCCAAACACGGGGCGCAGGCAAACATGCAAGAGAGACTTCCCTTCTGCTCCCAGAACGCAAACCGGGATGAGAACGCCATGGTGATGTCTCATGGAGCTGCAGCCCTGGCTGGGGAGAGAGGGAGAGGTGAGACTGACTGGGACAGCGCACAGAATGCCAAACACGGCACAGGGTAAGGCACGTGCCCTTCCCCACCTGGGATCCTCAGGAATGGGGGTCTGAGCCCACCTGGACCTGCTCAGCACACAAACAGTGCCCACCACAGGAGGGGCTCTGGGGACAGACAGGTGACCAGTCTGAGACCCAGCAAAACTCACTGTGTAAAAAAAACCCCTTTAGTCAGGCTGCAGGACCGTGGCCCCACTCCCCCAAGCAGGCCAGCCCGCTGTGCTAAGCAAATGCCAGGGTGAGGGAAGGGATATTTTCTGCCCCAGCTCCCTGCTTGCCCTGACAGCCTGGGTTTATTCTGAGCCTGACCCCATGCCAGCAGCCAGGCAGCTCTGGTGGGACCTGCTGCCCTGGATGGCACCCAGTCTCCAGCCCCAGGTTGTGCCTGGGGCCACTGGGGAGAAGCCCCCTCTGAGGGCCAGGCGTGGCACAGGGGAGCACCAAAGCAACCCAGCAGTCTCATAGCACATCCCTGTGGCGTCCCCTGTCCCCCTGAACTGTCACCATGGTGTGAAACACACAGGCTGAGCATGGGGGTCTGGAGACAAACCCACCTGTGCGTTAGAACCCCCAAACCCTCTGCCCACAGCGCTGGGCACAGAGGTCTCCAGAGAGCACCGGCCATGAGGTCCCCACAACAAACAGCCCCAAAACACCCCAGGGGTGGTTCAGCCTCGCCATCCCCGATCCCAGCAGCAGCACCGTGTCCCACGTACCCCCCTGGTGCTGCCCCACGCCGTGCTGGCCACGCCGTGCTCCCCACCTTACCAGAGGGAACCAGGAGAAGGGTTTCCGCCGGGGCGAGCGCGGCAGCGCACGGGAGAGGCACTGGTGGGGCGGCAGCGGGGACAGCTGGGCTGATAGGGCCACCCTAAAAATAGCCCAGGAATGCGAGGGGCCCGCAGCAGCAGCAGCCGGAGGGAGAGCTGGGGGGGGACAGGCGGGCAGTGGGGCCTCGCCACAGCACCGTCACCGTCACCGCTGCCAGAGGAAGTGATGTGGGCTCTGCCGCGGGGGGAACTGCCCAGCCACCATCCGCCCCAAACGAGCGGGAGAGACACCCCCGAGCCAAGTGCAGCTGTGGGGATGGGGGGGCCGGGGAGGGCTCTGTGCTCAAAGGATGGGGGTGCACGATCCACGCCTGGTGTCGTGCCAGGCGGTGCGACCCTGACGCTTCTTGCTCCTTCTCTGGCTTTCCCATGAACACAAGATCCTCCCCAGAATGTTACTGGGGACAGATAACACCCCAACAACCCACGGTGAAGATGTTTTCATGGCAAAGCTGCCTCTGGAAGTCCCTGGAAAGAGTGGGAGTGGGGCAGCAGACAAGGGAATGAGGGTCAGGGCCCTCCCTGTGCGGGGGCTGCTGGCAGGAGTTGGTGGCAGGGAGCCAGGCATGCTGGTGGCATGGAGGAGCAGCGGTGACACAAGCATGGCACACTGGGACCCCAGCTGGCAGCTGAGCAGGTCCCTGCCCAAAAGAAGGGAGGCAGATGTGCCCTGAGCAAAACAAAATCATTCCCAGAGGAAGCAGGGGGTCCCAGCCTGGCACATCCCACCGCACAAGGGACAGGCCACATCAAACACGCTTGGCAGAGCTGGTATAACACAGCAGAGAGTGTCTGCAGTGACACGGGTGTCCCCAGGGAGCACAGGCATGCAGCCACCTCCACTGGGATGCCCAGCCCAGCTGTTTGGTGACAGCAGCATTTCTACCTGGCCAGCATATTTCTCTCATTCCTGAGCCAGGAAATTCCTGAGCCAGACACTGGCAAATGGCTGAGCCCACTGGATACACGCCCCCTCCCAAGACCCCCCCACACTGGGACGCTGCAGCAGCACCAACCCCTCAGCGAGAGCAGGAAAAGAGCCAAACCAAGAACTTGACAAGCACGGCAAAATGATAGAAGTGCCTCCAACACGACGAGAGTGCCACACTCCCACGCTGGCTGGACACGGGGAGCCCAGCCATGGCATGGCACAGTGGCCTTGCACCCTGGGGACAGTGACCTGCAGGGACCTGTGTGCCCGTGGACAGTGGCACAAGGTCGGCCAGCGCAGCTGTAGGATGGCTGCGGCCCTGCTGAAGCACTGCAGTGGTCAGAGGCGTTTCTGGAATATTTCTGCTGGGCCGGCGCACGCCTGGGCCCTGCCTGAGGAATTTAGCCGGTAAATAAATAAATACAAGCGTGGAGCTGAGCCAGCCCAGCTGCCCCACACTGGGAGCAAGGCTGGGACACGGAGGGGGTTTCACCCCAGCCCCAGTGCCCGGCCATGCTGTGCCACTGGCTGTCCCCTGTCACCCCGCAGCACTGACAGCCCCCCGAGGTGCAGCGGGTGCTGGCACTGCCCAGCTGGGTCTGTGGGGACAAGGGCGACTCAGCACAGACCCAGTGAGGGGGTTAAACTCCCCATGGTGCACAGAGAGTCCAGCACCATCCTGCTCCAGCCAAGGAGGGGCTTCCAGAGCAACAGCCCAAAATATGTCTATAATTTCCTGTTTCAAAAAGGATCATTTCTATTTAAATTAGGACCAGAAACATTCCAGGGAGCTTAGTGGGGCCTGGGGGAGAGCCGGGCCTCCCTGTGTGCCAGCACCTTGTGTGAGGGACCCCTTGCTGCACCCAGCACCCCAGCCTGTGCTCTCTAGCACCGGCAAAGCCACAGTGTGTCACTCTGGTGCACCACGCAGGAGGAGGAGGAGGCATCCTGTACCAGTGCTGTGGTGGCAACCCCACAGCACAGTCACTGCCAGCCCGCTGGCCAGCTCCCACCGGCTGATGCCATCAAACCACACCATGTTCCAGCACAAGGCTGCACGTTGCAGCCTCTCCCATGCAGCCCTAAGGGTCCCAGCGTCTCCTCTCCCTCTTCCCAGCCCATCCCTGCGCTCCTGGAAGGCACAGGCACCTCGCTGGCTCCCTGTGTGCCGGCATCCAACCCACACCTGCCTCCGTGCCAAGGCGCTGCGCCACGGTCACAGCCATACCCCGTGTCCACGCAGGTTATCCCACCAGGGCTTCTCCAGGCAGCAGAGCCTGCAGGGCTCGAGGAGCTGCGGGAAACCACCGCTCTGGCCTGGTGCAGACTCCACCCCGCAGAGCCAGCATCTGCTGGAGGAGCACACGGAGCCCCGTGGTCACCCTCACTCCATCCTGGCCACCATCCCAAAGGCACAGTGTGGCTCTCTCCAGTGCAGGCAACCTGCTCTGCAAGCACAGGCAGCCTTCTCCCCCAAGAAATGCTTAAAAATACACCAAACAAGTCCAGTTATACGCTAAACAACACCACTCTGCTGCACTCCCTGCCACCACGGAGGGGGTGCAGCCCTGCAGGATGCTGGCGTTTGGGGGGCTCTGCTGGGGTGCTGCTGGTTAGCCTGCAGCAGGGTCAGCAGTGCCGGGCAGCAGAAGTGAGGGATGTGGGTCACCCAGCCATTAAGTTTCTATTTATACAGCAGCAGCAGCAGCCCTGCGCACGCCAGCAGCAGCTCCCGGCCCCTGGCACGCTGTGTGCCTGCCCCAGTCCCCGGGGAGGATCCCAGTGGGGGACGCCAGCGTGGGCAGTGGAGCAGGCAGTGTCCTTCTGCAAAGTAGCCTTTGGAATTTCCTGGCAGTGAGGAGCAAAGCTCCCTTCTCATCTGGACTGTGCTCCGTCAGCAAAGAGATGGGGACAGACTTCCTGCAGGCAACACAGAGCTGGGCTCTCCTGCCCAGCTGGCAGGAGGGAAACCCAACCCAACAGCACCAAAACCCACCAGGGATGATTTGCAAGACCTGATGCATCACAACCACAGCCTCTCACTCCTCCCTGTGCATCGCTCCTGGCTGGAGCATCCCCGGCACCCGCTGCTTCCCACGGCCCCTGCCAACCCAAACACCCCCGCGAGGACGCTGGCAGAGCCCAGGCCGGGCAGTGCCCGCGGCGGGGCCGGCGTTACTCACATCCCAGGCAGCGCGGCGTGTCCCCTGGCCGCCCCGCAGCCAGCAGCGGCTCAGCTCGCTCAGCTCCAGGATGGGCTGCACCTTCAGCTGCACCGTCTCCCCCGACTGCCGGATCATCTCCACGATCTCATCCCGGGATTTGTTCTCCACGTTGCGCCCGTTGATCTCCACCAGCCGGTCGCCCGGCACCAAGCCCAAGGCCAAGTCTTTGGTGCCGGCTCCGGGCTCGGCGAAGTGCACGATGCGCCGGTACACCTGCCCGTCGGGGCCCCGGTCCAGCATGGTGGTGCGGCGCAGGGAGAAGCCGAAATCGCCGGTGTTGCGCCTCTGCAGCTCCAGCTGCCGTGGGGTGGGGGGCTGGGGGGGCACCAGGGCGGGCAGCCGCAGCTCGGCGGGGAACCTCTTGCCGACGAGCTCCGGCACCCTGGGGCGCAGGGAGGCGGCGGGATGGGTGCAGGGCTGTCCGGGGGGAACCCCCTGCTTGTCGAGCGGGGTCTCCAGCATGCGCACCTCCACCTGCGGGGACGGGGCTGCCGAGTGCTCGGAGGGCGTGGAGGTCTCTGAGGTGCTCTCATCCCGGCTTTTCTGGGAGAAGGAGAAGCGTTTGACAATCACCTGGGAGTTCTGCTTGGCCAAGGAGCCAAACTTGGCTGCCCGCTGCAGCACCGAGCCCTTGAAGTTGGTATCGTCCGCCTTGAGATCGTCGCTGGAGCTGGCCGTGCTCAGGTGGCCCGAGTCCAGGATGACACTGCCCCGGTTGCTGTCAGAGTCAATATCTGTGAGGTGCAGCTCAGAGCCACTGGCCACTTTAATGGGGATGGGGTTGGAGATCTCCAGGCGGGTCTTGGAGTCCCGCTTGGAGGCACGGTTGAGGTTGAAGAAGCCCCGGCGCATGCTCATCTCCTCCAGGCTCTTGAGTTCAGCTGCTGACATTCGCTCCTTTTTCTCCTTCTTCTTCTCCTTCCGGGCCCCATCCTTCTCTTTGTCCTTCTTCATCAGGTTGAACATGGTGGATGGGGGCTCGGGGCACTCTTGCCTCCGTGGCAGGGCACTGGGCTGGGGCGCTGGTCACGGCACAGCCGCCTGTGCAGAAGGACAGACAGGAAGGGTGCCATCAGAGAGCAGCATGTCCAACACCCACCCATCACCCTTCCATCCACTGGTCACCCCAGCTGCCACCCCCAGCCCCTGAGCTGAATATGTTCCAGCATTCCCACTCTCCCTAGGGATTGCAGCATCACAGGGCTCAGACTGCTCCAGTCGATGTGTCCTCGCCCTGGCTGGGCATCAAGGATGGCCCTGTACCCCCAGGGTTGCCCCAAAAGAAGCCCAGAAGCCTGGCAGTGCCTGGCACGAGGGCTGACTGCAGGCAAGACCATCATCAGCTCAGGAGTTCTTTTGGAGCAGCATGGGTGGGCAGGGAAGAAAATATCCCGGTGGCTTTTGCAGCAGTTTCTGCCGGCAGGGACACTCCCCAGGGTAAAACCCCCATCCCACCCAGCCACCAACGTCCTGCCTGCTGTTCAAAAGCCCCTTGTTGAGGAAACAGAGGCCTTTCTGCTGCTCATCCTGGCTCTGGCCACCGCAAACCACAGGGGCTGCCGTGGGCAGTGTCCCCAGCAGGGAGGAGCCGGAAACACGGCCTGGAGCGAAGGTTGCTCTAATAAACAGGAACCTGTAAAATCACATCCCTCCCAACACTGATAAGTGTCTAATTTTAGCCAGGGCGACGCAGAGGCTCGTGACGCTGCCGGCGACCTCCAGGAACAGTGGCTCTTTCATTTGGGCATCCCGCGCAGAGCCGGGGGAGCACCCAGTGCCAGTGGGAAAACCACGGCTGGGCAGAAAACACAGCTCCCTCCTGGAAAACCCCATGTGCACCCAGTGCTGGGGGACACCCCGTGCCTGGGGGCACCCACATGGGGTGCTACAGCACTCCTCTGCCCCTGGGGTAACTGGCAGCCCCCCCAGCCTCCATCGAGCGCTTGGGCTGCGGATAAACAACTCCAAAGTGGAGCAGGCGGCTGGCAGCGCCCGCGGGACGGGCTACAGCTATATATAACAGGGCAGGAAACTGCACAGGAACTTAACCTCAGCACAAAGGACAACAGGAAAGCTCCCCACGTTTGAAGCATCTGCTTTAGAGCTCTCCAACGGGTGTGGGGATGAGGTTCGGGCAGCCACAGGGATGAGTAGCGCTGCCCACGGTGGCAGTGCAGGCTCTGCCTGGGGTGCATGGATGTGCTGTGCTGTGCCAAGCTGCGCCTTGGCTCCAGCACAGCATCAGTGCTGCATCACCATCACTGCCTGGACCATTTGCCTGCAAGGGCACATGGTCTCCACTGCCCTTGAACACACCCCGTGGGACAAGGGAAACCCGTTTTCCCCTTGACAAAGCCATACAGGGATGGCAGGGAACTCCCTGCCCCTCAGGGCTGGGACAGGAGCACATGTGCCCGAGAGAGGCCTGGCCACAGGGCAGGTGAGGGCAGAGCCCTGCAAGCCATGGCACAGTGTTGGCTCTGGGTGTGTGATACCTCTGAGGCAGTGAGGGGAAGCAGCCTGAGGGACGAGGTCAGGCTTGCAGCTGCAAAGCTCCTGGCCATGGCCAGAAGGGCTGCCAGTTGTGCCACACCACCCAGCCCCAGGGCTCTGGCTGCTCTGCCCTCCCTGCAGCAACTGGGGCTTGACTCAGACCCACGGCAGGACCTGGGAAGGGCAGGGCCCCAAAACACATGAAAACAACCCGTTTCCTTTCTCCTCTCCCAGAACTGCTGGCTGTGGGGTGATCCCTGACCCGAACCAAGGGACAGCACAGCTCCTTCTCAAGACCCACATCAGGTGCTGCCACAAAGGGCACCATGGCTGGGCCATCCTGGGGGCTGCTCCCTGTGCCAGGGCCTCAGCACAAACAATGACAAGGAGGAAACAACCCGCACCTGCTCCTGTCCCCCTGTGTGACACGTGCCACTGCTCCCACAGCTGCTTGGGCATCCTTGAAGCCGTACAAAAGGGCTGCACCCCTGGGAGCACCCAGTGCTCACCCCATGGCAAGGAGGGGGCTGCTGGGATCCTTCTGGGGGTCCCTTGGGAGCAGAGGCAGGTGCTGGTTAGAGCCACAGCGCCAGGAGACAGGCAGCCAGCACGCTCTTTGTCCTCGGTGGTTTCTCTGCCGGCACACAGGCTGCCTCCCAGCCTTTGTACGCTCAACAAAAAGGGGGAACAGCGTTCCCAGCCGCATCACTAATCAGGCAGCGCTGGCGGCCACTGCCGCAGCCACGTGTGCCCCACTCAGGGCCACAATGGGCAGCAGTGGGGCAGGGAGACTTGTGTGGGCTGGGGAAAGGACCGCAGCATCCGCCCTGCACCCATGTCCCCATGCATGTGTGGCATGCCATTGTGGTTTTGCTCCCTTTTCCCCAAGAAGGCTCCTGCCACAGATGGGTGCAGCCCGACGCTGTGAGCTGCCGAGCGTCTCCTCGCTTCTGATTCAGACCCAACTCGCCCTCCCTGACTCAGCCCGGGCTTGCTCCGGGACTCCCCTTGGCCAGGCGTGTTTGGGGCAGCGGCGTGCACGAGCCCTGAGAGGGAAGGGAGAGGCACCCGCCGGCGCCGGCTGCGCTCTGGGATCGCACGCGAGGATGCTGCTGTGCCACTGGGCTGGCAAAAGGTGAGGACATCACCTTGGAAGGGCCAGACGGCAGAAAGGAAGACACATCTCAACGCTCCCCAAGCCAAAAGTCCCCTCTGAGCCACCCAAGCAGGACCTGGATGCACCTTCCCCCATGTCCCCCCAAACAGCCATGAGCCCCTGTGTCCCTGCCAGGGCGCCGGGGAGTTCCAGGCAGGGAGGAAGGCGTTCACTGAAACTCCCAGCCACTCCTTCCCTCCTCGAGACGCAATCTCGTCCGACACGCTCCCGTGCAGGGACCTGCACGGCAAGTTCCACGGTCGCCTGCCCTCCCTGCTCTGCTCCCTGATGCTGGCAGCAGTAGAGCTGTGCTCCCACAGCACCTTGGCTGTGCCCTCCTCGGGGTACCTCATGCCCCGGCTATGCCCAGCCAGGAAGGGATGGTGCTGTGCCAGGGAGCAGGAGCTGCTGGCAGCAATTCCGAGCAGCCAGGCCAGCTCCTACGCAGGGCAAATGGGAGCTGACCTGCATGATGGCTCCTTACTGGACACAAGTTTTCCACAGAACAAGGAAATTTAGGGGGTTTCCAAATCTCTCTGCAGTGCCTTATGGACAATGCTGGAATGTGTCAAGAGGAAAACAATCCCGGATCTACCTGAGTCACAGCCAGGATGTGCCACCAGCTCTCCCCAGAGCAGGACTTCAGGCCCTCCTGCTGCAGGAACCCCATGTCCAACAGCAAAGGGGACCCACACTGGTTACGAGGGGTCACCCCAGGCCAGGAGGGTGCATGGGGTGCAGGCACCTACCTTGCCCCAAAGCTGGGGAATGACATAGCTCAAGAGGTCTTACAGGGTAGACCCAGAGGTAGTGGGGCAAGATCTTGGCAGGTGAGATATGGTTCCATGTCCAGCAGGAGGGGTCAGGTGGGCTGCAGCCCCCTCAGCACAGCTCCCTCATCACCCTTATCTGGCCCCAAATTCACAGCCTGGCTCCCTGCGTGGCCCAGCCCATGGCAAAGGTGAAGGGCTGAGCCACAGCTCGTCAATGGGCAAAGTCCAGGGCTGATGCAGGAGCTTGGGAACACCCAGCTCCGGATGGGAGCTGAGATGGGACAGTGGGCAGTGGTCCCCCAGAGCCAGAGTGCCAGGGCCAGCCTTGGGGTGTAGGAATACACTGCCATGTGCCCACACTTTCCTGTAATTGCCCTAAGTTTAGCCCTGGCAATCGCTGACCAGACAATTTGCATTTCACAGGCCGGCTGGAAACCACACGATTTAGGGATGCGCGTCCCAACCCTCGCCCGATGCTCCATATATTCCTCTCTGGGAAAATTAACAAGGCACTGGGGCGGTCACAGCCTTGAGAGCCGCCACCACCCCCAGCACAGCAGCTTGCCGAGTGCCACCCATCCCTGTCACTCTAAAAAGGCGGCTCAGGTGCCAGTGGCACCGGCCCCAGCAGCGATGTGGTTAGCGGCGAGCCGGGCTAATGGCTCTGGATGCAATTCCCTGGCGGTGTGGGAAAGGCCCAGGCCAGCGGCTTCTCCCTGGAAGCAGCGCTGGCCCTGGGGACTCCTGCGGCGGGTGCCGGGCACGGAGCACCTGGCACGGGGCATCCTGCAGGGGGGACACGGGGACAGGCAGAAACACACCCTGCACAAGGTGACACACACACACATGCAACACGCACACCAGTGACACCGGGGGCTGCACGACACGAGCGGGCCATGCGCACACCCACACCGCAACCGGGGGGCGGCACCAAGGGCTCCGCACCCACCCAGCGCTTGTGCAACCGCGGGGGCGCGGGCACGGCGGAGCCCGGCCCGGCTCGGCCCGGCTCGGCCCGGTTCGCCGGGGGGGGGGGGCGATGCCGGCGCGGCCCGCCCCGCGCAGGGCGGCGGTGCCGGTGCCGGTGCCGGTGCCGGTGGGATGGCGGCGGGTACTCACCCAGCGGCGGCGGCGGAGCGGGGCCCGGTGGCGGCGGCGGCGGTGCCGGGCCCCGGCGGCGGCGCGGGGCGGGGCGGGGCGGGGCGGGGCGGCCCCGCACCGGGGCGGGCACTGCCGGCTCTGCGCGCGCCGCCCGCCGCGCCGGGGCAGCGGAGGGAAGCGGAGGGAAGCGGAGAGGCGGTGCTGCCCACCCCAGAGCCCCGCTGAACCCCGAACCACCGCACGGACCGGCATCGGTATCGGCTCAACCGCCCCCGCACACCGGGGGTGACCCGCAGCCCGCCCCCGCAGACGCACGGACGGTGTGTGCACACCCCCGGTGTGACACGGTGACACACGGTCCATCCCGCGCTCCCCGCACTCACATGTTGTGAGCTCGCACTGGTGCTCACGCAGCCCCATCGCACAATGCACACACGCACTCCTGCGGTTCTCCTTCTCGGAAGAATCCCACCAGGAGCAGCACTGGATCCAGGCAGGGAAGGCTCCAGGCTGCCGGCTGGAGCGGGGTGATGGGTGCCTGCTGGCCCCAGGGTGGGCAATACAAAGCTGGCCATGGCAGAGCTGCCCGCAGAGCCATTCTGCAGCTTCTCCCGCAGCAGCTGTCCCCAGCAAGGGCTGTCAGACTGACTGTGAGACAGTGACTGCTCTGCCCAGGAGACAGCCCAGGGTTAACAATGAGCATCTCCCAGCACAGCCAGCAGCGAGGGCAGCACAGTCTTTGTTACACCCCTTCCACTGGTGTCCAGCTTTGGGATGTCACGCCGCGGTTGGTCACGTACAGTGAGAATCCTGGGACAGATGGTTTCAGGATAAGCTCTGCCATATGAGTGCTGGGACAACCTCCCTTCCTATGGGGTGTGGGAGCAACTGGGCCCAGGGAAGCTGGAGTGGAGCTTTGGGAGCAGGGAACTGTGAGAGAGGCATCCACAAGCCTCTTTCCAAATGCAATTTTCAGGCAGTGCTCTAGCTCTGATTGGGAAGCTCAGAGAGATTACAGGGACAGTCCCCTGCCCAAGGGGACTCTCCCCAAACCCCTGCTGCAATCCTGCCATTGCTGGATGAGTCGTGTGGTCCTGGCTCTCCTACCATCAGGCTACGAGCCACTCTTGGGACCTGTCTGGGTCTCACAAGCCCCTCTCCCTCACAGTGGTAAAGCTGGCTGTGATTTCCAGCCCACATCCTGTGCCCAGGACACGGTCCCACAGCAGCAGCAGAGCAGGACACACTTGGGGCACGGCAGAACAAGCTGGCAGCTCAGCAAGGAGCGCTGTGCTGGGCCCTGGCCCGAGGGATGCAGTGTGGAGAGGCGGAGGAAGGCGGCAGTGAGCACAGCCGCCTGCTTTTGTCACACTGTCCTTTGTCCCAGGCACGTGGCACCAAGTGCAGGGAGCTGCAGGAGAGCAGGGATGGAGTGGAGTGATCTGGAAGGGCAGCAGAGCCCGTCTGAGCTTTCAGGAGGGTTTTCCAGCTGCGGTGGTGAGGGGACACGCTGTGTGGCTGTACGTCTGCCTGTCACAGGCGGGTGAACAGCCACTAACAGCCTGTGGCAGCTCCTGCTTCCTTATCACACTGGGCAGATGGTGATGGGCTGATGCTGGTTGGAACTGCCGAGCTGTGGGACAGCACAGGGTCCCCAGAGCCACACAGCCCTGCCACCAGCAGCCACCCACTGGGGCCACTCTCCTGCACATCCCCAGAGCTAAACACCCTGTTTTTTCCAACAAACTGACCAGCTGTTCCTGTCCACATGATCCCATCTGACTTTGTCAGAAACAGGTTGGGCTGCCCTGAGCAGCTCTCCCTGGCAGAGAGTTCCCCAGGCACCAGCAAATCCCACATCCAAGGAAATTCTCTGTGTTGCCCAGGGTTTTCTATGGAGAAGCAGGACAGAGCTCTGGTGCCAGTGGTATTTTGTGTACCCCTGGCAGGCGCACATGGCTGGCCAGGACAAGGGCCTGGAGCCGGGCTGGGAGGGGAAGCATCTGTTTTGCAGCACCACGGGGTTCCCTAAATAGGTCACTGCATTTTTATAGTCTCTTGGAGCTAGAAAAACCAGTTGTTCTGGACAACCTGTGGACCCGCCAGCATCACTGGCTCCCCAGGCACTTGCTCTGTGCTCCCAGGTCCTTGGGGGGGACACCTGCCCCACCAGCAGGGTGAGGGGTTGGGGGGTCCGCAACAGCTTGAGCCATACTGGGATCCTGTTATCTGCTGAGAGCGACCCATCCCCAGCCATGACCAGAGCTGGGCTGTGCAGGGGGGGCTTTCCCCCCACCTTGCCACTGTTTTGGGGTGGCTGCCAGCTCCAGGCTTTGCTCTGAGGTGGTTTTCAGCCAGAGACAGTTTTCCTGTTGCAAGGGGAGGAGGTGTCTGTGCGGGGTGCAGAGGGGTGTGCGGTGCCACACACCCACCGTACAGCCGGTGGTGTCCCATCCTGCTTGGGCTGAGCTCTCCCTCTAGTGGCACCAGGCTCCGGGCAGAGCCTCCACACTCAGGGGTGGCCACAGCTGTGACCAGGGCATGTCCAAAGGGCTGGAGCGAGCTGGAGGGAGAGCTGCAAGCTGACCTCTCCCCTCGGCCAGGATGCCCCCGGCAGGTGCACAGGGAGTGTGCTGGGTGGGTTTCACAGGAGCATCCCACCACCAACCCCCACTTTGGCATCCTTGCAGAGCACAGGAGGTTCTGCCCTTCCCCTTCCCTGACCCAAATTTGCTGGGATGTTGTGGTACAGTCAGTGGTGCAGCCGCACGGCTCCATGTCACAGCGATCCCATCGGTGACACCCATCCCACCTATCCCCATTCCAGCAAGGGGAATGACCCCCGCACACCCCACCTTCCCCATCAGGACAGCATCCTGCCCGCAGCAGGGGTCCCCCAGGAGCCCGCTGAGCCCCACCAGGCCTGTCTGGATGGGTGCCACCTCTCCGTGTGTCCCCGCAGGGTCCCCCGGGCCGGGCGCCAGGCCGCGGCGCTGACGGGGCGCTTTGTTTTGTGCGGCCGTGCCTGCCCAGCGGCCAGACAAAAGGGGCAGTCAGACATGGGCGAGCATTGTGCTGGCAGCCATGAGCTGAGGCAGCAGCCTGCGCCGCCACGCTCGACTCGTGACCCCCACAGCCCCAGCTGTGCCCGCCGTGGTGCCCCAGAGCTGCAGCGCCCACCCCATGGCAGCCCCACGGGACAAGGGGCCTGGTGGCTGTGGGGTGACAGCAAGGCCGAGGCCTCCCCAAGGCCGTGGCATGTCCACATGTGTCCGTGTGTGGGGTTGTGGTGGTGGCAGCGCTGTGTGGAGCAGCGTGGCCGTGGGGACGTGCCAGTTCTCACCTCCAGCCTTCCTTGCCCGTGATGGAGGAGGGTGTCCATGGCAGCACGGTGACAGGGAACACACTTTGGCTGGTGAAGTGAAGTGCCTGGTACACACCCCGCTGTGCCCACCACCCTCAGGATCTCACAGGGAGGTGTCCCCGCCATCCCCACGGTGCCAACCGGCGCCAGGGCCAGGCCAGCCCCCAGGCTCACCCCGTGACGGCGCGGTGCATTGCCCGTGGAAAATGCCAGCGCGGTCAAATCGTTGAATCATTTGTGCCCAAGATTATCTGTGCAAACAGCCGCCTCGATTATTTTTTTTTTTTTAATTATCAATTTTTTTTTTCTTTTTCCCTAAGAATGTGGTTCAGACCATGGGGATGAGCAGCTGAAATCTCCGGGGATCAGCAGGACAATGCCAGAGCAAGCATTGTGCTGACAGCTCTGCAAATGCTGGCACCGCTTCCCGGCCAGCAGTACCCTATAAAAGCTGAGCCGCTGAAGTAGGCAAACATTACATGGGCGAAGCAGCAGTACCCGCCTGAGCTAGGTGAGTCCTGGACCGATGAGCACCTCTCCCACCTCACCCCTCTGGTGGCAGGAGGGACACCCAGAGGGACTGTCGCTGTTTTCCGTGGCATAAGACAGGCTCACATGTCCCCGCTGGCAGCCGGGGGGGCTGGGAGCCCCTCTGCAGCAGGGCACCCCACTCCTGGCACCCACTGGGATGGCACACCGGTTGGCATCTCCCACCATTAGCCAAGGGCTGTCCGTGGGAGCCCACTGTGACTCCCAGGGGACACCGGGCACAGAGAGGGGATCGGGTGGGTCTGTTGGACACTGCCAGGCACAGGGCAGACCGTGCCCACCGAAGCCCCCTGCTCTGGCTCAGGTGGTCTGACCTCAGGGAAGGAGAAAGGGGGATTGGGCACTATGGCCTGGTGGGTGCCATGGCAGGGAGGAGGGAAGGGGCACTGCAGCAGTGAGAAGGGGGCACCTTGCTTTGGATGTGTCCCACAGCCCCCTGCTGCATCCTGTTCCCCATCCTGGGGCTGGCAAGAGGGTCTTGCTGTGACTGGTGTGGCTGGTCCCCAGCAGTGGGGCAGCTGTCCTCGAACAGGCGCTCTGGGTGGGTGGCACAGAGTGCCCCCAGCCTCGTGAGTGGACAGCAGGGATGCACAGGGACATGCTGCAGTAAAATGGCTTTTCCTTCCTTCTCCAGACACCGATCCAGCAGCAAAGATGGCTCAGACAAACCCTCTGCCTGTTCCCATGGGCCCGTGGAAGGTATGTCCTCACATTCCCTGGATTTCACCTTTCCCTGTGTGCAGGTAGGGAACAGAGAGAAGGGCAAAGCCCATCCTGCAGGGCCAGGAAAGCTGCACAGCAGGCAGTAACACAGGGACGAGCACAGGAAACAGGCACCCTTATCCTCTGCCCACGCGAATGTGCCTCCTGCCTGCTCAAATACCTCCTGGGTGTTTTTCATAAGGCTCTGCACAGCACCCCGGGCCAGCTGTGTCCTGCTCTTACCAGCCATCCCATGACAGGCAGTTGCAGAACCCCAAAAGCCACCGGCTGTTGTTTGCCCTCCCCTGTCCGTGCAGACAGGGTGAGCATGGACAGTGAGCACGGTGGGGCAAGGCGGGGAGCAGCCCCAAGGGGTCTGGCAATAGCCCCAGGGCCACTGGGCAAAGAGGGAGATGAGAGGGAGAGGAGAAACACGTGCACAAGTGAGGAGCATCCCGTCGAAGCCCGGAGCTGTGGCGGGAGAGGAAAGCATCACCCGCAGCCCCCCAGGGAGGTGCCCCTCGCCCTTTCCCCCCCGTTAATCCTCTTTGCCCTAGAGCGTTCGGAGCAGAGGCCGGGAGAACCGCCAGCCACAGCCCTGCCACCCGCCCGTCCCAGAACGGCTCCGCTCCTCTCTCCGGACCGCACCGCTGCCCCGGGAACTGATCTCCGCAGGGGTGAGCAGGAGAGCGGAGCGGGGGCCAGCCTGCGGCTCCCCGACACCAAGGCAGGCGTGGCGGGGCCAGCAGTGCAGGGACATGTGTGGGGCTGTGTCCCTGCCCACAGGGTGCCCGCTGCAGCCTCTCTCCCTCACCGAGCCTCCCTCCGTCTCCAAGAGGCGCTGAACTGCCTGGGGCCGCTGCCGGGCAGTTTCCAACTCGGCAGCTCGCTCTCCGTTCCAGATCACCGTGTACGACCAAGAAAACTTCCAGGGCAAGAGGATGGAGTTCACTTCGGCCTGCCCAAACATCATGGAATGTGGCTTCGACAACATCCGCTCCCTGAAGGTGGAATGTGGCGCGTGAGTACCCGGCTGCCAGAGGAGGGGATGCTGGCTGGGACAGGGGTGCCCAAGCGTGGAGTGGGACCAGCTGTCCCCACTCTGCTTGGCTGGAGCCAAGCGTCACAGCCAAGGGAAGGCAGGTGTGGGGGGGATCCCACCCTGCCAGGGTAGAGCAACCCGCCCCAGGCAGCGCTGATACAGAGAGAGGGCCAGAGGACAGCAGCAACACCTTTGGCATCACCTAAAAACTGCCTCCTGCAGTGTTGGCCCGGTCAGGTTTGGAACAGGGTTGCTGCCCAAAGATGCAGAGAGGGTCGGTGCTCAGTGAGTGGCCTGGCTCAGCCTGGTCCCCCTCCTGAAGCAGCTCTTGGCCAAGCCCCAGCCCTGCTCTGTCCTGGGCTTTCCCTGCCGCTGCACAGCTTCCTAGACCAGGGGAGAACCTTTCCGCAGCTTCTCCAGTCCTGAGGGGGTAGGGAGCAGAGCTGGGCTTCTCCCTGCTCATGGGAATCTTCCCTGGCACAGGCAGGGCACCTCCCGAGCAGCTCAGCTCGGAGAGGAGGAGCGCATCCCACCGGGGCGGGGAGCAGACGAGACAGATTTGTGCTGCTATCTTTAGGACGTGTAATGCTAATGGGATTACAGCAGCGTGTTGTAATCAGCTCCCTGCTCCAGCTGACGTGCTCCTAATCAGGCTGCTCACCTTGCACAGGGCGGGCTGGCTGCAGGACATGGCACTGGGGCTCGGTTTGGGTCAGTGGCAGGAAACCCCTGACCCCCCTCAGCATCCTTTGTACCCATCAATAGGGGATCCATGCACTGCACAGCCTGTTCCACCCACCTTCCAACCCCCAGCCCAGGCTCGGTCTCCCTGCTCTGCGTGTGGCTCTGTCCCCGTCTCCTTAAGGGGACATCCCCACCCTGGGGGCAGGCAGGGGCTGTGTGGGCAGCACCAGGGCTTGCAAAATGTGTCCTGCAGGGTGCAGGCATCCCACTCACCTCTCCTCGTTTGTTTTCAGCAAGAGGGGGAGGCAGAAAGGGGAAAGGCAATAGGTCCCTGCGCTCTGCTCAGAGCCAGATGGGTTCTGCCTGCTTTGGGCATCAGGAATTCAGGTCCAGCAGTGTCAGGTTGTAATTGGGAAACAAGTAAGAAACGAGGCCTTTGGGAGAGAAGGGCAGCTGGGGCATCCTGAAGCGATGCTGGTCTGCATAAATGATGACAGAGCAGCCAGGGGGAAGAGCCACCTGTGCAGGACGGGCCCCCGGATCTCCAACTGCAGCCAGGGACGCCGTGTGGGTGCCTCTGCAGCACCAGATGCACTTTCACACTCCCGGGGTTCTCTGCCCACATCCAACACAGCTTCCTCTCCTCCCAACCTGTGGGCAGAGGCCAGACCCCAACCTCCTCCTTGCACCTACATCCTGCCCTTAATGCCAGCTCCCAGCAGGATGCCCCGAGCTGCTGCAGGAAGCCCTGGCAGCCCTCGCTCTGTTTTTGCAGCTGGGTGGGTTACGAGCACACCGGATTCTGCGGGCAGCAGTTCATCCTGGAGAGGGGAGAGTACCCGCGCTGGGACGCCTGGAGCGGCAGCAATGCCTACCACATCGAGAGGCTGATGTCCTTCCGCCCCGTCTGCTCCGCTGTGAGTGTCCCACAGAGCCCTGATCCCCTCCAAATCCCACGGCAGGGAGGTTAGGAAAGGAAAACTACCCCAGGGGCAGGCTCAGCACTCAGCGCTTCCCCTGCAAGCCCAGCAGGATTTGCTCTTTCTGTCCTGTTTTTTAAAGCTTTGGAGGGAATTTCTGGGCAAGCTGTACATGACTAGAGATAGGGGACAGGCAGCCTGAGACAGGCGCTGTATGATAGCTGACACCTCCCAGCCACCCAGAAAACTCAAACCAACCAGTGTCTGAACATCTTCCTCTCCAGGAACCCTCTGAGTAATGCCATGGGGAGTGACAGCCCTGCCATTCCCACCCACGCTGGGGAGGGAGCACCACCTCCCCCTCACCCCCTGCTCTCCCCCACAGAATCACAAGGAATCCAAGATCACCATTTTTGAGAAAGACAACTTCATCGGCCGCCAGTGGGAGATTGCTGACGACTACCCCTCGCTGCAGGCCATGGGCTGGGCCAACAACGAAGTGGGCTCCATGAAAATCCAGTGTGGCGCGTGAGTGACGGAGCAGGACGAGGACAGGAGCAGCAGGGACAATCTGCTGCCATCACTGTGCCACCACAGTGGGAGGGGGACGCTCTGTAACCCCCCTGCTTACCTCTTTGTCCTCTTCTTCCAGCTGGGTGTGCTACCAGTATCCTGGGTACCGTGGCTACCAGTACGTCCTGGAGTTTGACCACCACGGTGGAGACTACAAGCACTGGAGAGAGTGGGGTTCACACGCCCAGACCTCCCAGATCCAATCCATCAGGCGTGTCCAGCAGTAGCTCCCCCACTTCCCAGTACATCTCTGCAAGGTTTCAAAAGCTCACCGGCTCCCTCTTGGTGCTAATACTCCCCTCCCAAAATAACCACCCCCTCTCGTACTGCCACTGCTTATGGAACAACACTCCCAAAACGGTACCGACCGCCACAACTGCCAATAAATGTGACTGAAAGAAAAAGATAAATCAGCTTGGTGTGTGCTTGGGACTGAGGTTGCACATCCCCACCCCGGGAACTGGGACCAGACTCTTCCCTACTTATTTTAAGCTGGGCTGAAGCGAGGTGGGGTCACACTGAGGAAGGTTCAGACCCCCACTGTTGCACAAAACCCTTGGTTTTTTTCCCCTCCCTGCCCTCTCCTTCCCCAGGCAAAGTAAAGGACACCTGGATCCACCCCCCCTGCATACACACAGCTCACGGGCTCTGTGCTGGCCTCTGGGTTCTAAACCCAGGCTGCTCCTTGAAAACGCAAAAAAGAAAGTCACACTGACACCTGCAAACTTTAAAATTTTTATTCAACAATTTACATCACTTATTGTCTGTCTTAATGTATTCGATCTACACAAATTTCTTTTTTTTTCCTGATAAAATAATAAAATTTGGATAAATTTTGAAGACCTGTTGGTGCAGAATAAACAAAATTTCAGGTAAGGTTTTTTTTTATCCTTTTTTTTTTTCTTTTTTCTTTTTTTTTAAACATTTAGTGTGAAGTATGACATCATTGGTAAAGATACATCATGCCATTACAGCTCATGGACATTACCTATCCTTACAGTCCGTGACATCACCCACACCAGCGCAAGGGGCTGCGCCAGCCACAGCTACAGCAGGTTTTACACTAAACTCCTCTAGCCACCCTCTCACCACTGGGAAAACGCCTACGCTTTTCCAGCTGGGCACACAGAGTGCATTAACCTAATCAGAAATTACCGGGGAGGGGAGAAGGAAACAAAGACTACCTTGACTGATCCGTGTGGTCGCACACTACAACATGGACACCAAAGAGGGGCTGCCCCTCTCCGCAGGTCAGAGGTAATTCAGCTCCTGAGCAGGTAGAGCACAACCCCTCGCAGCGATTTGAGTACAAACCAGGAAGAAATGAGAACTTATCGACGGGGAAGGGGGGCAGGAGAGGAGACAGACCCTGCCCGGCTCTGCCTGCAGGGATCTCTCCAGCCCCAGCTCGCGGTTGTTTTGCACCGCCCTTAACACTGAAATATTCAGGGAAGGGGGAGAGAGGGGCATCAGTCCCCCCAGTAAACAAGTTGAGGACCTTCAGCGGCTGGGAAGCTGCTGAAGGTGTGTAAGTACACGTGTGATGGTAGATAGAAAAGCAGCCCTGTTCTGTATGAAAAAAAGCTGTCAAGTTAGTACAAATTTCTGCCATGGCGAAGGGAACAGGAGGAGAAAGCTGTCAGGGTCCTTGTCCCGCCACAAACCCCCAAATCTCCCGCACACAGGCTCTGGGCTAAGCAACATGTTTCCAAAGGTGGTACCTGCAACCCAATGCACCTAACGCATGAAAACAAAACCAAAATAAAGCTCTCACCCCTGAGGCTGGAGGGAACCCAGTCCCCACCCCAGCCTCGCAGCGGGATAGTGAAGAACCCTGTCCCTCCTGCCTCACAGTGGGAACACACAGCAGTAGGATTCCTCTTGGTTCATTTTGTCATTAGAAGCCTCGAGTTTGCCCACGCCACCGGCCCGCAGCGCAGTGGACTGGTCTCCATCCCCTCCCCAAAGCTGCTTTGCGTGGGGGCTTCCCTGTCCCCTTGGGGACACCAGTGGGTGCCACCACCACGCTCTCCCTGGAGACAAAAAGGGCACTGGTTCATCCGACAGCACAAAGTGTATCTGAAACACAAGCCAGCACACCCCGCTCCCTCCGATTCAATTACTAAAGTAGGCTCTTTAAAATAAAAAAATAATATATATATTTATATAGCTATACAGAGAGATACAGAGAAAGCAAAGGAGAGAGAAAGGCTACTGAAAAACTCAAGAAGCGCCAGTTTTCTGCTACAGCTGTCAGCAAAGAACTGTCACCTTACATCATACCCTCCGAGATGGTGAAGAGAATGGAGGCAATGACAGCACAGGAATGCAAAAGAGGGCAGATAAGTCACTTCTGGTAATGAGACACAAATTAAACTTTCAAAACATGTGCATAGCTTTATTCATCTGCTTCAAACTAACCTTTTCACGGAGCTTCAGCGAAACCCGAGTGTGCAAAATGCATTTCTAAAAAATAATGCAAGCAAGCTTTCACATTTACTGTGGCAGAAGTACAGAAAGACTCGGACAGAATCATCACACGCCGGGGCGGGAGATGGAGAACCCAGAATTGCACAGCTTGGAGTTCTGAGTCACTGACTGCAAACACAAGCGTTTGGATTTCATTAACTTCAGCAAGGCGTCTTGACTTCTCCTTTACAAAAAAAATCTTGTAAACCCCACAGAAACAAGAACCACAACCTAGCAGGGAATAAATCCCCTGGATAATGGGATCATGGTGCCACAGAGAGCCTGAACTCCAGCAAAGCCGGTTCCAGACCTCAGCTTGTTTTGGCTCTGCAGGCAAACCGTGGCAATGCTGATTTTTTGTCCACAGAAGAGCGAAGCAGCTTTTCTTTCTCTCCCTCCCACTCCCCCCCAAAGTCACAGGTGCTGCTGCACAGGACATCATCCCCAAAGTAAGACAGCCACTACACAGGCCGGAGTCCAGGTCTCATTTTGATCCCAAGGGTCACTGGGACACTAAGGATCCCTTGCCTGTGGATGGGAAGTGGCCCTTGCAGCCACGTCCCCAGCCCACACCCCACCACCTCTCTCCAGAAAGACTAAGCACACATGCAAGGCACATTGAGTCAGATGTACACACACATACCTCGGTGTGCAAAAGAGCAAACGCTGTCTGAAAAAGAAATAAACTGATGCTGGAAAAACTAACTAAACAGGCAGAAAGCTCTGGCCTATGTATTTGTAGACTATTTTCCAGGCAGTTGTAATCCCCAAGTGTTTTTCCTACACGACTTGAGACCTTCCTTACTCTTCCTCCACTTTGCAGAGAGGTACTTTATATTCCTAAAGGATCTTCTATAAATAGTCAAGTAAAATCCCTTTTTCCCCTCCAGTAAACTCCTCCTCCAAGGTACACATCCCCCTCCATGGTCCAGGTGTGGCCCATAAAGAGAAGAGGTTCTGGACCTGCCTGTGCCTCACAGCAGTGCCTTGATGCAGTGAGACATTGCTCCACTGCTCCCTAAGCCTTTTACTGGCAGGTTTTGGCTGGGTGGATGGCTTCACCTGACTTTTTTCTTGGAAAACATCTGAGCCCAGGCACTGAGTGCTCCCCAGCTGGAGAAGGAGCTGGTGGGTCCCCAGCACTGGGATAAGGGCAGGACAAGAGGCCACGCAATCCTTAATACTGCTGGTTAACTTCACATTGAGATAAAGCATTCAAAAGATCTTTTTTTTTAGAGATGAGCAATTTCCTTCTATAGATAAATTCAAATAGAAAACAAATATATCGAAACCAGAGATGAGACAAGAGCTGACTGAGGTTTTTCTACCTTACAAGTTACTCAGGCACCTTTCCTGCACCACCAGCCATGGAGGAAGGAGAAGCTGAAAACCTCAGGGATTTGCACTACCCTTCCAATAGCAGCTTGAGAAAAGGAAGGAGAGAAAAAGAAAAAAAAAAAAAAAAAGAAATAATAAAAATTAAAAAAGCACAGTGTTCTCTCAAGTTAAAGAGTTCTCCTTTGCTTGCGTTTGCATAGAAATTCCCATAGGTCAGCACCAAAATCAGGTCCACCCCTGTCCTACAAACCAGCTCTCCCCCAGTTCCTACGCTCCCCCAGTTAGTGGCTGTGTTACAGGAGGGTTCAGCTATCTGCAGAGGAACTACATGGTCATATTAAAACAAACCAAAACAACAAAAACGAAAAACAAAAGTGCATCACACATTCTTGATTTTCAGGGTTACTTATAGCAGCAGCATCAGCATTAATCCAAGACAATGAACAGTTGTAGAGTCGTTCTTAAATGCAGCAACACTCAATGAAATGTCTTCGGGGAAGGGCATAAGAGGGTCCTTCTCAAAAATGAAAATTAGACTACTCAATATGGACAAAAAGGAGATAAAAATTAAAGACACAATCTTATTTACATTAAAAAAAAAAACATTCTTGTTAAAATATCTTTACAACACCTAAGCAAAAAAATATGTATTTTAAGAATAAAGCAGAAACTCCTAAAGCAGTATCCATTTTTGGAACCCTTATTTAGCACCTGAGGAAAGACCGTATGGAAAGCAGACAGGCTGGGGATTTTTTTTGTTGTTTTGTTTTTTTTTTTTTAAGAAAACTGTAAGTTGTATTTTTGCTAAATGTTCAGAAGTTCATAGTACACAAGTTTCATACCACAGAAAGAAACTAGCAATCTTTTGTTTGTTTGTTTTCTCCTTTTAAAGATCTTCTACTCTTTAATAAGGCTGTAGAAAAGGGACACTGCTATCTTACAAAATGGCTTTAGAGCTCTGGACACGTTATATGAAGCTTTCTGATTAACAGTCAAGATAAATCCAGCTCAGCATCCCCTGGTGAGGGCACAGGCAGGACTCTTGCTCCCGTCCCAGCACAGGGAGTGGGCTCATGCCCAGTACATGAGGCCACCACAGGGCTCTTTCATCTCCCCAGACATCCACAGCTCCACTCTCCTGCTGCTTTAGAGGATCTGGGGCAGGACAGAGGAGCCAGCCTGATCCTGGGGTATAACATGTACTGGGCAAACCTCTGGAAGGCAGCACATTGAGATCTCCTTCCCACCAGCCCTGGTTCCTGCTTCCCAGCTGTGTGCACTAGGGTTTTCCCACATGGAAAAACACTCTGGTGGTGGCCAAAGTCAGAATTACTCTGGCTTTCTTGGCTACTCCACCACACCAGCCCTTCTCCTGCCTTACACACCAGTGTGAAAACGTGCAGCAGCTTTAAAGTGGGTGAATCCTTGTTCTCTCCCCTCCCGACCTCAACCAGCTCCCTTGTAAACAGCCTCTGTAAGAAAAACAAATCACCACGGATGGATGGACAGAAAAGTCTTCTAGGGATGAGAGGGTCAGACTCCTGAAAGCTTGGGACACCATAGCAATTTACTGAATCAAGATCAAAACCTGGACACACAGGAAAAGTATCAGTAGTTCTGGCTGTGAACGCCATCACTCCCCGATGTCCCTGAGGTCACCCACTGGCCACTTGGGAAAGGACACTATGGTGTTAGTGTAACACTCCCTTGAAGGTGAAAGCACTAATTACAGACACAGCTGGGAGTACAACTTCCAGCTCTTTTTTCCCCCTATTATTTTCCTAGCAAGAAGCAATTTTCCTTTCCATTTAGCTAGCTGGTTCACCCATCACCCGCTCCCAGCCACCGGACTCACAAGCTTGTGAGAATTGGGTTTCTTTCCACGTTTCAAAGAAGTTCACAGCAGCTATGAAAGGCAAAAAGTGGGATTTACTACCTCAGAAAGGTTTGAAGTGGGTTAGTGACAGAATCCACGCCCTGGAGGTACCCACTGCTCCAAGAGACAGAAGATTTCTACCAGGTTTCACAGAGCATTGAGGTGGGTTTAAACCAAAACCAAACTCCAAGCAAAGCTTGAAAGCCATTGCTTTGCCAATCCACCAAATGGGTGGAGTGGGAGAGCAGAGACTGAAGGTCCCAGAGCACTGTCATGGAGCAGTTGTGAAAGCACCTCTTGGAGCACACAAACACTCCATGATCCACCAAAAAAAAGCAAGCAGATGCCAAGCTGGAGCTGGCTGGCAATCCATGCTCCAGTCTCTGTTACACAAGACCCTGTAGAAGAGACACCCAAAAGAACTTGCTGGCAGAGGAGAGGTGGGGAATGACCAGAGGAGAAAGGAGACAGCCCCTGCCTGTGCAGGAATCCTCACTCCAATAAACAGACAGCTTGGAAAGGGAACCAGACAAAAGGGACTCACAATGGGAACAGAAACGAGAGAGAAGCCTTAACCTGAATTAGCATCTTCATAGCTAATAAAAAAATAGGTCATGATCTCACCCTTAGTGCTGCTTTCTGATACTAGACGTACTGAAGGGGTTTTGTTTTCAAACTTTCTTTACTCAGTGTAATGGAAACAATGGCACAAATAAATACACGCTCGCTCTCCTCACAAGTCAGATGCTCGCACACGCACCGCCGGCTCCTCGCCCCCACAGACACCCTCGGGTGCACACCCAGGACAGGAGGCTGCTGCTCCCCTTCCCAGGCTCTATTTGGTTTATGCTACAGTACTAATACTCTGAGTCAAACAAAACAAAACAAAACATGAGACTTATCAGTAACACCTTATCGTTATTTCAATGTGCTAAATTAGTCACAGCTCAATTTCAGTTTGTTTTTTTTTTTTCCTTTTTTTCTTTTTTTTTTTATAAGTTTACACAAAAATAATCAGAAAACAGATTAAATCTTAAGATATTTTTAATAAGTGCTCAGTTAAGAATTGTGTGAGGACTTGGGGAGGACTGCAGACAGCGACAGGGTGAAGTTACACGACAGCATGAGGAAGTTCCTTCCATGGTCCTGCCTGGCTCTAGGCAATAGTCTATCCCAGAAATCCCAGGGAGCCAGAGCTACAGGAGCTCAGAGAGAGGAATTCCTAACTGCTTAGCGCTGAGCACATGCCGTGGAGCTCATGGAGACAGACAGACAGACAGACAGACATCTGGACAGAGGATGGTCGGAAATACAGCAGAGAAGGTGCTGCCGAGGGTGTTTCTGGATGGGTCCCGCTGGCGAGGCAAAGCCACAGAGATGAGCATCAGGGGGAATCCAGCCCAACCCATCGCTTGAACCGAGCTTCTCTCAGCATTTCTTTTGCTATTCAGGTGACAGACTGGACTAGGCCAAGATGAGAGTCCTCAAATATTCAGCAAGACTCAGACCTTCCTAGAGGTGCATGGTTAGTGCTGCTCAACTCCTGCATCACCCCAAGCACGGACTTGGGGCAGGGGTACAGGACAGCACAGACCCCAAGGAAGCAAAACAGGGTGGTTTTGTCTTTTTTTTTTTCTTTTTTTTTCTTTTTTTTTTTTTCTGGAACCCAGCCCTTAAGGCGACAAGTGACTACACAAGGCAAATAAATACACAGCAGAGCCTTAAAGCCAGTAAAACAAACTGGAAACTTTGCTATTAGCCTTCAACTTTTTGAAAATAATAATAATAATAATAATGGAAAAAGAACATTTCTTCCACCTTCATTTTCCCAGCCCCATTATCCAGTTTGTTCAACACTTTAAAGCTCAGGAATGCCCCAGTTCTTCAGCAGTGGAGCTGGAGGCAATTCCAACTTTTGGCAAGCAGTTGGGAGACTCAACAGAATTAAAAATAGGAACATCAGAGGACTAGATGTTGGGCACATCTGTAAACATGTTATGCATCTCAAAGTTACACACACCTGCAGAGGTGGTACAAGTTTATAGGTGAAACAGAACTATTTGTGACTGGCCAACCACACATTTCTGAACCTGGACTGATACAATACATGATGACTATATAGTATCACACTCAGTATTATACTATATAGCTTTGGATACATCAAATGGAGTAGGCAATCCATAGTCAAATGTTTAAGCGTGGCAGAAAAGCGAGCGTCTTACACAAGGTACAGAATTTCAGTTTCATTGTCCCACCATGAACTCAAGTGTCTCATTCAGGAACAATCTTATTAAAAGTATAAAAACAATTTTAAAAAACCACATGCTACATACTCCTACTAAAAAAAAAATAAAGGGAAAAAAAAAAAAAAGAAAGAAAGCGATAGAATCATAGAATATTCTGAGTTGGAAGAGACCCATCAGGATCATCAAGTCCAGCTGCTGGCCCTGTGCAGGACACCCCAAGAATCCCACCCTGTGCCTGAAAGCATTGTCCAAACTCAAGTTTGGTGCTGTGACCACTTCCTTGGGGAGCCTGTTCCAGTGCTCAACCACCCTCTGGTGAAGAACCCTTCCCTGCTATCCAGCCCAACCCTGCCCTGACTCAGCTCCAGGCTATTCCCTGCCACTGGTCATGAGAGTGAAGAGATTGGTACTTGCCTCCCTGCTGCCCCTTGGGAGGATGCTGAAGACCACAACGAGGTCTCCCCTCAGCTCTTTTCTCCAGGTGAACAAACCAAGTGATCTCATAAGGCTTCCCCTCCAGACCCTTCCCCATCCTCATGCCTCCTTGGCATGCTTTCTAACTGGGGTCTTTTTTGTATTCTGGTGCCCAGAACGGCCCCAAGAACTCGAGGTGAGGCTGCACCAGTGCAGAGCAGAGCAGGACAGGCCATGCTGGGCCTGGTGCCCCCCAGGACACTGCTGACTCGGATCCAATGGGCCATGGACCAGCACCCCCAGCTCCCTTTCCATGGTGCTGCTCTCCAGCCTCCCAGTCCATCCAAGGCTGCCCACCCCAGCTGCAGAATCCGACACTGGCCCTTGTTAAACTTCATACAGCTGGTGATTGCCCAGCTCTAATTTATTGAGAGCTCTCTGCCATTGAGGGTGTCAACAGTTCCTCCCACTTTAGCATGTCAGCAAAATCAGTATCTCATTGAGTCCTGAACCCAGCTTGTTAATGAGATGTTGGAGAGAAATGGGCTGAGGATGGACCCTGTGGGACCCTCTGGACAGCACACAGAGCGTATTCCAAAGTCTGGGGTTTATCTATTCCTCACAATGCCCCAGAGGGTCCAGTCTCATTTTAGGAGACACCAGCTGCTGCCAATTTGGGGAGCCAGGATTAGGCCACCAACACCCATGATGAGCACTGGCTACATGGGGAGCTGGGGCTGGTCAACAAACCCATTTCTGCTTTATTTATTTCTCGCTCTTGCACTGGACCCTGTGAACTCTCCAGCCCTAAAAAAACCCAGAAAAACTGCCCGACCCCCAGATGATTGGGACACGTTACACAAGCTGCAATGGGACAGAGGGGTTACACAGCTGGAGCCTGCACTCTGCTCAGCTTTCCCTACCACTGCTAGGAAGCTTTCCTTTCCCTGGGATTATTTTTTTTTTAATTATTATTTTCATTCCTAAGTCCTCCATTTTTTTTTTTGTAATAAAATATATTTTTATTAAGAGATAATTAGAAGCAGAGCCCAGAAATACACAGACTGCATTAAAATATAAAAGAGCATTTCCAAGGGGCAGGAAGCCCAGCCACTGGCGTTCTATGGACAAATTGAAAAGGATTCAAATTCCCATTTTTTTTTCTTTTTTTTTTAAACTTTTTAAATTTTTTTGTTATTTTGAATTTTTTTTTAAAGAGAAAAAATAATTCAAGAAGGGTGAAAGTTAGCAGAACTCAATTCCTCTTCAGTTTTCCAATGAAAATGGGAAAAAAATCCAGCACATTTAGTGTTAGGAGACAGACAGAGCAAATATGAAGCACCTACAGTTGAAAGCAGAAGATACTTTTTTTTTGTCTTTTTTTTTTTTCTTGCTCCCTGTAATACAATGGCATTAAACGGTGGGAACAGTGGAGGGTTTTTTTTTTGGTTTTTTTTTTTTTCTTCTCCATATTAAATGCCTAAACAGATTGCTTATTTTTCCATGTTGTCTTTTAAAATGAAATAACTCTTCAGTTGCAATAGTCCAACATGTAACAGGAGCCAGGTCAACTGTGTGACTTCACCATGCATCCTAGAACTGCAATATTACCATCTTTCCCTCAGCAGAATGATCCTTTTAAGACATTATCACCAGCATAGGATTGCTGCTTTACAACCTGGCAAAACATGCGGATTATAATTCTCTGGAAAAAAAAAAAGAAACTCTGCAAACTTCAAGGCGTTTCTCCAGCATTCAAGGGGAAAAAATCAGGAAAAAAAAAACAAAACAACACAAAAATGAAACCAAACAGGGGAGGTGGAAGGGAAAGAGGAGATGAAGGATGGTGAATCATCCTGATTTCCCTGTGATTAGTGTGTCACTACAGTCACAGAACAAGAAACAGAAACCTTGTCAAGTGGAAATGCCTCTCCAGTGGGTTGCTGTTGCCCGTGTAGACGACAGCAGGAACTTTGAAACTGGGCTTGTAATTGAGTCTGTATTCCTTAATCACTTGCATTCACTCTTTAAACAAAAACAAAACAAAAATGAAAAAAAAAAATCTATTCAGTACCGGAGATTAAATAATCACGTGTGTAGTCTCGTTGAAATAAATTTTCAGATTCCTTAAGAAGTCTAATTACTTTCAGTTGCCATTTTTAAATAACTATATATATATTTGTATATATTATCCTGTGATTCTAGTTATGGTTCCTCTGCTGCACTGAAGATTTAGAAGGAGCATAAAGCCTTTTTGTCCCCCACGAACAGCACAAATGCTGCAGAAAGGTTATAACAGGCAGTCTTGTCTTGCTACCTTCATTGATCCGGGCGATCCATGGCTTCATCATAAGTGATTATCCTTTTGGGATCTAGAAAGAAAGCAGAATTTTAAGTTTTGGACAAGCTACTTTCATCAGGCCCTGTGGCTGAAAATAAGCATAAGGTACTTGGCTGTTAACAGACTTTTCCTTCATGTGCCCCCCTCCTGCCAAGCCACCCCAAGGCCAGGTTGGCTCCCCCAGGGCAGAGCTTGCTCCCCACTTACTTTCTTTTACACACACCACATACAGCTCTTCCCTCATAAAATCTCCTCTCAGGTGACTGGTGGGGATACACCAGAATTTAAAACTTATTATTGGATGCGACACCCAACACCAGGAATAGAAAGCAATTTTGTGTACACGTAAGGAAGAGTCATTAAATCTAATTTGACACTGGGTTTATTGCTTCTCTCCAAGCAGCTCAGCATTATAGCAAAGCTTATTGTCCTGACTTTCAGTGATCTGAAACAGAGATAAATCCACACTACAAACCCAGGCAACTCCAGACACAGCGACAATCCACTCTCATTCATCCCCCTTCCCAACAGACAGAGCAATTTGGTTCATTTATTCCTTCCAACATCCTTACCTTGCTTCTGCAAATTCCAAACCGCTTCCATTTCTGTGAAGGCAAAAGGAGATCACTGTTATTATGCAGATTGATGCTGCCATTAGAGACCACTCCAAACACATTTCAATTTTCCAAGTGTGGTGGTTGTGCTGGGGCTTTCAAACAGAGCCAGCCTCCTCCCACCCAGCAGCACAGCCCCAGCCCAGCCCACAGGACTACACAAATTTGACATGAATAATCCAGCAATAAAAGGCAAAGGGATACTGTAAGATGGTTTTAAGGGTCAGAGAGCCAAGCTGAGCATCAGAAATGTCATCACCATTCACCAGTCCTACATATCACAATCTAACTTCAGGCTTTACTACTCTGACTCCAATGCTGCTTTGCACATTACAGCCTCAACAAGGAGCCTGGAGAGATGATTTTTACAAGTTGATGCTTAGTGAGTGTGAAATGAGAAGTGCTGGACACAGCAAGCAGCATGAGTGTGCTGAGGCACCAGGCAAGGGCTGTGAACATCTCTCCAGAGCTGCTGCCAAATGCACTGTCCAGAAGCAAGGTGTGATGTGCCAAACACCTGGCCTGCAGTTCTTCTCACAGTTTACCTCTACAACACACTTGTAGGCTAAAGACAAACTCTTCCCAATTCTCCCTGGACATGCACATGCTTTTGTTTACCTAAGAAATAACAGCAAAGTTAAATGTTCATTTCATTAACGCTGAGAAACAGAAGGCTCTTCCCTTTAAAATATTCCCCAAACAAAGATGCATCTTTAGAGAACCATTCAAAATAACTACTTTGAGCTGCTATCACGTTAGAATTTTGTGAGCTAGAATATTTTTTAAGATCCTGACTGTACCCTGTGCCCAAGTTCAATAGATAAAATTACAGAAAATGAGTATTAGTTGGAACACAATCTTCCAAGAACCACTTTCAAGTCTCTTTTCTGCGAGAAAGGGTGACAGGACCTTGGCAGGGGCTAGGAAAAGGGAATGGCAAGAGATTATCAGGCAGCATGGGATGTGCAATAAAGCACAAAATAAGGCAGTAAGTAAACTAACCAGCATAGGAAAGGAAGAAGAAAAAGCCCTACAAAACCCACGGCCTCAGCATGATGTGTGCCAAGTGTCACCTCCATCAATCGCTTCCCTTCTCCAACCCTTCATCTGTCCTTTGTCCCCTACAATCTCCAGCTCCCTGGGGCAGGAAATTGCATGCAAATAAATATTGCCAGCCCTCCTTGCACAATTAAGCCTTTTGTAAGGAAGGCCCCGACAAAATTTTACGAGGTCTGTTATTTTTGCTTCAGGATAGTAACAGCAACACTTTGCACTTCTATTGGGGAGCCCTAAGTGCTTTGGGAATAGTAGCAAGCCTCTAACACCCCAGGGACAGAAGCAGGCTGGCGAGGGACTGCCTCCCTCATCTGCCAGATGCAGATTCCCCTGAAGTAAAATGAACCAGCTACTAAAATTACCTCCCATGGAGCGAGTTTTCCATTCAGCGCAGTTTGATGCATCATTTCCTAGCAGCTAAAGAACATCTCCCATTTTAACAGCTTTCCCCAAAGGCAGGGAGCAGAAAACTACTCTCAAGTTGTTGGTTCCTGCACACTAGAGCAATGCTTGAGCATGAAATACAAGGCAGAGCTGAAGCACCACCCACCACTATATGCCCATGCACAGAGCATTGTCCTGTCCACTTAATTTGGCCTTAACTGCTCTGGACACCACAAGAATGTGAACTCCATGTATTAAGAGTGCCTAACAGTAAGACAAACAGATATACAGACATACAGACAGAGATACTGCTAAGAACACACCAAAAATCTACTAAGTTGACAAAACTCTGTTCCAAAAAAGTCTAACAAATCTAAGCCTTTTCAGCCTTCAATTTCCCTTCTCCTCCTTCAGAAAGGGAGGGTGGTGTAAAGCGTCCTGGAAATCCCAGACACCTGGACACACTGGCTGGCAGATGCTCAGCAGGACCAAGCCACAAAACCAAAGACCATCAGCAAACAGTGCAATAACAGCTCTTACTAAATATCACCTGCCATCAGCAGAGCAAGGTCCTCCCCTCCACCTGGCAGCACAGGGGCAGGGGACAGCACAGGTTAAGCACACTGACGAAGTGAAACAACTTCACAAGGGAAAAGAAAGTAAGTTTTAGGCTAACTGCAACAAAAAACTAAGGAAAAAGGGATTTTTTTCAATCTTAAAATGGAATTGTATTATTTATTCTGCTTTACTTGGTAATACAGTTAAGTTTTCCTGCCAGCTCGAGGCTGTGAGCACTGTGACTGACAAAGGCAGTGACAAATGCATGGCCACTGTCACAGGGTGACTTGGTGACTGACCTGGTGGACAGGCAGCTCAGCAGAGCCACTGCTGCCCAATGCCTGGCTCCAGCCAAGTAGAAGGAAAGACAGCCCCCAAGAACTGGGCATGCAAGAGGCCCCAAGCCTGCTTTCAGCCCTTCTTCTTTGGGCTCAAAGAGCTCTTTTCTTGAGCTTCTTTTCCCTGGATAAAGCTTCCAGAGTGAGTTTAAGCAAAGGACTCCTACAGCTGCTCAGCCTGCATGAGAAAAAGGGGTATCCTCACCACCAGCCTGAGTCCAGGCTCTCAGATACTGCCCCAAAACTGCTGCTTTCCAAAGACCTGCCCAACAGGAGCCACCATTCCCAAAACCAGACATGTGGCTGAGGAAACAGCAAACTTTCTTCTCAAGTGGACTCCAACCCAGCTGGAGGAAATGCCATCAACAAACCCCTTGCACAACCCAGCATCAAAGCCAGCCCCAGCCCTGCTCCAAGCCAGGGGCAGAACTAGGCCACCTCCTGTGCCCCTTCCAACCTCTCGTTTTCCAGGATTTTTTTTTTTTTACAATTAGCTTTTGGCTTCTCCACAGCCCTTAGGCTCATGGTTTGCTGAGAAACTGCTTGGGGCAGACAGTCCCAGCCACATCCACCTAAACCACTTTTTCTGGGGACTATCACTGAAACAAAGGGTCACTGGAGGAAAGCTTTGATGTCAGGAACAGACTAAGGCACACTCTGGTGAATTGTGTTGGGATTCCTCATAGATCAATAAACTTTACAGCAGGACTGGTACGCAACCTTGGAGGGGAAAGAAGTGTTTCTGTAATAACTTGCTAAGACACTTTTACACACTTTTCCTTTCTAGAGAGGCAGACCCAGCTAACAGAAGTGTCTGCACAATGTCATGCTACTATTTCACTGTCCTTATAAATCCCAAAATTGTCCCTAAAATACAACAGTAAAGAAATAACAAGAAGGGACCATTCTTGTCTGATGCTTGCTGTTTGTATCTGCAGGACAATGATTAAGTATAGGGATTGCCCTGGAAACAAAGCAAAGAATAAGTATTCCATGCTGTGGAGACTCATGGCTGTAAGAGCATACTCATCCTGACAACTGGAAAGAGCAGGGACTGGAAGGAGAATTAAATCAGCTTTTGCCCCACAGCTCAAGCCCCACAAGACCATAACCAACAGAGCGAGCTCTAACCCCTTCCCACCATGGGGGGATGGGAAACCAAGGCTTTTTTTTTTTCCCCCTCTCCTGATGTAAAGGATGAAAATTGCTGAATTCACAGCTCTGCTATTTCTTCTGACCCAGTTCACCATTCCAGCAAATGCCACTCCTGGCTGGCCCACGCTGCCTTGCTCTATTTTCCATGCTGCTCTCCTGCTTCTTCACGCGAGCAGAGATGCCGCTGCAAACAAGATGCTGAGGAGGAAACAAAGCAGCAGCACAGGCAGAAATTCAGGGGCAAGAACAAGGGAAACCCTGCAGCTCCCTCTCCTCCACCCATGTGGTCTTCACTGCTGTGCAGCTGAGCTGGAGGCCTCAATTATTTGCTTTTTAGCTCAGGACAAGCAAATTATTGAGCTTCCCACCACAAAGCTTGCCATCTAGAGCTCAATGTTAGTGACAGCCTGGCCTGGGAGACTGCAATTGCCTGAACATGACAAAATTTTCTGAAGTGTTGACAATTATTCTGATATGAAGTGCTTCATCCAGCTGTCTTTAAAAGAAGGACTAAAGCAGTAAGATGCTGGTTTTGATGCAAGTAAAACTGACATACACTCAGCCTCCTTATTTGAAGGACCAAAATACCTGTAAGAATTGGTTTTACCCCAAAAAGATAATGCCACACCATGGCAGAAGTTCAGCTTCTAACCTAGATAGGGGACAATGATTTGAAATGAGAGCACTACTCCTTCCTGGGCCTTCCAGTCTCCTATGTGAAGCCCATCCCTGTCTCCAATCACACCCAGAGCAGTCCACCAGTGCTGAGCTAAATCAGATCTCCCTTGGTAATTCAGATCTGTCACTCGTGAGTGTTTCAAGGCACCATCACAAACTCCAAGCAGCACAGGCTGTCAGTGAAGGCAGCCACATTGAAGGATCGTGTTTTACACTCAGGCACATCAGATGATCGAGGGAGTCTTTCTGTCCTTTGAAAAGAGGGGGGAAAAAGAAGAAGCAAGGCATGAAGCAGGGCTACAAGGAAACCAAGAGGAAAAGCTTCCAAGAAGAACAAGAGAGTGCAACTTCATCCTTGCCTAAATGTTCCCAGTGTTGTGACTTCTGGAGAAAAGGCAGTCAGGGTACAGGCAAAAGAACAGAAGAATCATCCACCAGAACCTCGCTGTGCCCTGCAGCCACTCTGGGACACTGTGGTGAGCTACAGGGGCACTGTACCAGAGCCAGTTCTCTCTGGGTGCCACCTCCTCTATCCATCTTCCACAGGGAAGCTGAGAAGCAATTACAGTTTATAATGTCCTGTGCAGTTGCTGGGCAAACCACGCACAGGAAAGCCTGGTTTGCTGGAACAAAGCTACTGAGTAAGCTGGAGGCTTTCCCAGAGAAATTTACAGTCCAGGATGAGGATCCACACAACCTGGTCACAATTGCAGGCACAAACAGTGCAAGAAAGAATGCACATTTGTGGCATTCAAAGCACTGCAACCACTCACATTACAGCTCATTCTTCTCTGCAACCCCCAGAGCTTCTTCATCCTTGCACTAAAACACTGCACATGGAGCTCAGGCTAGGGAACACACCAGGACCCCACAGTGCTTCACACTCACCCCTGTCCTTTTTTCGTTTCTCTTTGTGTTCATAACCCCAAGGGCAGGGCAGATGCAAAGATCAAACTACGGAGACTTTGCTCAACAGCAAACAGATCAATCTGAGAGGGAGAAGTTCATGTGACTCTCAAACTCAAAACCAAACAGTCTGAGGACCAGACTGCCTGGAATGCCCTAACACCAACCCAGGCCAACCCACACGCTCGCCCGAGCGAGGAGGAAAAGGCAGCTTGTGAAAAGGAACCGAGTGAAATCGCTCTTTTCCTACTGCAGAGGAACTGGCTGGTTTGGAGTTGGACCTCAGGAAAACGGCCCAAGATAAACGGAGAGCTCAGTGTGGGAATTAACCCCGCACTGCTGTCCTGCAAACACACCCCACAGCTCCTGTTTTGATGCGGGCTCTGCTGCAGGACCTTGGCCATGAAGAGAGGACAAGAGGCACTGTTTCTCCAAATATCCCTTAACCCAACTCATCCCAAGGATGAAATGCAACACCTACCACCATTATGGTAGTACTAAGAGCTGAACTGATTTCTTGCTTTGCAAAGCAGCAATAGCTTTTGAACACTGAACAGGAGAAAGACAAGCCCAAGGTGTTTGGAGCACCTCATCACTGCATTAATGACAAAGCTGATTAGAAACAGCCATCATCTTTTACCCCTAAGTAACATCCTGAAGATGGCACATACATAACGTGAAAAAGAAATTAGCAGAGATGAGTGCTGGGGCAGGACCGGGTATCCCCAGGCTATCATGAGGGTGTTTGCTCAGGATGCTCAAAGCAAGGCCATTCACATGCAGAAGAAGAGCAGAGAACAGTATTTTAACGGGTGCTTTAAGTGGCCATTCTTGCCAACAAATGTAATTAACTCCTGTGTTTAGAAGAGCTCAAGGCAGCCAGGCTTTGAAGTTAACACCTCCTTGAGAGGACATGGGATGGGAGTGTTCTTTATTTTCCTGTTGTTTCTATTGTTTCACTGAGGTCTGCCTTTCACAGCAAGTGAAAATGGGAGAGCTGATGAGCCTTGCTGGCAGCACAATTGCTTCTCCACAAGTGCAGGCTGACAACAGAGAGGCAAAGAGAAGTCTAGGGAATATTTGCAAAATTAAGAAAAAGATCACCGAGGATTTTCTTCCATGTTATGTTTTCTGATGGGAAGCTGGGATTAAAGCTGCAAGCAGACACAAAAAACGAGACTAGAAAGCCTGCTTTAATGCTGGAATAAACTGAGCAGAAGGGAGAGGACCCAGATAAAATCAATTGATGAACACTGTTCTCAAGAATACTAGAGCTTGAAATGTTAACATCTTGAGAGGGAGATGACCTGGAAAAAATATTTGGAGTTATTATTTTTAAATGACTGGGCTTGTTATTATTACAGGAAGGCATTCGAGTCTATGCCATACAGAGTTTGTGAAGTGGTAATTCAAGAACTTTGCAGTGGGTGAAAACAGCAAATTTGCCAAAGCCAAGTAAGCCACCCTCTACAGAGGGGAGCAAGACATTATCCCCACATGCATGTGGAATACTAAACGAAAAAAGCATGATCGCCTTGTTCCCTTCAGGCCAGAGGCGCACAGGCAGAGGGAAGGGAGTCAAAATAAGGAACTGCCCCAGTGCTGGTCAAGAGTGAGTAAATAACACTGTGACAAAAGGGAACACACAACCAGGCCCCTGCTAACACTGAGCCAGCACCAAAAGCCAAAAACTGCCTCAAGTCCTCAGAGCTTCTGGGGCTGAGGCTAAAGCAGAAAGCAAGCCGTGCCACAGGCTTCCTTCTCTTCGTTCCCATTTTAAAGAGTCTGTGTCGTGTTTGAGTCATTTCAATCTCAAGAAAAAAAAAAACCACAGGAAAAAAAGGGAGCTGGACTACAAAGGACTCCATGAAAGCAACAAAATCATCTGAAAGATGTGGCCTACAAAGACAAGGAGAGAATTCAATCTGCAGCTCACAGAGGAGCTGATAAGAAAAGATTGGTCTTGCTGTTGCCATAATACTCAAGGGCAGGGAAAAAGTGTGTGTGGGGCACACTTAAAAAATAAATCACACCTACAGTCGTAGGAATAATTTTTTCTTCCTTCAAAGCCATGATTTCGCGGTCTGATCTGCCCAGGGGAGAAGCTGCAACACTTTGGTGGCAGAGGTGTGAGTACAGACTATGAAGCCTTCACAGCGATAGAATATCACCTGGTACAGCTGGAACAGAGCAGCTGAACCTACACATTTAACTCCTTCCAATGCTGAGTGGCCTGCTAAGTATCATTTCTCTCAACATCACTCATGCTTGTCCACGGGAACAGGGAAACAAATACCTCTTAACATTAATTAAACAACCCTTTGAGTAACTTCCCCAGACCGTTATTGCCATGGGAGGATATGCAAGCAAAGAAAAGGGTCATTTAAAAAACAATTAGAATTGCTGGAAGGAACATACCATGTTAGAATATTGCACTACTAAAAATAAAAGAAAAAAAAAGAAAAGAGAACGCCCTTAGGCAGCAAGTTAAGCCATTACCTTTAGTGTGATATAGAATAGCAGCCCTCAGGTCAAAAGAACCCCAGCTATCTTTCCTTTCTAGGCCTCTCTGGTACCTCTGTTCTTTGGCGGAGGCTAGCAAATTGTTCGTAGGAGAGGCCAGAGGATTCTCTACTTCATAGTCTTTTGAAAGAAACACTAAAGCACCTTGGCTACTGGTGTCTGCCTTTTGTAGGTCACCTGTGTGATGCGACTCCAAAGCTAATACACCACCCTCAACAGCAGTCCCAGGCTTAAGAACAGCACTAAGAATTTGAGGGCTAGTCCGTTTATCCAGCTCATAAGCCTTAGGAAACACAGGTTGTTCAGTTCCTGAGGGAATGATTTCAGCACACTGTGAAACCAAAGTGGCAGGATATTCCCCTTGAAATGTCACTTCCATTAACTGATTATCCGCAGATTTCCCCACAACGGTTTCGGGTCCAGCACTGGGCTCGTTTATGAAAGACAAGCCCCACTGATTCTGGAAGATATCCCCCAGGTTCTGCTGATTCGTCTGGGAAGGGAAATCGACTTGCGCTGTCCCCAGGAGCACAGTTTGCATATTTGAAGGGTAGATAAAAAGGCCAGATTTCTTTTGTTCGAGGGCCGTCGAAGCTGTACTCATGTCCTGGGGTACTGACTCGGAGGAGGAGGAGGTCGATGGGACAGTACTAGCAGCAGTGGAGAGCAGAGGCTGGGCCCCGGGGGAATACACACTTCCATCGGTCCCCGCGAGGATCGGCCCGTTCGAGAAGCTGGCAGAAGTGACAGATTTCATAGCAGACATGGGGACTTGGGACAGCCGACTTGATGTCTGGGCCTGAGTTTCCCCAGCAGATGATGAAGACGATGAGGATGATGTGGATGACGTGGATGGGGTCTGAGCTGCTTTGTTGAGGTTTTCTTTAACTTTACTTGCATAACTAATTTTGGGAACAATTTTAGCACTGCTATTGTCCACTGGAAAAACTGGGGGTGGTTTAAATAAGGTCCATGAGTCCTCTTTAGATGTAGCCGACGATGCGTGCTTCCCTTTGGGCCGGTCATCGAACTTCTTGCTGCTAATCCCAGGTTTGGCATCAGAGTTTTTCCGCGGTACATCCCCGAGCCCAGGCTTTCCTCGGCCTGCTCCACCAGCCCCAGCCTCATATTTCCAAACAGGCTTCGTATTTTCAATTCGGTTCCCCTTTTGTTCACTATAATCAGGCTTGAAACTCTCAAGTTCCTGTTTCAAGGTTGGTGCGCTGACCTCCTGCTGCATTATTTTGTCCTGTACTAGATTCAAGTTCTCACAACCCTTGGCACTGTTGCGCCTGCCTTTCCGTTTTTTAGGTGTGGTATATCCACTCTCGGAGCCACTACCATCGTTATCGGCCCCTTTGCCTACGTAGCCATTTGTGATGTAGCTGGAATTATTGGTTACCACGCCGTTCGGAATAGACACTCCCTCTGGCTTGTCCGAGGTCTGGTTTTCTCTGTGTTTGTTTTCGTAGGACTTCTCATTCTTTTTGTCCATGCTATTTTTCTGAATGAAGTTCTTGGTTTTGATTCCAGCTTTCCCCAAAGCACTGGCCTTCACAGTCTGCTTTGGGGTGACATTAGAATCTACGAGCTGCTGGCTGCCATTGGGTACCCTGGATCCTGGGGCGGTGGCTTCATCAGAGCACAGGCCCTTTAGTGACACTTCTCGTTCTCCTGCGTTACCATTTAGCTCTCCGTAGCCTAGAGGGAAGCCAAAAACAGCAAAAGGCAAGAATTAGAATGTGAAATGTTAGACTTGTCATTGCAGAAAGCTGTAGTCAGCCCCAAACATATCCAGTTTCCTCACGCAGACATTTTAAAATAGGAAAATATCTAGTCTCTGAGGTAAAGCTGCATAAATTTAATTGCTGGAACCCACAGCAAGAAGGGTTAAGCAGGAAGGACCAGCCATGACTGATTCTCGCATAAGTGAGTGACATACAGATAACGTAACAAAGCAGAAGAAAATACAGATACTATGCCAGGAAAATATACTGTACTGAAGATCACTGGCAAGCTGGAGAGCTATTTCATCAGCTACTATTTCCAGGTCAGAGAGAGGAAAAAATTAATTCCCAGGATGCTTCAAGACAGCGGGATCCACTGCCTTTGTGACAAGATCTGTGGAGATTCAGGATACACACTGTGAACAAGGGACAGCTCCTACCATCTCCATCACCTCCTGGGCCCACAACACCAGCAGTCCTCCTGCCCACCCTCCTCCCAAATGCCATCTCAGTAAAGGGATGGGAAAAAAAAAAGCACAGTATTTGTAAAAGGACACATGCAAGTCCAGCTGGAAGATGGAGGAAAGAAAATGTGGCCACATCTCCTCCATGCATTTCAAGATAGCGACCAGCACCTCCCTACACGTGTTCCTTGGCACTGAAAAGTGACAGAAATAAGAAATGCATCCCTGCAAGTGCCCTTTTGCTGCCACCAGCAATGGATCTCTTGGCCACTGAAAAACTTGTATTTCAGAGTCCCCAGGAGAGCTGGTATGAGCCTGAGACCCAAGAAATATAGCACCTGCTGAGGGCTCCAACTCACAAAGCCATGATATTATGCTGTCGACTGAGCTTTACTCTTCCATAAGTTCACTTCCAGGCCTCATGGTTCTGAGAGTGCAATTCAAGCAGAGCTGGAAACCAAGGACAGTCCACACTGAACCACCCCAACTTCCTCTTTGCTTTCTCCTTTTTAAGCATCTCTGGCCAGAGGCCTGCTGCTTTCGAGGACCCTGGCTAAAACCCCAAGGGAAGCCCTGGAGCCCCAGTGGGACACAGGGAGAGCACACTGTGCCCTGCTCAACAACTACACTCCAGCTGCAGAGGGATTCCTCCTGCACCCGCCGCTCCTCTGACTCATCCCTTCTCCTTCCGAGGCTGGAAAGCCTCACATCCACATCCCCCACAACCACTGACCCACCTAAGGCTCCATCTGCAGCCACGGTGGCACCGAGTCAGCACAGAGAGGGAGTCCCTCAACAACTGGAGCGGGCAAAACTCCAGCTTGGAAGAAGAATGTTTTTGTTGTTTGCTGATCTTGTTGAAATTAACTGCTGTAACTAAAAATCGTTGTTACCCTCACATCCTGGAGCCTCAGATGTCTGGCAGATGTAACAGCTCAAGTTCTGTGCAAGTCGGGAACACAAGAATCCTTGTAGGAATCTTTACAGAAATTCCACAACTGAGTTTGCCGAGGGGGATCAAAAAGGATTTTACTACATGCAAGTATCTGTAACCACCACAATTTCCACTATAACTTTCAAATATGTTGTTAAGAAAATTAACCATAAATACTTCACCCCAGAGAGAACTAGAACGGTGGGATCCTCTAAAAATTAAGTATTTCAGAATAGCATGAAGAGGAAGCCCTCTCAAGAACAGTGTTCCAGCTGACCTTGTATGACTCAAGACTTCTGACACCACTTGTTAATGAAACAAAACAATAAAGAGTGGTCATAAGACCACTGCAGATGAGGAGTGAAAGAATAAAACGAAGAACAAAATCCATTTCACTAAGTCAGTGTGTCAGCAGTTTCTAGTTCCAATTCTCAAGCATTCACAGCTCAGCTGCCTGAGTTTTCTCCAAATCAACATTTGGCTCAGCTGGCCTTGGCCTGGACACGGAGGTGCAGCAACCAAAATTCAGGGGAGAGGAAAAAAACCAGGATGGTAAGAAGAACAGGTGAAGAGGATCTGGCAAGCTCACAAACCGTTTCAGAGCTGGAAAGGGAGGGGTGCCAGCCTAGGCACATATTAAAACCCTGGGCACGCTGCAAACAGTGAAATGACTTCCCAACTTATTTTTGCTCGGTAACTTATTTTGGCGTGTGCCCGATCAGGTCCCTCCCTGCCTGCCCAGGCTGCACATGGGGCACTGCTGACCCCGCTCCGCTGCTATCAGGCCCCCTCCCACCTCCCGCCTCGTTACGTAAAAGGAAAATTCAAGGGAAGGAAAAAAAAAAAATGTACGCGGCACTCCGGCCGGCGGGTGGCCACGCACTCGCCTTGACCCCGCACAAACCCCCCCAGAGGGACTGCTGGAGCCGGGGAGCCCCCAGGAACGCGGCGGGGGCTCAGCCCAGCCCGGGATCGGCTCCCCCGCGCCGCTAACCGGTCACCGCCTCTGCGGCGGCTCGGCACGGCCCGGGGGCCGCAGCCCCGGCCCGGCGGGGAGGAGGCGGCCGAGCGCCCTGGGCCGGGCAGGGCCGCGCCGCCTCCCGCCGGCGGCGCCGGGCCGGGCCCCGCCGCCGGCTCTGAGTCATTGATCCCGGCGCTCATCAATCGGCCGGCCGCCCCCCGCGCCCCCCGCGCCCCCGGGCCCGGCCGGCGGCGGCAGCGCGGCCCGGCCCCACGTGCCGGCGGGCGGCGGTGCCGGCGGGCCCGCGGCTCCGCAGCCCCAACATGGCGGACAGGAAGCGGCCCCAGCGCGGCGGAGAAGCTTCGAGCCGGGCCGGGGGAGGCGGCGGCGGAGGAGGAGGAGGAGAGGGGGGCCCCACCGCCGCCCCGCGAAGGTCACGGGCCCCGTCCCGCTGCCCGCTCCAACCTGGTCTCCGCTTCGGCGCCTCCGTGTGCTGCGGGCCGCCGTGCTTGTGCTCGTGGCGGAGCGGCGGCTTAGGCTGGGCTCGGCCGTCGGGCGGCGGCAGGTAGGCGCTCTGCGGGTGGTGGTGGTGGTGCCCGTAGTAGTAATAGTGGTGGTGGTGATGGTGGTGGTGGGGCTGCTCCTCCATGGGGGGCGGCTGGCGGGGCCGGGCCGGGCTGGGCGCTCGCTGCTGGGCCGTGCGGCTCCGGCGCGGGGACGCGGCTGGCGCGGGGGAGGCGGCGGACTGGCAGCGCCCGCCCTGCAATCAGCGAGCGGCGCCGCCGCGCCCGCCCCCCGCCCCGCCCCGCCGCACCGCGGCCGGGGGAGAGCCGGCCCGGCCAGCGCGGACCCGCCCGGCCGCCCCCTCCCCGGGCCGGCGGCAGGTGAGGCTGCCAGCGCCGGGCGCGCTTCGCCCCCTCCCCGTGCTAGCGGAATGAGCGGCCACGGCGGGGTCGCCTCCGTCCCCGGCCCTCGCCGTTGGAGCGGAGGGGAGCGGCGTGCGGCCCCGAGGGGGTTTCACCGCAGGGTCACCGGCAGGACGGCGGCCCGGGATGCCGCCAAGCCGCGTTTTGCCGTCATGAAGCGGGTGAACCCGCCACCCGGGGCAGGCGGAGAGGGCTGGAACAGCCCCAGCGGAGGGGATCTGGGCAGGGATGTGAACACCGTGAGAGCCCGGCTCGCAGCAGCAGCCGCGGAAAGCGCGGAGCAGCGGCAGCAGCAGCGCCCCGAATCGCTGCCGGGCCGAGATGCGGCGCTCCCGCGGCAGCCGGAGCTCAGCCGGCTCCAGGGCTCCACCCGCAGCCAGCCGGGCGGACCCACCACCGGGCGTGCTCTGCACCCGGCTAGCCCGAGAAAGGTGGGCTCAACAAATGCACCTGTCCGGCTCCGAGGGAAGCACCGCAGATTTAACTGATGCTTAACAAAAATCAAAGGTTGATGGGGAAGCCCGAGAGTGTAAGGAGGAGAACTCTTGAAACTTGACAGAATTTGCAACAGATTTCATACCATTTCAATTTCTGATTATCCCCACTTGAGCATGTTCGGGGGGCGGGGGGGGTGATGGGGTGATGACAGCTAAATGACCTGAACTCCCACCTCTGCTCCAGCCAGCCTCCACTGCAGGAGGGCAAGACATTCAACTGCTGTTCCCAGATTTCTCCTCAACACCAAGGCCCAACTCTCCAGATACCACTGAGACAAAGGGTTTTGGGTTGTATGGATCAGTGAGGAACTGAGGCAGGAGTTAATTAGGAATGTAGGAAAAGGGCAGAGGGGATGGAGAGACCCACAACTGACACAGGCTGGAGACAGAGGCAGAGTCCTGCTCCAAGTTATTTGCTGCTCTGGTGTGATTAATTGCCTCCAAATAGTCCCAATAGTGTGCACTGCAGGAAATGGGGAGAAAAGGTGACAAAATAAAATGTGTTCATGTAATTAAAGACTGTCACAATTAATGCGTGTAATATAAATGGGCTCCACAGATAGTCCTGAAAATAGTATGGACTTGCTTCTCAAGTATTTTCCTTGCAGCTTAATGCTCTGTTCTATTTTTTCACTATTCTAATGAGCAAAATTAATAAAGTTCATGTGTCTAGAAAAGCCCTATCAGACTTTGGCACTGTACAAGAGTCCTTGTCTGGAGATTTTACAGTTCCCAAGCCTTATTTTAAGAGAACACAGTTGAAAGTTTATGTCTCAAACAGAACTTCCCACTTCACCCTCCTCTTTACTACATAGGAGGTAAAGCTTTTCCTTACCAGAAATACCAACTTCAATGTTAATACAGAGGGTTTTTTCAAGATTTGAGGTGCCTGAAATATCACAATCTCTCTGCCAAATCATTCCTGCAGTTTACATTTCTTTCAGCACAATGCAAAGCCATTTAAAACCGATGAAACTATTTAAGCAAGCAATGATGAACTTTGGGCTTTACCCAAACAATAACGGTCCTGGTCCTTTCAAACGCTGACTCATTCAGTGACCTCAGAGTGCTTAAGAGACAAGTCTTAAAATGAGGAGTCAGGCTTTAATCACAGATGACATTTTATTGGTGGCTTGGAAGAATTTATTTTTAATATAGGGAGCTGGCTTGAAGATTTAAACTTCAAAGGACTCTGAGGAAAGCAAACAATTATGGACAAATCATCTCCACACACACAGAGACCAGAAATCTGAATACAGAGGAAAGTGGGCTCCCTCTTTGTGAAAGACAAAGCTACTATGTCACTGCTTAGAAGTATCATGTTATCAGTATTATATTATCTAAAGCTTGCAAAAGAGGGAAAAATAATCCAAAATAATACAGCCCGGGGCTCATCACCTGGCACCCCAACATGGTGTGTCCACACACGGTGGGCCTGCCCCACTTCCACTGATTCCACAGGGATCCACTTTAAAGGTAAGAGCAGTTCCAGCAGGCAGTGCTGCCCTGTGGCCATGCTGGGACACATCCCCTCCAGAAGCAGCAGTTTCTGTTATTCCTAGTGTTTGCCCATTGTTGCACCAGTTGTAATGTGTATTAATATTCAACAGCTCTTCAGGATGTGTTCTCTGGAAAGGGAAGCTGGAGATTTCCATGTCTGCTCATTTGCAGCAGTTTTCCTTCTTACTGCTCTTTGGCAAGCCAGCAAAGAGGCAATTTTCCTTGGAATTCCACACCCAGTGCCAAGTATTCCCACATTCAGGCACAAAGCTGGGCACAGCCAGTATAATTTCTAACTCAGTAATTTATTCAAAGCTCTGTTTTATGAAGCTTTGAAGTGGATGGCTTTGCAGAGAACCTGCCATTTAAAGCTGGAAAATTAAGGCAGCAAGGAATGAATCAACTGCTACAAGAATCATGAGAAAGTTTTCCTGGAGAGTCTGACCCGGGATAAATTTTGTGTTCATATTAAAATGCAGTTAAACTGAGAAGCTATTGAAGTTATTTTTTCAAGAACAATTTATTTCCTTTCAAAGGCAAACCTCTTTAAAACACTACATTTAGTTTCCTTTAATTCTTTTCAGGTAAGTTAGAAGTGAAATTATAAAATTAATCCATGAAAAAAATAAAATCCTTGCTTTGTAGTATTTCATGTGTCTGTCTCCTGTTTAAAACTCAGAATTGGGAAACACCAAAATTACCATATTTATAGGTATTGGGAAGGGCTCTTACACAAAGTATGTGTGGCATTTATTTACATTTTTTGCCACAGTGTTTTCATTTATAGCAGGAGTTCAGACTTGCAAAATTCTCCATATTCCAACACATCCAACTTAAAGCACTCCAGCAGACCTTTAGTTCCAAGCAGGATTATAACCACACTGTTCAAAACCTTGCCACATTTGGCTGCTGGCAAATAATGCGTTTCAGTACAAGGCAGTTGGGATTTACCAGTTGATATTCAAGGTTGGAATCTCAGAATTAGTTCTCAGAAGCAGTTTAGTCAAGATGGATGACAGGGTAGGAGAGCTGCTCACAGCCTGACCACAGCTATTCTCACAGAGCTGCTGCAGTTACACTCAGGTAAGGAGGAGCTTCTCCTTGACTCCATTTTTGTACTCTGCTGTGTACATTATTTATAGGTACAAAGCTGGTCTCTTTAAAGACTTCTCTCTCTAGAGGCAGCTGGATAGTAGGCATTGGGTTAGAGGTCTTAAAAAGCAGCAAAACCCAAAACATTAAAAAAGGATTTAACCCCCTAACTGAATTGTAAAAATTGTAAAAAATTCACGTTTTGCTCATCTTTCCCTTCCTTAGCAATTTAAGCATTTCTACCTCAGCATATGCTGAATTATGATTTTTTTTTCCTAAAAGCTTAGTTTCCAAATATCATAAGCACACTGTGCTAATCCTTCATTCACTCTCCAGAAAATTAAGGCAGTCCAGCACCAAAAATAACCATAGGGTATAGTTTTGTGAGGCAGCAAAACTGACGTAATGGCTGCTCCCAAAAGGGAAGGTCATCTCTCCCTGCCCTGCCCTCACAGCAACGCTGCTGCTTCTCAGAGCCCATTTGAAAAATTAAACTAAAAAATAATTCTTCAGATGGAAAAGTGCACATTTTTATTCTGGTTAAGCTTCCTAAACTGTTTCACAGAGGAGCCAGACAAATTTTAACACCCTGAAGAATGGGCTGTCACTACAGCAGCTCAGGAGTTGCCTTCCACAGCCAGCCTGGCTGCAGGGATGACCTTCTGGGAATTGGGCAGCGGGGACACAGCTGGGGTTGCAGCTACTTAAGCCATCTAATTTTATTTTGCTCGTATTTGTGAGTCAATCCCCTTGAGTGGCCAAAGAAGGATGGCGTGACCATCCTTCAAAGTGTTTTGAGCAAGCTGTAGCAGAATGGCTGTAACCAGTGGGACTTCTGGTGGGTACATCCATTGTTTAACAGGACTCACTCCAAGGATCATCCCTGTTGTAAAAACACTGAAGTGTTCACACAGGCATGAGTAACATCTGCTGCCCGTATCTGCATGCAAAATTGTTTACTAGAGTACAACAGTATAAACTGGAGACAGCTTCTTGGACACATGCAAGAAGCAGAATAGGAAGCAGGCTAGCAGGTTGGCCTCAGCCACAAGTCTTATCACTACTCTGGGATTTCAGAGAATCCTGGCTTTCAGACAATTCTGGATCTCCTCCTGCTTCCTAGGATCATCACAGGGACCACCGAGAAATCCAGACAAACACCTACCAAGGTGCTCCTGCACAAACTCCCCTGCTGTTAGAACCTGAGGCACAGGCAGTCCAGCCTGACTTACACAGGGAATTGTATCGGTCACTGCTTGCAGTGGACTTTGACCTCTGGAAGACAAATGAAAAAAGCTCAATCCACAAATCCCAAGCACTTTTTATCTTGTTATACAACACAACAGTCACAAGGCTGTTAGTCACATTTCATTCTCATTCCATTTGGACACTAAACAGTTATTTTGAAACAGGAAATTTAAAAAAAAATAGTTTTTAAATGTGGATTGGGTATGTCTGCATTTGGTATATGGGGACTCCTCTGCTTGTGTTTGCACTCAGGATCTCCAACTTAACAATGCTCAGCACTGACAGAACACCAGATCTGGAGGGGTTATTGTTTGAGTTATTACTGCGACTGCTGCTTCATTATGTGACACAGGGCAATGATGGTTGACTACAAGATTAGGGATTGGGAAGAGCCCTTGTCTGAAGGAAATTTAAAAAGACTGGGACCATTCACCTCAGAGGGAGTGAATCAGAAAGAACACAGTGAAGGTATTGCAGAATGCATAGCTTAGAGATAGCAGCTGGAGAACTTTTGTTCACCTTATCTCAAAACATAGGAATGCAGGAACATGAAGGGGGAAAAAAAGGTAAAATAAAAGATAAGCAACAACCTTTTAATATTTTGCATAAAATATATATCAGGATTCACTGATAAGCTACATTGTGAAGAGCAAAGTATTATTAGTTTTCCAATTAATGGGCATAATTCAGCAAAAAGTAAATATTCGACATCTAAAATAGACATTTTGTTAGGATTACTATTCTTTGGAGCACAAGTGAGCTTATACCTCTTGGGATTTAAGAGGCTATTTCTGCCAGATATCCAGGGCCTGGGGAGCTTAAACAGAAGCAGGGTGAAGAACTTACTTTTGAAAACCCATCTCCTCTGAAGAACTCATGGACTGAGTACATATGAGACAGCTGATAGTTCTAGTTGGGGAGGAAAACAGACTGGCTGGCAGGGCAAGCAATGGGCACTGTGCAGCAAATGCCTGTTAAAATCCAGATTCCACAGAGGAGTTCCTGCATGCTCAGCTCACTGGATCTGTGTTCTATTTTACACAATTCGGGTATTTTTGTTACTAAGTGAGGACACTGCAGGAGTCAAAGGCTAACCCTTGCCTGTATTTAGCCCTACTTCCTTATCTTGGAATCTGGTCCACAGTGCCACTCTACTTCTCCCACACAGTTTCTGTAATTCATTGCTTACCTGCTCATGAGGACTGAATTCCAGGACAAAGGCTGTTGTTCACAGCAAAGGTTTATGGAACAGCTATTCTGGCATAGCTCCCCAGGTGGAGATACAGTTCATATAGGCAAAAGAACTCACTAAATCATCTCCTTAAAAGGCAAGCTACACCATCAGAATAAATCATCTCCACATCTTTGGTTTTTGCATACCATTACTGCTGCAGGGTTAAGTCTGGGATTTTTACATTCCAACCTGCATAACTATTCTGGCAAAACTAGTAGTTTCTTGACCAGGAAAGGCCAAATGCACCAGGAAACAAAATAAAACAACAACTACCAAACAAACAAAACACACCAATAAAAAAGATATTGTCTTATTTTCATGACTGCATTTTTTGTAGGTATTGAAAAGAATGAAGGAATGAGCTATGAGCACTGGCTCTGTTAACAATGGGAAGAGGAACTGTGTCCAAAAGTCACCTCTGGGGTGGAGAAAAGCAGTGGAACAGCAGTACACAGCAACCCTTACAAAAGGGCTTATTTACTACATGTATGAAACAAAAATATGATGTCCTAATGAAGTTATACTGGAACCCAAGTAAAATCTAAAGACATATAACTGAACCAGAATTCTAGACATAAGGCCCCCCCCACTACCAATTCATTCATCAAGTCCAATTAATAATATTCACTCTTCATTATCATCTTTTCACTGCAATAGACCTCATGTCAGCCCCAGGAAAGGATATGAGTCAATCCTTGACTAAATGCCTCTGATTCACTAAGGAACCAACACATATAAAATCACTTAAGATTAAAAAATGCTAAGGTTTGCCTCACTGATAATTTATCTAATGGCTGCTAAGATTGGGTTAATGGGAGAAAGATGAGAGAGAACAGCACTACATCGCTATGGAAACTAGAATTTTCAAAATAAACACCTTTGCAGAACTGAGGTTGCAGATCTAAAATATCTTGGTTTTGATGTCACCTCCCTTTACCATGACATCCAGCCAGGCTGACCAGTCAGGCATAGGGAAAAAGCTTGCATGTGGTGACAGAAGATATCCCATGGCTTATGTGCCTTATTCCAGTGTAGGTATGGGCCCTGAATGGAAACTTCAGTGATTGATTTGTTACCTGTACACTTCTGGGGGTCTTTCTGCCCCACAGCCTGTCTGGCCAGGCCAATGCAAAATGATCCATACAACTTCAGATGGGAAGTGTTACCTTTATCCCACTATACTGATAATCCTAAGTATTTGCAGTCTTTTTTTTTAAAATATGTAAATAAATAAATAAATAAGTATAAAGTGAACTATGACAACACGGTATTTACAGCTTTGTGAAGTTCAATTCCCTTACTCACACTAGGAAACTCCTTACCCTGGAAATGGCTCCACTGCAGTTACTGTTTAGGGTATCCAGTCCTTTGCTTCCTGTTAGTCACAAATGGAAAATACAGTTAGTAACTTCTTCACTTGTGCCTGGGCAAAGGGTTTTTCATTTTAGACACAAACATACCTCCACACCCCACCTACCTTATACCATCTCACTGATTGGTGCTGTAAACAAGTCAAGGCTCTAGAAATGCTGACTCACTGTGCTAAGACTATGGAAAATATTTAGAGCTGCAAAGAAGCAAAGCCCAGCAGGTTTCCTGCCCTTCCTCCTTATCTGCAAGCCCCTTGCCATGACAGGCTGTAATGAAGGACCTTGCTTCCTGAGGGGAGGCAAAGAGTAGGTACTTGCTTCCTAGAGATAGCCCAGATTCCTTTGAATTCCCAGTTGTTAGCTAGTGATTGCAGGCAGGGGAGGACAACCACCAGTGCTTACAACCACAGGGCTACAGATGTTGAGAGATTAATGGCTCCTGGGTAGGCTTTCTTACCCAATGCAGCATTGCTCACTTCAGTGCCCGTCCTGGGACAGAGTCAAGTTCCTTTAAAATGCCTCAGTATTTGTAACAGAAGGTTGTTCCTTACCTATGGACTCTACTGAACCGGATTTATTACTGATTCCTGCCTTCAGCACAGCTGAGTCAGTGCAGACAGGCAAATCACTGTTTGCTTTGCGAGGGCTGGTACCGATCAGGACATGGGCAAGCAGCATGGGGTGCAAATTCTGCTTCCTTGTGGGCGTGCCAGCACAGGCAGGGAGAGGGACAGGGACCGGTGCTCACACTGAGCCGGGGGCTGTGGACAGAGGTGGGGAGAGTGGGGAGATTGGGGCTACCTCGACAGGAGCCAGTCCGGGTGCATTCTGCCTGTGTTAGCACACTGCTGCGCCCAAACTAATCGCCTCTGGATCTTATCCAAACAACAAGCTAAGTGCCTACTGCATCAACAGCCTGTTTTCCCCACTGGGAAATGACCTGTTGCAAAAGGCGGAGCATTTAAGGAAACAAAGTTTTATACCCACACGATTCATGGGCCAAATAACTTCAGAAAGCCTGAGGAGCATGGAGCCTTTATGACCGGCTGGGGATGGGCAGGTTGCAGTGTTGCTGCCTCCTCCTCCTCCTCCTCCCATTACCTACGCAGCTCATTTGCAAAGAAGCAGAGACTGATGAGCTACATTTACAAGCTGGGCAGGGCAGAGCAAGGAACAGCTTTCACTGAAGGGAAGGAGCAGGCTGTGGTGAGAAATTGCAGTGCTCAGAAATGACTGTACTAACTGGTCAGGATGATGGTATTGAGCTGATTTTACCTATAACCTGTTCTAACTACAGTCTGCAATTAATGTGGCCTGTAGCATCTAAATGCACTAGAAGCACACAAGTAGGGATGCAGAGCTCCTTTTTCTATTGGCAGCTGACTTCCAGCTGCACATCAAATGAAATTCTTAGCAAGCTGATCATGCGCATAATTCTCTCTATACTTGTCAATATGGAGATGTATTTGGCTGAAGTCTGTCTCTTGTGAGGCAACAGGAGCCATTTTAAATAGGTGGGGACAGAGGCTGGTCCTACAAGACTCACACTAGTTTAAGAGAACAGTAACTACAGTGCTTTCGCCCTATTTATAGTGCTTACTCAAAGCAAACCTGAGGTCTTATCAGTCTTTCTGATAGTTACAATGAAGGTGGCTCAGTGTGAAGATGGCCCTGTATGAAGAATGGATTGGATCATAAATGCAGAACAGCTGCTTAAGCAGAACACCAGGAAAAGAAGCAATGATGTTGCTGGGCAGAGAAAAGCACTGCAGGAGCACACACATAGCCTCCTTCCTCCAAAGGCACATGCGCACTGCTATCACTCAGTCACATTTCTCTCAAGCTTCCTGGTAGCAGCATCAGCAAGTGCACTCTGTCACATCTGACTGGCTAAGGACTCTGCCCTCATCTGACAGTAATGACCTGGCCTCGATTTTTCACATTTTTGTTGCCTCCTTCCCCTCTTTCAGCACTATGAAAGCACCAGGCATGAAACCTGCAGCACAAAGGAAATTCTCACTAGCACAGCCTGCTGCAGTACACTTACCTCAGCAGCACAGGAGCTGCAGGCATGGCAAACCTCACATAACCTACATTAGATTCCCGTAACGTTCCAAATCAGGCACTTAGCTTCCAGACTTGGCTGAGACTCATCTCCATGGCCAGACTTAGTATACACAACAGAGACAAACTCTGAGGATCATGGTGTACAGATTTGCTTCTTTGGTAAAATGTAATGCTCTACAAAAACAGACAGTTCGACCCCATAAAAACTGCTTATTTTTGGCCCAAGAACAAATACTGAAATCCCCCTAGAATTAAGGGCCATCCAGATTTCTCCACATGCAAATTGCACTGTAAAAGATCAGCTCTCTGGTTGAATGGCCACAGCAAAACACACTTGACATTGCCATGGCCTAGCCTCTGATCTGCCGCTGGCCAGAGGTGATGTCATGGGCTGTGTTCACCGTCTGGAAATGAGGAGCAAGAAACGCTGCACTGGCTGGCCAGCCCATCCAGTGACACATCCTGACATGGGCCACAAGGAGACAGGAACAGACTGATAACTCTCAAACATCATGGAAACAAAACCCCAGGGAGAAGTTGTCTGGGTATGAGCACACTAACTTGGCCAGCAGCAGTGGGTCCGCCCAGGCCGTTGACACTTTAGCCCATCTCTCCCTAGTCCCTTCCCATCCCTCATCACCTCTCTTTCCTCAAAGCTGTTCAGCTAAACTGCTGCTGTCCCTGCTTTGTTTACCCAGTTCTACCTGCACTGCATAGGAGCAAAAGTGCTCTCCCCCTGATGTCACCACCACCTTTGAGAAAAAAGCTGACCTGCAAGCTATTTTTAGCCACACTGTAAAGTTGTGAAGCTATTTTAGTCACATCTCTGTATGAAAGCTGCAGGACATTGACAGGCTCAATGATTGCCTAGGGCAACAGGGGCTTTAACTGGGAACAGGCACAGCTTGCAACTTTGCATTAAAGCTTCTGTGCCCTTCCCATGCCATAGGACTCTTTAGACTAAGACTTGATTTCCCTTCCTTTTAGGAAAGAGTAACACACCTTCCTGAATTCTGCTGGATACCAGAGGCTCTGTGAGGCCTTTGCAGTGATGGCCTCCCCATTGCACAATCTCCAGTTCTGCAGAAGGTACTATTTATTCTGTGGGATCCCTCAGTCCCATTTGTTTCATTCCCTAGGAGGAGGTAGGTGCAATTATGAGATCACCGGACAAGATTTTATCAATCTTCCTTTGAATTAGACCTCTGTAAAAGATCAATAAACATTAGGCTAGTGCCTGCTGAGGAGTGGGGTGCACATAACTCTGTGGAGGTAAGAGGAAGAACAAAAAGGAATCATTTGCATAGCAACATGTTGTTCTGAATACAGAGTAATGCCTGGGAACTCTGGGGTATGTCCAGGGCATCAGGCAGAAGGTGCCTGGTCTAGACAGTTGTTTTCTCTGGAGTGCCCAAGGGTTGGCTGCCAAGTTTGCTGGGGCTCTGTAGCAAGTACAAAGCACAGGCAAAGTAAAAGTCAAAGGACCTGGATTTAACAGAAGTAAACCCAGAGATACTAAAGGAATCTTGAAGGATATGAGATACAAGTTAAATGAGAGGAGAGAAAAAAAACCCAATTCCAAACTGAAACTGGTGTGTTTAGGACAGGGACAAATGACACAGATCTATAAAGAAGGAACAAGAGAGTAACTATACAAAAGTTTATGAACAGCTGTCATCCAACCCTCCCTAGAAAACTTGCCTTAGGACTACTGCTGTCTGCAGCTACAGTGCATGTTTTCCCAAGAAACTTCAGCAGTGTTAACAATTCTGCACCTTCCCCATTTGGAAAAAGCCCCTGATGCAGCCAGAAGAATCAGAAGTTCAGGAAGTTAGATTTCAAAGTCTCCTGTATTTTTTCTCCCAGCCTTCTTCTAAAGGTGGTTTGTTAACAGTTCTTACAGTAAAACCTACATCCTGCTTCTAAGGTGAGCCACTCCTTACTTCACTGATGCAACTTGCACCTGCTTTCATGAGTCAGCACAAGCCACACACCTCCTCTATAGCCAGATCAGTGGCTGTAACAGAATGAACCATCCCAGGCAAACTCTGGTGACCTGTTGCAAACAGATTTGATATGCAGACCATCACTGTATTTCACTGGTTATTTCAGCAGAAGGAGCTGGTTTAACTCATTTGGTCCCACACAAGCACTGATCTGTGTTATACACTTTGCAATCTTCATGCCAGGAAAAGCAGCTGACCATTAACTAATATCTTATGACATGTAAATTAAAACTAGCTTAATAAGAATTTAACTTTTTAGTCAATAGGTGGAAATGGCATGGACAGAATAGTATTGTTTAATATGTTGTTATTTTAGCAGGACAGAATGGAACTGTCACAGTTCAGATCAGACACAGAGATGTGTCCAGCAGCAATATGTCAAGACCTGTTGGATCAAAAAGCTCAGTGAAGTGTTTTGTGTTTCAGCTTCCCCCAGGGCTATGCACAAGACTAGCAGCAAGCATTACACAGTGAAAACGTTTAGGTCAGATGAAATAACAGCAACGTGTTGCATTATTTCCCTGATGAGCTTAAGCAGCCTTTCTTTGGGACACTGCACAAGCAGGATAGCAAACACAGCACAAGAGTGTCTGACAGAACAGATAATTTGTCAGCTCCTGCATGGTGGAGCCATGCTCCTGGTAGCAGAACTTCACCAGTGTAGGGAGTAACTACTTCACCTTTCATCATCTCTACAGATTCTTCATTTTCATCCATTATCACACAATCTTACTGTGAAGAGCATTACTGGCATCCTCACTTGTCTCAACTGATTATTTAATGGAGACATCCTATCACCATCTCCACAATGCTGATATTTTTCTAGTAAATATCAAGAAATTTAATTTTTTTTTTCAAAATATTCCTACACCTGTTCTATTTTCCGGTGTGGAAACACCAAGCATACAGTAACAAATCACAAGCAGCTCACCCCATAGACGTAGACAGGGATTGTCCACCAATTGTGTGGATGCTGGCAAGCGCACACACCACGCTGGAACTGACGACTGCAGTTGTTCCCAATCTCCTCTAGGGAGTGCAGTCGGAAAGGAAGAGATGGAACTGCAGTGCACATGCCAGCTGGGAATCAGTGACTCAGGATATTCAGTCACAAATTGTGTCTGCCCATTTCCAGCTGAAGGCAGGGAGGAGCTTGACCTAAGAGCAGAACTCTACCAGAACCCCAGGTATGCTTTGCTGTGTGACAGAAAGGTCTGCCAAGATACTAAAAACCAAGATGTAAATCAAGCAATTGGACTTCAAATACTAGATCAATCATTTAAGCCAATATCCCCACAGCTGAATGCAGCATGGACAACACTTTTATGGGGCTTCCATCTCCTATGCCCTAGTACATCACTATGTACATCCATCAGATCATTGAGCAAAGGTATGCTTAGTCTCCAAACATCATCCAGGCCTTGGTCTCCCTCTCACAAAGAACATCAGAGACATTTTTTAGAACTCGATGTATTTTATGTGCACATGCACATGCACTGTGCATGTTCAGTACTAGAACTAGTTCAGTACTAGTTCAGTACTAGAAACTGGGCAGACCCATCAACTTATTCCCCCAAGGATTCACAAAACAGCTAAGGAGATATAGCACCTGTCTGATCTCTGTGGTAAAAAATAATGGATAAAAAGGCCTAAGGTTGCCTATTTTTTTCCTTACAAATGATATGCATGCATTGATTCTGTGACCTGCTATACCTTCCTTAAAGAAGGACCAGAATGTAAAATATATCTACTCAGAACAGGATTTTTGCCCTCTTCTCCTATCCCAAAATAATAACGATCTATGTTCCCAGACTCAAGATAAAAAAACTCTTAAGAAACACAGAAGTCATACTTCCATCTACCTAAGGCAAAGTGTAAGAGAAAAAACTCACCAGGCAAGAGTCTGGATGGGTAAAGCAGATCTGCAGGAGGGACATGCCTACATTTACAGATGCCAGAGTTGATCCCAAGTACAGCAGCAGACGCAGTGAGTTCCGTGAAGTTACTGACACTCTGTGACAAAGCAGGTCTGTGGAACCACTGAGGAGCTGCAGCTTTGAGAAACTAAGGGACAGTAACTGTTGCTGCTTACGGACAAAGCTTCCTGGCTGGCACAGACAACTTTGCTACTTCCAGAAATTACCTACAGCAAAACAGGAGCAGACATTCACATGTCCCAAGGACAGCAACCAGACCAACAGCTAGGGATTTCACTTTCAGTTCCAGTAGCAGCAGATATCTATGTACCAGAAGCCTCATTACTGACATAGGAGAAAAAAAAAAAAGAACAAAAGCGTATAGAAGCTGTCATACATAAAAAGGAACCATCAGCTCTTTCTTGTCCTTGCAAACAGCAGAGCATCTCCTCCTTGACATGTCCCATTCACTCTTAAATTTTCCCACTAGTATTGATTTCTGTTGCTGTCTTGAATAATACAGGTGGTTTTTTAAATAAAAGCAGGGAAAGGCAGGCTTAGCACCAAGAGATCTCAGAAATCTGTAAGAATATTCCTGGTGAGGGCATAATTGATTTCCAGGGAGATGTTTATGATGTATGCATTATCACAATCTCGGAACTTCATTCCCCACCTATTTAGGATTCCCACACTGGATTACAACCTGCCTTCACATAAGAGATGTTGAAGCTTTCAATGAGGTCACGCCAGACTCTGACAAGCACTGATGGGTGAGTCATGCTGCAGTAGCCAGAGATACAAGCAATACATTTGTTAATCTGTATGCAGTCTAACTCTTTTTTTGGTCTAGAATTTTATTCAAGGGTGAAATACAATGTCTCAGAGATAGGTGACTGCAGAATTGCTGAAGAGCAAGGCCACAGTTTTACTGTGGTTTATGGATTATAAGAATCGGTGCCTGGAAGCAAGTTCACAACAATGTAAAATTTGTTTTACCTATAAAATCTATAAAACAGGAGACCAAGATCCAGATAGGGCCAACAGCAGAGCTGTTCATTGCAGATCACTGGAAAAGACACCATGCTAATATGGAATCTAGGAGTTCTCAGAAGAGTTCCACCAACTTTTGTCCAGCAGTTCCAGTCATACTCTCCAGCCAACTCTCTTCCAGAGGCTACTTCCCTGCACCACGGTCAGCTGGTGTAAATACACATCCCTACACCAGCCAGTCCAGGACAAAGGCCAGGGTAGTCACAGCACTGTCACACTGTGGTCTGAGCTGAGATAGGCAGCACTAACCCAGCAGGGTCAGACACAGAACGCTCTCTTCTGCTGACTCAGCTGTGAGGGAAAACCTGTGGAGAAGGATTAGATCAGACAACAGCAACTTCTTGAACCACCATGTCAAAATTCTCCATGGAAGCTTTGTAAATGTGGCAAAAAGGACACAGAAAACCATGGAACAAGTGAGATATGGGGAATGAGTGCATGACAGCAGAAAAAAAGTTTCTTCATCTTGGCTTAACTACTGGACAGCCAGGAAAAAGAACCAGTAATAAAGGGAAGAGATAAAGTGAATCTAAAAGAAATCCTGCAGATGGAGAACAAAGAAATTAAATGCTGTTGTATTTTCATTGCTATGAAGCTAAATTAAGCTTCCTAAGGCAAGCAGAGAAATAATTGGTTTAGATTTCTATTCAGAAGACAGCATGAGCAGCAAGTGCCAGTGGAACAACTAACAAAAGGTGTCTTCCTTCAGAGAAAGCAAGCCAGAAGATTGCATAACTGAAATGTGTTTCCTCCCAGTTTCACATTATTAGTCACCTTTCTCCCTTCTCTGCCAAAGGCCTCTTCTTGCCCATCCAGCCAAGGACCAGAGCCAAGGCCTTTCCTGCGCTGCTTCTTTCCATCAGTCACTCTTCAAGATCAAGGACTCTATAATACTTGTCCTTGTAGCCATTGCAGGTATTCTGAACCAACGCCAGAGTAAAACCCCCTTCAGCCCTGCTGTTGGGAAAAAATTGGAGATACCTGAAAAGACTGTCCTTGTACTCAGCTGTCATGGCCTAAAAAAACAGTTCTGAAATTCTGAAAAGATTTCAAAGGAAATTTATTGTAAAGACCCATTGAAGAGCCCTCACTAGCAGAAGACATGCTACCTAGAGTCCCTTGGAAACCTGTTTGACTCAGGTGGAAATGACCTACTGGCATTTATTTGTAATTGCCCAGCATGGCAGTGGTTGAGGAAGGAAAAGCTGTTGAGTCACACTGCAAGCCACTTTTCTACTTTTGTCTGATTTCCCAGAGGGTAGAGTCAGTCAATCTCAGTCTCAGGAGGCTGTCACCGAGTCTCTGTCACTCAGGAGTCTCAGTCTCTGCCACTCATTCCCCATATGACCTTGGCAAGTACTTCTTCTTGTACCACCATTTCCCCACTTCTTAATAGCTTAAACCACTCAACTCATGGAACAATCATAAGTGCATAGCAAGGAGCAGCTAATAAAAGGTAAGAGAAGAGTGAAGTATTATAATTGTTGTCATAGAATACAAAAGCGGTTACGTAATAATGTCAGTATTGCTTCATTTTTGTCCTTACAACACGAGTTGTCAGAGGGACACTGTCTGACATGGTATCTCATCCTAGTGAATGTACCAAGCATTTACATCACTGATACAAAACCAGATTGTTGTAATCTGGAAGACTCTACCTCGTTTATTTTGACCAGTGTTTCTCTAGAACATGTTTTTCCTGTATAGCCTCATAACCCATAATAATGGCCCAAACTGCACTATAGGAATGATGGCAGCTTTCATGTGCTAGTAAAATCAAAACAATTCCTCACTTGTGCATTGCACAATTAGTCACTCACTAAAACACACAAGTGCTTATCTTCTCTGGAAGCAGAAAACAAGCTGAAAGTTAGTTTCTAAGTTAGTACATCATATATACAAATAACACTTTCCAAAAATCTCAATGGCATGAAAGAATTAAATTGGCTAAATTACATTCTGCTTGTATGACAAGTTTCCTAAGAAAAAGCACTGATAACTCCTGTTCACAGCTGCTACATAACTATTAACCAAATTTCTCTGCTTCAGGTTTTACGATTGCTTCTAAAATTTACCATTGTTTGCTTAAAAATGGCCAGATTCAAGCAGCATTTGCACTAAAGGCTGAGGAAGGCATGGCTGTAATTACAGCACCTGAAACTGTGCCCTAATCACACTCTTATCTTTCTTATCTACTGCAAGTATTTATAAAGCAGTGATTACTGTACTAGGCCCCATCACTGCTCTGAGTTAGTTCTGAACCAGCACCTTCATACTGCTGTAAGAAGTTTACACTGCTTGAACTGGTGTCATTCTGCTGAGACATAAAGCCAAGCTTTTCATCACTTAAAGTCATAAAAAAAATAAACTACGACACCTCTACAGGAGCAGGGGTGTTAACCCCAATGTCCTGGCCAAACTCCCTGCTCGAGTAATTACAACGTGCCTTGAATAAATTCTTGCCACAGTTTCCGTTGGACTTAGCATTGTTCTCTACTTCCTCTCCTACAATATCATGGAGAGCTGGTGCATGCTCTTAAAGGTCCTGTCCATGTTGGAATGTTGTATGGGTCTACTCCAGGGCCAGCTCTGCAGCAGCACATTGGGAGCAATGTGTTGAAACCAGTTCTGCCTGTCAGCTGAACCGCTAGGCAATTTGTAATATTTATTTATTGATGTTCTGGCACCTCCTTCAGACAGAATTAACTTTGGGTATAGCTATCTGACAGATAGATTGGTGCAAATCCCAGATGCAGACATAATAAACCTGTTTAGTTCTTTTCTTAAGTGGACTAAATTTGCATCAGGAAATTAGCAAATGAAGCTGAACTAACTTTCTAGATGCTTACTATGGTCTTTTGAGAAGGCAGCAAAAATGCGCCTAATGCAATGGACTAGGAAAGCTAAATGTGCTGTTTAGTTTAGCTGGCGACAATAAACATAATTTTCATAGTGGATGTTCCTTCAGAATTTCAGTGAACTTTTTCCAAATAGTCTGTTCACAGACTATACTGTATATTTTTGAAGCAGTCACTGAATACATATCAAATGCAGATCTAGCATTTAAAGTAAAATACTTGATAGTTAAGGGCAAAGCATTATTCACATTTTCCCGCAGCCACTGTTAAGAGACTCTAAGGATTTTTACCTAGACCTCTCATTATCTTTCATGTGTGTAACACTAAGAGCTGAGGCCCAGACTCTCTGCTGGCATTTGCTGGGTTAGCTCCATGGACCTCACTAGCTCTCATAATTCATGAGCTTTACAGGCAATTTGTCTGCAGGAAGAAGTACAAGATCAAGATTCAGAAGAACCTGATTCTTAATTCCACCTTTTGACCCCGTGGGCGGATCACTCTTTCTTACTGCTCCATTTTGTTCTCCCATCTCCAAAAGCAAATGACACCCACTAATTTGACAAAACAAGTACAAAACCAGCGCTAAGCAGATTCACATTAAAGACCATTCTTCCAACATTTGAAAACACAAATGTTTACCTTTCAAACATGCCCTTAATTTCCCCAGAAGCATGCCTCCCGTATTATTTCAGAAGACAGAAACTGTAGTTTCAGAAAGTGGATGGTTTTATTTTTGTGTCATTACAAAAATGCCTTTTAACTTGTCAAATGATACACTACAAATATCTTTGGCAGATGAATGAAACCAAGTTTCCTGTCAAAGCTGCCAACTTCAAGGTTGAGATCATCAGATAAACCTTTAGTTTGCCTCTCCCAATACCCACAACAACATATGTTTGAAGTGATCCACATTTGTCTCACTTTTCCTATAGGGATTTGAAAAGGCAAAGTATCAGACAGCTTTGGGACAAATTCACAAAACTCCAGATGTGGTCCACAAATGGACAACAACGATCCTCAGGTGTTCCCCCATCCCAGATTAAACTCCCCAGTACCTCTGCCTGTCTAAAGGTAAGTGTAAAATTCACCTAAGCTGTAACCAGGATCACCTCAACACCTGCTGGATACAAAAGCTTTCTGTTAGATTATGTAGAAAATAGGAAGGAAGTTTGTTTCATCCATTTTATTTCAGCAGTAGCAGTAATACTGGGTTCACAGAGTTGTATTATTTCATACTGGGGACATCTCAAAACTGAGTATTTGCAGGGTACTTTATAACAGAGCGCACTATGCCTGCAGTGTAATTCTGAAGTCAAAAGCGGAAGCCATCCCTACAAACACACCTTTGACAAACTTTGTGTCTTATGTAACTGTTTCTATTAATTTATTATCAGGATGTCAGTACAAATTGTTATTTTGATAATTCCTTGCCCCCAAAGTTCTGAAATGGAAAGCAATGATAAACACAAGGGAGACTGACCTCAGTGATTTCCTCTGTTCAGACGGAGCACAATGCGCTCAAACACCATGACAAGGAGAAGTGGACTGTTTAGAATTCCTCCAGCTGTAATCTATAGTAAAAACAAATAAACAAATACGTGACTACAAGACCTGATAATTAATCCCTGCATGAAGCCAACTGTTATCTCTGCTTCATAGATGGAGATACCAAAGCACACAAAGGCTCAACAACCTACCAAGTTCAACACTCACCACTGAGAGCCAAGAATACAGTTTAGGAGACCATGTGCTCAGCCCATGAGATTTTTTTTTCCCTCTTCTGGCCACAACCCAGATACAGTTCGGCCAAGGGCAGGCTGAAATACACCCATTTGGTGAGGGCAGCTGCACTAGAGCAGTCACCTACCACCTCCTGGGACTGACACCGCCTGTAGATGAGCTGCCCCTGGCCAGAGAGGCAGCTCCACTTGGATCCATGTCCTCACCACAGACAGCTTACCCCAAACCTACTGTCCTCTTCCACACTGTCCCCAAAAAGTTCCCATCCGTGCCAGGCCTCTCCCCTACACCTCTTCTTCCCACACATGTCCAGGCCGCAAGTACCTCCTTGCTGAGGTCTGCCCCACACCTTTCCTCAGTTTCCTCATTCTCCCTCAGGCCTGCTGCCCCTCAAAATGCTGTCTGAGCTCAAATGGCCTCAGCAGCAGCCCCCCATCATCTTCTCCCTCAGGCCCCTCTCCCCACTCAGTGTCCCCACATGGGGCTCCCACAAATTATTTCCCAAACTTCCCTCAGCACCCCCACATGCCAGCTCTCTCCTGTTCTCCTATCCCTCAGCAACTCTTCTCTTATCCCCTAAAGCTGCTCCTCACACAACCCCTCACAGCTGGTTACTCTCCGCACACCCCCAAGAGCCCCTCACACAACCCTTCACACCCGGCTGCCCCTCTTCACAAGAACCCACCAGACCAACGCCCTCTCCCCACAGAGACCCTCACACCAACACGCCCTCCTGGGAGAGACCCTCACACCGGGATCCCCCCGCCCCTCAGAGCCGGGACCCCTCGGACCGCCGCCCGCCCCTCACAGCCGGGACCCCTCGGACCGCCGCCCGCCCCTCACAGCCGGGACCCCTCGGACCGCCGCCCGCCCCTCACAGCCGGGACCCCTCGGACCGCCGCCCGCCCCTCACAGCCGGGACCCCTCGGACCGCCGCCCGCCCCTCAGAACCGGGACCCCTCGGACCGCCGCCCGCCCCTCCGCCGCTCCGCCCCCGCTCCCCCCGCCGCCCCCAGCCCCTCCCGCCGGCCGCGGAGCTGGGGGGGGAGGGAGAGGGCGGCGAAGTCTCGCGAGAGGGGCGGGCGGGGGCCGCTGGCTGCGGGCAGCGCGGAGCGGCGGCGGCGGCGGCGCAGCCGGAGCCCGGGCGGCGCTGAGGGGAAGTGGCGGCGGGGCGGCGGCAGCGATCGCGGCCCGGCACACGGACCCGCTCCGCCGCGGCGGCGGCACGGCCGGCGCCGCCCGCCCTCCCGCACGCCGCGCCTCCGCGGTGCGGCCTGGCCGCGGCTCGGCGAGCGGGGCCCAGGCAGCGGCGGCGGCGGTGGTAGCGGCGGTGGTGGCGGCGGCTGAGCGCTCCGCCGCGCCCGCCCTGCCATCTTAGGTGCCGTGCCCCGCCGCCTTTGTGCCCGCCGCGCCCGGGCACCCGCGGGGGCCGGGCCCGACGCCCCTCCGGGGGCGCCTCCCCCCGCGGGGCCGCCGCCCCTTGCCCCGCTCCTCCTCCTCCTCCTCCTTCTCCTCCTCCTCCTCCTCCGCGGGGGGCCGACCGGCGCTCCCAGCCCGGCTGCGGCGGAGGGTAAGGCAGGCAGCGCGGCGGGGGGCTCGGCCGGGCGGCCCCGGGAGGGTGCGGGAGGAGGTGGGTGGTGGGGGCGGCCCGGTGGGGCCGGCGCCTCCCCCGCCGCGCTCTGCGGCAGTGCCGCAGGGTCGGGGCCGCCGCCGCCGAGCACCGGCGGGGGAGCGGGCGGCGAAATGGCGCTTCCCGCGGAGGGGCGGCCGCGGGCGGAGGGGTGTTCCCCGCTGTCAGGGGCCGCCGGAGGCCCAGGGCTGGGGCCGGGGCCGGCCCCGCGGCCAGGCGTGCCCAGCGCCGCGGCCCTTTTTGTCTGCGGCTCCCCCGGGGGCTCCGCCGGCCGAGCCCCGACCTCAGAGGGGCTTTGGGGTCCCTCGGAGACCCGCGCGGATTTATGCCCTTTTATTTTTTTCATACCTTTTTTTTTTTTTTTTTTTTTTCTCTCCTCCATGCCCCTCGCTCCTCCCCAAGCGGTGAGTTTTCAGTGTATATACCATTTTGTTCGGTGCTGGTGTGGGATTTGGCTGAAAGTGACCTATTTTAAAGACCTTTTATTGCTCTCCCCTCAGCAATGCATGTTGCGGCCGATTCCGTTACCCAAATAGCGTTTCCCAACCATTTTAATTTGTCAGATTAAAACATCTCATGGAGGCTGGATTTCTGTAACCAGCGTGTGGGTATGTCGTTAGAAATACCTCTCACCCTGCTTTGCTGCAAGCATCTTTGGAGCATCAGAGTTGACCTTTGTCACTGTGAAAGCAGAAATAAATACCAAGGCGATACCTGGGAGATGCAGTTGTACCATTGTGTTGGGCGCGGTACAAGAAATGGGGTGGGGGGGAGAGAATCAGAGATTAAAATGGTTGTTGTCAAATGTAGATCTTTACATGCCTTCGGAAAAAAATATGACAGATCGGTGACAGCCCTGAGGACTTCTAATATATTTTCTTAGAAAAACGTTTCGTGTTTATCGTGCTTGTCTCTGCTGCTTATCATGGTATGGAGTATTTCATTTGGTGGCATTTTAGTGGCTGTGTTGGTTAAATAGCAGTTGCATTAACTAGTTGAACAAATTGTGTCCTTCACCTTTGACTATTGCATTTTGAGAGCCGTTACAGCAGTGTGCTCATGCATGCCAAGGGTGGATTAATAAGATGTTACCTAAAGGTTTGGATGTTATTGATTCCTTACTATTAATGCTATTTATAGTGCGTTTGACATGGCTCTTGTTTTATGTATTTGGATAAAGGTTATCAGCTTGGAATGCTTCAGATGAAACGTTTCAAAAATACCACCCCAAATATATATATATGTATATATATATATATTTGAACAATATAGTTCAGATCCTTAGTGTCTGAAAAACAGCTTTAGGAGATAGCATATAATATTGAAAACCGTGTAAAACAGATAAATTTTGACCTAGGGAAGGTTTGTTTTCATATTTCAGGATTACAGAATAACAGCTTCTGTTGTAATAAATCCAGGTTTTGGTGTGCTTTTCTTCAGCTTGTATTTTCCTTGCCTTTGTGCCTCCCCATAGTTAGTGTGCCATAGTTTCTGCTGCTTATGTCCAAGGGCAAACCTAATCAACGATTGGCTTGAGCCTTCATATTAGGTTCTCCACAACATTGGCCTAGTTCTGACTGGTATGTTTGCCATTTTTAGGACTCCTCTTCCTTTTATCCATAGGCTGAAATACATTGATAAACTTGAACCTCAGTTTGTCCTTTGAACTTGAGAGAATGTTTTTCTCCTCTGTTAACAATATCTCAGTGAAGAGAAGGTGGTTCTGATAGAACAGCCCATCTTTAAGTTTAATCGTGCTGAAATACAACTACCTGAAGTAAAAACTCTTTGGATAGTTGGATATTACTTTTATTTTTAAGTAGACTGAATTAAGTGTTGCCTGTACAGGCCCAGATGTTGGCACTAAAATTATGTACAGATAAGGTGACTTGGGCCTCAAATTAGACTATTTGAAAAAGTTATCTATGTTCTGCTGTTAAATTCTGGTGTAAGCTAAACTAAAGAACTTTAAATGTTTACTTCCAGCAAAATAACATTTCCAATTGTGCAGTTTTCATCTCTAGCTCTATTCACCAGTTTTTGTCTCCAGAATAACACGTTGTTAATGACTAGTAGGACAGTCTCAGGTTTTATGTGTGGTGAGATTCATTAGAAGAGAAGCAAATATCCCACTAATAATTACATCTTCAGATGTATCCTAGTAGTGGATTTCCTGTAATGAGGATGTTTTGTAGAGAACAATAGATATGGCAGCAATTTCAGAGATTTGTTTTAAACATGTTGTAGGTAGCTGACTTGCAGTAGTGAGTTCCACTTAAATACAACCTTTACATACTCAACAGAACTTTAGGTGGTTTCCAGGTACTTGGTTTTCAGGTGTAATTTCCTTTCTAGCAAAGACAGTCTGGATATCTGGATATACTGTTGCTGTTGTGTCTCATGTCTGTCACTTCTGCAAGGATATACTTCTGATCTTAGTAGGGAGTAAGGTCATTTGCAAAATATGCCTCATAGAAGTTTTTTTGACAGTACAGGTATTTTGTCAAGTGAGAAGATAATTAGGGTTGATCTGGCTTTCTTTGTGATACAGCAGTGGTGAGGAAGCTATGGTAAATACCACTTGTCTTATTCCATTCTCAGTGTGTTTTGGAGAACACTCCCATAATCACTAAGATCCTATCTTAGAAGCATTTTCTGTTGTGTTCCTGTTCATATTAAAATCATGTAAACAACATACTGTTAGGTTGAAGTGCATACTAGAAATTATAGAAATCTTTGGTGTTACCAGGGCTGAGCCACGCTCTTGTCTTCTGAATGGCAGTGGTGCTGGGTGGCCATTACCTTTTTCCTGTTCAAGTATGCTTTGTGGTGTCAAAGATTTTACTTTTATTTCCTTTTGTGAACCTGGACAAAGGGAAGAGCTGAACTTCAACCCTGGATTGGAGTCATGTCTGAACTGGAAAGTTTCCTGGGTCTGACAGCAAGGTTTCAGTCCTGTCCTCTCCTGGTTAACCATGCTTGGGACAAGCTTGCCTGTAACAGCACAGAGTAGGATGATTTAATACTCTCTGAGACCCAGATCTCTCTTCTCTCCTATAATATTGAGTGTGTCCTACTCTTCTCCACAAAGTGCTCATTCTGGATGGACTCAGTGCAGGATGAAGCCCTGGTATGGCAGCCTGGTGCTCTCTGGCAAGTTCCCATTTCGCTGGAAGTTGACTGAGGTGTGCAGTCCTGTCCTCCACCTGCTTCTCCATGTGTCATTCCATTGGCTGTGGTCGTTGATCCTGCACCAGCAGAAAGCTAACCTAAGGAAAAATACAGTTTTGTGTCAGCTTGGTGATCTGAAATGGCTCAGTGCACAGTGAGGTGAGGTTAGAGACACCCCCGGGGACTGGGCTGTACCACCACAGCCAGCAATGAGGTTTAAAGACAGAGATGGCTGGTGGCACTTTTTGCTAAACTTGCAGTGGTTAGGTTTCAGGATTCTTTGTTTTTATTGTCCTTTAACATGCTGAAGCATTGGTGATTATACATTGATTTCTCTGTGGAGAAGAGACTGAAAAAAAATTCAATGGACAAAGGGTCAGAAAATCACTAATCCCTTCACGTGAAGTTCCAGAGGGAGAGTCCTTCCTGTTAAAATATTTAAAATATAAAAACATGAAATCAGAGGTGAAATGAAAGTGTCTGAGTGGAAGAAGTGTGCAGAAAATAGTAGGAAAAGATAGAGAGCTGTTTAAAAGCAGGGTTGGCTTTTACACACTATTCCTTCCTCTTTGCCTAAGTGCTCATTTACAGTACAGAACATGGAGGAGAGAATACTTTCAGAAGGCCCTTAGAAACACAATGGACATTAGCCAGCACAGTGGGGGCTCCAAACGTGGTTTTTAAAGCAATTTTAGAACAAATACTTGGTGGTCACTGGAATTACAGTATTTTTTTAATTGTGAAAGGGAAGCCATTAGGAACTTCTAACACTTGATCAGAAATCAGTGCATTATTACTCTTGATTTTTTTTTCACATTCTGCTAAATCTTTGTTTCTTTGCCAGAAGAAAAGGCAAGGTAGCCACTGTATAAACAAAACATGAAATTGCCAAAGCAGCAGTAAGTTTTGTCTAAACAGAGGAGTTTCTCCAGTTTAATCAGAGCTTGCTGAGGACATATCTACAGCATTAGTTACACACCTATAGCTTGAAGGTGAGGTTTTCTTTCTCTTAGGGGTTGATGAGGACAGTCCAACATGAGTTAGAGTGATGATGACTTCTTAATACAATTAGACAGTAGCTCGTAGTTTTGCCTGCTGTATTGCTTGGCTGGAAAGAATTTTAATTTTTCTTTAGAGGTCAGGATGGGGTGACAGTGTGAGATTTACATATTGAGTATTGTCCTTAGGATGGAAAAGGCTTGAAATGTTTTGTTTGGGGGAAAAGTTAGATCTTGAGGAAAAAAAGTAAAAGTCACAGAACTCTAAAGCTGGCAGGCTCTTTAGTTTTCTGTGCCTGTGATCTTCCAATGACCCTTATTACACCCCTGGCTACAGCCATACAAATATTTTCTTTAGAGTGAGCTGTAATTTTATAAAAACAGTTTTCTCCTACAATCATTGAGTTCAGCATGTTTACAGGGCAGCTTCCTATCAGAATGTGGAGGAACAGTGCCTGTGAGTTTCGTTGGAAGCTTTTATTGCATGCCAGCTTTATCAATCCATATTTGAAAGGAAAATTTTTGGAGTTTACTGTTAATGTCAGAAATTTTTGCTATAGCTTTAGACTGAAAGCCAATATATGTATTGCACTTGATTTCTTAAAATGTGAATAAAGTTGCTTTCAACCTTTCATTTAGTTCACCTAAACTTTAAAACTTCTTTTACTTCCCTTTAGCCTTCTGCCATTAGTTGAGCACTACTAGCCACAGATTTTGAGGGCTTAGGTCCTTAGGATCAGTCCTTCCCTTTTCCTTGCTGGTTCAGCTTCAGTTCATTCCAGTCTGGCTGATTTCTAATGCCTAGAAAGCTTTGGGGTCCAGGAGCATGGGAAAGAGGAATATACAAGTGCAATATGTTGAAAGTGTAGGGATCATTTTTTGTAACACTTCTGGCTCGCTCCCCATCCATGTGTTCAGTCTGTTTTCAAGCACCCAGAATCCTTCCTCTTCCCTGACATTCCACTGCACAAGGGCAGTAACAGACCCATGAGCCCAAGCCCAGAGAAGAAATGTTGTACTGAGATTTCTTGGAAAGAATCCCATGTGCTATTGCACATGTTTGTTATTTTTGCCTCCTTCTCCATTCTTAATATGCAATTCTCATTTCCCACCTCAGTCCCCTTTTAATTGGTGACTGTCCCTCCCTCCCCAGCTGAGATGAGAGGTTATTTTTGCTAGTGCTGTTTCTCAAATAGGCCACGGGTATCCAGTAAGTAGTGCAGCAACTTTCTCCATCAGTTATTAGGATTTCTCAAGCTGTGTCCTGGTGGCAGTGCAGCATGTTTCTCCTTTAGTTCTGGCTTGCAGTTGTCACTAACATTAACTCCTCCCAGTTCCCACTTCCTTGTAACCCAATCTGAATAAAGATCATGGGATTTGAATGTGCCTTGCTTTGCTGCTGCTGCTCTGAATGTTTGGGTTGTCTCTGTGCTCTTTGTAAACTGTGATCTTCTTTTTGGCTTTGCCTGTTTCAAGGAGCAGTTGACAGTTGTTAAAATCAGTTCTGGGCCAGCTGTGATTTGATGCGATTAAACTGTGTTAAATGTGTTCCAGAACTGTTTCCTGGCCTAGATAGCAAACTAGTTAAACCCTGGGTTTGGAATCTATTTTGGTATGATTTCGCCCTGTACCCCTAGGTAAGCTGTGTCCCTCTTTGAGGGTCAAACAGAACACAGGGTCTGTGCACAGCACATGATCTTCTGCCTTTAATCAGCACTCTCCTATGTCTCCTTGGGCTTTTTAAATTAGTGTTTGCATATTGAAGTCTTGTCTTGAGAATTATGTGCAGGACTGACTGCAGTAGTGTGGTTTTGCCACCCATAAAGACTAAGGTGCAGTGATCTGATTTTTGCTGGCATCAGCTGAGCTGGTACAAACCCCCCTTTATACTTGCTTGGTACGTCCGGGTATGCAGCCAGGCTCTTGGATTGGGGTTTTTATGAAGGCTTGCAACTTAACTTAAAAAAGAGGGTAACCTTGGCCTTGACAAAAATTCCTGCTGTCTCCTAGAAGTGCATGTCAGAGTGGGGAAGGAAATAATGATACATTTCAGAGGCAGTGCCTTGCAAAGAATGCCAAGCTCCATTTTTATTATGGGTTAATTGCCATACAGGCAAACCCTGAACTCTTACCTGTGTTTTTGGCTTAATTTTCCCTCTTCCCTTTCCACACAAACCCCCCTCTAACACATGCTTTGAAGTGTTTAAAACTAGGTTAGTCTCTGGCTGGAGGTGTGTGGTAGAACCTCCTTTTAATTCTTGCTGGGACCTGCCCGTTTTGCAGCAAGAATGCAGGCGAACCCATCTGAATGCTGATCATCTGTCCTTTGTAAGTGATGGAAGGTTATTTTTCCCTTCGTTTGAAACAATACATGGGCAAGGAAATCAAAGAGCATCTCCATTCTAGAAGCCACCTTGAGTGGCTGGATCTGTGCAAGCTGGGGTGCTCATGGAGATGGGAGAAGAGGGCTTAGTGAGGATGCTGGGGCTGAATTTAGGTGATTGCATGACAATCACTGGAGATATTTCCTTCTCCTGTTCTCAGAAGTTGTTGCTGTCAGCTGCTAGCTCAGTAGTTGACCACATTCTTAGCAGATCAGCCTACACATATGTCCTGAACTGACCAGAGAATTCAACATTTCATTGCTGATTGGAAGGACAGAGCACAGGGAGCCAAACACTAAGATAATCTGTACTTAAGAAGACATCTGAATACATGGTTTTTTATCCAAAATAAAATGCTATGGAAGAAGGAAGTCTTCATCCTTACCTTTGCTTTGATTTCATTACAATACTGATGATGTAAATTTATTTGCAAAAACAAGACTGGGCAAAAGATTTGTTCCTGATTTGACAATAACATGCAGAGTGCTTTGAATACTAGACTAACGTGAAAATAGTTTACTTATAAAGTACACGTTTTACCATCACTAGCTCATAATTAGTCACAAAAACATAAAGAACATTTTAAGAATTATTTGCTACTTTATTGAGTAAAAATTTGACAATGGAATTTTTGATGCCCAGTTATAAAAAATATTTTTTAAACGCCCCTAAATTTTCCCAAATATTTTAGTGCTTTTTCTTGTATGAACTTAATATGCTGGAAATACTAATTAGCACATTGTTTTAAGTCTCTTATGTTTTCCTCGTTGTTGGAATTGGTCATTGTGGATCACTGTGCAGGTGGGCCATCACATTGGGCTCTGGAGTTTCTCCACAGTGGCTGGTCCAGCACCAGGGTGTGTGAGTCTCATTTGAACAGTCTTCCCATTGCTGTGGGAATCTCTGGAACTGAAAAATAATTAGTGACTATAAATTGGTATAATCACAATGTTTTTCTGTAGGTAGTACAAATATTTTATGTTTAAACAGAAATAGTTATAATTAATATTAATATGAGAAATGAAATGTTAATACACAAATAGAAATTTAAGCTACAGCAAAGAAATATTATCTTACATATGTGATGGTTTTATACTTTTCTCTGAATTAGCAGGATAATAATAGTAATTCTGTCCTCTGAATTTCATCCACAAATCTCAAGATATTTCAAATGGATGATAAAGGCATATTTTCCACATTTATGAGGTGGGGATATGGAATTGCAGGTGGAGAAATGAGTAACTTGCTCAGCATGGCTGGTGGTGATGGGATAGAAGAAGTTGTCTCCTTGGTCCCCAGTTTGCATCAGCACCTCCCAGGTTGTAGGTGGGAGCAGCAGTGCAGGAGATGTGGAGTGTGGTGGAGCACCACAGACCTCAAAGTTCAGCAGCGCCTCTGTCTCAGATCTCCCTCTGAAAGTCTGCCTGACCTGCTGAAAATGCAGGGGATGGGGTTTCTTGTTACATCATAGGAGCACCGTGTAGGTTTTTCTTACCATAACGGCAATTTAATGCTGGTCGTGAATAAGCTGGCTAAAGTTTGAAATTTTTAATATTCTTTGTTATTATGATGTGGCTTTTTGCCAATTTTTATCTTTACATAAATCTGAAAAGGGCTTTTAATGCATTGTAAATCAGTCCATGAACTTGATGAACAACAAATTAAGTTTTTTCATTTTTGAAAGTCAGTTGTGCGCAGGGATAACTGGCGACTGCCCATCTAAGTAAAAAATATTCCTGTGCATATAAAATTGAAAGATTTGGGTATTGTCTGGACATTTTTATGGAGATCTGTGGAGGCAGAGTGTATCTTTTCACCCTGTTTGTGCAGTCTCTGCCGCAGCTGAATCTCACCTTTTCTTCAGGGTCTAGTTATTGTGTAATGCAAATGCACACTGCTGTAAAAAGCTGAAAGGGTTTTCACCTGATGCCCTGGGAAGGAAGAGGAGCTTCCAGCCCCTGTGCCTGTTGGGAATCCATAAGCATTGCAGAGTGTGCCACTGCTCAGCTCATCACCAGTAACTTTTCATCTGTTCTAGATTCTACTGTATCTGTCTTTGCAGTGTGGGGATTCATTTAAGGCATGTCTATGCAGTAAAATAGCTGGGGCTTACCTGGAAATAATAAAATGAAGAATATTGTTGCTTCAGTAATTCTTTTAAAACTAGACTAACCCCCAAAAAGCATTAAAACCTTGAAGCCTGAGTACCTGTATGAAAGTGGGACCTTGTTTTTCTGAGGGATTTTTGTTCTGAGTTGCCACAGACATGGAGTGTGAAATTTAGCAAGCTTTCTCCAAAAGCTTCTTTCAGCTTTGAAACTAATGTTACCTGTGCTGGTTTGAAGTAGTTCGTACTTGTTTATTATGCCTGTTGCAAAATCTACCTACCTATTTACATAGGTGTTGGGGAAGCAAGGATGATATGGAGCAGCATGAGTGGAAGGAGAGGATGGTGTGAGTTGTGATTCTACTTGTCTGCTTATTTTCTGGTTTGGAGGCAGCGAGCACCTGCTGATTTAGGGGTTTTCTGTATGTGATTTCATGCCTGTGATTAACATTTCTAAGGACATGACACATACGGTCTCACCACTTAAATACGTTCTGTAAATATGTAAACAGAAAATTACAGAGATGGTCATTGTCCGACTGTCCTGACTGGTCTCCAGAGTCAACCCAACAGGACCCAGCATGCTCCATTGTGCCTTTCCAAGACAACAGAGCTCAGACTTCAAACTTAGAAGAAGAATTCCATCTTGGATTGGAGTTACCACCTGTTTTTGATACTTCCTTAGAAGCAGTTGCTTGTTTCATTTCTTTTCCTATTAATTGCTGGGGCAGGAGATTGAGATCTTCAGATAGACACTGGAATGCACTTTACTGTTTTGCTGTTGGAAATGAAATTCTATAGAAAACATCAGCTGCTTTACAGAAATCTGTAAATTGCATTTGATCTGAAATCAGCCATTTGTTAATCAGAAATCAGCCATTGTTGTGAGAGGATTTCTCAGGGTGGACAATCACAGAATGTTCTGAGTTGAAAGGGACCCACAAGGATCATCAAAGTCCAACTCCTGTGCCCCAAAGAATCTCACCATGTGCCTGAGATCTTTGTTTAAACACTTCTTGAACTCTCTACCTGTGATTGCTTCCCTGGAGAGCTTGTTCCAGTGCCCAGACATCCTCTGGCTGAAGAACCTTTTCTTAGTATTTAATGTATAATAATAACACGACATTTGAGTTCTGGGGAGGAATTATGAGATTCTCTGTGAGGGCATATTTAAAAAAATATTTTTGGAGACAAAATCTGAGAATAACCCCTGGTTAACTGATGTTCCTGTTGGAGCATTGTTCCTATGTTAATAGCAAGTCTAGGTTTGTTTTGCTGCTTTGAGAAATTATTAGTGTTCTGTCTGAACTGAGCTTGTACGCAGGGTAGAGCTGGCAGTCTTCTTAGTTTCATGTTCAATTACCAAAAAAAATCACAGCAAAAGCAATCAAATGCTCTGTCACCATTGTGCTGTTCAGTAGGTATAAGTGGAACCATGTGTCCACAGAATATTTAGGAACTTTCACTTCTGTAATTCTCTTTGTTTCTTTCCTACTTTTTGTTGTTGCTGTGAAAATTAAGTCATAAATAGTTAGAAGCAAGGAGAGTGGTCATGTGCTGTCTAGTTTGGTGTCTTAAATGGAGATTTTGTTCCAAGATTTGGTAGGTATTTCTCACTTAAAACTTGTTATTTCTGAGCTTGCCAGTCATGTCAGTGTGTTGGGTTCAGGTATTGCATGAAGGGTAAATCTCCTTGTGACTTGGAGCAGTGAGTTCACGTGTTCTGGCAAGGGCCTTTCCTGAGTTTTAATAAATACAGACAAGGCATGAACACCTTTTCACCACAAGAGGTGTGTTTTTATCCTGTGCAGGTGCTGCACTCTGCATGCATGCACACCTAGCAGTTCCTGGTGCAGCATGGCTCCTTGCTCTGCAGGAAGGATGCTGCTCAGAATACATGCCTCATACAGAAAAAATAACTTATAAAGTATTCCAGAAAGAGCAGCTTCCAATTTAGTGAGCGACTTAAAACATGCTGTACTTTTCTTTATTTCATCATGGTGAAAGCCACTTGCCTGTGTAACTCCTAACCAACAATAAAACAGGTATAAACAGGCAGAAAACAATATAGTGTTCAAGGCATCTCTAGAGGGGAGCAGTAGCTAAACATTTTTAACTTGATTTTGCCTGGTCTGGAAAGGAGCAGGACTGCCCCTTCCCCATTTTCATGGGCTGCTCACATGGGCCAGGGGTCTGAAGGAAATATTTGGTTACCCTTAGGCCCACTGAGTTGGAATTATCCAGAAGGCACCAGCCAGAAGCAGAGCTGGTGTTCTGAGCTCGTTTGAGGGAGAGCTGCTTCCCTCCTGTTTGGGTTTTTATTTTTTTGTAGGTGTGATGTCATCATTCTGCGAGGTCTGCGCCGCTGCGTCCTCCAGGAAAACAAAACGGGGTGACGAGACCTGAATGTCAAATGCAAAAAACAAGCAGATCTGATTCTTCCTATCCTCCCTCCCCCTTTTTATTTGAAAGGAGCTTTCAAGCTGACTTTATACAACAGGAATTAGCTTAATAGAAAGAGAGTGAGAGAAGCAGAGTTATTTCTTTTCATTTCTTACTGTGAAGTTCTCAGAAATAAGCTCCTTCCTGCCTTGCTGGAGGGTGGGATGTATGTTTTGTGCCAGATGCAAATATAGGGGCACTTTATGAATATCCAAACATTCCTTGTTTCAGAGATCTTTTATCTTTTAATATAATCTTTCTGTTTTTGATTATTTTGTAGATATTTAAATGAGCACTGCACTGTGTCTTCTTACCATGCTTATGTGAATTTCTATCGGGGAACTGTCCCATACACTTGAGCTGTTTGTGTAGATATCAAGGTAGTACTAGCAGCAGCCTTCCACCAAGATTACTTTTGGGCCCTGGCCAGGGTCAGAGAGGAGCCAAAACCAACTGCTGGGCTGATATAACCAGGATGATTTTTATTCAAGCCTTTGGAATTATATTAATATAAGAATGTATTGGAATTTTTCCTTCTTTCTGGGAGGCCTTTTGTGGCCTGGCAGCAGTTGGCTCTCATGCAGCTTGTTAGCTATACTGAGCAATACAGTTCCTGTAAACATGGATAGGTTTATTCTTTTTCAGGCTAGAGCTTTAGATATTCCCTCATTCAGAATGACTTTGCAAAATAATCTGCAGAGAGGAATTTTGAGGCTTTTGGAAGCTCTAAACTGAGTATTGATAGAGGATGGGCTGGTGGTCTCTGAGAAGCTGTCCAGATGTAGTAGGAACTTCTGGGCAGTGAGCAACACTGGAGCTGATATTTTTTGCCCTGTTATGTTCAAGAACCTTAATTATTTCTTGGTTGTTCTTTACAGCTTGTGTCCAAAAAGTAAATAGTGTTTTCTGCTATGGCCTGTTGAGCTCTCAGTAGCTCCCTGTCCAGCTGGGCTGCTCGAGTGTACTGCATGCATGATGAGGGAGCAGTTCTTGCTTTTTGCTGGTTGGTTGTTAGGGATGTATCTGCCCGAGGTATCAGGAGGTTGTCCTACTTTCCCAGTTCAAAAATCCAAGATTGTTAGAATTTATAAAATGGACACCTGATGTTCCCTTTGTTTATTAGCCAACAGGAACAGTCAGAAAATAGCTCTTCTTCTAATACAGCAATTGTTGCTTGAAACTTTGCAGTGGTTTTTTTCCCCTTATTTGTCTGTTCCTACTGACAAACAAAAGGCATAATCCATTATTCCCAACTGCTGAAAGAGGCTTCAAATTGCCAGGTATGAAATTATGCTGCTTGTTCTGTTACCAGTAGGAAATGGCATGTGAGATGTTTCAAAACCTACAAAGGAGAAAGTTCTTTGTATGTGTGAATTTAGTATTCACAAAAGGTGCCAGATTGACAGCCATGGAGATTGTGGAGATCGGAATTTTATTTATCCCCAGAGAAGGTGCAGTGCAGACTGCAGTAGTGCAAAAATTTCCTGTATTATTCTGCTGTTCCACCCTACCTGTGCCCTTCACAGGCAGCCTCTTGGGGTGAGGAGCTCCTCCTTTCTCTGCACCCCTTCAGGGAGCTGTCTGACAAAAGGATGTGAGGGTGTTTTTTTTGTATGTGATGTGGGTGCTTGTCTCCTGAAATCTAAACAGATGTGGAAGGAATTTGATAGCATCTACCTCTAAACAGCCGCTGGAGCAGAGACAACCTTTGCCCCCCATGTTCTCTGACTGGAGACAGGCTGAGTGTCTTGAGGCAGGAGATGTTAGTGGTCATGATGCTGTTATTCACCAACTTAGCTGTTCTTCTGCAAAGATTTACCACTCTAGTATTGAAACTCTAATACAGCCAACTTCTTCTGCTTTGTCTAAAAACATTTGATAAATTCTCCACAGGAATGGGAGGTTCTCTAGGAGGTGTCATGTAAGAGGAGTGTGGTGTGAGTCGTCAATTTGCCAAAATGAAAATGGAGAAAGAATATGAAACCCCAAACAAACATAAACCAAACACCAAAACAAACCAGCAGGTGACCGATATCTGAAAATTTCTAATACCTCTCTGGCAAGATTCCTTGTACCACTGCTCTCTTGGAACTGTTCTTGTGACTGTCCTTGTTCCCTGATGCTTTGCTTCTTCATATCTTGCTAGAGCCAGGCCACTCCTGTCACATAATTGCAGACCATTTTAAGGAGGCCCTTCAGACCATAGAGCTCAGTCCTGCTCCAGCTGTGCTGTGTGGTAGTAGCTTTAATCATCTCCAGCTCCCATCCTTCATTAGATGGCACGATTGTGTAGCTTTGAGCAGCGTGGTTTAGCTTAGCCCGAATCACTGACTGCCTTCAGATCAGCCAGCGTGGCTGTCCAGCATGGCCCAGGCCAGGCCACAGCCTTCTAGCCCACTCCCTGCCAGCAGGAATGCTTAAGGAGAAAAATAAAATCAGTTTAATTGGCCTTCTGTTTGCAGTGCTACTCCTTTATGTCTCCTGAAGATCAGTTCAGTCTTGGAAAAGTGACCTGGTGGAAGCTTCCTGCCTCACTTCCTGAAAAAGCTGAGGCCAAAGTTCTTGAAACAGGCAAGACAACCTTGTTTTGAGGAAGTCCAAATGTGAGAGCTTGTTCCACCATATTTCAATTAACCTTCTGTTTAAATGCATAGAAAATAGTTTTGTCCATTGACTGAAGCAGTCAAATTATTGTTCCCCTTAGTTAAAGGGTAGGAGTGGAAATGGTTGCTAATTATTTCTTTTTCATTCATTTGCTTTTGTGAATGATTGCTGAGAACAGCTGGATTAAGTGGCTTTATGTGTGAGCACACAAAGAACCTGTGAAATATAGAGGTGTTTGGATTTGTGCTGTTGAAATAGACCAATTTCTGATTACAGTTTTCTGTCAAATTTAGGATGGATGTGTTTCTACATGAGCTGAAATTGCCATCCCAGCCTTAAAATGTTGTAGCACTTAGTAGATACATACAAGTGGCTTAAGCTCTTTCCTCCTCTCTTCAGACCAGAAAAAAGTGCTGCATTTTTTACTTGAGGGCTGAAGAGTTGGTGTACCAGAGAAAAAAATTTAAAAATACTTATAGTAAAATGAATCTTGGGCATTAAACCTGCTTTGTGGGCTGTGTTTATGAATTTTTGTTCCAAGTATTTGCTTCAGGTGCAGATATTGACCTCTTTCATCCCTTGTGTTCCGGACAATTAGTAATACTGCCAAACCAGAAAAGATACAGATAATTTTTTTTTTTTAAAGCACATTCTTGGAGAAAAGATGTAGTCATTTACCTTCTGTGTGTGCAGAATGATGTATCAACTCAACCTTTTTCTCTAGTGGAGAGGCAGTCATGCACAAGGATGTCTAAATCCATGGTTTGATGGACTTATTAGGAAGCCTGTAAGGAGAGATGTGCTGAATGTGCTGGGTGTGTTCGACTGCAGTGGATTCAACTCCTGACTCCACAGTGCTTGCAGGTGCTGGTGTTCAGGGAAAACAACAGCACTTAAGCATTCTGTGCATGTGTCTTCCTCCCAGCAATATATTTATGTGAATAAAATAATACTATAGGCAGGTAAAGTATAAAGGTTAATTTGTTTATTTAAGTTCCATCAAGATGGAGACTCTGTATTGCCAAGCACTTCCTTAAATGGGGGCATATTCCCTAGTGGGATCCATCTTTGCAGTGCAGTGGCAATAAGAGGGTGAACCAGCACTGAGTGTTGTTTTTTTTTTTTTGCTGAGGCATTTTGCAGCTCCTAGTGCTGGAGCAGGCAGTGATCCCTGGAGAGCAGCAGAAGATGCTCCAGCCCTGGACTGTGAGAGGTCAGAAGGACTTTTTCCTGCAAGAGAGTCTCCTCTTGTTTCCAGTTCCTGGACTGTCAGGAATCTGTCCTGTGTTCAGTGAATCATTCCTGGAGAGCACTCAGGCAGTGTGGAGGAGGAAAATGCCTGGTGTGAATGCAGGAGGTATAAAAGTCAGATGAGAGGGGAGAGATAAGAATATGTCAGGACAGAGTGCAGTGAAACTGGGACTGCAGAGGGATCGGAGAGAAAGGAGCTGGAGCTGATGGAGAACTGGAGCTGCAGGTTTGCAGGAGAGGTGACTTGGGAGCCTGGGAGATGGGGAGGGAGGCAGCAAAAGAAGATGGGTTGGCAAGGGAGATGGCAGTCTGAATTCTGACACTTTCTAATTTTGGAATGCTTGCCTTTGTAACCTTAATAATTTTGTTCTAATACACCAGATACAAAAATTGCATTATATGTTCTGAGGAATTTGGTTACTATGGTAATGGGTATATAAGTACATAAGAGATGAGATGTCAGCAATCAGAACAGCTGTAATGTAGCACGCAAACCTGTGACTACCAGAATTTAGGAAGCAGGCCCTTACAAACTTCTCCTGCTTCAGTCTCATTTCTCACTGCCAGGATATGTTCCTATGTGAACATGACACCAGAGCCTCTACAACAAATCTTCCGGGGCTTTGGAATTTCAGCAGACATGCCCAAAAATTCTGGGTAGACAGACCATGTACCTCTCTTTGTGGCAGGATGGGGAGGTCTCTGTTCCCACCCAGCTGCTGGAAATACAGGACAGGTACTGGCTGGACAGACCATGAGCATGTGGGGTGGGAGCAGAGCTGCCCTCTGCTCTGGCTCCTGTCTCCCTCCTTGCTCAAAGGCCAGGGCTGGCTGAACCATGGATGTGGGACTCATTCCCACCATCACACAACTGGATTTCCCCTCCCCACTGTTGGTGCCTTGTCTAGGTGGATTTGGGGCAGTGCAGCTGGCACCTGGTAAAGTCTGTGCCAGAAGCTGTTGTGTTTGTTATGGCAGTTTGGTGAGGGTGAGGTCTTGCCCAGCCATAGCAGCTGGGGAAGGTGATGGGGGAGCAAGAGCATCCTTGGGAGTGTCAGGCAGGAATGTGGGGCAGCTGTTGACACAGGAGTGGAAAGGATTGTGGTTCTTGCACACTTCTGATCCCCTCCTCCATCTGCAGCAAGGATATGTTTCCCATGCCCACCCACGTGTCTGATTGAAAAGCCATTTCTGCAGTGTTTCCCATGGTTGGGGACAGGTGGGTTATGAGGATTGTCCTCAACAGGATGTGGTTGCTGCAGAGCTGATGGAACAAGCAGTGTCCAGGCTGGATGAGTACTGCAAGTACAGTCCATCCCATGTAAGTGTGGGTCAGGACACCACAGGGCACAGCGGCATGATGAGATTTCTTAAAGCCAAGCATAGTGTTAAGGTGTAAGGTCCTAGTGAGGAAATGTGAGCTGCAGGGAAGCTGCTGGTAACTGTTCAAGGTCCAGACAATTTAAAGTGGTATTTTAGTCTTGATGTACATGTGAAAGGACTTTGTTAATGGAATTTGCTGTGCAGAGCTGGGGGATGTTGTCCAGAGGAGGACTGGAGTCTGTGGCAGGAATGAATGAGCTGGAGGATTTGCAGTATGGAGACCTAAATGGAACAGTGCAAAGTGAATGGTCATGCAGTAGCAAGTATATAATAACATACAGAATATATAAAGATACATTATTATATAAAAATACATGAAATATCAAAATATGGCTTATTGGTTAGAAATGGAAAGATGCAAAATACCTGAATATATCCCTTGATACCATGGTGATTTTTAAACTTTAGTGCTATATCTCTAGGAAATAAACAGATGCGGAAAATGGGAGTGGAGGATTTTTTTTTAAAAAAAAAGAGCTTCATTTGGGACAGATGTGAGGAAGGGCTGTTAAGATGGTCTGGGAAGTCAGTTCTCTTTCCTGCGTCATAAAGGGAGACAAAACTGGCTTTTTTCAGCTAACAGGCTTAAGGGGACAGTGTTCTGTCTCTCCTTGTGCTGATCCCTCAGTATTGAAAAGGGATGAAAACTCTTTAAACACTGATGCTGGTGTGGGAGAAAGAGTAAGGCAGTGTAAACTTAAAATAATAAACCTGTAAAGCAGTCTTAATCAGTTCTTAATCTTAAATTGGTTCCTAATCAAAATAGGAGTGGGGTTCTGGAGCAGCCTTGTAATCAGAGTAGTGGTTTCAAGTTCTCAGGAGTTGGTTATTACTTGATGATTGGATTCTATTATAAAGTTGCTTAAAATAGCAGGAGCAGGACTTAATTGGACCTTCAGTTCAGTGATCTTAACAATTCAATTGAGACATACTCTGTATATCTGAGCCACAAATTGTTTTGTGTATTAGTTGAAATGAGCATTTTCCTCATGAAAGCAGATAAAACTCATCAAATTAAAAGGTTATGCTTGTTATCTTAATACATACTGTGAACTATTTTTTGTTTTAAGTGAAAAGCATAAAGAGAAGGGATTCAGACCTTGCAGAAACCAGTGGTGAGGCATTTCTTCTAGTAGGTAGAATAGTAAAAAAAGGGGATTTTAAAAAATTTGTTTTTGTTTAGTTGTGGTTGTTTGCCTCTTCCCCTTGTTGTATGTTGTGTAGGAAACGGTTCTGCTTAGTCATGTGAAGACTGGGAAAAAAGTAACCTGAGCTGGAGTAGAGCAAATTGCCATGACTTTGGGGAATTCCAGCAGGAAAGGAGGTGCTCACGGGCTCTAGAAACGTGTGACATAATTGCTCATTAAAGCTACCCCATTTATGGGTGCAGATAATCTGGTAGCACAGAATTAAGAGCTGTAATTTGAAGCTGAAATATGATTGAACCTTTTTTCTATTTACGATAGTAATCCTGTATTTTATAAAATCCTGTGTTAAAAGAACCTTATCTTTTTCATAGCAAGGTGTGTTTTGATGGCGCTTGTTTGACCCTAGAAGAATAGCAACATCAAAATTGTCATTCAGATTCTGATTCCTCACCTGTCTGGTCCTATCTGCTGTCCCTGGCAGTGGTGACAACCTGGGCACTTGGGAAGCAGTGCCAGGAGCATCCAGGAATACCTTAGCTGACCTGGCTGGGATGTTCATGTAAATGTCTGGTTTGAACAGCAGTGTTTCCATCTCCTAGGCTCAATGCCTCACAGTCATTTCTGCAGGTTAATTTTGCTGTTTATACCTTGATTGGTTGAATTTCTTCACTCTGTTATAAACATGTTGGTCTTACAGTTTATGGTCTCTCCCTTTGTTTTTGAAGTCTGAGCACTTATCGTGACCTTCTTATTTATGTTTTTTAACTACTCTTACACCTTTCTGCTCAAGCTTAGTTTGTCTTTTTTGGCATTTACAACTTCCCATTTCTAAGGCTTTTTTTACTGTACTTCCATTTTACTGCTATATGTGAATGAAGTATAATCTCCAGCCATGGCAAAGACTTCTTCAAGTACTGCCAGAATTTCTGTATTATTTTTCTGATGGATTCTTCGTCTTGTTTTTTTAAAAAAACCTAGTCTGACATTGTCTTTGGCATAATTATGCAATAATTTCTACTGAGTTTTCTACAGCAGGCTCAGCTCCTGAGTTATGTTTAATTTAAAAGTAGATGTTTGCTTTATGGTTCTTTACTTTTTTGACCTTTAATTACCTGTCTTATTGCTCATTCATATCTTTTTTAAGGTTCCTCTGTACTTTTTGATGCTGTCAGTTGCCCTAAATAAAACTTGTCATGTACCTTTCCCTCCCATCCAGCTCTTACATGCAGATATTATGCTGGATTCACATATTCTCTGTGGTCACTCTGGTTGCAGGAGTCTTTTCTCTTGTTCAAAATGTAATGTAATTATCTGACCTCTTGCTTTTTTTAGTTTCATATCAATTCAGAGGTGATGATTTTGTTCTCCACCTATGACTAATGCTCACAGTAATTTTGTGCACTTTTCCCACTTATTTTTGAATATCCTTTTGAGTTGTTCTGTTCTTTTAATGACATACAGTCTAGTGCATAAATGGTTCGTTTTCTGCTTCTTAGTGTAGCGCAGTCACCAAGTGATTAGCATGCTGCTCCCACTAATTAATAGTTCAGTTAATTCTTCTGTTCAGTTTGGCTGCAGCCGTTGTTGAGAGCTTCTGGAGCAGCTGCTGGAAGGGGACAGCAGCTGTGACAAAAGCTGTACGTCACTCTGGAGCTACGTCAGACTTTAGGGCAGCTGCTTACTCGTCCCTCTAGGTCAGTAATGTTTCATTTAAGTCTTTATGGAGGGACCAACTGTCTTGGTCTGTGACAGCACCTTACCTTATACACAGTTATCTTCTTTGTGCAGGTTATTTACTTTCTCTCCTGTTCCCTTGTGCTCCTGTGTGGCTTTTTGTCAGGCTGGGTGACCGCCCCAGGCTTCTCACTGTTGGTTTGTAAGATTGTTCCTACAGAATCTCACAGAGTTCTCATGGATTTTTCTCTTTGTGTTTGGCTTTATTTTCTGCTTCAGATTCTTCCTACTGGCATCAGTTTTGCCAGGTTTATACTTGCTCAAATAAGAATCTGACCTGTGGACTGGAGGGTTGGACACAGCTTCTTGCAGGAGTGGGAGTGTTCTTCTGCACTCCAGGGAATTCATTTGCAAGCTCAATTTAAACATTTTTTCTTCTTTCTTTTTTTTTTACTGATTGACCAGAAAGACTTTGAATTGCTTTCTTTCAGGCTTCTTTTCTAAAACCAATGTGATACTGCCACTTTTTAATTACTTCTTTTCTCAAGGGTAATTATCTATGTTGTGAGCTTTAGTAGCTTATTTCTGAGGTATTTATGCTGAATCCAAAATAGCTAATTTGCTTACGTTTACTCTATTTATTGTTCTGGGACAGAATTGCTTAGGGGTCAAGAAAAGGTTTCTTTAAACTCAAGTCCCATTAGGATATCTGACTTTTTTTTTTTTTTTTTTTTATGGGCAGCTGGAGTTTCCCAGTATTTTTGCCTCGAGACTTAATTGACTCTCATCAACTGGCCTCTTGCTAACCTCTTCCTGGCCAGTGTGCTGCCAGCACAGAATCTCCCACACTGGATTCCTTATAACATGTGCTCCTTGGTTGGAGAGATGTGGCCATGGAGAGCTGGCTGTAGGTGATGCACTCACAGAATGTTTATTAATGTGATGCTTTACATTAATAAAGGAAGAGAGTTGGCAACGACTGTGAACTTACTGAATTGCAAAAGAAGGGGGACAGAAGATTTCATTTTTTCCAGTTGCCTTCCTCATAGCTTTGCTAGCCTAAGGAATCACTAATTTTAGAGTTGACCTTCTTAATAAATGTACCAGAACTATCACAAGTAAAGACATCCAGGAAATGTTAGTGTTGAACATGTCAAGGAATGGTGAGCACTTCTTGATCTCATGGGATATTCTGCTTTAAATAGTAGGAGGGGAAAAAAAAGCAAGATGCTTTTTTGCATTAATTTTTCTCAACTGCATCAGTATTGGCTTTTATATGTGTTGTTTAAGTCAGTAGGGTCTGTGGTAGATTTGGTGTGAATGGCATTGTAAATTGCCAGTTAACAAAACTAGTATTTTCAAGAGTACAGGTAGTGTTAGGAATGTTTGTGTTTGCTTATAACTGACATATGAAACCTGTCAAAAGAGATTTAGTTTGTTCAGAATATCTTGTCTTCAACACAAGAACACACTTACCCAGTTAGTTGTCTTTTAAATTCTTAGAAAACTTGAAAGATTGTGGAAATAATTAAAAATAAATATTTACACCCAGCCCAGAAACAGAGATCCTGGGCTTGTCAGAGAAGGTTTGGGAAATCTAACTTTCTGACCCTTTTGTTAGTGACATTCCTGGAAAGTAAACACCCAAGCAGAACAGCTCAGTGGGATCAGAAAGTGTGCTGGGATAAGTAATTCAAGGAGTTGATGATGGACATTTTAGTGTCAGAATCTTGAGAGGAAATCAAAGTAAGGCACAGAATCTACAAGTACACATATAAGAGAAAATGCAAGCAGTGCTCGAACATAAAAGTATCTACCTGAGGCTATTCTGTGAAAAAGTATAATGAAAGAAAAAAACAGAGGTAGAAAAGCAGAGAGAAAAAGAAAAAAAAACTGCAAAGAGGTTTTTCAGCATAGAACCATTCTTCAAAAATATTTTAAAAATAAATTGAAAAGGGAATCTTACAGGAATGGTAGGCTTGTTCCTTGTCAGGTGAAGAAAGGAGGACTGAGTGGGGAAGAAAAGCCTGTTTGAACATAGATGCTCACACAGACAAAAAATTGCAAGAATTCACTGTAATATCCAGGTGCAGATTCATCTTATCCTTCTAATCTATTCCTTCTAGAAATACCTAGGTGAGGGAATGTGAAAGATGAAGGGGACAGCATTTCATGCCTGTTCTTTGCTGAACTCCTATGGAGAAGGATCTCTGTTCCTGTGCAGAAGCAGAACTTTGTTACAGAGGTGCACATGGGGTTAGAGACCATGTGAAGTGTCCTTGCTGCTGTAAAGCTGGAAGGATGGAAGTGTCCAGCATGGCTCTAAGATCTCACCTGCTTCAGGCTTTGGCAGCAGAATGGTCTCCTCACTTGGAGATGAAATGATTCTGTCTTTTCCCTTCCCCTGGAGACTGGCAGAAAGGAGAATCTCATGTACATGAGCTTGGAGTGAAAAGCAATGTGGAAAAGAATCTCAGTGGGGCTTCCCATGCTCCACAGGTACCTTCCACAATCCAGTTTACTCATCTCATTCCAGGTGGTTTTATTCTGCTTGTAGTTGGCATTATTTTAGGGTGATCAGTTTGGTGACAGCTTTTGGATATTTTTCTGAGTATTTAACATTTTTCTAACAGTTTCGTGTAGAATGTCATTCATCTGCACCTCTCTTTTCCTTAATGACTGACAGCCCTGGTGGATCCAGTATAGAGAACAAGTGTACTGAAAAGAATGATTTTAAAATCATTAAGAGAAAGGCAAGTTCATTACTTTGTCAGCATTTTTTTGTCTGAGCTGCAGCTCACGACTAAGTGGTAAAAGTTAAGTTAGCAGGATCCCAAGGGGGATGTTCCTCAGTGCCCTTTGTCCCCGTTGCAGGGCATGAGAGAAGTTAAATGCCCCTTGCTGCATCTCCAGCCTTTTCTTCTTTCATTCCTGGGGTTTTCTGGTTTTTGGGTTTTTTTGGTTGGTGTTGTTTGTTTGTTTGTTTGTGTTTTTTTTTTTCCCTTAATTGCCACTCTAGGAAGAATTCCAAATTGCAGAACTAGGAGGAGAAAAAAATAACATGTTGTTAGCTTGGTGGGAGAGGCTTAGCCAAGTGCACAAGGAGTCTGTGATACAGGGTTTTGCATGAGTCAAGGAACTACAATTCCTGTCTCTTCTGGGAGGTTTCAGGTGCTGATGGACCTTCCATTGTGACAGTCACTGGAACACAACTGTCTTGATGCCATCTGCCTGGGGTCACTGAGGGTGGTCAGGAAGCTGATCCTTAGCTATTCAAGGAAACAGCCACCTTCTGCTGTGAGCAGAGTAACTCTTCTTCCATGTGTTCAGAGCATGTTAAGGCCCTTGAGAATTACTCTGCTTTTGTCAGAACAGGAAAAAAAAGGGCTGACTGGGTGGAGCAGAGCCTGGGTTAAAAGAGGTTTGAAGAAATGCAAAGCAATAAAACCCAGTGTATATAGTTTTGACAAGTTTGCTGGAAGGAGGAATGTGGTGCAGTGATCAGGAATGTGCTTTCCCAGGAACCATGAAGGACCTGATGAACTTGAGTCCCTCTGTGTTTGCTGAGCTATGCAGAAGGATGGGTACAATCTTGAATCTGACAGTATCACACTGGCTGCAGATTCCCTGACTTTCAGAGAAGCCAGCAGAACTCTTTCTGTCTGTGCCCTTGCGGAAAGGCCCCACCACTGGCTGGCACCTGGCTTTTGGGAACAGTAAATAAAGTGATAGGACCTGTAATGGGTCATTCCTGCACTTTATCTTTCTGGGTAAGGTAACTCCATGCATATAATTTGTCAGGCTAAAATGTTAAAGGCTGACTAAAATGCAGATCATAAAATTAAGTGGCATCATTCCTAAAGTCACATATATCAGCACTGCCTGTTGGTTTTTCATGTCTTCTGATGCTGGACCTTCATCATCTTTTCTGCTGTGTTCCCATGAACTTTACAGCCCTTCCACTTCCTATTCCAGGTTAAAGTCTTACTTTTCTTAGAGTGCTTTCATCTTTTTTATCTTGCAAGCTTTTATTCAGAGTTTATAGAAATGGAGAGTGATTTGTCTGCCACTTCCAAAAGAATTTGTGCTTTCAGGTCAAGTATTCAATACTACAGAGAAACTTTAAAAATTCTTTATTTTAAGCATTTTTAAAATCTAATCATTCCTTAGGCATGCTTATAATCTAGCTCTTACTTCAGGCATAATTGCAAGTAAAAGAAAAAATTTGAAAGTCAGTTCTTTCAATAGTTTCAGTTTATCATATTTAGGATACTTGTGGAAATGTTCAGTGTCAGCTGGAAACCATTCAGGAAATTTTTAATGGTGTGTTGAGAGGGTAATTTAATCTCAGCTTCATACACTCCCTGGATCTGACCCATATGCAAGTAAGAGAAAATCCCTTTTCCCATTTTTGATAGTTGCATGATGACACTCATTCCCCATCTTACTGATGCTTGTGCATTAGATCATCCCAGAGAAAATTACACTAAGATTTAGCAACTGTTTGCACTACCAGCAATGCAGATTGTTAAAAAAAAAATCTAAATATAATTTTCTAAATGAAGTTATATTGTGGTGGGGAATTGTTTTTTTAGTGGTGTGAAGGGTGTTTTTGTTGCTTGTTTTATTACTTTGAGTAAGAAGACCTGCAAAAAAACAGTAGTTTTTTGTGTTGAATATTCACTTTTTAGTCTTTGCTGTTACTGTCAGCTGTGAAGATCATAGGGGCTGTAACTGGTCTCCTGCTTGGTTTGTTTGTTTTTAAAGTGTCATATATATTCTGTCAGGGAAAAACACACAATGTAGCTATTTTGACAGCAAAGAGAAGTTTTTATAGATGTTACTGTGCTAAGTGTATGGGATACCAGATGACTATAACATAAAGCAAGATTTATGTCTCGAATTGTAAATAACTTTGTTTATAGTTCAGTAATAGAGGACAGCTTTCCTGTTGGCTTCCACAGCCATTGTGGAAGTTTGTGTGGCTCTTGTTCCCAGTGAAATGGGGAGACACGGGATGATGGATGCAGAAATCTGTTTGTTGTTTCCATTTTGTGCTCACATGGTATTTGTTTAGCTGTGGTTCTCATATTCTTGTTGCATGTGTTCCTTGAAATGTCATTTGTAGGGACAAAGCATGCTGCTCTTCAGTGCTAATCATCTACAAGCAAGTGTGTGGTGTAATTTGGTTTCTGCAAACTTTTGAACTGTCTTAAGGAACTAAAAATGCTTTACTGTATCTCTTGGTTAATGTAACCAAGTACCTGCTAGTAACTGTCAGTCACTGGGTTGGTCTGAATGGGAACTTGAGCAATAATATGGCCAGGTGATAATCTTAGTGTGTGATTCCCTTCTCTTCTGCAGGGAAGGCCAAGCACATACTCTTAGTACATTGGTGTATATTACCTGAAAATGGTTATCTGTGACACTGACAGCTGTCAGAGAGTTTAGTGTAGTGTGGACAGATTTTAATTTCTCTGAGGTCTCTGTAGCATAGGGCTGAAATATGCACTTTAATTATGGCAACTGACCATTTTGAGCTTTGCTTGTTCTACTCTGCAGCATCCCAGGGGATGTTAGTCACAGGGGTGGGTCTTAACTTGATCTTGAGATGACATGGCAGAGAACAGGTCTTATCCCGTCCTCATCTTCAGCTTTTCTTGTGTCAGAGGTTCAAGGGGTGTGTGTGTACCTTTTAATATAACCATGATTACAGGGATGTAACATCTTATCGATTCATAGACTTTTGTGGATGTGTGCATGCGGTTTCTGCTAACTGATAGTTGTTCAGATGAAAGTAATTTGATAAAACGTTTTGGCCTGTAGTCAGTGTCATTTACACCAGTAATGGTAGCCACTAAGTGTAGTGAGTTCAGACTACTGTGTGGAAATAGAGCTGAGTCAGTCCTGTGCCTTGGTCATTCCCTGGTTTGCTTTGAATCTTTCTCATGTTCCTACAACACCTTATTGGTTAAGAGTGAAGTCCTGGTAGTTGTGTTTATGCAGGCAACATTCTCTCTTCGTATGAGTAACACCTAGGAAAAAATGTGGGTTTATTTTTTCTAATTTTAGCAGCCTGTGAGGTGGCCTGTAGGTAGTCACAAAAAGTCGGAGGGTGCCGTGTCCTGTTTGCAGTACCTGTCCCTTGGCCAGAGCCAGGATCCAGCCACCTGATCTGATCTAAAGTGAGATATCAGTCCCATCCACTGGGAACAATTGTATTTAACAGTATAGCTGCACCAATCCAAAAAACCTGTAGTGAATCGTCTGCGCTGGTGGAAGAATGTAAAATACCCAAGTGCAACTTGACTGTACTTTGGAAAACCAGCTGCCTGCTGGGGTGTGATTTAATTTTCAGATTTAATTTTCAGTGCAGTTTAGTTGTAGGGTTAATTTTTTTGTTTTAATCCTAAGTCTCGCATGTATTTTTTAATACAGTTAAAATAATGCAATGGCTGCTTAGTGTGCCACTTCTCCTGCTTTCCGTTTCCCCACAGCATTCAGGTGTCATTACTGCAAGGCAGGAGGCAGAGCTCTGCTGCTGGCACTGCTGGGCTTTGGCAGGCAGTGCCTGTTGTCTGGGTAAAAAGAAGAGGGAATTTAATATTGTAGCATCCATAAAAATTGGAGCACTTCATTAAGTGAGACTATGTAAAGCTTTGTTATGGATGGAATTTACATTAATGCATTTTACTGCTCCATATGAGGAGATCAAATGATAAGCACAGTGTCATGTACACGTTTGCAACCATTCTGTTAAATAGATTTTAATACTTAATCGTTTTTTTTCTCATGCATTTCAAAGCAGCAATTATTTCCAAGGATAAAGATAATGAAATTTTTCTTGATGTTCTCAGGAATAAAGGGGGAAAAAAGTGTATTTTAAGGTGTATCACGGGAGGTGAGGAGCTCTGCTCTGTCCCGTCCCACGCCTGTGTGTGTTGTCAGTGGGCCTGGTAGGAGTTTCAGCTGCAGGAAGAAATGTTCCTGTTGATGACATTTCAGAGGCATGCTCAGAAAGGATGCCAAGAAGGAGTCTGGTGGCTGGTTTGGCATGGGGGGTCGGTGGGGAGGGGGAGAAGGCTGTAATCCATCTCAGCTGCGAGCGCAGGGTTTTCCCCTCGCGCTGGCTCTCACACGCACGCCCGCTCACGGGGACATGTGACTTTTGGCCATATTAGCAGGTTTATCCAAGCCTAGCCCCTCTGACTAACAGATGTAGGGAAAAGGGCATTCTGGGATTGCAGCAGTTGCTTTTGAACAACAATGTCCTTTTTGTAAGAATCTGATGCTTCTTAAAAGATGGAACATGACATCATTACTGTCGATCCAAGAAACATTCCTTCAATAATACTGAGTGTGCTCTGGTTATCAGCTCCCTTCCCCCAGCTCCTTTCTCTTGCTTTTCTGACATGCTTTTTGTCTATTGTTTTGTTGGGGGCTGTAAATGTGAAACAGTTGTCTTTCAGTGTTATGTGCTTGCTAGAGCTGGAATCAAGTGGAATATTGTTGATATATGAAAAAGAAGGAAAAATAACCAAAACCCCACTTTTCCTCCAGCTTTCATAAATGTAGTGTGCTTCAGGTATGGGCTGAGCTAGAGCTAATTATTTCCCTTCCCACACGGTATTAGTTATGGTGTTATGCAAGGGAAGGTGGAGATGTCTCAGTCCCATTCCTGTGCATCCCACTCGGCCTCACTGGCAGCTGTGTGCAGATGCTGGTTGTTCCAAGGCTCCTGCAGTGATCCTGCATCGATAGGAAATGTGTGAGTGCTCAGCAGTGCAGTGGGGCAGAGTTGTGAGCAGCTGCATATTTTCTATTTGTGTGTATATGTTCTTCTGCTTAGTCCACCACTGGGATTCAGTGTCAGATTTTCCTTATCCCCTGAGAGCGGGCTATCATGGAAACACATTCTGGGTTGCAGTATAAATCTTTTTGAATGCTGACTGCTTGGAGGAAAATACTGGATTTTACTTCCCTTCTGTGCTTTCTCTCTCCCATACATGTCTTCCTCAGAAAAACTGGAGACTCCTGAGGAGTTTACAGCCAGGTACATCTTGGCTGTGAAACACAGCCAGGCTCTGCAGCAGTGCTGGGAGGTCTCTAACAAGGAGCAGGCAGGCTGTGACACTTCCACATGCTGCAGCTCTCCAGAGAAGAGAACCACTGAGCACAAACATGCAGGAATATGTCTTTTTCCATCCTTGCAGGAATTGCTCTGCAGGGACTGGAAAACAAATGATTCATTGATGGTCTAGAGGCTTGGAGAAAGGTGGAGTTTACAGTGTCCAGAAGGGGAGGAGAAATGGACAGGGCCTTCTGATGTGTTGTTTAAACTCAAGTTTGTTGTCTTTCACATCTTCATAATGGAAATAAACCTCAGACTTCTTTAAAAAACAAATTTGAGATACGAAATAGGAATTTAAAAAGTGCAAGTCTTGGCCAGAAGATTTTTTTGGAAAGAAGTGAGATGTGTGATTAACTGTTTGCCAGTGACAGAGTTGCTTTTATTAGTGATAATTTACAGGGATTTGATAGGAAATCCTTTAAGAGGAAAAGAAAAGGGCTTTTTATTTGTAGTGGTTTTTTGGCATCACCTGTTCTAATGATATAGTAAGATTTTAGCACAACTTAACAGTATACTTTTACTTTGGATAAATTCCAAGACACAAAGCTTGTAGTAAATGAAACTGAACTCATGGTGCAGACAGAAAGAATTTCATACATTCCCAGTTGTGTCTGAAGTTGCGAGTTCCTCTGAAGAAAGTGTTTGCCAATGGCCTATTGTCCATTGTCTCATATGCCAATCACAATTTAAATGTTTGCCTCTGCTGAAGTGGAGCAGAAGGAGGAGCATCCATCGGGTGTCTCCTGTTCTGGATGCTGTTTCTCTGAAGAAAATGCGTGCAAGTAAATCTCCGAAGAACAGGCTCTTTGTGATAGACATCATGAAATCCAAGCAGTTTTTTGGGACACAGTGGGTGTAACTCTTCAGAGGGAAGGTGTCACGGTAATGTGCACTCACTGGTGATGAACTGCTTCTCGCTGTAGGTCAGACTGCTCTGCAGGTGATTGAGCAGATGCTGGGGCATGGAATGTGCCTCATTTTGTGTCTTGATTTTGGTTTCTGTCCTAGATGAAGTGCTTGACTGGTGTCACAGAGGGGCTGTGACATTATCCCAGCACGCAGGGTGTGCTGCTTCACACACCAGGGCTGCTTGCTCTGGAGGAAGTGGAAGCTGCTTTGCTGAACCTTGTTTCAGGCTCTTTGAGCAGAGGATAATCAGTGAAGGATTGCAATCTTTTTCTTGCAGTAATCCATGCTGAAGAGGCTCCATTCATACAGATGAGCCAAGGGTTGAAGCAGCACTTTAAACCCAGATAGTCGGTCGGCTGACTGCCCAGCAGGATGCCATCAACCAGCCGAGCGGGCAGCCTGAAGGACCCTGAAATTGCAGAGCTCTTCTTCAAAGAAGATCCAGAAAAGCTCTTCACAGATCTCCGAGAGATTGGCCATGGAAGCTTCGGAGCAGTTTATTTTGTAAGTAGCACCATGACTTGTGAATTTTAGCTGTGTTTCTTTTTAAACTGGGGGTGTAGGCTTTTTTGGGCATAATAAGGAGAAGAAACTACTATGACTCTTTTTTTGTGTGGTGTTTGGGGCAGATGTTATCTTGTGTGTCTGTATGGTCTCAATCCTTTCACAAACTTGTAGTCTCTACAAGGTGTTTGCATACAAAAAAAGCCCTAGAAACTTGGTCCTTGCCCTTTAGGTGCATCATTATGTTGCAAGCAGGGATTTATGTGCAAATTAAAACATGGACTTCTGCTCCATCAATTCTGACTGACAGTGCACTTCTCTTGGTCTGATCATCTCCTTATCACCTCTTGTTCCTTGAGAGAAATTGAGTTCTCTTCCCCTTTGTGCATACCCTGAGGCTCCCTTAAAGCCATTCTTTATGTTTGACACCTGAGTGTTGGTGCTTTTGTTGTCATTTGTCCTGTCACATCCATTCCTACTGCAGGCAAGAATCCCAGTATCCATCTGCATGATACTTACTTGACATGAACAGGATCCTCATGGCAACCTCAGTGCAGCTTGCTGTGTGTTAACCAAATATTGTGGGGCCTTCATTAAAAAACACTTTCCTCAGAAAACCTTTTCACGTTTATAATTATAGGAGGTGTGGCCAAACCTGCCAGTTTTCCTTCAGAAAGCCATTTGTGTCACTATTTTATGAGATGCCTATTCAGTGTTAATAATTGCAGCAGACCATGTTGGGAACCTTCCAGCACAAATTTAATGCAGCACAGATGAACTAATTAGGAAAAGCTTCTTAATTTTGTTCTCTGCCTAAAACTATGAGCCACCACTGTCTGGGAACAGATCTGGGGGAGGAACTGTTTTCTAACGAAACAATACTCACCTGTGGCCTTAAATTCACCTCATTTATTCACTTTGGTTAAAGAGTGAATATCAAGGGAGGGAACTGACAAATCTGTCTTTCTGCTGTGTGGAAATATTGCTGAAGAAACATTATGGAAGTTTTTTGGGAGCACTATCTTTCAGAGGCATGCATGGACCACACAGATATGGAAACCCACAATTCAGCTGCAGATGGCCTGTGAGCTGGAAGCAAGCAACATTCCCAAATACCAGCAGGAAGCTGCCATGGGGTATTTGTAGCCTGCCTGAACTTTGTCCTTGTGGTAAGGGCTGATGGCCCATTACCAGCTCAGAGGCCATTAATTTCTAGCCATTCTTTCTCTTTCCCCCCACCATTTTAAATCACCAGTTCATTATAGATCAGTATTTACTCACTATAGAGTGCAATTACTTGCTGGCATTTGGATTGTGCTTCTTTGTCAGAAAGTACCTCTGATTTGGCACTTGCATAAAGACAAGTCTAAGCAGTGCATCACACAATCCTAACCCATGTAGGGGCTTCGTTTTTGTCAAGAGAGGGTTTCTGATCAAGACACTCTATTGCTGTTTCTGTGTTAGGAAGTTTAAACCTGTACGTTTTGTGTTGTGTCTTTTTTACTACTAATGGTTCTGACATGTTGAATCTGAAACTGTTCCGTATTTATGTGCCTCATCCTTCAAACAGAAGCCCAAAAAATCAGAGACAACAGGGAGAGGGAAATTTAATGTGAATTAAATAAGCATGAAGAACTAAAACATAGGGGAGTCTATCTCTTGGGTACTATATTCCCCTGTAAAACTAGAATTAAAACTTATTAACTTTCTTAACAAAGTTTTGATTCTGCTACTGCAAACAATTAAACTTTCTCTAATTAATATAATACTGGATTATAGTTAATAATTGCTTTAAAAGATATTACTGAAGCCAGTGGCATACTCCACTTTTTCTTTGTGCATACTTTGCCTGTATCAATGCTGAAGCTACTCTGGTGACCAGATGTTGATCCTTTGTGTGGAGTTTTTGGAGGAAAGCAGGATATATGTGCATACATGTCTGCCATAAAACAAGCCTTGCTCATTTGGATGGTTAAAGGGAGCTGGCAGCTTTCATGGCATACAGCCTGCACCAAAAAATGTGGTTGATAAATAAATGTGGGGGTAATTACCCAATAGAATATCCATATAATCCTGAAATTTCCTCTACTTTATTTAAAATAGAGTTTAGTGTTTTACTGTTAGTTGTACCCATCTTCCTTCCCTTTAGCAGTGATCCCACCAATGGGTGTGATACATATTGATCTTCCTCCTGTCTCTTTGTTTCTGTTGCATCCTTCATAGCAGAAAGTTACTTTTATTTTTTTTTTCATTTTATAATTGATATGAATTTTGCTGGTTCACCTCATGGTTTTAGTTTCTTAGAAACTGCAAGTCTGGCACCTCTGAATCATTTTTGGTATTATCCTTACCCTACTCCCTGTTCTGCAGTGTAATAATAGCTTTTGCTTGACACAGGAAACCTACTACACTGGAACACTGCAGATGGAGCAGAATAACCCACTCTCTTTTGTTAGAGCTGGGTTCCTTCTGCTTTACTGTAGTATTTTGCTTCCTTGCTTTATTGGCAGTTCTTCACACAGCTGAATGTTTCAGAGATTGTCTCTAGTCAGTAAATATCTAGCAGTCAGAATTTTATTCTAACTTTTTTGTCTCAAACAACAAAAATAGTCATCCCCATCACCCAACTTTACAAGTACTATCAGTGAGAGGATCCCTTCGAACAGAAAGAAAAGTAAAAATAGTATTGGTTCAAGCTTATGATAGCCAGTTGAAATAAAGACTTGACAGGGAGTTCTGGGAATCTCTTTAATGAACAGCAGAATTAAAACATGACTGAAAAACCTTTTTACAAAAGGGAGAGCCCTAGTACTTCATTAATTCATGTTCTGGTAGGCTGTGCTTGATAGTACAAATATATTAAAAATCAACATTTTCATCAGTCATCTGTGAATGCTGTGGTGCACGTTATTCTGATTTATATCATTTGGCTTCATGTCCAAGTTGATTATTATTATCAGAGAGACTCAGAGGTCTTTTCCTCCACCACCCTCCTGTGCTGCTGAAATCTCTAACAGAGGAAATCTGGGGTCTTATCTGGAGCCATCCTTCCTGCAAGGTGCTGCCTTTTCTCCTGCTGTGGAGAATGAGCCCTTGCTTTGGTGCTGACTTGAACAAAGCATCTCCTCTAATCCTTGCCTTGCATTGTTGCTGTCTGAAGTCAGGAAGTTTGCCTTTGAAGTGTGAAAAACTATGTACATTTATGGTGCAGTGTAAATAACAATACTATGAAACTGAGAAGTCTCATCTGAAGATGTGTCACTTGGATTGCTGCCATGTCTTTCTGTATCATCTGCCTTCCTTTAAGACACAAAAGCTAATTTTTGGGAGCACTGGGGAGAAATCTGCTCCAGACACTGGTGGCTATCTCAGTGCATCGTGGGACATCTTTCCATATGGTTTGAATGGAACTGGGTGGCTGAGCCTTGCTTCTGTTTTATGTGGACTATTCCTGGGCAGGGGGACAAGTTGATTTAGGGAAAATCCCTTCTACTTGAACCAGAGTTGCTTGTTAGTTTAAGTCACAATGCTTGACTTGCAAAGACTTGGTAGATGCTGAGCATGGAAAAATGTCACACCTTGTCTCCCAGACAGGAGGGTGATCTTTCACTATGGAAAGAAATTTCTAATTCTTGCAGCAGTCACATCACTTGGAAGGTATTTTAGTTTAATGCTCTGCAAAAGTTAACTAAGAATAGAGATATTTTATGAATGTGTGTGGTTTACATCTTATGGAAAGCTGGGGCCTGAAGCAACTGATGGATTGCATTTTCTTGTTACAGGCACGTGATGTGCGCACCAATGAAGTGGTGGCCATCAAGAAAATGTCATATAGTGGGAAGCAGTCCAATGAGGTATGTAGAACATGGTGTATATTAAACCTTAATCATTGCAAATAATTACTCTATGGGATGTTTTTAGTTAGCTGGAGTTCCTACAGGAGAAATATTTTCTGTAACTCTAAAGGTGAATAAGAGCACTGTGTAAACGAAATAAATCAGTTTACTGTTCATTGTATTTCTGTGTAATCTGCTTGTGAAAAAAGAGGGGTAGAACTCTCTTATTTCAGATACAATGGGCTTCTTTTGGGACCACAGAAATGTGTGGCCAGAAAAAAAAAATTAAATGATGAGTGTGTATGTTGTTGTCTTACTGCCCTTAAATGTTCCATTTTAAATACCTTTCCAAAGAACCATGATGCTTCCTGGACAAATGAATGATAAGAATGGATGCAGTGGTGAGAGCTTCTGAGGGAGCCTTGCTTGTACCAAGTAGTGAAGCAGAACACATCCCTCCCTGGAGTGGCTGTGCTCATGAGCAGCTGAAACAAAGGCAAAAGAGTGGTGAATGAATGAGTGTGAAAATCTGAACAGCAGCATAATTCCAGAAGAATTGCCAGAGCCAGGGATTAAGGCAGTCTTTGCTGAAGGGTCTGTGGAAGTGGGCCTCTGAGATTAGACATTAAGTGTTTTCATGGCCACCCCAGATGTGTCTCCTTTCCCTAGGATGCTTAGCAGAGAGTTGATTTTATACTTGAAACGTTTAAGTGCTAATACAGATTCTTGAAAAGCCCAAGATGACACAAGCAGCTAATTTGATATTATTTCTGGTAAATAACATCTATCAAATCATGGCATGATTTTTCAGCAGAAGTATTTCTCATAAGCATGTTGTCCAAAGCATTTCTGGTTCCCTCCCTCCATTCTCTATATTCCAATCTAACCAGCAGTCTTGCTCTGATAGTTCAACTAACAGCTCATTGCTTTCTGTGCCTGCCCTTTGTGTATTGATCATCTGCACTCCAAGGAGCTGAACTATTCCTTCCTCTGTGTGTGTGTGTGTCTGTGTAGGAGGTAGAGGTGGCAGTGTCTCTCCAGCAGTCCTGAATTCTAGCTTCAGAGTTAAATTTGCTATGCCTGTTTCTGTTTTGTCGCTGCGGTGACTTGTTTAACTGTGTACTGATGAAAGAATAATTTGTACTTGCTACTTGTCCTACTGTTTTAATTACTGTGAGCTATAAATACTCTATTCACATGAATGAAACAAACTGTGCATGCTTCAGAAATAGCTTTTGTTTGTCTTCAATGCATATGTTTCTTTATTTTTGAAGAAAGTAATAAGACTAGGATTAAAACACTTTCTATTTTACATCATTATTTATTTGTTTTGTTCAGAAGTTCACTGGAGTTATGATTGAGCCTATGTAAAGAAAATTGATAAGGGCATTCTGGTATCATTTGGTTTCATAATAAGATTTTATCATTGGTGAGAACAATTATTCTCTCAAATAAGGTCATATTTTATACTAAAAATAGGTTTTAAACCCTTGAAAAATGTAGTAATGTGCTCTTAATGTGATCTTGGAGCTTTTTTTATGCAGGAAACCATGAATACTTCTTGACTAATACATCACTTCTCTCTTCCAAGTGTAGAAGTTTAGCATGGTGCTTTCTTGGTTTAGCTTTTATTACTTAGTACCTCAAGGCCTTTGAGGCTGAAGGTAAAAGGCAACTAAGTCACTCCAGTGTCAGTGAGAGAGTTTATGTTATAGCTACACTGTGTCATTCTATAGCAATTCTGGTGTTGAGAAATGCTTAATGTAGTCAATCAGCTGCCTCAGTTGTGGGCTTCTGTGTTCTCTGGTTTCCTGTGTTTCTCTGACCCTAAAATTTTTATTGAGGTTTGGCACATGTTTTCTGAAGTCTCAGGGTAGATGGGCCCTCTGTCCCTCTACAAATACTACCCACATACCAACACGTGAGGAAGAGTGTGCTGAGAGATTAACAGGACAGAGAAAACAGCTTTTGAGCCTTTTGGTGTTGGGTTCCTCTCCCTCTGGTTAGCTTCAGGACTGATACTCTTGCTCAAAAACATTTGCAGTGTCAACATTCTTACGTGGATGGCTGCATACGTAAATGGTTTCAGCTACTACATTTGGTATTGAAGGTACTTTCTGTGGTTTTAGTTTTGCTGTTGCACTCTCAGACTTTTGCCTTTCTTGCCTGAGGAGATGTGGATGTGCAGTATCCTTGGTGCAGCAATGTCAGTGTCTAGGCACACACTGGAACTTGACATTTTGGCTTCTTCTGTGCTTTAAGAGCTCCCCTTACTATAAACACGGCTTTGTTTTATCTGTTTATATTTTTTATCCAGCAGAACCTACCTTTATCTAGTAGGTAACTCATTTTAAATTGGCCCTTGTAAAGATTAAACTAGTAATAGAGAAACATTATCAAGAATGTAGTCAGATAGTTGGCAGCTGATAAAGGGAGCCTCATCCAGTGTAATATAGTGACTAGTAGGGATAGGTCTTTATAATAACAAGAGTTGAGAGAGGCAGCTGATCTTGCTGAAGGACACTTATCACCCAAATCTCTTTCAGATCAGGGTGTGTATTTGATTTGACAACAGAATTGGTATCCCTTAAGTAGAGGATCACTTCTTTTTTGAGGACTTGCTCAGATATTGTGTTTACCAGCATATCCTATGCACACATATAAATATAAAGCATTACATTGATGAGAGATCCTTGCATACAGCCTAACTGATCAGCAACTTATTTTGTAGGTCTCCTAAGGATTTAAGCAGTGAATATCATAGTATTGATACAAACTTATTTTGACTTGAACCTTGAGATAGTTTTGCCTCTTAAAATAATTAAATGACATAATAACAACAACAACAACAAAGGTAACAGTTCTAAAAAGTCTTTCTGTTCATTTTATTCCCTACAGAAATGGCAGGATATTATTAAGGAAGTCAAGTTCCTCCAAAGAATAAAACACCCTAATAGTATAGAATACAAAGGCTGCTATCTGCGGGAGCATACAGCATGGGTAAGCATCTGCTGCTCTGCACTTCTCTTTCCTTGGTTAAAGGTGCTTTGAAATGTCTCCAGCTGGATTTTGGGAGATACCTGAGCACTGGTGTTGTACAGACTGAGATGAGCATAGCCAAGGGCCTTACACGTGCTCAGCAAACTGAATGTACTTTCTGGAACCAAGATTTAAGGAAAATTTCTCTTTTGCTTAGATTAAATGTTGCTGTTCTAGTGTATTTAGCTTGATAAACTGAGTATTTGAAATAATGTACACCCATCGCTAATATACTAAAGAAATCATATTATTGAACTAATAGTTTAAATTGTAAGTACTGTTTTGTGAATTAGCTTCAATAAATCTGTAGGGCAAAGTTTTAGTTTCTCTTTTTGAAATCTGACTGGGACAGAATCTTAAGTAAATCCCTAAACAGCCCTTTAATACTCTGATAAGCTTGTTAAGTGCAGTTTAACATTCCTGTTAAGTATGTGCATATAAAATGCGATATGTAATACAATACCTAACTGGTTATGAATGTGCTTTGGCCTTCCTTACAAGTGGTGTTGCTTGCTATCTTGCACAGGGGGGTTATGCTTAATTCCAGTTAGAGCTGTACTTGTGAGAGGGGTCACTGTGACAGTGCTGGGATGGATTTTTTGGTACAAGCAACACTTGCTTTGTTATGGCAGCCTGCACTGTGTGCTCCAGGAATTAGTTCTAGATTTCTCCATACAAGTCTAGAGAACATATATTTACTATTGCAGATTTTCTAACTACTTTGATTTCTTCCTGTAACAGCTTGTTATGGAATATTGTTTAGGATCAGCATCAGACTTACTAGAAGGTGAGTCACACATGTTTATTTGATGACAAGTCAGAAGTAGAATACTGAACTAGGGGGTTACAGCATCACAGAATTTTCCTTGAATTTATAGTTTTGTTTGGGGCCAGGCTGTGTATGAATAGGCACAGTTTATCAAATTCTTGCGTAGCTGAGGAGGTTTTTCTGTAGAATACTGGCTTTCCCAGGTGCTTCGTTTCTCATTGTTTCATATTATTTTAAAGTTGCCAGTCAGTTATTTGTTTGCTTCTGAGTTTTAAGTTCTCCTGCCATGACAATTCAAGATTTACTTCTGAAAACCCTTGCTGTTGATCCTAGTGCTTACTAACAACTGTAGGGCTGTTGACTAGAATAGCAGTACAGCAGTGTTAGGGTTGTGCTTGATGAGGTCTTTCATTAAATGGTCATTTTTCTATCAGGCTTCTTAGAGTGAACTGTCTTTGAAGAGATGTGTGTGGCCAGTAAGTTGTTCCTTTCCTTGCCAGAAGCATTTCAGGACCAAAAGCTGAGCTGCCAGAATCTCATCTGTGTTGCTACAATTCATTTGTGTGTGAATTACTGTAAATTTCTGGGGTTTGGGGTATCATTAATAATTCATTAATTATTAATGGAAAACTGGATATTGAGTCTCAAGTCTTCACTTGGGAGGATAGTCACATAACTGACAGGAATGTAGTTTATGGTTGGAGAGTGGTCTCTTTGGTAGTAAATAGCTGCTGGTTTACAATTAGAAGATTACATCTGATTATAGAATGTACTCAGTGAACTATCTTTACATATGATTCTCATACTGAACCTAGTGAAAATGAACTTTTACTGTTTTTGTTTACATTGTTAACAGTACTGGCTTGCATGCTGCAAACTGTATTGTTCTCTGCAATATTGAATTTCACATAAATTCTTTCCTTAAGTTCATAAAAAGCCATTGCAAGAAGTGGAAATAGCAGCAATTACCCATGGTGCTCTCCAGGGATTAGCATACTTGCATTCTCACAATATGATCCATAGGTAAGTAGTCACATTTTGCTGTCTCATACACAGTTACATGTGATGTGTTTTGTTGACTGTACCCTGTCCATCCCAAATTCAACATTGTAAGCAGAGATTTTCTTCTCACAGTATCCATATGCACCCAAACAAGTGATTTATAGTAGTCTAAACACTAGCAAGCTCTGTCTCTGTACATGAACTGTCTCTTACTGCTGGTGTTCATAATTCCTACAGAATTCCTTCAAATCTGCTAAACTTTTCAGTGTTGATTGTCCCTGAAGCAATGAATAGCAAGTGCACCCAGACAGTTTGTAGGAACTGCAAGGCCAAGAGTGCTGGGGCAGGGAGAGCACTAATTCTTGAAAAATTAGTTTTACACAAACACACATGTTGAGAAGCACACAGTAACTTTGGAATGCAATGTTCTTTGTGTTTAAAGTAGCTTCTACATTTTAGTAGGATGAAGAATTTGAATAGTTACATTATTAAGTCATTTAAAAAAAACTTTGATAAAGGATGTAATTGATTCAGAACGTTTTGCTGGATTGTTTGTGAAGCTTATCCTGTTATGCCATTTGAAATTCATTTTTAAGACAGAAATTAAGGCTAACATGTAAGGCAAAAGAATCCAAAATCAAGGGGCACTTTAAGCAATTAACCAAATGGTTAAAGAGTTTGTGTTTGGAGGAAAAGTGAGAATATTTTGTAGCTTGAACATGTGACTATTGGTGTGTTTCGTAGTCTGTCCAATAGGGAGTTTTCTGCTTTGGAGAGGAGTAATACTGACACTTGTATTCTATCACCAGAGATATCAAGGCAGGGAACATCCTGCTGACAGAGCCAGGACAGGTGAAACTTGCTGACTTTGGGTCTGCTTCCATAGCATCTCCTGCCAACTCATTTGTGGGGACGCCATATTGGTAAGCAAGGAGTTTTACTTATTTCTGCCTTTGTGAAGTGAAAGGATCCTGTATTGTCTATTTAATATACTTGGACTTATTGGAGCTAGCTTTGTAATCTTGCAGTTGTAGTGGAGATAAAATGTACTTTGTTAGGGAAAAAAGTTTCAATAGTAAGTAGGCTCTGAGTTCCAAGAAAGTGTGTATCCCTTTGTTTGTAGCTCACAAAAAGCAATAAAAATATTTTGCTGTTCTGCTTAGACTGACCTAAAGTGGTAGAGGTGGGATTGAATCATCTGTAATATATTTTAATCACTCCCCCCAGTGGTTTAAACAATTCATGTGTTCTCATTGTGTCTGGTTGTTGAAATAACTGAAGTGTTTTTTCTTTCATAGGAAAGGCCAGGTTCACTGAACCAACCCCTTTGCAGATCCCTTGTATGCTTTTGATCTCTTACACCTAATCTGTGGTGTTTACTCAACTGCATGTTATAATTTCACCACAGGTGGTCAGCCAGCTAAACTATTGGAAATGTGGGAGGGTGAGAAGGTGGTGATACTCATAAATGGAAAGCTGGGCAAAGCACAGGAGAACATCACACAGCCTCTGCAGACCTGCACTAGTGTGGGTGCCTGGTCTTTGTTCCCAGTATCCCATGGTCATGCCTGATAGCTTGGGGAATTATTTGTTTATGGTTGCTGAGATCAGGGAAACAGCCTATTTCATACCGATGAAGATAATGTGTTCCATTGTCTATTTTGAGCACCAATTTCTTTTCTTAGGATGGCCCCAGAAGTGATTTTAGCCATGGATGAAGGGCAGTATGATGGCAAAGTAGATGTTTGGTCTCTTGGAATTACCTGTATTGAGTTAGGTAAGTTATTTCCTTTGAAAAAAAAATTAAAATGTAGTTATTTGATAGCTGGAACGTACTCAGTTGAATCACAGTGCAGAAGATTAGTGCTCTCTTTCTTGTCCTGGTTGTCCTGAGTTTTAGAGAAAAGAGCAAAATGTGCTTTCTAGAATTCCAGACAAAGTCTCCAGTTTGATGTTTATGGAGCTAGTGTTTTCATTACCTGAAGAAAAAGAGTTATATAGACAAAGAGAGTGGCCAAGAGATATCACTAAGGGTGTTCACATTCTGTGGGAGTGGCAATTAACTTCTTAACTGAAAAACAGTCAATTGCTGGGCAGCTTTAGAAGTGAACCATTAAAAGTACCAATGTGGAGATATGTTTATTGCTATAAGTTGATGTTGTTTCTGTGAAAATTTAACATATATATTAACAAATTCTGCAGTGGTGAAGTTCTGGAGAAGTTGACAACTTCAAAGCTGTATTCAGTGTGTGTTGTCACTTTTGAATAGACTTTTTTTTTTCCTTAAACAAAAAGATATGAAATAATCCAATTTTGAAATGGTAACATGAAACTCAAAGCCTAAAGAAATGACGGCATTGCCATTAGAACAGACCCTTTAAAGCAGGATGTGAGTTTAAAGGGACACTGTTAGTATGGCATTATATTTAAATTTAACACGTCGTGTTTTCTTGGAACAAAAACTCCCTGGCTGAAGCACACCATGCACGCCACTGCTGCCATGCACCTGAGGCTGTCCTCCCATCCTTGTCAGATCTGATTGCTCATGCTCCAGCCCAACCTCCATGGAGGAGCAGCCCAGCCAGGCAGTGAGAGCTCTCATGAACACACTAATCCATGTGAACTGCACAGTTTAGCTAAAAATGCTGTCTGGCATTCCAAACTGTCAACTTCATTTTCTTCCAGGACGCGAAATAAATTCTTTCTTCAGAGCAGATTTTTTTTTTTTTGGTTGCCAATATAAAGCAAGTTGAAGGGGTGTGACTGTCATGACAGAATCCTGCTCTGAGTAGAGTAAGGAGACTTGGCTGGCTGCAGGGCTCCAGGAATGCAGTGAGCTCATGGCCACCACACCCCCGGGAGTCCTGCACGCTGCGTTCTTGCAGGATGAAGCGTGTTGGGCTTCGTCTACGGCTGCTGGCGTGGTGGGAGGTGAGACTAGGTCAGGACAGCACAGCAGTGTAGGCTGGGTCCGTGTGCCTGCCTCATTTGTGTTGCTTTGAGTAAGCATGGGAAGACAGCAGGGAAATGAGATGTCTGGTAGTCTTCTCAAATTATCACTTAGTCTTAGGAGTGGTCTTATGGTTAGAAGTGGTTCAGTTTCAGGGTTTCCAGAAGAATTCTATTTTATTCCGGTGAGCTAAGAGGAAAAAAGGTAGAGGGAACAGTCAGATAAAATAGTTTAATGAATAATCTGTCTGATCCTTGACAGCAGCAACTAGTTATCTGACAGATTAGAGGAGGTAAAGTGGTGAATTTGAGGATGGACTTAAGTCCTCAATTTACCCATTCTGAGGAATTTGTAGGGTTTAGTCCATCCTGCCATAGCCATGAGTGAACCATGATCTCTGATCCATAGTTCAGTGCTACTATTCCACACAGAACTGAGGAGCAGACTAAGAAAAGTAGCATTATTTTTCCCTTGTTTATTTTTTTTGAGGAAGGAAAGTTTTCTGTTGTGTTTTCAGCAGTGTAGGAACATCCTCATGGCCTGACCAGCTTCTCTGGAATGTCTATGGTGAGGCTGAGCTTTATAAAGTTTGTCCCATAAACATTCTGATGAAGCTTCAATTTTGTTGTTACAGTGAGATCATCTCCTTCCTCATTAAGCTTTCATGCTGTGTCAGTCTATAAGAGTAATACAAGCTTGAAAGAGAGAAGAGCCAAAGAGAGAAGGCAACTCTCAAAATAGTATAAAGAGTTGGCCTGTTGCTGACTTCCTGCCCATGTGCTTAGTCAGTTAAGTGTGATTTGATGGTTCTTGTAACCAGCTTATTCTTCATCACTGCTGTCCTGCTAGAAATAAATATTTCTTAGCTTTTTAGCAACTGTAGATTAAAAAAAACAGGGGGATGTATGAAGCCAAGAATGCTTAGTGGCTAAACACCCAGTATAGAGCTTACTGTTAACTTACTCCTATTTTAGTACATTACAATGAGTCAGAGAAGTCAACTATGATAAACCACGTAATTTAAAAGCTTGAGAGGACAAGGCATTTGATCTTCAAAGGGCTTTAATCTTCTGCAATGGCACAGGACGTATGCCAACATATCTGTCTGATTGCAGGGTAGGGTTGGTTTGGGGTTCCATGTTCAGGCAGTAGGGATTTTGCTGATGTGGTTTTCTTTTTAAAGGGATGTAAACTGTAAAAAAAAAAAAAAAAGGAGCAGCAACATGAGACTATCTCCCTGTATAAAAACTTCTTTTCTCTTGTGTGCAGCGGAAAGGAAGCCTCCTTTGTTTAACATGAACGCAATGAGTGCCTTATATCACATAGCGCAGAATGAATCCCCTACACTACAGTCTAATGAATGGTGAGTATTGCTGAGGGAGGAATGTTGTAGGGGATCTCTGTAAATGGAGTGCTTTGTCATGCTGAGTTCTTGAAATGGCTGGAGTCCTGTTGGGAGGATGTGAGCTGGAAGGTTCTCATTAGATTCACTATACATTTCATACACAAAATTGACCAATTACTAAATATATGTTTGAGAATCTTCACTGTAGTAGGAACAGGACAGGCTGCTGGAAGTACTTAAAATCCTGTAAAAAATTCTGTTCATGGGTCAATAAACTTTTGAAGCTCCCTAGCTAGCCAAAATTCTGTGGTTTAGTGTTTTTTTAATCACAAACCACACTGTCAATTCCTAAGTCCTGTTTTGCTGAAATATTGCTTTGCAAGATGAAGCTTGTGTGTGGCAAGTGTCTGTTGCATAAACTTCAGAAGAATAAAGCACAGTAGTAACATTTTGTGCCTCCCAGCTTCAACAACTGTCTTTTGAAAAGAGCAAATACAGTAAACTAATTTCAAAAGTTAAAAACTTCCTCATTATGGTTTACTGAACCATAGACAAGCATCCAGATGTGAAGATTTGACTCCTTAATGAATTAAACTGGGTTGTTAACTTAGTTGGATTTTTTTTTTCCTTGACACAGGTCTGATTATTTTCGAAACTTCGTAGATTCTTGCCTCCAAAAAATTCCTCAAGACAGGCCTACATCAGAGGAGCTTCTGAAGGTTGGCTTGCTTGTCCTTTCTGTTTTCCATGTGGTATTAAAAGGGGCTGTGCCCTGTGATGATGATCTGTCTCACCTACTGTACAAGGTTATGGTTAATGATGCTCAAACACCTCTGAGCTGGGAGTGCTGTGGGGTGTACTGAGCTGGCAGCCCTGGCTTCACTGCCTGTCTGCTGTGCCTCAGTGTTCCCCAGGTGACTTTCCAAGCCAGCCTTGGAGTTCTCATCGTAAAAGGTCACTCCACCAAGTGACACTGGGTGACCATCAACTTGTCAAGAATTTTAGTTGGTAAACTCAGTCATTCCAGTGATTGTAGTTAATCGTGATAGAGCTTCTGTGCATTAACTAACAAATACCTTTTGTTACTTCCCTCTGTGTTCTGTGCTATAGAACACTCCAATGTGCTTTACACAGTACGTGAAATCCACTGTTGGGGAAAAGGGGAGCAAAAAAAGCAGTTTTTCTTTCCTCACTGTATTTTTCCTTGGCATGAAAAAGCCTCAGCAGTCTGCAGGCCTTCTCTTGCTTTATTTCTTAGCTTCTTTTTTAATTCTTCATTTGTGCTCCTGAATGCTGCAGGTACTTGGCTTTGCTCACTGTAGTCTGGAGACAAAGCCAGTGGGGTAGATTGTTGCAAAAGGCTGACATGTGAACAGAACTCACAGGGAAGTTGGGTGTTGGAGCTGCTTTTTTGTGTGACTTTGATGGATTTCCTTTGTGGCATCAGGTGGCATTCAGAATTTTGCTAACTTGTCATTCTCTTTACAGTGCTTCTGACATTTTGGGTTTCTTTTTGTCCTGGCCCTGCTTCTGCTAACAGTGTTTTTCCAAATTTTTTGCATTGCAGTGAAATGGATGCTATTTATGAAGGTTTTATCAGCACCTTCTTGCATGTTTTTACCTAAAAATGGCTCTGAGGACTTGTGCCTCTTTGAAAACTGTCTATTCAGAAAGTAAATGCAATTATCCAGGAAAGGTTTTGGTGTGGGTGTGTAGTCCTGCCATTTCAGAATTCTACAGATTGGTTTTATTTTGAGCAATGTGCTGCAATTAAAGAGAACATTGATGGAAATGAAACATTTGGGAACATATTCCTTCCATAACTATAGTCTGAAACAGCTGCATGCCACTTTACAGGGACAGGTAGGGAATGTGCCATGTTGGAAACAGCATTGCAGTTCTTCCAAGGAACAAAATGAAAGTAGTGGTGGTGTTAATAATGACTCATGCTTGCACAGCACATTGCATCTGGAGACTGCAAAAGCTGCTTCTGACATACATAGACAGTTCTTGTTTTACCTATGGGTAAAATACAGCCACCTTTGCAGAGAAATGTGGTGAATATCTCCAAGAGAAGAGCAGAACATGGGGAACTGTTCCAGGACCAGGCTCTAAGGTTCACAGCCTATTTTATGACTCAGAGCTGTATGATGAATATTTGATTCCCAGGCTTTTCTAAACAAGGAAAAGGGTTTTATACTGAGAGTTAGCTGATGAGTTAATTAGCATTTGGTTAAAGATACTAGCCAGTCTAGCACATATAGCTTTTATTTGGTATTTGTTACTCTTCCCTCACTAAGCCACTAACAGATAATGTCTCTGAAGTCTAGGTTTGTAGTGAGCAAGTATTCATGGCATGCAAAATGCTATTTCTGGGTTTTTACACCTTTATTTTTTGGTACAATCATTCTGAAATCTATCTGGATTGTGAAGTCTAAAAATAATGCCAGTGTTAGCTGTGAAGGTGTTCTCCTCCTGTGCAGGGAAGAGGGCTAATAAACCCAACTAGAGTTCATCACTGTGTCCTCAAAGCATGTGCCTTGGAGGCATGAGAGGCCACTCACCTATTTGTGTGTTCTGCAGCACATGTTTGTTCTTCGAGAGCGGCCAGAAACAGTGTTAATAGACCTGATTCAGAGAACAAAGGATGCAGTGAGAGAACTGGACAACCTGCAGTATCGTAAAATGAAGAAACTCCTCTTCCAGGAGGCCCACAATGGCCCTGCAGTGGAAACACAGGAGGAGGAGGAGGTGAGAAAAATGCTGGATTTCATCACTGAGCCAGAGAGAATGAGACTGTCATTTAAATAACCACAATTCAGATATTGCTGAAACGAAGGGAGGCTGTTTACACACCTGGCTGTAAATACTGTCTCCCTCTTTGTGCTTGGCATAAAGCTACCTCAAGGCACAAGCAAGGACAAATAGGGTAGATGCCTAGTGCTGGCAAGAAGCTGTGCCATGTGTTCATGCTTGAACAGTCAGCTTCCAGTCCTGTAAATCCTCGCTTTCTTTGCCTGTTTATGAGGCTTCATGAGGACTCTTTAGCAACTGCAGTTAACCTCTGTTTTGACAGAGAATGTTGTTCTAAATCTAAGGCATTGAGGTTTTTACTTTATTTAAAACAAAAAAAAAAAAAAAGAAAAGAAAAACAGGTCATCAGGGAAATTGATTTCTCTTTCTTGGGTTGAGTGCTGCAGTCATCATGCAGAGAAGGAGACTCTGAATTCCAGTTCTCCTGTGCAGAATAAAGCCTGCAAGGTGCAGGGTCCTAGCTGAGCACTCAGGTGATGCTGGTGTCACAGCAGTTTCTGGTGACACGCTGTGGCTGATACATGATAGAGTTCAGCTTGTTAAGAGGCTCGCTGTTTAAAAGAATCTGATATCAGCCAGTTAATCTTGACAGGGCTGACTCTTTCTCTCCCCAGCATCCCACAAGAAAAATGTTTCATGGCAATGCCTGGAGGGTGGAAAGTGCTATGACGTGTCAGGTGGATGCCTTTAGAGAGAAATGGAATGAATGTTCCATTTGGTAATGTCCGCAGGTACCACTGGGATGGATTTGAATTTTCTTTCTAATTCCTTTCTCCTAGGAACAAGATCATGGTGTGGGCAGGACGGGAACAGTGAACAGTGTCGGAAGTAATCAGTCCATTCCTAGTATGTCTATCAGTGCCAGTAGCCAAAGCAGTAGTGTTAACAGTCTTCCAGATGCCTCGGATGATAAGAGCGAGCTGGATATGATGGAGGGGGACCACACCGTGATGTCAAATAGCTCTGTCATTCATCTAAAGCCGGTAAGCACTGGGTTCTTACTGGAGAACTTGGAAGGTGTAGAGTGGGAGAGAATTTGTTTGGCATAAAGTCAGCTGTTCCCATTCCCAAGTCATTATCTGTAATTTATATTATTGTGCCCTAAATATATATATGAGTGTGCACTGGAGGCTTGGGAAAGTGGCTGTGAAGATCATTTATTTTTGTTGATTCACTAAAAATTATTTTACTAATGGAATTGTTTCAAAAGCAGTTTGCTTTATCAGGAAGAGTTGAAATGGGAGGTTGGCTACCCTTAACATGCATAGCACTGCCTTGTGGGACAACAAGATGTGTGACTTCCCCTTTTTACCTCTTTGTTAGGTAATTCTTAAAGTCAGGACCTACAGCAGAAGCTGAAATCTGTTCTGCAGCACCCAGCTTCCCAACACTTGATTTGAATATTTTGTTAATGAATAAACTGTAGGGGAAAAAAATACAGCAGAAACACTTTCCCTCTGCCAGATGAAGGGTGGGCTGGGATGTGCCCTCTGAGCCAGGGCTGCTCTTGCCATGGAGGGGTTATCACTCCATTTGCTCAAAGCACTACCGTTTTTGTGGCTAATGATAGGTGTGGCTAGAATGTCTTGTTCTTTGCCCAGATGTGCAGCAAAGACACAGGTATTTCCTCAGGGAGTTAATTAGTATATCATATCTAACTAGTAATCTCTCTGTGATGAATGACAAACTCAAAATAAGAATGTGGAATACACCATGACAAATTTAAAAATTTTCTTTGAGGTATTTCTGCAGTGGGTGTAACGAAAATCTTCCTCTGTCTTTGAGAGCTACAAAGATGTTGTTTTTGTCTTTCAGACTCGATAAAATCTACTTTATAGCTTTTATGTTTTGTTGCAGTAAACTGTTTAACTCAGCTTTCAGTTTTCCATTATTTTTCCTCATTTTCTGCTTTGGTTAGTAATCTTCCTCTTAGTAATAAAAATTCAGTATGAAATTTCTGAAAGCCAAGGTCGTAGATCAGAGCTCCTTTTGCAGTGTATACCTTCATTGGCAGGAGGATCTTTCAGGACTGATGAATATAAAACGCTTTTTTCTTCCTTTTAAATAAAAAGACCAAAATTAAAAATCTTTAGTAACACAATTTCTCTTTATTCTCTGACATTAATATTTGCTGATAAGGAGGAAGAGAACTACAGAGAGGAGTCGGATCCACGGACAAGGGCATCAGAACCCCAGTCTCCTCCCCAAGTATCTCGCCACAAGTCTCATTATCGCAACCGAGAGCACTTTGCTACCATACGCACAGCGTCGCTGGTACGTGGAGGCTTGGTTTGGGAAGAGCTCTGCAGGAGGGGATGCTCTCAACACAGCTCTGTGCAACTTCTCAGAGCTTTCAGAATACCACCACAATACGAGCTATCTTCATTGACTGAGATACTGAAATAATTTAGCATCAGTTAATAAAAGCTTTAGTTAGATACCTGGGCAAATGTAATTTGTGTATGTTAAATATTTAAGTCTCAAATCCAATGTGCCTCATAGAATATAGGAAACCATTTATAATAATAAGCTGGTTTTTATTTTCATATACATATTACGAATATTTGTGGGAGTGTGTATGTATCCACCCTCACTGTATTAGGCTAAAAGGCTGTTATTTAGTACCAGCTTTATAACAATTGTACTGTTTTTCTGCTAGAGCCCATGTGAGCTTATCTCCTACAGCAGAATTTAGTTTTTAATCTGCTCTGCTGCCATTAGGATGTGTGCTTTTCTTTACAATAAAATCATATTTCTTAACTAAATAGTTTTCTTTTGTGGAGACTGTTGAAAAGCAGATTAAGCAGCATTAACTTCCTCCTAGGTGACAAGGCAAATGCAGGAACATGAGCAAGACTCTGAGCTCCGAGAGCAGATGTCTGGCTATAAACGTATGAGAAGACAGCACCAGAAGCAACTGATGGCATTAGAGAATAAACTGAAGGCAGAAATGGACGAGCACCGCCTCAGGTTGGACAAAGATCTCGAAACACAGCGTAACAATTTTGCTGCAGAAATGGAAAAGCTAATTAAAAAGCACCAAGCAGCCATGGAAAAAGAGGTAGGAGGTTATGGTTTATCAGACCAACCCGTGTTTGTTAATTACATTGAATTGTCCACTTCCCCTCACTGATGCAAAGATGACAGTGTGGACTCTGAGATGTCTTGTTTTCAGGAGCTGAGCAAATTGCTAATTAGAAAAAGGTGAATACATTACCTCCTTGCACTAAGGGGTTATGTAACTAGAGAAAAGGTATGTCCTTCACAGCAGTGGGTTGTTATACTGAATGTTAGAATCCTGACCCCAGAAAAGATACTGAGGGCTTTCCTCTCTCTTGCCATGTCTATGCTGTCAATAATTGCCTGCCATTGAGTGTTGTGGAGGCAGATTAGCCTGCAGAGAAATGTGCCAGCTACACTTAAATGTTCACTGTCTAGTTGTGTATGGATATGGGGGGGGCTGTGCTTTTAAATAATTGATAATGAAGTGGTGCTGCCTAGGGCAATTATTATCGATTTTTGTTCATCTCTGATCTCTCAGTGGAAGGCTGAGGATATAGTTTATCATAAAGTTTTGACTTTTTTAAGCAAGATTAGCTGAACAATAGGGCTGAGGGAATGTGGCAATGGAGGAGGACTCTGCTGGGTGCCTTGATGGGATGGGAAATGAGGAGAGAGTGAGGACAAGCTCCTCTGACTTGGACTTGTCCAGAGGCGTGGTGAATATTGTGGTGACTACCATGAGTTCTGGGTCTTGAGACTGAAATTGGACATGAGCTATAATCCATTGGGACTCAGGCTGACTTGGCTGCTGGATTTGCTGTAGGCTAAAGTGATGGCAAATGAAGAGAAGAAGTTCCAGCAGCATATTCAGGCCCAACAGAAAAAAGAATTGAACAGTTTCCTGGAGTCCCAGAAGAGAGAATATAAACTCCGTAAAGAGCAGCTGAAAGAGGTAACTCATCTCCAATGAGAAGTGTGTGATAAAGTATGAGAGTGGTGAACATGTGAAAATAAGTGACACTGCACCACAGATCTTCCACAGGACTGCAGCAAGTTCTGCATTTCATGAACAGAGTCCTGTTACTATATTTGTTTCATATCTTTGACCTTTGAGTAAGAGAATTTATTTTTTTAGTTAGTTCTTGGTAACTGTGTGTTTATCTTGTGAAAGTACAAACTTCTCCATTGTTAAATACTGCCTTTTAGCCAGAAACATGCAAATTTGGCAATCCTAAGGCACGAAAAAAGTTTATGAAAGGTCATGAAGATTTTTCTCACACATTGTTGTTGCAGGTAGTGGCCATTCCCTGCAGCAGTTAGTGAAGTTTCTTATCACTTAATGATATTCCTGTACAGGAGCAAGAGAACAGAGCAGTAAAGATGATCTGCATTTTTTGTAAGGAAAATACCTGTAAAGCACTATTAATTTTAATGGAGAAACCTGAGTAATTATTTAATAATCATTGCATTTTAGTGAAAATCAAGATCTCTGTGAAGTGCAGAGAAACTGTAGAATAAAACTTCCTGATTCTTTTTGTGGAGTGACTGAAACCTTAGGCACTATAAATAATTTTTTTGAAAGAATCATTTAATGCTCAACCATAAACTTGTGTGACACAACTTTGGAACTTGCTCCAAAGGGAAATATTCCCAAACATAGGCATTTCCCAGGAGAAAAAAAGGGCTGAAGAGCAGCAGAGCCAAGAAAGATCTAACAAAAACTACAGTAGCGTGGGCTCTTTATAATAACATAGAATCTTTCTCTAAGTGGGCAGTAGATCACAGAGCACCAAGGAACACTCATGAAATACAGAGGAGTTCTGTCTTATACTTCACTTGAAATGTATCACAACAACTCTTAATTACTGCATGGGCATCTCTAGTATGCAATTCAAGCAAGCACAGTCTTTTGCCAAAGATACTTTATGCTGTGTAGTACAAATGTGGAAACTCTTTTAAGTTTTACCTGTGAACTTCTTTACATTGTTTTTGTGAGTTATGGCATCTCAGTGAGCAGCTCTGCCTTGATGAGTTACTGTAAAATGGGTATGTGCTCTGATCAAGCAAGACACAAAAGAAATTCTGATGTGGCTGGAGTTCTGTTTGAACAACAGGACGTGAACACATTTCTTCTCTAAGTCCTTTGAGAGCCTGTAAAAATGTTTACCAGGTGGTATGGCAGTACCTCCAAGTGTTTTCAGTGGCAACTCCTCATTTTGACATTTTCAGCTGATAGGTCTGGAAACTGTGGACATAAACCAGTATTTTGGCCAGCGGAAAAAAAAAAAAAAAGCTGTAGTTAAATCTGTTTCGCTGTGATTTGTCTCCTGGTATTTCCTTCTTGTTCCTTATGTGATGTGATGCATTTTGAAGAGGCTGAGATGGCACCAACCTTGAGAAGAGAGAGTAGAACATAGTACAGTAGTTTATTAGTCAGATCTGTCCAGTTCATGGCCAAAGAACTTAATGTAACTATTCCAGAATTAATCACCTTGTGATTATCAGGAGCTGAATGAGAACCAGAGCACTCCAAAGAAGGAGAAGCAGGAGTGGCTCTCTAAGCAGAAGGAGAACATCCAGCATTTCCAGGCAGAAGAAGAGGCCAACTTACTGAGGCGTCAGAGGCAGTACTTGGAGCTGGAGTGCCGGCGCTTCAAGAGACGGATGCTCCTGGGCCGCCATAACCTGGAGCAGGACCTGGTTCGGGAGGTAAGGGAACAGGCAGAGATGAGGCCTGGATGCACCTGTGTGAAGTGCATCTCACAGGAGCACCTGAAATCCAACTCAAATCAAGCACATCCAAAGTGTTTTGGTAGAACAATGGTTGGATGCTTTGCAGTGCCATCTGCTAGTCCCTGTGGCGTCCAATGTACAGGTTAATGTCCTTTTGCAGGGGAATCTTTAGGTCCAAAAAGTCATCAGACACAGCAGTTAACAGAAAATGCTTATTGTGAATCCTGTTGAGCATCTAGAACAGGAAGGAGAAAAGTGAAATGAGGAAGGAAAAATTACCGGTGGCGTTGCTGTCTGCTGCTGATAAGACCAAGAAATTCTGTGGTCTGTCCTCAGATGCCTTGGAAAGAGAAATGCCCTTGTGAACAAAGCAAAATGTCACTTTGTCAACGGAAATCCAAGTAAGTACAAAGAACCTAATAACTCCCTCTGTCCTCCTGCTAGGAGCTAAACAAAAGGCAGACACAGAAGGACCTGGAGCACGCCATGCTGCTGCGTCAGCACGAGTCCATGCAGGAGCTGGAGTTCCGCCATCTCAGCACCATCCAGAAGATGCGCTGCGAGCTGATCCGGCTCCAGCACCAGACCGAGCTCACCAACCAGCTGGAGTACAACAAGCGCCGGGAGCGGGAGCTGCGGCGCAAGCACGTCATGGAGGTCCGGCAGCAGCCCAAGAGCCTGAAGGTACTAAGGGATGTAGGAGCTCTGAAGGTACTAGGTGCTTTAGGAGCCCTGGAGGTACTAAGGGATGTAGGAGCTCTGAAGGTACTAAGTGCTTTAGGAGCCCTGGAGGTACTAAGGGATGTAGGAGCTCCGGTGCAAGCTGGTGGTAGTGGAAACATGGTCCATGGAAAAGCCCTTTTACAGTGCAGGCAAGGCCAAGGTGATTTGAAGCTCATTAACTTGAAGAGCACCATAGTGGTGATCAGCTTACAGGATATTGCAGGCAGGCCACAGCAGCGCTAGTCCCTCCTCTTCTTTGAAAAGCTCTTCTCAGTAATGTCCCTTCCTTTCTGGGGTAGTTTTAAATGCATTTAATATTTGCAGTGCGCTTTTTTTTTCCCCCTCCTACACCATTTTCTGATCCTTCCCTCCCCCATATACAAAAATAAAATCCATATTTCTGTAATGAAGCAGTGTATTTTAAAAACAAAACCCAAAAGCTTTGTGTTGCTGTGTGCATCAAAATGAACTTCACTCTCAGTCTTGGCTAACTCACCTGGTTAGTGTTTTTCTGTTAAAGCTGGCATGGTGGCAAGTGGGGAGGGGGAAGAGAGAGACACCAGCCAAGTGCAGTGTCCTCAGGAAGCTCCTGGCACTGACCTTTGCTGTTTGTCTCTCCTGGGTTTTTCATGCTGCCCTTGTAGCTCTGGTGGCTGACCAGAATTATGGGGCCTCTGTGATTGAGGCTTTTAGTGTTTTTGTTTAAGCCTTCACTTCATCCAAAGTCCAGTGGTTTATTTTGAAGTGTCTGAGAAGGGTGTATAAGGCCTTTCACAAAGCTGCCTGGTACATTTCCTTTGAGGAGGCAGACTTCTTCTCTCCACCAAGTGTTCAGCTGTGCCAGTAACAAAACGAGTGCATGGCATACTGAGCATGGGGTTTCTTTGTTGTTCTTCATCTTTCCTCTTCATGATATTTTCCATCTGACTTAGTTTTCACCACCTGCAAGTTATCTTCTTACAGAGAAAATAACCAACTTGAAAACACAACTTCAGAAAGGAAAAAATTATACCTGATTTGTCAATATTAGAATAATATTAAAGAGTGAAAACCTGGCTTGTGAGAACAAGGGACCATCTGATCACTGTTGAGAATCTCCAAGGATATAGTGTATAAATAGCAGATGACTTCACAGGGAAGCTGTGCTGCACTCTGAGCTGAATAAAACTGAAGCAGCTGTATTAGGTTGATCCTTCTGAGATTAGCATGAATGAGTTCTGCCTCCCCAAGGTGACGTGGCGCAAACACGAGTGGGCAGCAGGATCTGTGACACTTCTGTGCTGCAGGGGCTTGGCTGTCCTCTCACCTCTGCAAGACTCTCCAGCCCCTTCCCTTTTCCAGGGAGGAGAGGGCTGGAGCGTTTTGCAGGGAGCATGGAAAGCTTGCATTTTGCTTTGCATGGCTGTTCTGTGATTAGTGAAGGATTTCAGGCTTGAGCTGTCAATCCTGCACCTTTGCGTACACGCAGTGCTAACAGCACAGCCCGTGGACAACCGTTGGGTTTGTAGCACAATCCCCTCTTTATCGAGGCTGTTCTCTAGCATTAACTCCTTCTCCTGCCTCTGACTAATGCAGGCAAGTATTTTTAATTGAATAGATAATTTGACCATTTGTTCAGTTTCTCTCCCCAGCAACGTTTTCCCTCAAGGGCACATTTCAGGCTTTCCCTTTGTTATTTAGTGGGGCCCTTTGTCCTGGAAGCAGGTTTTTAACGGTCAGTGTCTGTTCTATGACAGCACCAGAAGGACCCATAACTAGAATTCACCCTTCAGTGAAAACGGCTGTTATTATTTCGAGTGTGTTAATTGTGATGCAAATACCCTCTTGCTGGTATTTCACAATACTAGGTCAAAATGATCTTGTCAGAAGTCTGACTGGAAATCTTATCCCTCCCTTCTGTTTCCTGTTGTTAAAGCCTTTGGATTGGGAGTCTGTAAATAGTCTGGTGTCCAAGCAAGACTTCACAAAAAATGAGGACAAAATAGGTTGATAGTGTTTTGCTGTGACCAGATCCCTGATGGGAATGTGTAACCTGCTGACACTTCCCTTAAGAGCAGTGAGAAACAACCGTAAAGGTTTCCTGGAAGGAAATAACTTTCTGTGAAATTTAGAAAGGTTAAAAGTGATGCATTCCTCTTCATGACACATGCTTTGAATGAAACCCATCTTTGTCCTATTCTCTGCATCAGGTTAGTAAAGTGTTACTGTTTTATGCAGCAAAATGTACTTGGGCTGGGTGTGTTGTCTGATCCCACTGCACCTTTTGTGGTGGCTGCAGGTGGTGTGCTTATCACCTGCCCTGCTGAGCCCTGAGTTAGTGCCAGGAGCAGGCAGTGGAGGGGCTGATTTGGCCATGCACAGAGATCTGCCTCACTGGTTCAGATCCCAGAGCTCTTCCAACTTACTCAAACAGGAGTCTGGTCCTGTGCTCTCTTTGTGCCTCTAGCGCTTCAGTATTTGGCATGATGCCTAACAATGAGAAGCCCCTCATGTCTGATTTTAGTGATTTGTGTTTATTTATTTATTTATTTGTTTATTCTTAGCATGGTGAACTTGACCATCTGTCAATTAACCATCATCACTCATCACATCTGGGTTATGCTTTGCTAGTAGTATCCCTGCCAGCCATCCCATAGAAAGGTACAGAGAACCCTAGAACACCCTCCTTTCCAGGATCTTGAAACACTTAGCAGATGTTAAACCTCACAAGCTACTCTGAAGGCAGGTAAAAGAAAAAAAAGTAATTTCTTCAAGGTCATACAGCAAAGCTGGGTCCCAATACCTTTTCCGGGATTGGTGTCCCCCAACCCTGTGTGCAATCACAGCTATGTCTCTAAACAATGCAGAGATGTTAGCAAGTGCAAAGGGAGGAAAACTCCATTTCCAGTAAGCCTCCAGTGGGATTGGGGAATTGTTTTGTTTGCTAGACCAACACAATACTACTGTTTTGTGGTGTACATTTAAAACATCTAGTCTTTTTTGGGTTTCTTTATGAAAACCAGGCTCATAAAATCCAGGGTTAGAACACATCTTATATTCATCAAACCCTCAATGGAAAAAGCATTGCTCTTTTTTCCTGTCCTTTCCCATGCACCAGATCTGCTTCTTTTCATAACATTAAGTGCTGTTCATATATATGTGCCATACAAGCACAGTCATGTAAGTATGGCTTTTGGTGCTAACAAATATTAGTCCTGTCCCTCAAGAACTTTTCTTGAAAAGCAACACCCAGGACTGGATTCAGTCCAGTGACAAATGTGAGGCTCTTTGTTCAGAGACAGCTGTATTTAGGCTGGAGCTTTGTTATAAAAGTGTCTGTATTGTAATTGTTTTGCACAGTAGCAGTGTCAAAGCAGCTGCAGCAATAGTCATTGCCTCTTGTGTATTTTGCTTCCCTCCTTGCACTGTAGATGTTAATATACATTTGTGGATTCTTGAACTCATATCCTTAATGTAATCCTAAATATCCATTTGAATGGATATTTTGCTCATTTGAAACATGCTGGTTTTTTCTTTGTGTCCCCTCCATCTTTCCAGTCAAAAGAACTACAGATAAAGAAGCAGTTTCAGGATACATGCAAGATCCAAACCAGACAGTACAAAGCACTGAGAAACCATCTGCTGGAGACCACGCCAAAGAGTGAACATAAAGCTGTCCTCAAACGGCTCAAGGAGGAGCAGACCCGGAAGCTGGCTATCCTGGCTGAGCAGTATGATCACAGCATTAATGAAATGCTCTCTACACAAGCTGTGAGTCGCCTCCGAGGGACCCAGGGTTCCTCAGCCAAAGAGGGATGTTTGCATTTTAACCGCTCTGTATCCTGACAGCAGGCTTTCTGCTTCCTTGCTGCACACGCCATTCCCTGCACAGTCCTTCCTCTGTGTTCAGAAAGCGGAGTTCAAACGCAGAGGAAAGACCTACCACCCCCTCCAGGCAGGCTGAAGCTGAAGCTGCTGTTGTAGAGATGCAAAGTGATGCATCTGTGTGACCAGTGGACTGCTTTTGCATGAAATGTGGCAACATAAACATCCCTGTTAGAGCATCATTGCATAGTGTGCAACTGGCTGTCTTAACTGATTTAGATTTTGATTTGTTGATGATACCAACCCAAGCATGTGCCACCAGTGGAAGATGCTCATTGAGTCATGGAGGAGTCGACAGTTTTGACTGTAAATCTGAGGTCAAAGTGTTGTGAAAATTCTCTGATTCCTTCTTTAAGGAATGACCACATGAGCAATGCTTCAAATCCTTGCTACAGCTTAATGTGCACTTTTCTTTGCAATTCTTGCATATTGCATCCTGCTCACATCACTTTGTACATAAATTTAACACTGTGAGGCAGGGTAGCTGGCTTCATTTATGATGGGAAGGTTAAAAGTTCAGTATCATGTTGCTTTTAGGTTTATTTCATTATATCCTTGTGCCCAAAGTCCTGCATTGGCAGGGCTCTGGACTTAAGTCTCCTGGGTGTAGAGGTAATTGGTTAATCCAGTTGAACAGAGCAAGAGAGCTTCTCTTTGCCTTTAGTGAAAGGAGAGCTGAGGATGTTTGCACCTCCAGCAGTCTGGTCTCTGCAGTGTGGATCGTGGTTCCTGAGGCGCCACTGCTCATCAGCATCACTTGCATCAGTGCTGTGGGCTCACTGTCACCAGTCTTTGTCACTATAGGTCCTCTGTTCAGCGAAGCAAAGTACAATAGAGGCCAATTGTATTGCTAAGAAAACAATGTCCCAGCCCATTCTCCCCCTCGCCGCGGTCCTCCCCTGGAGTGTCGGCAGTGGTTACCCCGTGGTGAAACGTCTCTATTGTCTGTCTTTCCCAGCTGCGTTTGGATGAGGCACAGGAAGCAGAGTGCCAGGTTTTGAAGATGCAGCTGCAGCAAGAATTGGAGCTGCTGAACGCATATCAGAGTAAAATCAAGATGCAGGCAGAAGCCCAGCATGATCGGGAGCTGCGTGATCTTGAGCAGAGGGTGTCCCTCCGCCGGGCCCTCCTGGAGCAGAAGGTAAAGTGGGCATGTGAGCATCCTAAGCACACTCCATATTTCACTGATAAGTGGATCTTAAATTCCACTTATCAGTGAAAGATAAACTGCTCTTACTTTGCTGTATATAGTAACACAAATCATTTGGGTGTTTGTCTCTCTGGGGTTGAAAGCTCAGTGACACATAGACTAAACTTTCTGCCAGCTCAGCCCTCCTGTGTGAGCAGCTTCTGGCTGGGATAGAGCTGCCTGAAGTGTGCCAGAGGGGGTTGTGCCTCTCTGGGCAGAAGGGAAAGAGAACTGTTCTCTCTGTCTCTGAGCTGGACATTGGCTTCCCTGGCCCATCAGAGAGCAGACAGTAACAACCTAAGGCTGGGGGCTGCAGTTTCCCTATGAAATTACGTGTCCTACAAGCAAACTCAAGTAGCCAAAGCCACAGGTATGGTACATCTCCTCCTCCCCAGATCTCAGCTGGTACTTGGCTACATGTTTTCAGGTAGTGCTTGTTGAAATTTGCTTTTATGTGCAGTACTAGATGTGTGTGTGTGTAGAATTGTGAAGGGCCTACACAGACCGAGGGAAGGGAAATGCACCAAAAACTGGTGCAAGGAGATAAACTGTCAGCCCTCCTCCTGCAGTTGTTTTCCCTTTGGACTTGCCCTGTGGGTGTCAGCCACTGCCATTCACACAACATTTCCCAGTTTTGTTCATCAGTGTGTCATAAATTAGGGCAATCACTCTGTGGCCTCGAGGCTCTTTACACTGAAATTCTTCCAGGGGCTAATGGATGGATGCTGGGATAGTCCACAGAGCACTGCTCCACCTCACGGCCAGCTGAGGGAGCAACCCAAGGAGGCAGCACGCTCCTGCTGGGCTTTGGTCTCTGCAAGGAGGCAGTTGCTCTCAGAAAATAGATTCATTTATGAAAGCAGAGTTCCTGTGTGTCATTTGTGTGCAGTAGCTGTCTCTAGACACCACTGCTAGTTATTTTGGTCCCAGCTCCCGTCACAGCCTGGCACAGTATGGATTTATCTGGAGGTGCATTGCCCTCTGGTGGCATGAGCTGCTTGGGGAGGAAGTGCCACAGTGAGCCAGTGCTCCCTGCTCTGTGGGAGCAGCATGTATTGCAGATAGTGTTAGAAGCTGCAGTGAGGCCGCTGACTCAAAGAAACCCACATCAACCAATGATGTTGTAGAAGTCTTCCATTGTGTACCACAATTGAAGTCCCTGTGCACGGAAAACCCCCTGTAAAGGATTTGGCATCAGTAATGGGGATAGGAGGCTTACCAATGCTATTTCATAGAGAGAAAAACAGAAAAAAAAAAGGCAAAAAAATTGATGGTGCTTCAGCTTTCATGAGTTCCTGTAGCAATATGTGCAGTCTTGGCACATGAAAATCACAGGTCATGCACCAGCAGTGAGACCTTGGTGGGGTTCCAGTCACTTGGCAGTGACTCAAGGGCAAACATGTGGGTCCAGAGGCAGACACATCATTCTTTTGCAGGGGTATTTTTTGGGAGGAGAGGTGATGTTCTGTTTTTGTAAGAACTAAGAGTTGCAAGTTTTCTGGTGTGGGTCCCTCAGCGATGTCACCTGGTGTTTACTGGCATGTGCTAACTGAAGCTGGCAGCCAGAGAAAGGGCAGGTATGTGCACAAGATGAATGTCTGCATTTATATGCAGAAATAAATGTGTAGCCTGTGGCAAAGTCAGTCCCTGGTGTTCGTAATAAACCAGATTCCAGAAGTTAGTGTATGCATAGAAATCTGCTTCCTCTTCAGCAGGCTGCCCTTTACTTTTGGTGGTGCCCCTCACCAGAGCATGTGTGTCATGTCCAACCCTGGAGTAAGGAGGGAGTAGCCAAACCCCATTGATGTGAAATGTTGTTTGTATTGCACCAGCAATGAGCATGTCCCAAGAGTGTCTTTAAAAGAGTTCAGATTTAGTCATTTCCTTCCCACATGCCTCAGACACTTCATTTTCAGAGTGGTTTCAGTGATGTCACTTTAACAAAGTGTCGGGCCTTTCAGTGCAGTTCAGTTGCACCAAGTCCTGTGTGTTACACTGTCACTGAGACTGAAAATGGTGACATGCTGAAGACATTGAGAAAGGAGGATTCTACTTAGATAGCAGGACAGGAAAAAAACAAGTAGGGCATTTTAAAGAGCTAATGTTAGAGAAGGCACCTTCTCCCTCTGCTGCCTTTGTGGCTTTCAGCAGGAATAGTGAGCAGGGCTGCTCAGTGCACAGTCTGTCACTCACCTAGAGTAACAGGCAAGTGGAGAAGGAGTTTCTGAAAGCCCCAAATGGCTCAGGAGATGACTCATGCTGGAACAGATTGTTTCCTCAATTCCAGATGAAATTGCTTTGCATATTCCCTGACTCAGGCAAGAGAGTGCTTACAAGTACAAGGCTCTGCCTGGTGCCTTCAGCACAGACCCAGATTACACCTCTTGGCCATGTTGCAGCTGACAGCAGGGAGATGCCAGTGAGCTGTACTGAAAGTCTTGGCTCCTGCTTTTTTCCCATTTGGTCTTTTTCACTGAGGCCAAAAGAAGCTTTTTCAGTGCTGGCAAGAAGATAATGGGTTTTGGTTCTTCACCTGACTGTAAAGATTTCAATAAGAAAGGCTTTCATCCCTGTCTGATGTGTGTCAGGAGGCCATAGTCCTGTGTTTTCAGTACTGATCCCAGAGCCCCTACCAAAGTAGTCTTGGAAACCACTTTGGAACAGTGTTATGGTGGAGAAATTGGAGTCGCCAGCTTGCAATATCATCTAGCTAATAATCTGCCACACAACTCAAACAGCACTGCCTATGTCCTTCAGCCACACACCCTGGAAAAAGTACCAGGGCAGTGAAATGTGAGAAAACCAAATCAGGAAAGGGGTAGATAGGAGGTGATAAATACATGAGCTAAGAAAATCTGGCCAGTGAACATTAGAGAGGAAGCTGAATGTGGGCTTGTGCCTTGAATCCTAGAGAAAACAGCAGTCATTATCATAATCATCATTAGATTCAGCTACAGTGAAGGTCACCGTAAGCTGTTTTGGCAGGCTGTACCTGAAGGTGCTTTCCCAGTAGGCATCTATGGAAGCTGTAGACTTTGCTGTATCTCAGAAGATTAATCTATGTCAAGGTCTTGGTATCAGTGCAGACTTTAGATTTGCATCCCTCAAATTTCATGTATTCACCAGGGAACAGGAATCAACACCCTCCAACTGGTGTTCACCATGCTTTGGCCTGTGTGGGTCTTTGAGACTTAACCCTTAAAAAAATCCATCCTTTTATATTCAGAACAGACTGTGTGTCCATGGACATCTGATCTAGAGCTAGTTTCATGCACAAATGCAGGGAAAGGTCCCTCAGTAGCTGTTAGAGGTCCTCCAGAGGCTGTGCCAGTCCTGCTGCTACAGACTGTCTTTTTTTCCTTCCTAGATTGAGGAGGAGATGCTGGCGTTGCAGAACGAGCGCACCGAGCGGATACGAAGCCTGCTGGAGCGTCAAGCTCGCGAGATCGAAGCCTTTGACTCAGAAAGCATGAGGCTAGGTTTTAGTAATATGGTTCTTTCTAATCTCTCCCCCGAGGCGTTCAGCCACAGCTACCCGGGAGCTTCTGGCTGGTCCCACAATCCTACTGGGGGTGCAGGACCTCACTGGGGTCATCCCATGGGTGGCCCACCGCAAGCTTGGGGCCATCCAATGCAAGGTGGACCTCAGCCATGGGGTCACCCCTCGGGGCCCATGCAGGGGGTACCTCGAAGTAGTGCTATAGGGGTCCGCAACAGCCCCCAGGCTCTGAGGCGGACAGCTTCTGGGGGACGGACGGAGCAGGGCATGAGCAGGAGCACAAGTGTTACTTCACAAATATCCAATGGTTCACACATGTCTTATACATAACTTAAACAATAACTGAGGGTGGCAATTCCACTGGAGCTGTCTGCCAACAGAAACTGCCTACAGACACCAGCCCAGCAGCCTCCTCAGTGCGGTGCTGACGTGTGGAAGCTGGGTGCACATGGAATATTGTATTCATTTTGTAAAGCATTACGTTTTGTGTTTACTAACTGGGATGTCATAGTATTTGGCTGCAGGGTTTTGGGGGGTGGATTTTGGTTTTTTTTTGTTTTGTTGCTTTTTTTGTTTTTGTTTTTTTTTTCTTTTTTTTTAACTTTTTGGAGGGGTCTTGGGAGGGCATCTGAGAAATATATGCAATTAGTCAGAAGAATTGGCTGGTGGTCATGACACTGACAGGACAGAAGGGCCTCAGACTGCCCTCATCGTGCCATCCATGTAGGAAGTCTGAGGGAGAATGGAGACCTCTTCCCATGTCCATGAATTTTGATCTGCCACCCTGCAAAAACCAGGCAAGCTGCCTTTAAACCAACATCCAGGGGAGGAACAGCTGGATCTTCTGTTCCATTTTTATTTGTCATTAAATTGGATAAATTTCTAGGGTATTGCCTCTGCCAGGAGGCATTTTCAAAGAGCTGTAGGTGAGGAAGAAGGTGAGAAGAGAGGCCAAGAGACACCAGGGCTCAACAGGGCCCTTCTACCCAAGTGCGCGCTCCGTGTCGTGTAAGAAGTGACATTCTCTCAGAAGGCACTGGTCAGCTTCCCAAGAACTCTGTAGATAAATCTGTCTGGGGGGAACAGGCTAGGAATGTTTGAAATTGTCTGTCTGCTTTGGCACTCCCTGACTGTGCTGCTGGTAGCTCAGATGAGGTTGGGCGGAGGAGCGTAAATAATGCACTTGTACAGCTAATACTGTGACATCTCATTTTAGCTAAGCATCAGAATAATTCTTGGAGCCCAGCGTAGTCCTTTTTGCTCCATTCAGAAATGTTTAGACTTTCAGCCAATCAGTCTCAAATGCCAGAGGTGTTTTGAAGGATGCCATAGTCACAAAATGCCATTGATCGGGTTTTTCATTATTACACTACATCCACCAATTTATTACCTTTTTGGCTTGTTGCAATTTCCTGTTTACATGTAGCGTGTAGCCAACTGTTGAAATGTTTAGTTGCCATGGTGTACCAGGAGGAGCTGAGCCAATGACTCTTTCCCAGCTGATTACTAACCCACATCACCACTGTAGATCTTGCTGCATGTGAGGCTCCTTTTTTATTACTTTCATTGCTGCAATACTTCACAACTTTTACAGTCCCTTGAGATGCTGTGATATTTCGGCAGCGTATCACACCATGTGAGGAGGCACTACTTCCAGAGGGCTCATTGGAGCTGCTGTACTACTGAAAGGAAGCAAAGGAGGTTGTGAAATCCATACAGTGATAAAAGGTCAGGGAGTCTTATAACTGAATGACTTCATTGGCATCGTGTCATCCCTTACTGCTGGGAACCAGAGATGCCCCCGTGCTCTCATGCCAGTGCCAGGACGGTCTCGGTCAGCCAGGACTGTGGGAAGAGCAGGTAGATGAAGTTTGGTTTGAGGCAAAGGTTTCTGTCTTGAGGACTGACCAGCCAGGGTTCTTTGTAAATGTTTTTCCTTGCACACTAATCATCTTGAAGAAAACACTAGCTGCTAACTCTAGGATTTGCCTTTAATATGTTTATAGGGCTCAAAAGCGAGGTTTTCCGAATGTGTTTGTCCACGTGACATATTTATATAGTAAATAGTGTCTCGCTGCTGTTCAGTACCCGACAGGGCAGCGTTCTTTCGTTAGCTAAATTAACATCCACTCCCAATCCTTAACTCTCTGCTAGTGTCTGGTGAATCCAGCTGGGATTTCTAGCATTGTGATGTAGCGTATCGCTCTAATTGAAGATGGAAACTACCAAAACATGTTTGAGCAGCCCCTTTGTAAGGAGTTTTGTTGTACTAACAGTTGACAGAAGCCTGGGAGGAGGTGTGGGTCCCATGGAGGTGCCTCTGGATGCTCCTGGGGGCAAGCGGTGACTGTGAATTGTCTTGTCCTTTCCTCTGCTATGTTTTTATGTGGAATTGGATGTTTTGGGGTCAGTCTTTTGCATTGCAGTGTTGTTGAAATTAAGCGAAACTCATTTAGGAAAGGTACCTGTGTTTTCCTAGGTTTGGAAGGAGAGACAAAACCAAAATGAAAGGCCAAAATTGTATTGGGGTTCACCATGTGATTGTGGAGGGTGTGCCCAGAGCATGGTGCTAACACAGCATTTTGAGTTCAGCTCCTCAATCCCAAACAGCAGCAGCTACAGTGGGGACAGGCTATACCTGCAAGTTCAGTGGGTTCATTCTTCTGCTTCTGTTATGGTTTGAATTTGGTCAAAGTCTCTGGCTTAAATTGAGCTACTTCAACAGAATTCTCTCAACACATCTATTTGTGTAATGTCAAGCATGACTGAATGCTGAATCCAAATGATGCCTATCCCATATTGGCTTTTTTGTATTCAAAAAGAATTGTGTAGTAACCATTTTTACATGTATATCATGTGCAGACCTGGACTATTCCAACAAGTTAATATTTTAATTAAAATAGTTTGCAAAAACTGATTCAGATCAACTGGTCTAAATGTGTGTGTCGCTGTGTGTACGTGGGGGAAGAAAAGCTGTCCCAAAACTGCCTGATCTCGAGAGGAAGCACCTCATTACACAGCTGTAGCCAGAGGAACTCAGGGTCAGGCTGTGCCTTGGAGGTATTTGAGGAGACCCGTGGTGTTAAGAATTTTAATGTATCTCACGTTTATTTCTGAGATACATGAACAACTGTGCACTAGAGAGATGCAAACACTCTCTGAATCAGTTTGCAAACTCTTATTTTAAAAAGTAAAGCATTTTAAAATGTAAGGCAAATTGCTCCATGTTGTGCTCATTGCAGTCATGCCCTAACTTCTGTTTTAAAATTACTGTAATCTATAAATTGGAAACTACTCCAGTACCTCAGCAAATATGTTCTCTCGCATCTCTTACGTTCATATTTAACACTGGGGAACTCTTCTGTGTGGACTACTTGCAAATTTTATTGCGGTATTTTTAAATCACCAGCTTGACCCCTGAAATCTCTTTTCTGTGGTTATTTTTCTCTCCCCTCTGCAAAGACCTGAAGTTGTGGTGTAGCTTAGCCCAGAGATGGAAAAAACAGACTAGCCAGCATTTTTACCTCTTTCTGATTCAAATTTCCTTTGTTTTTATTTAAAATCAGTGAAAGGGACCATGTTTTCCATGGTCCCAGGGAGCCAGCAGCCATCTCTCCCTTCCATGTTGAACATTACATGCTTTCTTCCTTGGATGCAGCACTGAAATGGAGGCCGCAGCTCTGTTTCACCTGCATTACCTCCAAGCCTGTGAACTTCAAAGAGGTTGAACAACTAAATAAGTGGTGTGATAGCAAACTTTCCGCAGAAAAGTTCCCTGCAGCCATTACTTCCTGGCTTGGGGCCAGGCTGGCATCGCCCTGTGTCCCACCCAGCCCTCCTGCGCCAGAAGAACGGGCACTGCACACTCACTGTGACCTGCACAGGGGTGCAGCCAGGGCAGTCCTGGGGCTGTGCTGTTGTTTAAACCCCCAGGACCCCTCGTCTCCAGGCTCCCAGCCCCTCGACCCTGCTTACGTGCCATTTCTTGAGAGGCAATAAATCCTATCGTACCACTGTCTACCATTACTCTGTTGAATACGCACATCTCTCTGGATATATATATGGTATCTCATTTGTATATATTTATATACTCTGTATGTACGTGTGTGTGGGTATAGGTGCACACACACCTCATGCTGTGCATTTCTGTCAGGGCACTTCAGTTCTGCTGTTCTTTAGCGCTCCTGTTTGTGAGCAAAAGCAACCCCTCAGCAGGGCTCTCGGGGCGAGGGCACAGACGTGGCACAGGCTGTGCTGGGGCTGAACCCTCGCTGAAGTGCAGCCCTGGTAATTGCAGCTTGCTTTTTCTGGGGCATGAGAGGGTAGGTAGCTGCTGCGGGTGTGCTTTGAAGGAGAGAAGGGAGCTTCCTGAGGGTACCAGAAAGTCACAAGGCAGCAGAGAAGAAAACAAGATGGTTTAGCGATAGGCAAGCAGTGGAGGCAATGTAGGGATCTGCTGGGGAGGCGGCGAGTGGGCCGGTGAAGTGCTCAGCAGGCTGAGCTCAGAGTCCCCAGCTGTGTCTCACCACGAAAGATCACAAGCCCGGCACGGTCTTGGCTCACTGCACTGGCACTGGCTTTTGGCATTCCTGAGGTGGAGCTGCTGCTAGCTCTGAACACTGACTGCCTTGGCATGTGTCTGATACCTGGAGGTTTTTAGGTTGTGTGGAGGGGCAAAAGAGAAGCTAAACTGGAAGATTTTAAGTACACATGTGTGTACTTACAGACTTAAGGTCTATACATCTATGTATACACACAGAGATGCTCGTGGTCCATTCTTTATTCTCCTTAGGCCTGGGTGCTTCATCACTCAAGTCCAGCCAGCAGCAGACAGCCTCGTTCCTCTCCTGGGTGCTTGCTCTGCAGTTCTAGTAAATCTTGCCCTGGTCTTTCTCATAGTAGAGGAGCGAGTGCCATGCTGGACACCACCAGCTCCTCAAGCTGTGATGACCCTTCTGACCTTCTCCTTTGTCCTCTACAGACCCCATCTTAGGGAGGCATTTGACAGTTCAGGGGATAAGCAGTTCTTGCATGTGTCAGGTCATGCATTTCCCCCAAGGATGCCCCTCCAGCTCAGCAGAATGCCAACCCTGGGCTCTCTCTGTGCTACCGGAGAACTTGGAGGCAATATTCCCCCTGTCCCTTAGGGAAGGTCTCTTGCAAGTTTTTTAGGAGACACTCAGGTTTGGTTGGGTCCCTTTCCCAAGGAGTAGTGTTGTCTTTATCTGTGCTCCTGCCTGTAGAATGTTCCCACCCCAGTGCTGGCCCGCAGTGAGCCCGGAACCACATGCCAAGGATGGAGGAGCAGTGGATACCCAGGCAGGGATGCTGGTCACTGTCCCTCTGCTGTGGTTGTTTGAGTTTGCACTTTTACAAGTCGATTGAGCTGAAGTCTTTTGATGAATATATGTCAGGCGCTTTGGAGGGTTGGGGCTTGCTGTTTACAGCCAGAAAATAAGAAAACCTGATAGATCCAGTGGTTTTAGTAAACATCACCCCACCAGGGAGCAGTGGCAGCAGATAACCCAGGTTCCTGTTGCACAATGAGGTTCAGCCAGCTGGGGCTGTGATGCTGCCTGCTGCATCCCTGCCCCCTTCTCCGGGGGAAGGAGAGCTCTTTGTCAGCTAGAGAGGGACTTAGTTAATCGGATTTGCCAGCAAACAAGCACCTTAACCACTGAGCTGTGGGTCTCGATACTTGCACTTCACCTGAAGGCTCCCTGGAGGGGAGAAGGCAATTTGGTTCATGACCATTGGCTCTGCACCTGCCTGGCATCCTCAAAACATCCTTAAGCCATGTCCTAGGGAAAATAAGACCCCAATATCAGCTCCCACTCTCCTTGCTTTCTCTTGAGTGCACACAGTGAGACCAGGAACCAGGAGGGCCGAGCCTTGCCCCCATGGATGTGAACAAACCCTGGGGGAAAACTTCTCCCCACCTCGCCCCTCTGGCCCCCTGCCCCGCTCCCCACCCTTGAGTACGGGTACCTCAGAACATGCACAGTTTGAATTTTCACTGACAATTAGTTTAATTATTGTCAGTGAAAAGAATTGTAATTATCTGTAAATATGTAGTTAACAAATTGACCTAGTTTCTGTATTTTTTAAGTTTTTGTACTAAAATTTATAGATACAGTATGTGCCAGCTAGCAAAAAGCTACTGTAATTGCCAGTCGTAGTTCAGCATGCACCTAATCCCCGAGACTTGTCCAGTGATGCTGTAAGGAATTTGTGCTTAAATATTGTGAGCTGGGGAGGCCAACAGCCGCTGGCCTGGGGCTGTCAGCTCCCAGCCTCTGGCTGGGTTTTCCCTGATGGCTGTGTGGAATCTCCTTCCCTTGGGCGCACGGAGGGCAGTGCGAGGGACAGCTGTGGCTTTGAGCTTGCTCTGGAGCTGAACTCAATGGGGAACCAAGTTCAGGTTCTTCGCTGCAGTTTAATACCGGCTTGTGATAATGTTTTTCAATCTCTCTAGAAATGATCTGTTTTTCCCCTTCCAACTGTTTCTGTCTTAAGCCCGAGTTCATCTAAATCTACTGGAGGAAAAAAAAAAAAACAACAAAACAAAAAAAGACTTTGATTTGAGGTCGTTGCCTGCTTTTAGTGCCAGGATCACACATTTCTATGGCAACTCTGAGCTCAGCAGAGTGCAGAAATCAGCGCAGGGTTGTTGTCAAGCTGAAGTCGGCGGCCGCTGCCTCTGCACGGCTCCGGCACAGCCTGACTGTGGCTGGTGGCAGCTGCCAAGGGCAAGTTTGGGGGTGCAGTGTGGTGGCCTGTGGGGGTCCTGGTGTCCCTGCCCCACCTCAGCTGGCTTGCCCTGCAAGACCTGCTGCTGAGTGAGGGGTGGGCTCCTAGGAATGGTCAGGATCTGTGCTCCGTGTCCTGTGGCAGAGGCAAGCCTGTGAATCAGTAGCAGTGCTGAGCATCCCGGGAAGCTGCGAGCAGAGGAGTCTGAGCGCCAGTGAGGCCGTGCTCTCCGGGTCTGGTTGTCCTGGAGGCTGGAGGGAATGGGAGCTTGTAAGGATTCAAGGATCAGAGAAGGAGAGGCAGACGTGCGTGTACGGGTTTGGCTTTGGCAAGCAAACCACCCGCTTCCTTTCTTCAGCTTTTCTTCCCTCCTAACCCCCTGCAGCTCTTCCCCCTGCTTGCTTGGAACAGGAGCATTTTTTTTACCTGCCTAGAAACAGCTAAAAGATGGGGGGGTGGGGGGGGGCAGCCCTGATGTAAATAATTAACGTTGCAAAGTGAAGTGTGTATAACATAAAAGGCTACAGCCCTTTGGTGACTTGTAAATGCTTTGAGAAGGTTGTGGTAAGACGTGGAGGGGCCAAGCGACCTGCCCGGCCCCGCAGCCATCGCTGCCCCAACGCCACCGCGGGGCCGGGGGGACAGGATGGGGGGACACCCCGGGCCCCTCGGCCATGGGAACCCCCCCTCAGTGTAGTGGATGGGAGGGTAGCGTAACGTGTGTAATACGGATAGGAGAAGCTGTGTGAGGTGTGTATAGTGTATATTTTTTAAAAATAGCTTGCTTGTGTTGTGAAGATTTTAAAGACAAACTTGAGAATTCTAGCCTAACTATTAACACAAGTTTAACATCAGTTACCCCACTGGGTTCAGAGCCTCTTGAATGTATATTCCTTTTTGTAACCTAAATGACCTATTCTTCTACCAGTCAGCCAGACATCCTATTTATATTTTTAATTTTATATATTACTTTCCATTTGTTTTCATTATTTCCAGCATGTTTCTGGGTTTGGGTTTTTTGTTTGTTTGGGGGGGGGGGGTTGTTTCTTTTTGCACAAGAGTTGTGTGAAGTCAAGGAAATGTTAACTCAAACCTGGTATTTTCCAACCTGTTCCCCCTCCCCTTTCTCTCCTCCACCCCTGTTGTGGTTTTTTTTTTCTTTCTTCCGCCAACAGTTTGGGATTTTTCTGGGCTGGGATGCAGCGGGTGGGAGGAGGGGATGGCTCTTTTCCATTTGCAGCTTTTGTGCAAATGCCAGGTCTTTTTGCCAGTCAACTAAAAAAATGCTTCACTTGCTGGTTGCTTTAAAAAGGAAAAAAAAAAAATTAACTAAAAAACAAAAATGTAACCTTATCAGTGCGATGTAGACCCCGGCGGGAGGAGGGGAAGTGCACACCTGTAGCCACACACCTCTGGCTTTGGCTGCAAAACAAAAGCAAACCTTTCCTGGTGAGGAGGTGACCACAGGGCAGCTGCTGCCCAACCCCGTGCGGGTTTGCCGGGCACGGAGCCGTGCCGGGAGCGCCGCCTGTTCATGTGCACAAACCCAAGAGCTGCCTGCTGATGACAGCAAAGCTGTTGCTGCTTTTCCTCTCCTCCTCCTCCTCCTCTTCCTCCTCTCCCCCTCCCCAAGGAGGTCCAGCTCCCCTGCAAGAGCTCACCCAGCGCCCGGCCCCAGCGCCACGGCCGTTTGCTCTGGGGCATCATCCAGGTACGGCCAAGCCCGGCCGGTGCCGTGCTGTGCCACAGAGCATTAGGTAGAAAAAAAACACACACATATCTGCTGTTTTACTATGAACACTGGTCTGAGGTTTCCAGGCTCAGCACCGCGGTGATGGGCCACGAAGGATTTAACCAGGGGAATTAAACTCCTTCTTGCTTCCGTGTCTGGTAGCACCAGCTGGTATGAGTGAATCTACAGGTGTGCGTTTTCCTTCTTGTAGAAAATGCCACGAGCACTAACTGGTAAGGCTTAATGTACAGTATATTGTCAGTATTCTGGTATTCTTCTGGTTCAACATACATTATAGCTCATATATAACCTGTATTAATTGTATAGATTGTGCATTTAAAGCTGTTACCAAGTTGTCAGAAAATAAGAGAAGAGAAAAAAAAAATAAGGTCATATGTAATATTTTGTTTGTAAGTATCCTTTGTATCATAGCAAAGGAAATGTTAAAAAAAAAAAAATCAACTGTAATAAAGTAATTTTAGTACACGGAGTGTCTGCCTGCCTTTGTGAGACCCTGCCCATGGGGGACTACCGCGTGTAGGACCTCTGCCAGGTGAACACGGGGGGCTCAGCTGGGGGACCCCCACACCTGCGGGGCCGCGGCATCCCCTTCCTCCTCTCCTCCATCCGCAGGAACTCGGCCATGGCCCTGAAATATTCCAGCACAGCTTCGTGTGCCCAGCAGCGGCCCGGGCCCCGGCGGGGGAAGGCGCAGTGCCCCCCGTGCGGGCTCAGCAGCAGGAAGAAGAAGGGGCTGCTGCGGAACAGCTCCCGGGGCAGGCTGCGGGCCGCGGCTCCGCGCACCGGGTCATCGGCGCTGCACAGGCACAGCACCGGCACCGCCGCCTCGTCCGCGTCGCGAAGGGGCTCGTTGCGCTCCCAGTAGCTCTCCCAGCTGGTGGGGCGGCTCCTGGTCCGGCAGAAGAGGGTTTCCTCCAGCTCCCGCAGCGAGCGGCTGCTCAGGAGCTTGTCCGTGTCCACCACTTCGGCCAGAGCCCCCGCGTACCTGCGGGGATGGGGCGGCCGCCGTGGGGCTTGGGGGTGCAGGGCTGCTGCCGTGGGTGGGGGCACTGGGGACGCTGCTGGGGACTTCAGGGATGTTGCCTGGGATGGGGGCCACGGAGAATGTTGGCAGGGGTTGGGGCGTGCTGCCGTGAGGGTGGAGGGTCATAGGGGTGCCACTTGTGGAGTTGGGGGCTACAGGGATGTTGCCATAGGGGTGCCACCAGCCTCGACAGTCCTGGCCCTGCACGCAGAGGAATAGGGGTAACCTCGACTGCCCCAAGCCCAGAGTGGCTTAGGAGGCCCATCCCAGCCCCTTGCCAGGGATCCTGGAGGGTCCCCACAGCACAGCCTGGGTGCCATGACAACGGGAGACCGGCCGGCACTCCTGCTTCGTTACCGTGACAGCAGCATTTGCAGAGGGAATCAGGAAATAGGGAGGGGGGAGATTCTCTGCTACCCACCCCCCAGTACCCCATCCCTGCAGTAAGCACGGCTCCTTGCTGCACCCATCTGAGATTTGCTGCGGCTTCACCCGGCACCTGTTTGTCCCTATGTTTGGGGTTTATCCGCATCTTTTGGGCTCCCATCTGCCCACCTGCAGAGTCCCTTTGCCCCCACAAGCTCTCAGCACTCCCTGGGGAAGTGCTCACTTGCTCAAGGCCTTGGACCAGGGCAGTTTGTCTCCTTTCTCAGCCAGTGTTTGGTCCACTCGAGCCTGGCTGTGTTGGGCAATAGGGAACCCAGACCCCTGGGGAAGGGCCAGCAGCAGTCACAGCCCCCAGCCCAGCTGTGGGTCGGCATCACAGTCCCATCCCAGGGCCAACGGAGGGTCAGGCGCAGGGAGAAGGGCCAGCCCCACTCACCCCTCAGGATCCAAATCCAAACAAGCACTTCACCAACTCCTCCCAGGAAGAGTTGTGAGACCTTGCCCCACATCTCCCAGCTCAGGAACCCCAAGATGCTGCCGCAGCCCCAGCCAGACTGGGGACACATGTGGCGGCCCAGCTGGCCCCATAGCAGCCGGCTCCAGGCTGGTGTTCATTAACCAGCACATTTTGCTGCCCTCAGCACCTCTGCCCCTGCACTGTGGCTCCCGGTGTCAGCAGCAGCACCCACCCCATGCACACCCCATGCACACCCCCAAGGACGACCGAGGGGTTCCCAGGGTACCCCTACCCACCTCCCCAAACCCAAGGGACTGCACTGACCTGCTCAATCCCTGCTTGAGATGGAGGAGCAGCGGCCACTCGTAAAGCCAGGGCATCCTGGCCTCAAACCAGTCCCGGCCACGGAAGATGGGAGAGAGGCAGGCGGCAGCGGCCAGGCGGCTGGAGGAGCCGCTCTCGCCCAGGTAGGCGAGCAGCAGCCCCGAGCCCTCGCCCTCGCTGACGGCCAGCAGAGAGGCAGAGGGGTGCCGGCACCGCAGGTAGGTCACAGCCTCCCGCAGGTCCCCGGGGTCCCCGAAGGGCTGGAGCCGGGGGGTGGTGAGGGGGCAGCCGTTGTGGCCCCGGCGGTTGAAGATGACGGGGATGAAGCCCCTCTCCAGCGCCCGCAGCCCCAGCTGCAGCAGCCCCCCCGTCACCTTCCCAGCAGCGTTGGGGATGAGCAGCAGCACAGGGCTGGAGACCACCCCCCCGCCACCCGCAGCCCCCCACGGCCCCACCAGCCAGTCCAGGGCCACCAGCCCAGTGTCAGAGAGCTGCAGGAGCTCACGGGCCACCACCGGCTCCGGCTCAGGTGGCTGCAGGAGCTGCCACAGCATCTGGAGCTGGGGCCAGCACGGCCAAGACCAGCGTCCTCCCCGCAGCGCCGCTGACCGCCCCAAGCTCCGCACCAGGTGCTGGGCCAGAGCCGAGGGCTTGCACAGCAGCCGGCAGTGCCCTGAGCCCTCCTCGGCCATGAAGGGGATCCCCTCCTCCTCCTCCTCCTCCTCCTTCTCCTCCTCTCCCACGTCTCCAGGCACCTCCAGCCTCCCTGCCCAAAGGCACCAAGCTAGAAGGACCAGCCCCAGGAGCAGCGCGGCTGCGGCCACCAAACCCTGCGGGGACAGCATGGAGGCGGCAGGAGGGAGCCTCAGCCCGCAGCCCCGACGGTCGGCGCTTCGCAGAGCGATGGCGGGGCCGTGCTGGGAAAGCCCAGCCCCGGGGCTGGGCAAACAGCAGGGCTGTGCCGGGGATGGCCGCCAGCAGGGCCAAGGGGACTGGGTGAAACGGGAGGGACACGTGGCCAAGCCCTGCCTGTCGCCGCAGCCACGGACCCTCCACGGGCGCAGGAGGCAGGGGCAGGATGCCCGTGCATTGCTCACACCTTTATTGATACAAATGTACAAGGACACATCTTACAGTGGGGAGCGCGGCCCCGCCACGGGGCAGGACGCCCGGGGAGGGGTTCAGGACGCCCGGGGAGGGGGGGGACCCACAGGCGCCCCAGTCCAGTGTAATGCCGTGGGAGGCCTCGGGGGTACCGGCCACCCAGAGAGGGGTTTTGTGGGGAGTGGGGGTACAAGGCCACCGCCGCCACGGACAGCTACAGAGGCTATGTACAGGATAAGTTACGTGCCGCGGGGCGGGCAGGGGGCTGTACAGGGGGATGCAGGCACCTACCCCGCAGGCTGAGCACCGGCTCCTCGATGGCGCAGGGGGCACGAGGAACCCGCACCTCGGAACCCCAGAACGGCCCCGCGCAGCCACGCTCGCCCCAGGTGCCGGCTGCCGCCGCAGGGAAGGGAGACATGGAGAGTGTGGGGGCCTGGGGCCATGGGGGGACGCGGGCTGGCGCTCACTGCTTCTTCTCACGCGTGGTGATGGTGACCAGCTGCTTGGCGGCCTTGGCGATGTCGTAGGCACACTGGATGACCTGCTGGGTGAGGAGCTGGTAGTCCACGGTGGCGCCGGGCTCAGGGGGCACAGTCTTGCGGCACTCGCTCTGCAGTCGGTAGGCGCTGGCGTTCAGCAGCCGCAGGGAGCTCCGCACCGTCTCCAGTGCTGGTTTCTGTGGCAGAGCACAGGAGCAGTGTCAGAACCCGTGCTCAGGGGGCTGACAGTGTCTGGTGGGGACCACAACCACCCCAGGGACACACTGCTCTTCCTACCTTAGGGAAGAGTGATGCCATCTCTGTCACAGCCGAGTGGATCTTCTCTGAGCAGGGCACAAAGCTGGGGGCAAGGACAAAGGGTGAGCAACACGGAGGACAGCAGCTCCCAACTATGGAGGCTGACAAGGAGTGGCCCCAACCCTGGTCAGGGTGTCCAGAAGGACCCTGAGGCTGTGCCCCAGTCCTACCTATCATGCTTGGACTCTTGTGCTGCCCGCAGCAGCTCCTGGATGTTCTTAGTGACCTGCTCAGTTTTCAGGATGACATCCTCTGTGCTGGGCAGGCCGGGGTCCAGCTCCCCGTCCAGCGGGTCCAGCTCGTGGGGGAAATCCTCATCCTTGCTCAGCTCCACATACCTCTTCCCCTCCATGCTGCAGGGACCAACCAACCATCCTGGGTCAGTATCAGCCCCCTGTCCCTGTGTCCCCACGTATCCTGGGGCAGCTTCCCCCCAGCCCCACCACTCACCTGATCAGAACCTCACCAGCCTGTGTGTTGTCGTAGTCACTGTCAGTGCCGCTCCCATGCCGGTCCAGCTTGCTCTGGAGAGGAGAAGAGCAGTGTCAAGCCCTGCCCAGCCCCATCCCCACACAGGGTCGGGAGTCTCCCCACCCCAAGGGTTGCTCCCCCTCCCTGATACATCACCATGTGTCGGGCACCATCAGGCGGGCAGGAGAGCAGCGGGGAGGATGGAGGGAAGGGCACCGAGGAGGCAGATGGACCTTTCCGGATCTGGCGGGGGAAAAGAGGGGAAGCCCATGCTGAACAGGGTGCAGAAGGGTGTGGAGCCGACCCCGGTGACGTGCAGGGGAGGACGAGCACAGGGGACACCGCCACCCTGCATGCAGGAACATTCCGCACTGCCGTCCCTTGGGAAGGTCCCCGACCTGACCCAGGGGGGTGCAGGGCGGTGGGGGGACAGGACATCCCAAAGGCCACATCCTGGGCAGGCGACAGCCACCATGTCCCATGCAGGAGCCGCCCCCGCTGCGGCCCCCTTACCCGGTACACGCTGGCCGGGATGTGCATGGAGTACAGAGCCTCGTCCTCCACCTCCTGGCGACACACGAAAGGTTACGGCCCCGCGGGGACGGGACCCAGCACCCCGTGGGGCTGGGGGGACTGCTGCACCCCAAAACCCTCCCACCCACCCCAGAGCACTCACGCCGGGGCTGAAGGGCTGGAGCCGGGTCACCAGCTCCTCCACCGGCTGCCCGAAGGGTTTCAGCGCCGAGCCGGGCTCGTACATGGAGAAGGCCTGGCGGTCCCGGCGGTGCTGGGGGGCCGTGCCCGGGGCGTGCCCGTGCTCTGGCCGCTCGCTGGGGGCCGGGGTTGGATGGGCAGGACCAGTCTGCTGCCGGATCTGCGTGTTCTCTGCCTGCAGCTTGTGGATCTGCAGCCAGAAGGGGGAAGGCATCGGTGAAGAGGGGAGGGTACGCTGAGGAGGGGAGTCTTGCTGGCCCCACACCCACCTCGCGCTGCAGCCGGCGCAGCTCATCGCTCAGGCTGTTGTTCACCTTCATCAGCTGCTGCACCTTGGCCTCAGAGGCAGCCAGAGCCTTCTTCACCTCCAGGTACTCCTGCAGCGTGATGGGGCCATCTGACAGGTCGGAGGAGTCCATGCTCTGCAGGGAGAGGAGCTCAGCACGAGGATCCCAGAGGTGGGGGTGTGGGTGGGGGTCCAGCCGGGGCCCGGGCTCACCCTGGCCCGGTTGTTGCGGGAGGCGTTGCGCAGCAGCTCCTGGTCCGTGTCCTCGTCAGAGGCGACGCTGTCGTAGTCGTGCTGGTCGTCCAGGTCACTCTGGCTCCGCAGCGAGTAGTCGAGGGCGTCTGGGCAGGGCAGGGCGGGTGCTGAGCACAGGGCAGGGGGGAGTGCTCAGCCCCACCTCACTGCCCTCCGTGCCTTACCTGTGGGGCTGAGCAGACTCTTCCCTTGCTGCCGGCGCTTGGCTTCCCCGAGGATGTCGATGAGCAAAGTGGCAAACTCCCTAGCGTTGAACCTGGCCAGTTTTTGCCGGCCCTGGGGGAAGGAGGAGGAAGAAGGGGGTGAGCAGAGGGGGTGAGCAGAGGTCTGAGCGCACAGGGGGGTCCATGTGGCCTGGCGGGGGCCTCACCTGGTTGCGCGTGGCTGAGTACTCGGGGTTGACGGGGAGGAAGGGGACGGCGCTGCGCTCTGTCACCAGCGTGCTGTGGTTCTGTGTGGTCAGCCAGACTGCAGGAAGGCAGCCGGTGTCAGACCCCGGGGCACACAGGCCCGGAGCCCCTGGACACGCCGCTGCAGGGCCCGGAGCCGGCAGGACGCAGGCGCGGGCGCAGGGCCAGCCTGCCGGGGCTGGGAGCGGAGCCTGGCCAGGCTGACGGGAATCGCCTCCCCAGCCACCCAGCAGGGCTGGGGTCCCCCGTAACCCACGAACAGGACGCCCCACCACGCTCTTCACCCTTTCAGGCACCAGCTCAGCACCCCGCAGCTGGTGGGAAGGTGGTTTTACACGTTTGCTGGCACCCAAAATGGGACTGCCCCCACCCTGCCACCCCCCAGATCAGGGGCACCACTGCAGGCTGACCCCCATCCCTGGGGGATCCCGGCACCCACCTCCGGCAGCACCCCAGCCCTGGCACCCAGCAGCGGCCCCAGCGCTGAGCAAACCTTCCCGGCCGGAGGAATGAAGAAGGGTCCCGGCGGACACATCCAGATCGGGGGGAGCGAAGGGCTCGGCCGGGCCCCGCCGGCTGCTCCTCCCCCGCGCCGTGACTCCCGCCCCGGCCCCGGGGGGCTGCACCCCGCACCCCCCGCTCACCCGCATCGTTCTCCCGGCGGTCCACCTCGTCGTACACGTCCATGGCCAGCTCCTCGAAGAGCCGGTTGCTGAGCTGCAGCGGTGCAGGGGACAGCGTCAGGCAGGATGAGAGGGGCAGGACACCCCCCAGCCCTGCCCTGGCCCCCACTCACCGCCTGCAGCTTCTTCTTGGCTGCCTTGGCCAGTTCAGAGAGGTCCAGGCTGGGGGGTACGAGCAGGGGGGAAACAAAAAGTGGGGGTTATTCCTGGCCTGTTCCCACCAAAACAGTCCCCAGCTACACCCCACCAAGACAGGGACCCCCCCCTCAGGCATTGGGGGCTTCACCAAGCAGGGCTGGCAGGCAGGCACAGAAGGATGAAGTGGCAGGGGGCGAGCGGGACCCCCCTCCCCGAGTGCCCCCCAGGTGCTGGGCTGGGCCGAGCAGCCAGGGCTGCAGGGGGGCCCATGGCAGCAGCACGGGGGGCCCCCGGAGCCAGAGCCGAGCGGACAATACCTCTGTGCCATGCACTTTGGGCGCACCCTGCGCTCCGGAGAAGGCAGCGGAGGGAAGAACAGGATAAAGGCGGATGTTAAACGCGCGGGCACGCTGACCCCCCGCCCCCCAGGGATGCTCCAGTGACCAGGGTCCCCCCTCAGCCCAGCGGGGACGCTGGGGGGGACATGGGACAGGGCAGCAGGGCCACAGGTCACTCACCTGTCAGCCATCTGCGGGATGATGTAGTGCCCATTCTTGTGGTCTGCACAAAGAGAGGGGTGGTGAGCAGGGCCACGTGCTCCCTCCAGGGTGACCCCCTCACCCCAGGACCCCCCTCTCACCCGGCTTCCTGCCGCAGAGGTAGAAGGCCAGCCGGTCGGTCAGCTCGTACTGGCACTCCACCAGCCGCTCCGCCAGCTCGTGCTGGGCTGCCTGCCTGTGGGAGGGCGGGCAGGGGTGATGCCCACCCTAGGTGGGGGTGCAGGCAGGGGTGACCCCCTTCCCTGCCCTCACCTGGCATAGTCAATGGGCGTCCGGCCGTTCACATCGGGCGCCCCGGGGTCGGCACCGTAGACCACCAGCAGCTCTGCCTGCAGGATCTGCCCGGCCTTGGCGGCCACGTGGAGCGGTGTGGTGCCCTTCTCCTGCGGGCACGGGCAGCCTCAGCCCTGCAGCCTGCACGTGGCGTGAGGCTCCAGGACCCCCCCGGGCTCCACTCCACCTCTGGGGTCCCTGAGCCCCACCAGAGCTCACCGGGTGGAAGAAGTTGGCCTGGGCACCCAGCGAGAGCAGGCGCAGGCAGGTCTCCAGGTTGCCCGTCCGCACGCTCGAGTGCAATTGCTGCAGAGGAGAGAGCTGGTAATGGGGGGATCTGTCCCCACTGCCACAGTGGGGGTCCCTGAGCCGCCACCCCACCTTGCTGAGGTCCTTGGCAGTGACACCGTCATCATCCCGGCAGGGCAGCTTGTGGACGAAGGCCAGCATCTGGTACTTGGCACGGATGAACTCCGACTTGGTGGGGCTGGGGGTGGGCAGTGGGCTTTGGGTGAGGAGGGGGTTTGCAGCCAGTGCTGACCCCCTCCCCACAGCACAGGGGGCACTCACTGCACTTTGTCCTGGGGGTTTGCCTTCCGGCGCCCGCTCTGCACCTGCGCCGGATCCAGCAGCGAGTGCTCCCAGATGGAGTTGGCCCCGTTGCTCGCCAAGGTGTGCACCATCTGCAGGGGACAGGCAGGGCCCAGTGGGCACGGGGAGGGGTCCCCAGTGTGCATTTCCCCCCGTTCCAGTGTCCCCAGCACCCACCTGGAGCAGGGTGGCGGGCCAGGGGCTGTGGCGCAGGTGCTTGACGATGGAGATGTGGCGGCCCAGGCTGCGGTGCACGCTGCAGCACTCGTCGCAGATGAGCACCCCGCGGTTGATGGACGCCCAGCCAGGGTCTGGGGGTGGCATGGGGGTGTCAGGGGCTGTCCCCTCCCCATGCGGGCCCCTCCTCATGCATCCATCCAGCAGGGGGGATGCGTTGCTACAGCAACCATTTCCCGGGAGAAGGAGAGGGGCTCGGCCCATCACCAGGGGAAACCCACGGGTTTCCCATAGCAACCACCAGCCAAAAGGGGGGCAGGGTTTGGCCCCCCACCATCAGGAGGACAGCTGGTGGCAGGGATGATGCCAGCACACTCTGATCAGGGGCACCCTGGCTCACTGCGAGGTCACTCACCCCCGGAGCCCCCGGCTGGGTGTTGGGGGGTCCTGGACGGGGGCAGCGTGTCCCACAAGGGGTGGGCACCCCCAGTCCATGGGCTCCTACGTAGGGTGGTCACCAGCTCTGCACCCCCAGCACGGCAGCGCAGCCAGCCCTAGGACACCCCAGCTCCGGGGCAGGTGCCATGGCCCCCCACGCTGCCCTGCCCCTCCAGCCCCGCCGCTGGCCCCGGCCAGCCGGACTGGAGCCCTTTGTGTCCCCGCCGGGAACAAAGGATCGTTTGAGCAGCCGCGCTGGCACCAGCCCCGGCACCCGCGGGGGCACCGCTCCCGGCCAGGCAGCGCTCCCCACGCCTGCACCCCAAAAACAGGTCCTGGGGATGAGGGGGCCTGGCCCCATGGTGCGGCCGTTGAGCTGTTCACAGCAGCATGAGGACAGGATTTGAGGACCCCCGCTGGGTCACATCCCCCCGGGAAAGGCAGCCAGGCACGGGTAACGATGCTGAAGATGCTGAATCGTTCCCAGGTGTCCCCTCTGCCGGGCACGACGGGGCAGTCCTGCCACCCTCTGCCCAGCCCCACCCCATCCCCTCGTTCCTGTAGGTCCCACACAAACACCACACTGTCCCACGCCCGGGGATACAGGGCCTGGGGTGGTGACCGCACTGACCTGCCCGATGGCCCTGAGGGGGGACAGTGGCCCCACGACCTCACAGAGGGAGGAAGGCAGGCAAGCAGCCAAGCCTCTCCCACTTCCTTCCTCCCTGCAGGGTCCCGGACCCCTCCCCACGCACCCCCCAGAGCCCCGAGGACACCGTTTTGGGGGGCACGGCATCCTGCCATGCTGCAGTGCCCCGGGGCCGGGGTGGGGTGGCCCGGGGGGAGCGGTGCCCCCCCAGCCTGGCAGCCCCTCGCTCGCAGATGGCAGCGCCTTGGCAGCCGCTGCGGCGGCATCTGCGCCTTCGCACCCGCTGCCCACGGCCACCGCCGGGAACAGGACGCTCCGTGCGGGGGGAACCGGCCCGCGGCCCCCCAAGCGGGTGGATCCAGAGTATCCCTGGGGCAACAGACCCTCCCACCCTAAAACCGCTGGGATGCGGTGTGGGATGCGGGCGGGCACTGCAGCAGATCGTGGAGCGCTTGCACAGGGACACTCCAAACCCTGAGAGGATCCTGGAGTCCAAAGGAGCTCGCAGCACCTCGATCCCCGCATCGGGATGTGCGCTGGCACCGGGACCGCACTGGTGATGGATGGCAGGGCTGGGGCCGGCCGGCATCCCCGCGTGGGGCCGAGGGAGGCCGGGCAGAGGGACCAGCGCACCCCACGGGCACCTCCCCACGCAGGGCCAGGCAGCGCATCCCCAGCAGCGACAGCGGGTGCTCCCAGCGCGCTAGGAAACGGCCTCTGGACTTTATAACTCATTTCCTCCCATGGCTGCCAGGCGATAAGAGATTGGAAGAAACTGCTTTCCATTTCCCCTGGCCGCAGAAGGGAGCCCCGGCACCGCCCCGGGAAGCCCTGGCCCCCCGCTCGGCCGCCGGCACGGGGGATGCCAGGAGGCAGGGCAGCCTTTCGCCCACGCGTGCCGACAGCTCTGCTGGCAGGATCCGGCCATTGGCACGTGGCCGGAATAATTTGGGCACAGCCTTGGCCCGCGGGCAGCTTTCGGGGCCGGCTCCGAGACCCGTTCATTCATTGCCGTGGGGCCACCTGCGCTGGCTACGGGCAGGTTTGGGGTCCGGCCCTACCGTGGGCAGGGTTTGGGGGGGGCCAAACCCTCCGCGACGCCCACGGGCCCGTGCCCAGCGTGGGGGCTGCGGGCAGCGGCACCGCCGGGGATGGGAATGGTCTTGCCCAGGCTCGGCTCTGGCTTGCAGCGCGGCGGCCGCCGGGCTCACCCAACCGGCACCGCCAAGCCCGGATCCCGCTGGGGTGGGTGCCGGCTGCGGGGTGCAGGGTGTCCCCCATCATCCTGTCATTTACAGGGTCACCAGCGCTGCTGGCACCCACCGGCGCGTCCCCAGGCTGTGCCAGCAGCCCCCGCGCTGGGGTGAGAAAGCGGCGGGTGGTGCAGGGGGGCGTGGGGCACACGGGGTGCGCTGGAGCGGCACGGAGGAGGGCATGCGGGGGGATCGGGGCTGTGTCTCGAGTGTATTCGGGTATTCCGGGAGGCTAAAAGGGGGTGCACCAACGGGGTCACGGGTTTCATCAGAGCGTTTCACTGGGGGCACATCAGAGGGTTCCTGGGGGGAAGGAGGGGGACTCAATGGGGCTCCCTCGGGTGCGCAGAAAGGAATCGCCGGGGCGATGCTGGGGGCACTCAGGGAGGTGCAAAGGGCTCTCGATGTGGGGTGCGGGAGGAGATGCAAAAGGGGTCACGGGGAGCAGTCCGGGGGCAAACACCTCGGGGTGCAGCGGGGGCTGGCGGGGATGCGGGGGACGCACCGGGGGCTCTCGGTGGCGCGGGGGGAGCGCAGGGCCGGCTCCGGAGGGCGCGGGGGGGGCTGGCGGGGCCGTGCCGGTGCCGGTGCGGGGGGGCCCTTACCTGGGGCGCTGCAGTCGGCGCACACCTCTGCCCGCGGCGCCTTCCGGGACATCCTCAGCGGCGAGGCGGGCCCGGGCCCGGTCCTCTGCGCCAGCGTGGGGCGGCGGCGGCGCCCCCGGGCCCGCCGGGGGAGCGGCGGCGGGGAAGGGGGAGGGGGGGCCGGGCGGCGGGGAGGGGGCGGCGGGGCCCGGGGCGGCGGGGCCGGGGGCTGCCGGCTGCTCCCAGCGCCCGGCGGCTCCGCAGGAAGCGGCGCAGGCCCGGCCCCGGCGGAGGAGGGGCCGCACCGCCCCCGCCCCGCCACCGGCAGCGCTGCCGCGGCCGCCCCGCACCGGCACCGGCACCGCCCCGCACTCGCAGCCGCACCCGAACCCGCACCGGCGCCGGCACCGCCCCGCACCGGGACACGCAGCGGGACCGCCCCCCGCCCCGCACACGGACCCGGACACGCACGAGAATTCGTGCGGACACCGGCACCGCTGTACGCCCGCACCTGCGAACGCCCCCGACCCGCACCCGCAGCTGCAGACGCCCCCCGGACAGCCCTGGCCCCGACCCGGGCACCTCACCTGCTCCTGGGCGTCAGCCCCGCCCTTGCTCTGATCCCGGGCCTCCCCCAGTCCCGACCCCAGCGCCCGTCCTCGCTGCGCTCCCGGTCCCATTTTCATTTTGTCCTGGTCCTCCTCCCAGCCCTTGTCCTGTTTATCCTGGAGGGGTGGCACTGGTCCCATTCCTGTTCCGGGTCCTGTGTACCCCCAGTCCCAGCCCAGGGCACCCCCAAATTGCTTCAGTCCTGCTCTGGACACTTGTTCTGGATCCAGCCGCAGTCCTGGGGCAGCCGCAGCCCTCTTTCCCCATGCCACCTCTGGTGCTGGGTACCCCACTCCCGGACACACCCCTTCTCCAGGACGCTGGGATGGGCCACCCCTTAGGGCGCTCCACTGGGGATTTTGGGGGTGGGTGGGGGAATCGGGGACTATATGGGGTCTGCTCCCTACTGCGACCCTTTAGGTACCAGAGGGGACACCCGTGGGGGCCCCACAGACAGCCGGAGGGGGGGTCAGACCCCAGCGGGAGTGGGGTCGCAAGGTGTCCCCAGCGGCGTGGGGCAGGCGGGGGGACCTCAGCGTGGGCTGCTGAGGAGGTGGCTCATGACGTAATGGGGCAGCGGGATGGGGGATGCTGTGCGGGGACAGGGGCGGGGGGATGCGACCACCGCCACCGCCACGGCCGAGCGGAGAACAACACCGGGGAGAGAGGGGGGGGGGGCTCCTCCCATGGCAGGGTGGGGAGCAGCGGGGTGGGGGACCGGGAGCGTGGCGCCGGCAGAGGCCGGGGCGGCCGCAGAGGCCCAGCCTTGCATTGTTCTCGGGCGGCAGCCGGAAAACGCGACGCCCGCCCGGGAGAGACGCAGGCGGAAAAGGAAACGGGGCTGGGGGCCCGTCCCTGCTGCTGCGGGGGTGGGAGTCGGGGTCCCCCCACCTGGTCCCCACCTGCCGCCTTCACCCCTGCCCCACCATATGCCCGGGTCCGCTGCCCCACTGGGGGAGCGGAGCTCAGCCGGGAAGGGGAAGATCAGCCTGGGAAAGGGGGAAATGTGGGGAGGATGCTAATCGCCAGTGGGGTGCCCCCCGCGGGATCGGAAGCCGCGGTGATGCGCTGAGCGGTGCGGGAGGGGAGAGGGGGGGCGAAGGAAGAGGAGGATGAAGATGAGGAAGAAGAAAGGGGCGATGCCGGGCAGGGCAACTACAAGTCCCATGAGGCCGGGCGGTGCGGGGGGGCCGGGGAAGCACCGGGCGGGAGGTGGTGGCCCGCCCCGCCCCGCGCCCCCCCCGCCCCGCGCCGCCCCGCGCCGCGCCCGCCGCGCCGCTCCAGCATGCACGGAGGATGCTCGCGTCTTGCTCGGGCAGGAAGGGGCCGGAGGGCAGGTACCCGCTGCACTACCTCGTCTGGCACAACCGCGCCCGTGACCTGGACCGGGAGCTCAGCGCCAAGCAGGTGGGGCGGCGCGGGGACGCTCCCGGCACGGCACGGCCCGGCCCGGTCCGCTCGGGCTGATGCAATGCTCGGGGCCGGGGTGAGGATGAGGATGGAGATGAGGAGGGTGATAAGGATGGGGTCGCTCTCTGCGCTGGCGGGGCTCTGGGGGTGTGGTGTGTGTCCCCACCTGCACCCCGGCACTGTGCCCGCTGTCCCCGGGGCTGCCAGGGAGCGGTGGGTGCCACCCGCGGGTCCCCTGCATCCTCCAGCACACGCAGCCCTCCGCACGTGTCCCCGGCTCCCTGCTAGGCCTCTGCAGACCCCGGCCCGCACCCCGCTTCTCGGGGTATTGCCATCCCCCTGGGGGTGCAGCATGCAGCTCCCCACCCTCAGGCTGAGCCCCTCTGGGGCGGGGGGACAAGCGCCCTGATGCTGTCGGTCCCCCAGCCTCACAAGGGTTCTTCTCAGGGTGAGGGGACCCACTTTGTCCCTCAGCCAGGGAACCTCCCAGCCGCCTGCTGATGGAGCGGGGTGTGGGTGCTTCCCCGGCGGGTTCCCAGCCTCCCTCTCCCCCGTGGCGATGCAATTCAGGTAATTAAAACCCAACCCCGAAGACGCAGGAAACCGCAGGCGCTGGAGGGAGGCTGGCGGGGAAGCTGTGCTGAGCATCCCCGGTCTCGGCCCGGGTTCCCAAACCCCAAAGCACCGAGGGCCGTGCTGGATGGACCCCGGTGATGCGTGAAACGGGGGTCATTGTGCCGCGAAGCTCCCGCCGGGATGCGGGCGATGGCTCCCGCCACACCCGTCTCTATTGTGGGGTCCAGCCGGAGGCTGCGCCAGCATCGCCCCGGTCTCCCACCCCATGGCCAATGTTTTTATTTTCGTGCTCATTTGGGGTCAGTCTTCCCAGGAGCTCAGCGCGGCGGAGATCAAAGCTGGGCTCGGCAGACGGGGGGTGGAGGGGCTGCGGGGGGGTCTGACCCGCTCGCCTGCAGAGAGAATCCAACCCTCCAGCCTGGCTCTGCCCTGGCACCCGCTGGCATTGCTGGGTGAGGGCAAAGCCAGCCATGTGTGCACCCCAGGGCTGAGGGTGGGTGCTGCAGGCCAGACTCGGGCAGGTGGGGGCTTGGGGGAAGGAGGTGAGGGCCAGCCCAGGCTCCCTGCTCTGTCCAGGGCATCCAGGGACACAGCTCAGCCCTCTTCCCTGCCAGAGCACCCCCCGGGTGAGGGGTTGGGGCTGATGCTGTGTGAAATGCTGGAGGCTGCGTGTCCCCCTACCCAGGGCTCTGCCCTTCCTCTGTCTTGGTGACCCCCACAGGGCAGTGGCTCCACGTGCTGCCCCTCCCCAGTGCAGGTGTTTGGGGCTGGGAAGCACTGGGGCAGCTGAAAGCATTGTTCCTTTCCCTGTCCTCATAAGGGCTCTGTGTCTGTCACCCCCAAATTGTCACCATGGGCTCCCATCCACACTTGCCTCCACATGGCAGCAAGGGTCAGTGGGTCCCCTTGACAGGGACACCACGAGGACGTGGCAGGCAGTGCCATGGAGCCTGCTGTGCCAGGACACCCCTCACCACAGCCTGCCCCCTCAGGCGTGACAGGGACCCGGGGCTGCACGGGGACACCAGTGCCTGGCACCATCTCTGCGTGCTGGCTCGTGTCCCCTGTTGCTGCCCAGGAGCAGGAGCTGGGGTTCTCCAAGCCAGGGACAGCCCCAGTGGAGGAACGTGCTGTGCCACGTGCCCGGCTGGCACAGGAGGAGCGACTGAGCTGCGGTTCTGCACTGCACCGCTGCCACCCCAAAGCCACCCCCCTGTCCTCATCCCCGGTGGGTGTCACGGCCCCAGGATGGGCAGCACCTGGAGCTCTGTGCTGTGGTCCCCAAGCTGGAGCCAACCCAAGAGCAGGGCTCAGGTCTGAGCTCTTGCTGGCAAAATCTGGGTCACGCCAGTGTCCCCTGGGGTGGCTCCAGCACCGTGTCCCCACACTGGGGACCCTCATCCTGCCCAGTGCTGGGGCAGGGCTGCAGCTGGGGAGCCCCACTGAGCCTGCTGCCCCCGCCCACAGCTGGGGGGTGATTGCCTTAATTAGAGCAGTTTCATTAGTGCAATTAAGCAGCAGCAGTCGCCTGGAGAGCATTGGAGCGATACATTGACTCCCAGGGAACTGGGGGGCTGTTTTACTGCGGTGGTCTGGGCAGACTGGGGTGTCCCCCTACCTGGTGAGTCCCTGGGGATGAGGGACACGGGAATGCACAGCCTGGGCAGGGACAGGAACATCCCTGGGGCAGCAGCAATGCAGGACATGCCCAGAGCAAGGCAGGGATGCGCTGCAGGTGAGACTCGGGGCACCAGGGAGCCCATGCACCACCTCTGCCAAACATCTCTGGCTGTCCCAGCTGGTATCTTTGGGTCCTGCACCCCGGCTTTGTCCTCCTGAGGGCAGCCTCCCCAAAACCAATGATTTGGGCACTGCCTCCTGCCGTGGCTCTGGGCACTTCTACCCCAGCTGCCTGCTGGGGGCACAGAGGGTGCCCCCAGTTCCCTGAGCCATATCCCCAGCTGGGCATGGGTGTGACGCTGCTTCCCACATGGGGAGCAGGGCCCGTGGGTGCCGGGGGTGCCCACCCACCACCGCACCGGGGATTCCTCAGGGCTGGCTGGGTGCCAGGCTCCGGGTTTGGCACAAACAGCGGGTGCCAGGCTCTGGGTTTGGCACAAACAGAGGGTGCCAGGCTCTGGGTTTGGCACAAACAGGGGGTGCCAGGCTCCGGGTTTGGCACAAACAGCAGCAGCCACAGCTCCCCAGGGCCCCGGGGATCCTCGGAGCCGCCGCTCCGCTCCTGCAGCCGCCCGCCCCCGGCTCAGGCAGGGGAACACGTGTGCCCACCGCAGCCACATCACCCCCGGCCCTGCCAGAGGGGGGCTGCCAGCAGCTGCTGCCTGGCAACTGGGCACAGCCCCCTCCAAATCCCAGAGGTGGGGGCTTTTCTGGAGCGTGCAGCTGCATGGAAATGTGCAGAGCTGCGTGCACTGTGCCAGGGGCATCCGTGCCCCCCCAGTGCCGTGCCGTGCTCCTGCTCTGTGCCCAGCCTGGCTGTGACTGAGGTGTGCTGGGTGCTGGCAGCCACTGTTGTGGTCTCCGTGCTCTCTCCATGGGCCTGGCAGTGGCAGCAGGGGGAGGCTTTGAGGTACCTCTCTTGGGGGAGGTCAGGGTGGAGCTGCTCTCCCATACTGTCAAATGTTGGCTGCCTTCTGTACATCTGTGGGAGAGCACTGAGGAGCGAGGTCTGGCCACCCCAGTGATCTCAAAACCTCATTCCTTCCTGGCAGGCCGACATCGAGCAGCTGGACCCCCGAGGCCGCACTCCCCTGCACCTGGCCACCACGCTGGGCCACCTGGAGTGTGCCAGAGTGCTGCTGAAGCATGGCGCCGACGTGGGCAAGGAGAACCGCAGCGGGTGGACAGGTGAGCGGGTGGCTGCTGCCCTCCATCCTCCTCCAAGCTGCCCTGATGCAGGCACAGGCGTGGGCATGAACATGGGCACAGGCATGGCCATGGTGCTGCAGCTCCCCAGGGCGCTGCTGACATGGTGCTCCGTGCTCATGGCTCCTGTGCAGTGCCACGTGTGCCATGCTGTGCCACGGCCCTGGACACTGCCCTGGACACTGTCCCTTTGCCCCGCAGTCCTGCAGGAGGCTGTGAGCACCCGTGACCTGGAGCTGGTGCAGCTGGTCCTGCGCTACCGCGACTACCAGAGGGCCATCAAGCGCCTGGCGGGGATCCCCGTGCTGCTGGAGAAGCTGCGCAAGGTACCTCCCTCGGCAGGGCTGTGGGGCGGCCACCACGGCGTCCCCCTGACCCTCTGCACTCTCCACAGGCCCAGGATTTCTACGTGGAGATGAAGTGGGAGTTCACCAGCTGGGGTGAGCTCGGGGCACAGCGTGGCTGTGGGTGGAGTGGGAATTTCCCAGTAGAGTCCTCCATGCCCAGCATCCATCCCCATCCCGAGGCTGGGGGTCACCTGCTCCTTTGCCCCCTGACACCCCGAGCTTGCAGACCCCCATCCTGCCAAGGCATCACATCCCCCACCCAGCTGAGTACTGGCAGCCCCCTCAGGGGTGTGGGTGTCCCCATCCCTGGCTGGGCTATTGGCATCTCTCCCCAGTGCCCCTGGTGTCCAAAATCTGCCCCAGCGACACCTACAAGGTGTGGAAGAGCGGCCAGAACCTGCGGGTGGACACCACGCTGCTGGGCTTCGACCATATGACCTGGCAGCGGGGCAACCGCAGCTTCGTCTTTCGGGGACAAGGTGAGGTGACACCGCCACGTGCCCCTCGCTGGGGAGCGGTGCCGGGTGACACGCTGGGGACCGTGGTTGTGCTGCCCCCGTTCCCTGCAGACAGCAGTGCGGTGGTGATGGAGATTGACCACGACAGGCGGGTGGTCTACTCGGAGACGCTGGCCCTGGCCGGCCACGACCAGGAGGTGCTGCTGGCTGCTGTGCAGCCCACCGAGGAGCAGGTGATGGGGCGGCTGACGGCCCCCGTGGTCACCACCCAGCTCGACACCAAGAACATCGCCTTCGAGAGGTGGGCTGGGGTGGCACCGAGCTCACCCCGGGGTGCTGGCACCCCGGGCTGTCCAAGCGAGTTCATGGTGCCGTGTCACCCTAGGAACAAGTCCGGGATCCTGGGCTGGAGGAGTGAGAAGACGGAAATGGTGAACGGGTATGAGGCGAAGGTGAGGGGCTGGGAGTTGAGCTGCCCGGGGGGCTGTGGTTGGTTGCAGCTGTGAGGTGCCACCTCTGCCATTGCCCCTCCTCGGCCAGGTCTATGGCGCTTCCAACGTGGAGCTGATCACACGGACACGGACCGAGCACCTCTCGGACCAGCACAAGGGCAAGAGCAAAGGTGAAGCCAGCACAGGCTGGGGGGCAGGGCTCCCCCGGCTCTGCCCTCACCCCCTCCTCTCCCACAGGCTGTAAGACCCCCCTGCAGTCCTTCCTGGGCATCGCTGAGCAGCACGTGGGGCCCAACAACGGGGTGAGTGTCTCGGGCCGGAGGGGGTGGCCCAGCAGTCAGACCTCCCCTCTCACCACACGGGGCTGTCCCCTCATGCAGACGCTGATCACACAGACACTGAGCCACGCCAACCCCACTGCCATCACCCCTGAGGAGTACTTCAACCCCAACTTCGAGCTGGGCAACCGCGACATGGGGCGGCCAATGGAGCTCACCACCAAGACACAGAAGTGAGATGGGGAGGAGCAGACGGGGACTCCCCGTGTCCCCACCTCCGCTGGGGACAGGTGGGGGTCCCCAGCCCAACGCCTGTCCCTGGCAGGTTCAAGGCGAAGCTGTGGCTGTGTGAGGACCACCCGCTGTCCCTGTGTGAGCAGGTTGCCCCCATCATCGACCTCATGGCAATAAGCAACGCGCTCTTCGCCAAACTGCGGGACTTCATCACCCTGCGGCTCCCCCCGGGCTTCCCCGTCAAGATTGGTATGGACTGGGCTCTGCTGCTGACCTGGGTGGCACAGCCAGCTTCCCTCCTCGCCTTTTTTTCCCTTTTCCTGCAGAAATCCCCATCTTCCATATCCTCAATGCCCGAATAACCTTCGGCAACCTCAATGGGTGTGACGAGCCCGTCAGCTCCCTGCGGCACAGCCCCAGCAGCGAGGCGCCCTCGCCCAGCAGCGACTCCTCCAGCGTCAGCAGCTCCAGCTCCCTCAGTATGTGGGGGGGACATGGTGAGGTGGGATGGAAAGGGGTCACAGCAGGGCAAGGGACACACAACTGGTGGGGTGGAGTAGGAAGGCGACCCCATGGGTGCCCAGCCAGGCCGGCTCTGGTCTCCCCACAGCCTCGTGCCGAGCGTGTGAGATGGACCCGGCGCTGTTCGAGGTGCCGCGGGGGTACAGCGTGGTGGGCACCCACCAGGACGCCCTGCGGGAGGATGAGGATGACCTGCTGCAGTTTGCCATCCAGCAGAGCCTGCTGGAAGCGGGCAGTGAGTACGACCAGGTGTGCACTGCCACCCCTTCACCTCCCCCTGCCTGAGAGACCCCGCCGCCCATCCCTTTATCCCACGGCAGGGGGTCACAGTTCATGCTGGGGGAGCTGGTTTTTGGGGTGCCACCCTCCAAACCCCCCCCTCTTTCACCATCCACAGGTGACCATTTGGGAAGCACTGACCAACAGCAAGCCGGGCACGCACCCCATGTCGCACGAGGGCCGCCGGGGAGACAGGTTGGTAAGGTCTGGCCAGCCCCGCCGGGGGGAGCGGGTGTGGGTGCCGGCCCCACGGGGACCCCACTGAGCCCTGCTGCCCCCCAGGACTCCCCAGCACACGGCAGCCCCGCGTCCCCCCGTGTCCCCGGGGCCGGGGGGCGGCAGGGGGCCGGGCACGCTGTTCCCCAGCTACGCCGAGCAGCTGCGCCTGGCCATGGCGCTGTCGGCGCGGGAGCAGGAGGAAGCCGAGCGCCGGACGCGCCAGGAGGAAGAGGATCTGCAGCGGATCCTGCAGCTCTCTCTGACGGAGAAGTGACCCCGCAGCCCCACTGAGCCCCTCGCCCACCCCACTGGGGATGGGGACGTGTCTGGGGGCACGGGGGGGGAGCCGGTCCAGGAACTGCGGAGGGCAAATGGGGAAGAGGGGAGCAGGATTTGGCCCTGGGAGAACGTCCCCAGAGCCGGGGCAATATTGGGGTGAGGTGGGGGCACCCCACAGCAGCACAGGGTTGGGGTGGGTGTTAACCCTACGTGTGGGGTGGCAGGGACCAGGGAGGGCAACTCCACGGACTGTACCCCTTCTCCAGGACACCCCTATTCCCCCAGCCGCCCTACGGGGTGCTGCTCAGCCCCTCACCCCAGGAAGGCGGTGGGGGGCACCTCCTGCCCCGGATGGGTGGGCTGCCAGTTGTGTGGGGTCCCGGGGTGCCCCAGAGCCAGGGGACTCTGCCCAGCTCTCTCTTCCCACCCCTGCCCAGGCGCTACCAAGTGCACTTACCCGGGAGCTGCTCTGCCTGCCAACAGGGGTGGGGGCTCAGCCCTATTGTGCCCCACAGCCAGGCGGGGCTGCACAGCCGCCCCCCCATGGCACGGGGACTGCTGGGGCAGCTGAAGGGGTGCCTGTGAAAGGCAGCCTGGTGTCACCCCCCTTACCCCTGCTCGCACCCCTTCACCCTGCTCGGATGCCCCCCCTTGGCAGCGCTGCACCCCCTCATCCCGGGCACTGACCCCGAGAGAAACCTTACGTCAAATGGTGCTAACCCCGGCCCCCTGCCCCGGCTGCTCCCCCTTTGCACACGGGGGGCCGGGGGCTGCGGGGTGAGGGGGGGGCTGGGCTCGCTCCCCTGGGACTTTTCAGAGCTGGTGCCCCTCCCTCCACCCACCCGTGCACCCCACAGCAACATCTGGGCCAGGGCCGGGGGAGCCCGAGCAGCTCCGACCGCGGCCAACACCAATAAATGCTCTTTAATGTTTGTCTCTCTCAGCCTCCCTCCCCTGGGCCGGGGCTCTGCAGGCAGGGGGTGCTGGCAGAGGGGTGCAGGCAGCACCCCTGGCACGGTGGTCCCTCATCCCTGGTACCTGCCACGCAGCCAAGGGTGGCTGAGCCCTTTATTAAAGGGGTCCAGGAGCAAAGAGCCGCTTGGGAGCACCCGCCGAGGGGCCGATGGGGCAGGGGAGGTGAGGGGGTGCTGGGGTGGGGGTGTAGCACCGTACACGAGCACATCCTGTCCTGGGGGGCTGCTGGTGCCCAGCGTGCAGGTCCCTGTGCTGGGATAGCCTGTGGGCACTGCAGTGGGGCTCCCTCGGGTGCTGCAGTAGGGTGCCCCTGTGCCAGGATGCCAATGATGCCAATGGAAGAGGGGTCAGGGTTGGACCCCTCCCTGCCCCCTCGGCTCCTCTGGGGAAAGAACACGGCTCCGGGCTCCTGCCCGCGCTGGGGACTCGGTGTTAATCCCTGGGGCAGTCCTGGCCCTGCCCTGGGCGTGGGCACCCCGCTAGTCCGTGCCGTTGGTGAACTGGCAGAGTTTGTTCTCCAGGTCGGAGATGCGCTTCTCCTGCGCTTGGACCGTCTCCTTCAGGGCACGGATCTCCTCCAGCACCTCCTCCAAGGCTGGCTGCTGCAGGGAGGGGGAACACAGGGTCACCCAGGACTCCGGCCCGTCCCATGCCACCCCAGGGCAGGGGGACAGCCCCGCTGCCACGTCCCTGTCCCCGGACACTCACTGAGAAGTCTGAGTCGCAGGTGGAGTGCCTGCGTCGGGGGCCTGGCGGGGGTTTGCTGTCCAGGATGTTCTTCTTGACCACCTTCAGCTCCCGGTTCTTGATGGGGACGTAACCATCCCGCAGCGAGATGAGGATGGGCTCTGCGTCCTTCCCCGACAGCCACTCATCCGCCTCCAGGGCTGGCTCGGGGCCCGGCGTGTCAGGGTAAAGGTCATCCTGGAAGAGGTCTGACTGCGGGAGGGAGAGAGACCACGGTGAGATTGGGGTGTCTCCCCCACGCCCCCATCTCCCCTGGGACCCTCCCCAGGCTCACCTTGCGTGGCACCGTCATGACAATGGGCTCGCACTTGCGCTCGTGCAGCTTGAAGAACCTGCGTGGGGCACAGGCAGTCAGGGCCCTGCTGACCCCCTGACCCCCCTGGCTCCCCCCCAGCCCCCTTGGCTCTCACCTGGCGATCTCACACTTGCTGACATCCAGCCCACGCTTGGGCATGAAGCCCATGCCCCGCTGGGGCTCCTTGCTGCTGTAGGTGTTCAGGTAGTGCACGTAGGGCGCCTCGTCCGTGATCTCGAAGTACCGGATGCTGCTGTCACCCTGCAGGGGTGGGGACAGGTGTTAGCCAGCCCTGGCACCCTCAGGGACAGGGTGGCATGGGGGGTGCACCCCGGGGAAGGGGCTTACCTTCCCGCAGAGGTAGACGATGCTGGAATCGGCGTCGTAGAAGGGCAGCAGGACCCCGTTGCTCGTGTCCATCTCTTGCAGGGCAATGGGCTCCTCAAAGTTATTCTGGGGGGCCGGAGCAGTGGTGGAGGGGTGTGAGCAGCGACCCCAAAACCCCCACCCAACCCTTGTTAGTCACACACATTAGCCACGGCACACTGGGGGACAGGGCTTGTCCCCTCCAGGGTACACAGCCCCTGAGACAGGCAGCCTGGCATGCCCCCCCAGCCCCACTGCTGTTTACCTGCATGGCTGGGTACCCCCAGCCTGCCTGTACCCCCCTTCCCCAGCACTCCCTGCTTCCCAGCCCCCTCCCCACCCCAGCACAGCACGGCACACTTGGGAACTTGGCATCTTTTGGGAGGGGGATGCAGCAGACACGGCATCCTGGGGCGGGGGGGTTAGCAAGGGGTCTGGGGGCCAAGTTCCCAGGGCAGCACTCCATTCCCAGGGCAGCACTCCATTCCCAGGGCAGCACTCCATGCGGCCTCGTTACCGGGTCCCACAAGCCCAGCTCCCGCTGGCTCATTCTGGTAAAGCCCGTGGTAAAGATGTGTCCTTCCCGTGTGAAGATGGCCCGCACGGGCCTCAGCCCTTCGTGAGGGGCAAACCTCTCCTGGGGGGAGGGGGAGACAGTCAGCAGGGGCATGGGAAGGGGGGAAAACGGAGGGGGTCCGGATCTGTCCCCCAAAACAGCCGCTGAGTCCTATTCCACGATGCCCCCTGAGCGCGCGCGTTGCCAGAGCGTATCCCCGGCCCCAGAGCGTTCCCGGCTGGGCTGAGATCTGTGGGATTGGGCTGGAGCCGCCGTCCTACCAGGTCCCAGAGGCCCAACTGCCGCTCGCTCATCCTGCTGAAGCCCGTGGTGAAGATCTTGCCATCGGCCACGAAGATGGCGCGGATGGGGCGGGTGCCGTCGTGCGGTTTGCTTTTCTCCTGCGCCGGCGTTAGCGGGTTAAATCAAACAGAGACGCGCGGTGTGGGGTTAGTAGGGTCAGGCAGGCGCTGGGGGGACCCCGTGGTGGGACGGGGGGACACGGTGGGGCGCTCACCGCTATGATCCGCTGCTTGCGGGGGTCGATGACGCGGACCTTCTTGTCCTTGCAGGTGGTGACCAGGAGGCTGCCGTTGCGGTTCCAGCCCACGTTGTAGATGAGGTCAGTGTGCATGTCGTCCAGAGCCAGCAGCATCTCCCCAGTGCCCACATTCCAGAGGATCACCAGGTTGTCACAGCCTGCAGAGGACCGAGGGGGCAGATGCTGTCACCCCATGGATCTCCTGTGACCCCGGGGAGGGTGAGCCGGGACCCCCTTACCTGCGCTGAGCAGGACGTTGCGGGCGGTGGGGTGCCAGGAGATGATGCTCACCCGCTTGGAGTGTCCCTCCAGTGTCACCACGGGCTCCGTGATGTTGCGCACGGGGACATAGTCGGGGATCTGCCACACCTGGGGGGGGGACGGAGAGCGGGGTGTTGGGTTGGGGATCACCCTGTGAGTGAGCACTAAGCAGATGAGGGCCTCGGAGCCAATTAACCTCATCGTTAATCCCAGCTCAGCCTGCAAGGAGGGTGGCAAGGGGACACCAGCAGCGCCTCCAGCCTGGAGCGCATCACCAGCATCGGGGTGCAGGTGGGCACAGGGAGGGGGGCACGGCCGGGGTGCAGCCCCAGCTCCCCCCAGCTGTTCCTGCGTGCTGAGTCGCCAGGGAGGGTAAATTTAGCACAAACTGCTGCATCATGGAGCCAGCAGCCGCCGCCAGCGCGAACGCATGGCACCGGGGCTAAAAATAGGCCAGTGACACTTCACAGGCGGCGAGGGGAGGGGGGGATGCTCTGCACCGCTTCCCCCAGCACCCGCCACCCTCCCACGTGGCGTCCAGCCCCTCACCATGACCGTGGTGTCCTCCGAGGCGCTGGCGATGACGTTGTCATTGTGGGGACACCAGTCGATGTCCAGCACGGGCGCCGTGTGTCCCGTGACCAGCGGGTGGTTCTTGTCCACCCGTCCTGTCTGCAAGGCGAGGCACCAGGATGAGTCCCCTGGGAGAGATCCCAACAGGGTCCCCCCCTGAAAACCCGGCCTGGCCACCACCCACGTGGGTTGTGGCACAAATGGGGACATGCAGGGGATTGCAGCAGCGGCCGGAGGTTTACACCTGCCTTGAAGGGGGAAACTGAGGCACGTGGGGCCAATGGGGTTCACCTGGCACAAGGCCTCACAGGGACACAGAGGGAATGATGTGACCCATGAGAGGCTGATTTGTGTCTGCTCTGATGGCATGGAGGGGTTGGGGACCCTCTCCCAGTCTCTCTGCCAGGGTTGGCAGGGCAGGTCCCCACTCCACCGGGTGCTGCTCCCTGGGCATGCTGTGCCCCCAGGGAATTGGGGCTGGGGAGAAGGCAGATGGGGGTTTTCCAGTCACCTTGGTTGCCCTGGGGATGTCACCCTTGGCAGGTGCCAATGATCCCCCAGTTGTTCCTACCCTGAACCCCCACATGAGGAGGGGGTGCTGGGGGAAAGGTGGGGGGCTCTGGGGCCACAGCAGGTCCCCAAAAGCAAAACCCATCATCAGCACGTTCCCCCCAGCACATCTCAGCATCCTCCCCACTCACCTTGGCAAGGGGCAGGACAATGAAGGCCCCGCCACCTCCGGACTCCACAATGATGGCCACAAACTTGGGGTTGACAGCGCAGAAGGAGCTGTCACATGTCACCTTGGAGACACGGATGTCCTCGTACATCTGGTCTGCCTTCACCGGCTGCCCGAACACGTGCCGGAACTTGCTCTGGCGCACCACGCGGCGGCTCATGGCTGGGGGGACACGGTCAGGCCACCACCTCCCCACCCCGGCACAGCTCCGAGGGGTTTCGGTCCCCTCGTGCTCCGAGAGACTCCTCCTGTCCTGGGCACAGCGGGAAGCCTGGGAATGCTGAGGTGGTGGGGATGAGATGTGAGATGGTGCCACCCTGAGCCCACATCGGGGAGCAGGGGCAGCCCTGGTGCAGGGATGTGGGGGTGCTGCAGGTGGTGGGGGCTGTCAGTGGTGGCCAGAGCCACTTGGCACTGGGCAGGGACATGGCCATGCCATAACCAAGAGCTGTGCTATGACCTGTGGATGTGCCATGTCCCACAGATGTGCCACGTCCCACAGATGTGCCGTGCCCCATAGCTGTGCCACACCCCATGGCTGTGCCATGTCCCAGAGCTGTGCAATGCCCTGTGACTGTGCTGTACCCCACAGCTGTGCTATACCCCGTGGCTGGCACTGGGGTTGGCACACGAGCTGCTGCAGCACATGAGCAGGGTGGAGGGGACTTTGGGGTGGACATAAAGGTGCCCTGCACCAGGTCACAGCTTGTCCCCTTGCATCCCATCCTGCATCAGTGGTCTGAGGTTGCCTGGCTTGACCCAGCACCCAGGAGGAGGGCTGTGCCTCCAGAGCTGCCTGCTGGTGGCTCACGCCTCCTTCCATGATCCCTGTCCCGTGCCACAGATCCCTGCCACCCACTCTGCATGCCCACCCGGCTAAAGGCTGGACCTGGCACAGACACGCGGCCCCATGGGCACACTGGGGTGTGCAGGAGCCCCTCCCAGGGCCTCAGTGGGGTCTCCAGCCCTCAGCCACAGCTGGGCACGATGCCCACGGTCACTCATCTCACCCCCAGCCTCTGCTGCTCCTGGGACCTGCCCCAGGGGGAGACTGAGACACTCAGAACATCAGAACCCTTGGAGCTGGGGCTCTGCAGCACCCACGAGCCGCTGGCTACCTTGGGGAATCCCCTGTGCTCTTCTGGGTACACAGCCATTGTCAGGAGCCACATCCAGCCACCAAACCATGGCCAGGCACCCCTGTCCCCAGCCCACAGAGCCAGTGTGGGCAGAGGCAGGAGCAGATCTGCTCCTCCATGTCCCAGCCGGTGGATTTTGTCTAGGGCACATGCAGCACCCTGCCAAACCATATCTGCCCAGTCCCTGAGTGTCCCCAGAGCCCTCACGGCCCTTCAGCATCATCTCTGGCTGGCTGAAGGGGTTGGAGCTGGTGCTAAGGGACCCAGAGCCCGGCTGCCAAGCGGGGCTGGACCGCGGCACCGCTGGTGTCACCCCCCGCTCTCAAGCGTGCTCCCCAGCCCCGGGGAGGAGCGAGTGGGCTCCGTGGGGACGCTCTCCCAGCACCTCAACCATTGCCAGAAGGAGCAGAGTCCGGGGTGTCAGCATGCGGGGGAGGAAGGGACGGCCTGACCGGCTGGGCAGGGTGCAGGCAGCGGTGGGTGCAGGTGGGGGGCAGATGCGGTGCAGGTGGAGTTGAGCAGGGTGCAGGAGGGGTCGGTAGGAGCAGGTGGGGTCGGTAGGAGCAGGTGGGGTGCTGGCGAGGTGCAGGCAGGGCTGAATAGGGTGCAGGCGTGAGAGCTGGGTGGGGTGCAGGCAGGGCGCAAGCGGGGTGGGATGGGATGCTGGCAAAGGGAGGTGGGGTGCAGGTGGGGTGCAGCGGGATACGGGCGGGGTGCAGGCAGGATACGGGCAGCACAGCCCCGCTCCCCGCTGCCCGGCCGTGCCATTACGTTGCCACAATTGAATCCGCAGCGACTGCTCGGGAACGACCAGAGGTCACTGTCCAAATATAGCCATCTCCGCCGGCGGGCGGCGAGGGGCCGGGGCCCGGGGGGCTCAGCCCCGCTGCCCGCGGCCCCCCGTCCCTCCGCACCGCGCTCCCGCCGCCCCCTCCCCGCTCCCGGTTCCCACCTGCGCTCCGCGGCTCCTCCGCTCCGGCTCCGCGCTCAGCCCCGCTCGGCTCCGCTCCGGCCGCGCTCAGCCCCGCCGCGCTCGGCTCCCCCCGGCCCGGCCCGGCCCGGCCCGGCCCCGCTCGGCTCCGCTCCGCCCGGCCCCGCTCGGCTGGGCTCGGCCCGGCCCCGCGCGGTGCCGCTGCCGCAGAGAACAGCTGAGCCGAGCCGGGCTCGGGGCCGGCACAGCCCCCGCTCCGCTCCCCTCCCCTCGGTGCCCGCCCGGCCCCGCCTGCCCCGCGCCCTGCCCGGCCCCCCGCGCTGCCCGCGGCCCCGCCGCTCCCACCCTGACAGCGGGGAGGGTCCCAAGGGTGCACCCTTGGGACCCGCGGCTCCCCCGGCGCGCTGCGTGCGAGCCCCTCGGGCTGGGAGGAGAAGCCCCCCGAGCCTTTCTGAAGTACCGGGAGAAACCAAGGGGATGGGCATCCCCCCGGGGGTCACTTCTGCACAGGGTGGTGACCCTGCCGTGGGTCCCCCCGCAGCCAGCCCGGCCCCACAGGGATCGTGGCCGTGGGCTGCCCCAATGCTCACGGCGTCCCACGGGTCCCCAGCTCCCCCAGGAAAAAAGGGTCTGCAAGCCCACCTCAGCCCCAGCTCAGCAGGATGGTTACGGGCACATCCAGAAATCAGATTTGGGATTTAGCGAAGCCCAGCCCTGCAGGGATGCCCTGGCCCGAGGGGATTAAGGGATTGTAGGGCTCAGGGACCAGAGGGAGGGGAGCGGTGGTTCCTGGAAAGGCAGCAAAGCCCTGGACCCTACAAGGGCACCATGCGGAGCTGGACGAGCATTGGCTGAGCGGGCAGGAGGGGGCAGCTGGCAAAAAGGCAGGGAAGAGGTGACATCCTTGTTTGCCCGGCCAAAGGGGTGGCAGGGAGGGAGGGGGCTGCAGAGGCACCCCTTGCTCTCCCTGTGCCACCACAGCCTTGGCTCACTCTGTGTCCTTAACTCCAAGACACATCCCCAGCAAGTGAAGAAAAGGCCCTGGGAAGCCTTTCCCCAGCTGGTGCTGGGGGCAGGAGAAAGGGATGGGGCACCCCAGAGATACTGCCAGACCCACAGCAACAGCCCCGTGGTGACAGCCCTGCTGCCCTGGCCCCACGCCCTGGTGCCCACTCAGTTCTGGCCTGGTGGGAAGCTCCTGCAAAACCAAAACTAGAGACAAGTTGTCCAGTGCCCCAGTAAAACCTCACATCCCCCTTGGAGCTTAAATCCAAGGGGTTTAAGGGCTGTAAGGACAACGTTCCTCAGAGCTTCTGTGTCTGCAGCAGTGCAAGGAGGGCACCTGCAGCATCCTGACAGTCTTAAATACTCGACCCCTGGAATCTTCCCTGCAACTGCAGCGTGGTCTGGAAGTAGCCCTTGCTTGGAAGCACAGCTCCATCAGTTGGGACAGGACGGGGCCATCCACCAGAGGGAACAACCCCACTCTGGCTTTCCAGACCCCCACTGCCACCCCATGTTCTGAGAGCAGCACAGATCACTCCCTCAGCCCCAGCCCCGATCCCAAACAGGACACTACACACCTTTGTCATCTTCCAAAATAAAACTTTTATTTATTCGGTAACAAGAACATTGAATCTGCACATCAGTGCACAAGTTCACATTTAAAAACAGCTGAGCACATCGGTCATAAAGTCTTTAGGGGAAAAGGGGACGATCCCAGCCACCAAGGAAGATCCAGGAGGGGCAGACAGAAGCGCTCATCTCCCTGATTCGCACCCCCACCGCGAGCTGCTCGGCCCTGGACAATCCCTACAAACCAGCGCACGGACGTCACATCTCCAGAAAGGAAAATAAAAGGCACTGGCACCTTCTCTCGTGCCAACAGAGCTGTTGCAGCGTGGGCAGGCTGTTAGCACCTCTGGCAGCACTGCTGGACAGGCCCTGAGCCCTCCTGCGCCAGGCCAGCGCCTGCCTCTGCCCCACCCGGGGAGAAGTGGGGGTGTCTGTGTGGAGCCAGGACCCGATTAAGGCAGGACACACCGTGCGGGGAGCAGGGCCCTGTGCTGGGTATGGCTTCCTCCTGCCAGAGCTGTGGGGCTCTGGAGCCTCCGGCAGGTGCTGTGCCCCTGTGGCCACGGATTCCCAGCTCGGATTCCCAGCTCGCTGCTCCCAGGAGGTCCCCGGAGCAGCCGGAGGTGGGGTGGGATCCCTTCCACCAGGCCTCTGCTGGCAGAGGGACACGGAGCTAATCCCTGCTCAGTTTAAACATCCAAGTGAGCCAGAAGGGCGTCACCTCCTGCCACCCGCTGGGACTGTGCCCCCCAGGAAAGGGCCGAGGGGGGAGAGATTTGTACAGGTCACAACTTCTCAAGCAGACCGGACACACACTCACACACACACACACACCACCGAGTGCAATGAACGCAGTGTAAAACCAGTTCCACGCACACACAGTCCGTTTGTGCAAGGCTCACACGTTACAGTACGGCCGGGACGGGGCAGCGATGGCTGGGACATGGTACAGGAGTCAATGTAAACAATAAAGCGTCCTCCCAGAGGCTCCGCCAGAGACCAAAGAACAGTTGCTTTGTACAAAAATGCCCTTAAAACAACACGTTTCTCCCAAACCCCCTCTACCCACGAGGCTTGTCAGCTGCTGAGCACCCTGGAGGTGCTGCTGCTCCCTGTTGTGCTCAGCAGGTCACAAGAAGCTCTCGTGGGGTGGCTACAGGAACCAGGAGAGAGTCATCACCTCCCACAAGCCACCAGCATTGAGAGGGACAATTGTCCCCAGCAGAGACCTCTGATGCCAGGGGCTTGGTGGCTTCACTGCCCAGACACTGGAAAAGGAGGTCCATACCTCTCCAGTCTGTTCCCTTCCTGCCATCCTGCTCAGAGCCTCCAGACCTCCAAGGCCTTCATCACTCTGCAAGAGAACCACCTTTCCTGAGTCCCTCTGCCTGCCCACAGCCTTCTCAGAGAAAAACCAGTTGTGCTGGGCCAGAGCCAAGGACAAGGGGACAGCAAAGCACCTCCCTGCAGGGGCCTCTGCCCCTCTGCTGCTCTCCCCAGCTGAAGCACCCGGAGAGCAGCTGAGTATTGGAAGGAAACAGCATTTCTGGTCTGCATCAAAGACCCTTCCCAGAGGGCATTTCTCCTGAGATCAAGCTGGGCAAAGAAATTAGATCCTTTTCCTTCTCCTCCTGCCTTCTCAAGGGAAAAAATTCTACACAGGGCTTTTCCCTCCTGAGCAGATCCTTGTCACCAGGACATGCTGCCAGCCAGGCATGCACCCTCCAATGCAAGGCAGGCTGCTGGCAACCAGTGCCTTCCACTCGTGGAGAGGCAGGCAGGCATGTCCTTGGGGTCAGAACGGTGGGCAGTGGGGCCTGATGAAGGCTGTGGGGGAGGCAAGGACTGAACCTGTTCCTTCTCCAGCTGACATGAGCCATTTGGCCTTTCCACACTGCCTGCCCTGCTCCGGAGCCAGCTGGAGCGGGCCAGGAGAAGCCACATGTCTTTCGGTGTCCCAAAGAAATATCTGGCCTCCTGGGCCAGGGGCTTGGGTGACTTCTAGTGACTGAAATGGCCTGGGAAGACGAGCTGCTGGGCCCAGGACAGGGCTGTGCTCCAGCACAGCTAACAGCCCCCTGCCAGAGCTCAGGAAAGGGAGGGACAGTGCTCGTGGCTGCTGGAGCACAGACAGACCCACAGGCTTTGCCCAGGCTGCAAGGCAGCACAGGAGGAGGGCAGCAAGGTGGCACTACCTTGCCAACCAGCTGTGGGCTGAGGATACCCCACAGCCCTTCCCCAGGGCAGGCAGATGCTGCTTCCCAATACTGCAGTGCCGTGTGCTCCTCTCCAGCTCCGGAGGGGTTTGTTCCATCTGAGCCTGCAGCTCTGCAGCTTTAGGGCTGCTTTCTAGGCACGGGCTTGGCTGCAGCTCCTCCCACACCACATCCTCTCCATGCCGGGCTTCAGCAGCCTGAGCCATTCTGCATCTTCTCTTTGCTTTGCTCCTCCCCAGAGGGCAGGTCTGGGCCCCAGCCAAGCACCAGCTCCAACAGGGCATGCCGCGGGACTGTGGACAGGACCCAGAGCTCCCCTTGGCCTTTCCCTCTGCTCCTGCAGCACAGGGACAACCTGCTGATCCACACAGCTAGAAATGAGCAGCTTTGATTTAGCCACACTGCTCAGAAACCACAAAACAATTTGCTGAAATTTGGAGCAGAGCCTTCACACAGTTTCTCCAGGGAAGCAAGAACCTGCAGAATGGCTCAGGGCATCTCAAAGGCTTTCCATGTCCAACTGGCACTCCTGGAACCAGCTTCCAGCAGGAAGGAGATGGGCAGACACACAGTGCCCCTCCCACAGTGGGACAATGGGGGTTCACACAGGACTGGAGAAGGGACACATTTGGCATCCAGGCTCACTTTTGGAAAGGGAAGACAGCTAATAATGTCAAATCCACTCCCATGTCTGTGCAGACCACAAAGAACAGCACTGAGTTTGAGTCAAGTGGGTTTGTTTTCCAGTTTGCAGAATGCAGTCTTGCCCTTTTCAAAAAAAAAAAAAAACCATAGAAAAGACAAAAAAATCATATAAATATCATATATACAATTTAGGCAAAAAAAAAAAAAAAGGGGGGGAAAAAAATGAAACCTCCCCCACCCCCAGGAAAAAAAAAAACCAAAAACCAAAAACACCAAAAAAAAAGAACAAAAACCAAAAAAAAACCAAACTTCCAGAAAATATTTTCCCTCTGGGTCTAAAGTCAGGAGTGACAGCAGAAAGGACAAAGCTATGCATTAAGGGCAGTATGTCATGTAACAAAAACAGCTCAAGTTTTGGGAGCCACCAGAAACATCTGTGAGCATGGCAGAGGGGAGAGGGAAACTCAGGCAGCACAAGAACAGCTTTGGGGCAGAGGACAGATGATATGGCCATGAACTTGGAAGGCCCACAGCAGTATTCAAGTAATGGGAGGGTTAAAACCCTAATGAGGCGTCTGTTTTAAAAGAACACTGGCTTTGGGGGTAGAGGTGAACCTGGCAGCTCCTGGAGGAGCTCTGCCCCACCTCAGGACAGAGCAGAGAGCTCTGTGTGCCCCATGGCAGATGGGAGAGCTGGTCTTGGTGCTGCCCAGGATTATTAGAGCCCGTCCATTGGGAAGATTTACCCCTGAGTGCTCCTTATGGGGAAGCACCAGCTGAACTGAGCCCTGGGCGTTTGTCCTGAAGCAGCTTTGTGAGGGATCTGCCAGCGTGGTGGAGTTCCAGTTTGCAGAATAAAAGAAAGGCCAAACAAAGGGACCTTGGCACAACCTTCACATTTTCAGGGGCTCTCACCCCACCAACTACCCAGCACCATTTCAAGGCATGGGGAAAATTCAAGTTAGGAACTAGGATCGGGTTGTAAGCAAAACTCCACCTTGCCAAAGCAAGCCAACAATCAATTTTCTCAAGATAGAGGTGTTCTTTTAAAACAAACTAACAACAAAAAAAAAAGAACATTTGAGGTTATCTGAGTTAAACTTAAAAAAACCCAAACAGTCCTGCAGTCAGAATCACACACAGAAGAACCAACCCACACCTACATGCGCCAGGAACAGTAAAATGACAATATATATAAAATTAACCAATAAAGTGCATGTTCCTTATATTACACCTGCCCCTTGTGTGAAAGCAACACCACAGGTTCTGGGTAAGAAATCACAGCCAAGGGCCCGGGATCACATCGTGTTGTAGAGGGGATTGGTTGTCCGCTTTTTGTCATTGGTCTTTTTGAGCCTCCTCAGAGGGTGAGTTCTCCCGTGCTGCTGCCGTGGGGCAACAGCCAGAGCTTGAGATGGAGACAAGGAGTCCAGGACCTGCACCTGGAGCAGCGGAGGGCCCTCCCCAGAGCTAGTCCACGTCGGATCTGCGCTGGAACACAAACTCTGCTGGCTGGAGCTGCACTCTTTGGCGTACTGAGCCAGCGGCCTCTCCACCGGCATGCTCTGGGCAATGCACTCAGCTGTTCTGAGCTGTTCCACAAAATGCTTAGTGGGCTCCGGGGAGGAGAGGCGATGCTTCCCACACGTGCTCTCTGAGCCCCTCTCCAACCTCCCCCCACAAGAGCCCCGACCGAGGGCAACGCAGGTGAGAAGCACCGGGTTGGCATTGGAAGAGGCTGACTCCCTGTCGTGTAAGTCGTCCTTGGAGAGGTCCAGGAAGTCCAGTTTGGCCAGGGATGCCGAGCGCTTCATGTGGGAGGGTCTGGTGAGCCCTGCATGTCGGATCCGAGCCTCTATTTCCTTCGCCCGCTGCTTGACCGGCCCGGGGCTGCTGGAGCGCTCCTCCACGCTGAGGCTGCTGGAGCTGTGAGGGAGGCTGTAACACAGGAACGAGATGTCCAGAAGGTCCATGTTTTCAGCACGCTGCCTGCTGAAGTCCTCGCTGCTCAGCTGCCTCGGGATGCCAGCACCGCCCCCGCAGAGAGGTCTGGGACTGTCCCTGAACGGCAGAGCTGCATCTCCCTCGGTGCCACACGGTGTGACCGGCTCATCGTCTGTACCCGTGCTCTGCTCGGTGACACCTTCCAGGTGAATGATGCAGGAGGGGTAAGGAGAGTGCTCGAGGCTGGCTGAAGGTGGACAGGTCACCAGGGCAGAGGGAGAAGCAGCACCGAGGTGAGCAGCCATCCCACTGCCTTCCTCGCTGGGGCTGCCCACGGTGAAGGCGGCCTGCTTGCGTACCGCGCGCTCCGCTGGGGAGGGATCCGCTGGAGCCTTCTCCAAGCACATCGAGGGGTTCAAGTTTTCATCTAAAGACGGGGTGGCTGTGGCCAGCCCGCCCTGCTCACAGCTTGTATCGGGGCACTGCTCCGCAGGCTTGACCGTGAGGGTGTATTCGATGATTTCGATTCTCTTTGGGAGGAGGGAGGGCAGGGATGGCTCCTCCGTCCCGTCAAACGACACCACTGTCCTGCGCTCTGCTCCCTCCTGCCCTCCCTCCTGGGCAGGGGGGCCGAGGGGTGCAGGCTGGTGTCTGCCCACAGGCTGCTCTGCCCTGGGAGGCGGCAGCGGCTCCTCAGCGCCCGGACCCTGCGCCTTGTCCCCCTCCGCAGCCAGCTCCAGGGCCGGCTCCTCGCTCTTCCCCCGTGGCAGGAGCTCGGCAGCAGGAGAGTCGTTCCTGGAGTTCTTGCGGGTCGGTAAAGTGCAGGCTGGGGCCGTGTGCTGGTGCTCCTGCTCCTGCCTCAGGCGCTCCTCGAACTCCAGCGTGGCTCGCCGCACGGAGCCGGGGCACCACTTGGGCTCGGGCTTGATGGAGCCACGAGGCTCCTGCTGCTCCCCGCCAGAGCTGCATTCCTCCAGGTCTGACCTACCAGAAGACAGCTGCAGAGATGGGGCTTCTTCCTGCTCAGTTGGCAGAGGGTCCTTCTCCTTCTCCTGGTGTCCAGCACAGGCTCCTTCACTCTGTTCTAACTTTTCTGATGCCCAAATCACCTCCACTGGCAGGTCATGCACCATGTTCCTCTTTGGTGTCTGGCTGAGGTTGGCTGAACCCTCTTTCTGCTGGGCAGGTCCTGTTCCCTGGTTGATTGACTCGATCTCTGTGATAATTTCCTTCACAGAAATGGCATTTTCCGAGTGGGATCTCGTGAGATGACCTGCACCGGGCAGCTCAGGGACCTCCTGCAACACACAAATAGGAGAATTACAAAGTGCTGACACAGAACAAACAGCAGCAGGTTAGAGAAAATAAGGTGCACATCCCCAAAGGAACAAAAAATCATGTGGCAGTGTGTGGAGAGAGATCACAAGAGCAGTGACCACTAATGTAGATTTTTTACTGTTTCTGAGACTGAATTTAACACACTCCAGGGTGAATTTTCACATAGACTAAGATCTAAGAACCTCAATTGCAACAAACTCCAAGGAAAAGGTAGCTTTTTCATTTTTCTAAATGAAGAAAAGTCTGACAAATAAAAAGAATCCTAGTACTGCTAAAAACACCATTTTGAACTGAAAACATGACAATTTCTGCTCATGTATTGAACAGACAGAAGTACATAAAAAAGAATGACTAAGCACTGAAATGCTCTGGTTTCCTAGAGGAAAATAACCAGGGGGACTCCCAGTCCCCACAGACACTTTCTGCCAAATCACAGGAGAGAGCTTTGGACTATTATATTTGGAAGAGCCTTACTGCCTCACATGGAGATGGAAAAGATTCAAGCAATGCAGGATGGAATTTAAATAAGAGAAGCTCCCAGAAAATGATGGCCCCAGACATCATCAATCCTTGTGAGAGTCCTGGAGGCTGAAAAGCAATTATGAGAAAAAGGTACCTAAATTTAGAGGTTACTAAATTTTGTCAAGACCATCTCTCTACCCAGGAGAAGTGAGCCATGACGTGCCCAATCCCATCACTCCAGACCTGGACAGGTTAATTTCTTCCTCCAGCACTGGAAGCTCTACACCTGCCTTGATTTACTACCCCAGTGCTGGTGCTTCCCAAGCAGGGAAAAAAGCCAGTTTTGCCCTGTTCTTTGGTGGATTCCTCAAGTCAGATAAATATCCGTGCAGATTTGGGATGTTGGCTGGGCTCAGGGTCTGGCTATATTAGTGGGTCAAGTCCCACCTTTCTGCTCTCCTGCTGCAAAACTCAAAAATAAGTTTCTCATGAGAACAGCACAGCAGGTCAGGTCAAGGTCGGCTCATGGCCTTGCCAATGCCAGCAAACTGATGTTTAAGGAAAAAGTGCAGAAAAGGGCAAGTATCTAAAAGCGAAGGAAGGGAGAAGCATCTAGCAATCCCTCCCCAAACACCATGCCCAGTGAAAGCAGGGCTAGAAAATCCCATCCACAGCCATCCCACAGCAGAAAACATCCCACAGATAGGGCTGAGCAGCAGTTCCTAAAAAAACTGAGCAAGTTATTTTAACCTTTTGCTGCTCTTCATCTGTGGAAGAGTCATCAGATGGCTGAGGAGAGTTTCCAGGGCTGTTCCTTCGAGCATCTGCACCTCCATCTGCAGCAGGTGGCCCTTCCAGCACGGGCACCCTGGAGATCCCATTCCTCCCAGTGCCTTGCTCCTCTGGCCTGGAATGGGAGCAGGTGCGTGACCGGCTCTCCTGGGAGAGCTCCACGAATTTCTCCAAAGCGCTGAAGAAATCAATCCTGTCTGTGCTGAGGTCTGTCACTTCGGGCTGAGGGTTCTGTTGGAGACCTAGGGAATTTTGGTTGGGGGACTGGGGGAAGTCTTTTAAACATGAAGTGAATTCTTCCATGGGAACCAAGTGCACGTTCATATCAGGCTTAAGGGCATCTTTTTCTAGATCGTCCACCGTCAGATCAGGAAACTTTGTTATTTCCAAGGGGTGCTGGAGCTGCATTAAGGCCTCAGAAGCATGGCAGTTGTCAGGGGGGACAGAGTCTACACAACACCCCGCTGTACAGCCATTGATATTGTTCAGGTTCAGCTTGTCCTCCATCTGCTCAGTGTGGAAGTCTCTGCAAGTAAACTCTAAGTGGATCCTTCTCTCCTTCACACACACGTCCTCAATCATGTTTGTGTCTTCTGGGAGCTGCTGCTCCCTGTCCAGCTCAGCTGAGTAGATGGGAGACATGGGTTGCTGGTTGTCATTAGTCTTGGCCTCTGAGATCTGGTCAGCTGAGGTGGTGATCTCCTTTTTGTTCAGCTCCAGCCCAGCCTTGCAGATGGGCTCGTGGTGATCCGAGAGGTCGCTGTCCGAGTGTGAGCGCCACAGTTTGTTGTGCCGCTGTTTGCTGCAGGGAAGGAGAGCAAAAGAAAACAGTGAGTTAATTTCTACATCCCACAGCCACATCCAGCTTGTTGTAAGAGGACACAACCTACAACAGAAACCGTGCCAAATGCTGGAGTCACTGACCACAGCTGCGGCTTCACCTGAACAGTTCAGGGCCAACCCTGATGCTGGAGAAGTCCATCCAGTAACGAGCCACTTTCCAGGAGCTAAATTCCATGGCACCATTCTGCTCCATACACCCCTCCCTATTCCTCAGCAGTGTTGGATCCATCCACTCAACAAATGCAATGTTTAATTGACTGCAGAATTTGGTCCTCCTTTCTCAGCCAGCACTTTTCCATTTGCTAGCAGGTGAGTGGTGACCAGAAGAGAGAGAACCCCTTGTGCTGGACATAAGCAGGTGGTAGACACTGAATAAAGTCCAATTTCCCTCGTGGTTCCTTCTCTGAAATAGCTTCAGTTATCAATAACTGGCTCTTGTAACTGAGGGATAGAGTGGGATGAGCAGAGGTGGGTGTGTGCAAAAACACACAAAGACTTCCTCAACAGTAAACACACAGCCCACATTACCACCCACCTTCCACAGGAAGGAAGCTCAGAACTCCTCCAGCTCCTGGAAAGCCCCTTTAGGAAAGTCTGAGCCATCAAAAGGCCAAATAACTGCCAGTGGCATTGCATCACCTTCCTCAGCTTCACCTGCCAAAAACCCCAACCCATGCACCTGGGCTTACAGAGAGCACTGCAGGCAACTTCTTGCCATGAAATGTCAGAGCTAGCCCAGGCTGCCAGGGTTTGCTGAGTGGCCACGGCCACAGGGATGTGTTTCCACCCATTGCCCCTAGGAGGAACACAGAAACCACAGAAACCTCCTTGGAGCTGCAGATCTTGCAAAAACCCTTCAGTCGCTTGCTAGCATGAGCAGGCGCTCCCAGATACATCCAGTGGCCATGGTAAGTTAATTAACAGATGGTACTGAGCTAATTACCATGTGCCAGTTCAGTTGTGGGTACCCAACAGCTAAGGAAAATAATCCATGGCAGATTTAGCTTTCCAACCCTATAATCAGTGACAACCTTCTCGTGTGACACAGGGCAGAATCAGGTCCTGTCACAGGAGAGGAGGGTCATGGTCAGAGGCCAAAGACACGGTCCTGGGCTGCACATGCTCCATCTCCAGTGGTTTTGGAGCAGTTTGACACTGGCAGCAGGAACAGGCTTGTCCCTGAGGCAGGTTCTTGCTTCAGCTCTGTACGGAATGTCATCTGACATCTCTGCTCATAGAACCTGGGGAGCTGCTGGTGTTTTCTGAGGGCACTTCAGTGCTCAAATCCAGCTCTCTGCTGCACCTTTGATATTGGAAGTTCCCTTCCCAGAGCCCACAGTCACCTCTTGGCCTTCCTGGACAACATTCCTGGTGCTTGTACCCACACCAGCTTTGGACCAGGAGCCCTCCACACCTCTCACCAGCTCTCCAGGCTTGGGTATAAAAATGCTGTTGATTCACAAGCTGCACAAGGCACAGGAGATCCCAAACATTGGTTTCCTGTAACTTATCTATAACTAATAACAGAAACAGGCCTGGCTCAGCCTTGCTGTGTTTATCAACAGAGGGAGGGGACAGTTTAACTAACCCCAGGAAGTATGACAGTCCCAAAGAGCAAAACACACTTGTTGTTGTGACTAAAAGCAGACAGGGGGTTTTCATTTTACAGCTGGAAAACATATCCCAGTTGCTATAACCCCAGCACAAAACCGTAACTGGATAGTGCGAGCACATGGCTGCCCTCACATATCTTCCCCCTGAAATTGGAGCAGTCACATGAGTGTCAATCTGTTGGGTTTTTTTTTTTGTTGTTTTTGTTTTTGTTTTTTTTACCTGTCCTGCAGCAATAAACAATTAAGCCAGAGGGCAAAGCTAAATAACACAAAGAAAGAGGACAAAAAAGCAGTTTGCAGCTGAGAGAGGAAGTGGATAAAGGACAGTTTCTGCAGCATAGAGGGGCCATTCCTTGCTTCAGTGAAGCTTCCTTTATGCAGGCATTTTCATCCTACACAGATGTAACACAGTGCTCTTGCATTTTTTAAAGCCTCACAAGTAATCCTGTTTGTGCCATTGTGCAGGGTAGGGCTTCAGTGGAAGGGAGGCCACATGCTATAAATGGTGGCAGCAGGAAAGATATACCTCCAAAAAATAAATTACTAAAAGACAGGGAAAAATAATCCTTAACCAAAATGTTTGTACAGGGTGGCTTTGCAGGCATGTCACCAGCTACCAGACTGGCAGATTACCCAAACCAACTGCCAGGCTCAGGGCTGGAAGATGCAAGACACCAGCTGCTCCCACACCAGAGCTCCTCACAGGTATTCACCAACCTGTTGGTGCGTTTTTCACACATAAAAAACTTATTTTTCTCCATCCAACCTACACCAATATGATCTAATTTCCCAGTCTGCTCAATGCACAGTACACTGGTCAGGTCATCTCTGGCCCAGAGTTAAGCACTGACCTTTACTAACTGGTGCCAGCTGCATGTTTGGTGTCACATGAGGCACCCAAGGCAGGTGTGGTGTCTGTTTTAAAGGGTTTCAGTCCAGCAGGGCACTATTTTTTAAAATTGTCTATTCCATGTGATCTGTCCTGAGACTCAATACTACTTGGCTGCTTTTTAGAAAGAAAAAGGGTCACTATGGCAGGCAGGGTTTGGGGAGCAAGGGAGAGGAAGGATGGGAAGAGCTGGTGGATGAAGAACTTGTGGGTGCACCTGGTCAGGGAATAAGTTGGGAGGAGCCCTGAGGTTGTTTACTTGTGCAGAGAGGGAAAGAGGAAGCACACCCCAGTGACAAGGGAGCTCAGACCAAGGGTTTGGTGTAAAAATTGAGAATTCAGGCCTGGCCCAGCAGCAAATACAGTCAAGCTGCTGGAAACAGGTGGAGAGGAAAGGAGGAAGAAAAAGTTAGTACAATGAAAGGGAATGGAAGTCTTTGCAAGTGGATAGGACATGAAGAGACAGAATCCAGCAGGGCACAGAGGTAAGAAGTGTGCCCTAAAGGCACTACAGGAGTGACAGAGCTGCTGTAAATGACAGTATATAAAACAATGTCTGGACTCGTCCTTAAAGCTGTTTTCCAATCTAAATGATTTTACAAAAAGCAGGCATCTCCCAATTGCACCAAAAAGCTTTGAAATTTACTATTTACTTTGGTCCAAACCTGCTAAGATCCACCTCCTGTGGCAGGAGGCTCAGATTGGGTAACTGTTTGCTGCAGATCTGCTCCCAGGCAAAGCACACCAGGATTCCAAACAAAATACCATAACCTGGCAAAACAGTATCACTAGCTCCTTCCTGCTGATCATGTGAAGACATTGCTTAACACAGCCTAGAAACATGCAATATTTATGTCTTTTTGTTAGTGAGGTGATTGGCTTGGGATTACAACACACTTGCCCATACCCAGGCCCAGCTCCAGACCAGCCTCAGGACTCCAGGCAGGAATAAACACCACTGTTGCAATGCACAGAACATCCTGTCCCCTCCCCTCACACCAACACTTACCAAAGGGATCTAAATAAAACCAGACCAGCTGCTGAGGAGGGGCATGTTCAACAGGGAACTGTGAGGAGACAAAGCGAGTTCCCTGCCAAGTGATGTTACAAGCTACAGGGACATCATTTATCTCTGCTGGAGCCTGCAGAGCTCTGAATGCTGCACTCAGATAACACTTCATGGGATGCTACTTTCCAAAAACCAAACATCCTAGAAGTGAAACAGCTCCCTGACAGCTCCTGGTTACACCCATTTTCCCAGGCTGAGCTAATCCTGAAAACAGAGTGCAACCTCTCCTAAGAACCCGAGCCTGCACAACACAGAGCAAGCTCAGTGCAACACAGAGACAAGCTCTGACTAAAAGAATGGAGTCAACCACTGGAGTGTTCACCTCAACAGGGATAATCAGGATCAATCCTTCCACTCACCTGGCCAGCAGGATCCCCTGGTACTCCTCCAGCTGCCGCATGAAGCTGGGGTTGGGTTTGGTGACTGTGCGCCGCTCCTTCACGTAGTCGTAAGCCCTGTCCAGGTTCCAGCCGTATTCCTTCATGGCATAGGCAATCACCGTGGATGCTGAGCGGCTCACTCCCATCTTGCAGTGCACCAGGCACTTAGAACCATTTTTCCTGAAGTGGGAGAAAGAATAAGAGGATCACTAAATAGAAAACATCTGACAAGCTTAAGAAAACAGCAACTTCTTTACCAGAGAATTATCAAACATATTTTCAACACTGTGGCCACAGCTGGAGTCTGGAATGTGATCTGATAATCCAATTTACAAACTGGAGCAAGACACACAAAGAAACTGAAGAACAAGGTCTTATTAATATTCCTAAGAGATTTTGTTACAACAGCTCTTCTGAAGCTGTTATTGCAAAGTGGAAAAACACAGAGATACAGGAAAACCTCTGAAGACTAGTGTGGCACCCTTGAGCTCAGCCCAAATGGCCCACTGGCATCCAGCCATATTCCAAGTGAAAAGAGAACCTGTACCACAAATGTAGCGTCACAATTTCGAAACACATCCCAGAAAGATATTAAGCAGTTCAGGGCAGCCTCTAGCACAGAGATGCTCTTCTACTGCAAATCACAACATGAAAATGCTGTGATGCTAGGTAGGCAAGGAGGAAAAGCAGTTAAGAAAATCAGCAGGAAAACAAAATGCTTAGTATTTGTCTTCTAAAAGTGTGTGTTATGTTTTCTGAAAAGACTTACTTTGCCTTGGAGATGAATTTGTAGGTATCATTCCAGTATGCCAGAAGATCTGTAGCTTCTTCATCATAAACCCGGATATTGTGGTATTCGAAGAGCCCAGGGAAGAAATTATCTATTTCTCGAGTCACATTCAAAATGTACCGTACCCTGCATGGGAACAGCACAGAGAAACACAGCCAGTTCAGAGAGGTGTCCCACTGCTACACTGCAGCCTTGCCTTGCTTTGCCAAGGGTATTTGGAAATGCACTCTTGAACAAAATTCCTGGGAAACCAGGAATTAATGCAAGGGAGCGGCAGCTAACACAGACAATAGGTTCTGCTGGGCAGTTTAGAGCCTGATAACAGAGATCTATGGATAGAAACTTCCTCTGCACAACGTCAGGTCACACTGCCCACCACCTCTACATGTCAGCAACTCTTGTGCCACAAGAGCTCCTGCAATTAGTGTTTGCACACCTTCTCCAAGCCCCTTTGTGAATCTCTCCTCCTGCTGCACCAAAACCACAAAAGATGGAAGACTAAGCCTCCCAGTAACACCAGAGCTAAACAAACACATAAAACAACTACAGAGAGATGTAACAGACAATGAGCCACTGGGGAGGATTTATTTCTTATCCCTAAATTTTCTGGAAAGGAAATGGCTAGAGAAAGTGTGTGGTATTTATGTACACAGCACTCAGTATTTTTAGCCCTGAGGGTTACTTGCAAGATGCTTATGAAATGCACTCATGCTGGGATATCAGGCAGAACAAGGGAACTGCAAGAAGTGACATCCCTTTTTCCAAGCAGGTATGAGATCACTGCCAATCAACTAGGACCTATCGGACTCAAGAAATCACAGCAAACCCTGAGCTCACCAGGAAGAGTCAATTTTGCCAGGCTGAATTTCTGAGGTGCATGATTAGTTTTTTTCCACTGGTTTGGCACAAATAAACCAAACCTATGAATAATTATTTAATTGCACGATCTTGGTGCTTATAACCACCTGGCCTAGAGAAAGGACAATCTAAACTTGAAAAGTAGAAAGGGCAGGAAACAGAGGAACCCATTGGTGGTGCTCCTACAGGATTTTATTTCCTACTGGGCCCCACTCAGAGGAACAAATGCTCTTCTCCACATTTTCCTTCCTGCACAGCCTGGAGGTCTGAAGTGCCTCTGTAATCAGTCCAGAACTATGGGTTGGGGCCGAGGGCACAGAGCCAACTATGCAGCATCCAGTTCAGTAATTGCAGCTTTTTACTACTTATAGCTATGAGCTTGCTGCCTTCCTCTGTTTGCCTTGGGGACATTAGTCAAGGTCAGGGTAGGATTCTTTTACTTTAAGGTGCCTGTTTGTGGGACAAGGAGTTTGGAGGAAGCAAGAGCTTGTTTGGATCTGCAATCCCTTAAATAAGACTCAGGTAACACAGCAGGTATGGAATAGTTTGTTGCATAGAAAAGTGTGGCCAGGCTTTTGCTTTTAAGCTGATGGCCTGAAGCTACTCACCCTCTGTTCTGCAAATCTTCCAAATTGGAGGCATTCCATTCTGAGCCCTGCAGGGAAAACATGCAAAGGGACACATCAGGCAGAAGGAAGGCATGGCCAGGCAACTGCTGGAGGGAAGGATAATCACCAGTGAACCAGAGGAGGAAGCTGACCAGCCAAGGGCTGGAGAGCTGGGTGTCCTTTGAGCACAGGGGTACACAAGGCGTAACCATGACTGATGCTCAGCACCTTCTCTCACCCCATTAACCAGATCCCTTCTGAAACAAGAAGCAGCTCTACCAGCAAGAGCCCAGCACTGTGTGTTGGCACTTCCTGCAAACTGCTGACAAATCAACCTCAGCAAGACAGGACCACTCCACCCTTTCCCTGGAGGCTGCTGCCAGTTCTGCCCCACAGAGGAGAATCTGCCTGCATTTAAGAACCATCCAGATGCTGTTTATACATGAAACACCCATCTCAAACATCAAAGGCAGCAACACCTAAGCTCACTTGGGTTACACCTCTTCTCCCCATGTTCAAAGCCTGCCTGAGCAGAGAAATGAAGACACTTAACCAACCCCAGCTAGGTAACCCTCTCCTCTGCAGCACACACAGGGCCTCCAAGCTGCTTGCTTCCTGCTCAAAGACAAACCTGACTGAGGACAAAACTACTCAAAGGCTTCCTTCAAAATTTAAGGTGTACAAGCTCTCTGCTTCCCTGCCCTAAAATGGTTCCCAAATGGAAAGATGATCCAGATGAAGATGATTGATTGCATTTACCAAGGTCCAGACTCAGTTTAATGCTGTCTCTTCCAGTCAAGGAAGAACAATTGAATTCAGGCCTGGGAACCATCAGTTCCCACAGGTAGGGAGAACAATGCTGCAGGGGTGAAAGCCTTTTCTCCTGTCCTTTGATCCACAATTACCAACATCATCAGTTCTCTTATTTCCTGCTTAGTTCTTTTAGCACTCCTTAAATGGGGATCCCACAGGGCTCTTGCCTCCACCTGGAAGGAAACAGCTCCTTGCCCCTTTGAGCCCTCACCACACAACCCTGCCTTGCAGCACACATGCTCCTCTGGTGCTCAACCCCAGCAGCACTGCTCCTCACCACAGCAGCTGCTCTGCAAACACTTTTATTCCACACATTAACCACAGCTCTTCTTAGCGCTGCCTGCAAGCCTTGTTTGAAAGGTTTTCTCCCCATTAAATGCACTCAGAGCCAAGACTCCAAGCCCTGCAGTGCATCCAGCTGCCTCTAACAGCTTTTGGCCAGCACCATAAGCCTGTAACAGGTCCCTCTCTCTCCTTATAACATATAGTCTACAAAAAAAAAAAAAATCCATTACATCGTAGGTACTTCCAAGTTTCCTGGCTCTACCCCAACATGATATCCTGGGAGTGCTCACATTAACAGGGACCATCCCTTCTGAGCTGGAGACTGGGAGAGGCCCTCTCCATTTGGAAAGACCAGCTGGTCCAAGAGGAACAGCTTTGTTTAAAGCTGAGCCAACCTCACAGGCTAGACAGCCCAACCAAACCTGTGTCCGTGGCTCCGGGGCTGGGAAATCCAGCGGAGCGCTGACTCACCAGAAGGAGCTGCAATAATTAAGACAGGCCCCAGCAGCAACTAAGCAAGCAAAACATTAAACAGCAAAATGTTGATGTTTCCTTAAGTCACTTATCTCCAGGATTCTTTGTTACGTTACTCTGTTCCTCCTGGATCACACGAACTCAGAGCTTTCCATGTTAAAAGAGTCATTCCACATGATGTCACACAGCTCCCCTCCTTCTTTGCTATGTTGTGTCTTCCCCAAACACAAGAACTTGGCATGTGGGTACCCTGGACAGTTAAAGCCACAAAACTGGTCTTATATCAATGGAAACAGCCCTGAGAAACTGTCAGAATTAAGACCTTGTCCCTTCCATCCTCTAGGTAACAGGGTCTACAGCTTGGTGCTACGTGGCAAAGTTTAGTACAGCCAAAAAGCCAAGCTGCCCTTGTTCATTACTGTCTTGCTTAAGAGTATGTGATCCCAGGATCAACCAACCTTTCCTTCAGAATTCCTTTAATTTCCTCCAGAGGTCCCTGTGTCAACCAACCCATAGTGAAAAGTGTTAGGAGTGTTGACTTTTGCATTGACTGTTAGACTCACCAAAAAGACATGATCAAATATCTGTGTGGGGCTGTCCATCTGCCCGAGGATCACTATCATTTCATTGTCAATGAATTCTTTGAACTCCCGCAGGTTACACACCATCTGCATCTCCAGCTCCGTGCGTATCTGCATGGGTGGGAGGGACACAGGGAAGTCATGTGAAGCTTTTGTTCTGGCCTTTCTTCACAGCATGAAGCACAGAGCTCTTTAGCCTGCACAACAGCATTTCCCAGTGCTGCACCCTCACCACTCACCTCTTTTGAGGTGATGTTCTCCAAATCTTTCTGCATCATGATCTCCCTTAGTTTGGTCTTAATCAGCCGTTCCGTGCGTTCCCGCTCAGTTGGGCTGTCAGAAAGAAGGAACAGAGTCACTGGGAGGGAAAACAAACTGGATTCATGACACTTTTAAAATAGGTATAGACTGCATACCCTGTAGAGTCTCAGAATCTCACACTACTTCCCCCAGGCATGTCCTCAGCTGGAGGGAATTCAGGTGACAGTAAAGACCAGTTTAGATTCACAGTTGTATATGAAAGCCACCAACTGAATGCTCCTAATCCATTGTAGTCATCCAGAGAACCCCTGGTATTTGGTAAAATTTAAATTGGGAAGGCTGCATTATACCCTCTGGAGCAATATCTAAGCCTCTCCCTACCTTTCTTGGAAAGGTAACAGCTCCAAAACTCCTTACATGGAGAGACGAGGGCAGCTAAGCCTCTGCATTCCTTCCGCCTCTGCTGCCAGGGGCCTTATCACCAGCTGCAAAAATAGCCTGAGTAACACCAGGGGAAGCTGCAGCAGAGCAGCAGCATGGAGCTGGCTCACCCAGCATCTTTAGAAGGGACCCAGCAGTGACATCTCCCAACCACCTTTCCCTTTCTCCGGAAGGCTGCCAGGTTGGAGAGGGCATGGACAAGTGTTCAACTGGTGGTTCACAAATAAAAATCATGGAAGTTCCTGGTTCTTTTAAACTTATGCATTATTTCAGGATTCCATTAAGAGAATGCTGTTCAAGTGTCCCAAGGAAATCATTCAATTTCAAGGTGCCACCAGGGAAAGGGTGGGTTAGATAAAATTTATATATGAAAAGCTACAATAAAATATTAATCTGTCAGCCTGCCAAAACTTTTCAGCCACCCGCCTTTTACATTAAAAAACAATCAAGTGTGAAGACTTGTTCACAGCTGAGCAACTGCTTAGAATCATTATTCACTCACTAGACTCCAGCAACAGGAAATATCTGGGAGCATAAATCAACCAAAGGCACTATTATTCTGGGAAAGTAGCTGGACCAGTGAAGTAATTACAAAATGGGCATGTGAAAACCCTCACATTGGCACCACATCTGGTCACAGACTACCTTTCAGGTTATATGGTATCAGTACCACCAGCAGTTACAAGACAGAGGTAGTAAACCTTGAATGTTGATACAGCCTATAAATTTTGCCTTTCTGAATTGTCTACCCATTTACCTCAGCCACTGTTTTGGACCATCTATCACCTGATACCCAAGCATTTAGCTGGAGGCATCTTGGAACCTACACACTGTCCTGTTCCACACTTGCTAAGCTCCTCAGAATGACAAAAACCTGCACTGCTCTTTGCCCCCATTCTTAGGTGTTTCAGATGGATGAGATGAGGAACAGGCTCAGAAGTCCATACATAAACACTTCATTTTACAGCAAAATTAATTGAGTAAGGATAAAAAGACCATGTTAGCCTAAACATGTGCTCAGACACGTGCCAGTGTAAGAACAAAGTCCAGAGAAACCTGTTCCTTCCAGGCCTGGAACAAGAGGACAAAACCAGCAGAGACAAGGTTGAGACACACCACACCTCTCTCACCAGTAATATGGGACTTACCTTGCAGAAGCAAAGGTCTGCAAGCAAAGCTCAAGGTAAACAACTAAACTGAAAACATGCTGGAAAAGATGCAAGGGAGCCCCAGGAGGGCTAAACTTCCAGTGCTGGTGTTTACCTAACCGTGAGTCCACTTATTACATGGAACAGAAAGCCTCTCCTCATTAACACCTAATTAAGAGCAATCTCTTGTGGAAACTCTCTCCTCATTTGGGAACAGTCAAACAGTGGCTCAGCAGAGCCAGCCCAACTTACACATCTGTGAAGAGGGCGGGCGAGTCGGGCCGGTGGGACTGGACATCTTGCATGGCATTCCACTCGTTGACCGACGACTGGTCCGAGTTGATGTGGCTCTCATAGTAACTGACCCACGTGAGGAAGAGGCTCCCTGGATAGTAGTTGTTGCTCCGTGCCACTTCACAAGCCTTATGCAAGCTCTGCAGAGCAGACCTAGCAAGGGAACAACATTTGTAGGTTTATCATTTCCTCCTCAGGCTGGTATCAAGCACTAAGCAGCAGCCAAGTCCAGGATGCTGCTCATGTCCCATCAGTTGGTACAAACCCCTGGCACTGTGCACGAGGCTGTCCTGCAAGGCTGTGGATTCCCACATGCTGCCAAAGCTTGCATGTCTTAATTAGAGCATGCCAAAAGAAACCTGGATAGCAGTGAAGGTGCCCACAATTCAGAGGGCAGACCCGTGTCTCTGGCTCCAAAATCTGCTACAAATACTCAAGCCCTAAATAAGATGCATAGAGTTTGTGTCCAAGACAGGGTGCTGACAGCTCCTACTGTGCCATCAGCTGTCCTGTGTGCGGGGCAGGGACACCCAGGAATCAGACATGCACAGCCAAGGGCTGCACTGAGATGTTTAGGTATCTGCCCTCTCTCACTGCACGAGGGATGTCAGAAGTTTCTTCAGCTGCTGCTGGGAAACAAATCCCCCTCTCCTATTTTTAGCTTATTTAAAATCTTTGACTGGGATCAGAAGGATCCAGGTCAAAATCACTGGGGTGACAGCAGCATCGCTGACAGGCAATGTATTTTTGCAATGCAAAGAAGCTCAAGCCAGAAATACTTTCATGATCACTACATGAACGACCCTAAAAGGAAAGAAAAATGCAAGCAGCTTCTTTTTCCTCTATCACAATGAACATATCTCAAAATATTTTAAACATATACTCAAAGCAATGTGACTCTGGGCTCAAGCAGCAGTCTTTTGCAAGGAAAATTACCCTATTCCTTCCTGCCCTCAGCTGAGACAAAGCTGCTGTACACCAGCACTTATGTCTTTTTTCCTTTGGTACCAAACTTCCTTCCCTGTCTCTGAAGGAGACTTTTGGCTGCTCAAGTAGGTCTCAAGATCACAGTAACATAAAGCAGCACCTGGGTTTTAAGAGCTTAAGCAGCCAAAACACCTGGAAAATGCATCACTGGGACAGCTTGTAGTAAGTACTTACCACATTGCCTGTACAGACACGGGCTTGAATATGTGCACCCTGTTATCTGTTGATACGCTGAACCCTCTGGTGAGAAGAAAAAAGGCACAGTAAAAACGTCTCCCAAAAGTCACTTTTTAGTTAATAACTGATAGTCTTAGCACATTAGAACAGCAAAGGTCTAGCCCTATGCACACACTGCTGAGTTCAGCTAGCAAACAGATCAAAATAGCACACTAAAAGCTCTAAGATAACTTCTTTAAGCAGCTGCTGCTTGGGAATGAAACTAAGACAGTGGGACAGTGCTGGGCTGTGCTGTTTTACCTTGGCAACACAAATTCAGTGCCACAGCTGGGAGCAACAGAGTTCAGCTAAAGAGATCCTGGGGCAGCTACCAAGGAAAGAAAAGTCATTCCATGCACTGCACTGGACAACCTGAGTAACTGGCACAAAGAGGAGTCTGCAAGTCAGGTGTCTATTTGGCAGAGAAACATCATTCTTGCTTTATGTTGGGCTGAGTGCTGCCTGCTGCAAGCATGATGGAGGAACACATAATAGGATCCCTTTAAGGAGCTTTCACTACACACCCACTCTCCAGCAAAAGCTCCTTTACTCCAGCTTAAACACACACATAAGCCACCGTCTCAGAGCGTGTTTATTCACAGATAAGTCAATTACTGGTGTTCCCTGCCACAAGCACTGTGATGGAGGGCCTTTGAGCCTACTAACCCGATACAGGTCAGCAGAGGAGGGCTGCTGGACCTGTGAGGGCTCTGCAAGCACTGGAATCCTTCCCCATACACCTTGCTCTAAGTTCTATTAACACAGAACACACAAATGGTACTCACCCATCCCCATCCAGGTGGATCAAGGTGTCACTCCAGAGTGGCAGCACCAAGCCCATGGTACAAGTGCTACTGCAGTGAGAAAGAGAAAGTCAGTCTATCTACTACAGCATCATGTTATTATTCTAATTTCTTGCAAATAGTTGCCCATTTTGTATTCATTAGGAAAAAGAAAAATTCCACTGTTGCTTCAGAGAAAAACAGGGCCAGTTTTATTCTACAGGGCCCTAGCAAGGATCACTCACCAGATTCAGGGCATAGCACTATTCTTTCAAGCAAGCTTGAAGGGTTAACACACCCAGAAGAGCAAACAGGTTCCAAAACCACTGAACTTTGTGCAGAAGGTAAGAGGGGGCTCACAGTCTTTGGTCAGCTCAAGGATTTCTTTACAGATTAATCCCTCTCAGGCTCAAGAGGTTTGGTTCTAGCTCTGATTTTGCAATCCACAGCTTTATTTTCTTGTTTGTCCCTCAGCCACAGCTGCTGGGGACTGGGAGCAGAGCAGTGCAATAGTAGGATGACTGGCAGCATGGCAAGTTGGCAATCTCAGCCTATCACCTGTGGCTGCCTCCTGACCCTTCTCTGCCCTCAAGAATGAGCACAAGAGTCATCCCACACAGACACCTCCTGGCAATCCCACTCCTCTCTCAGCTGCTTTGCTCTCTTTGTCCTCACAGTCCCCCAAGTTTTCTGTAAGGCTGAGCAAAAAGCCAAGTTAAAAGCAGAAACCAAGTGATGGAAAAAAGGCAGGGGAACTCAACACAACCTCCCCCATGTCGTTAAATGAAAAGAGCTGAATCTCATAAAGCTGCAAAACTGCCCCATAATCAAAGCAGCATTTTGAAGAACTGAATTCAGCAGCCTCCTGCTCTTATGCTTTGCACCAGGTGCTCCCAGATTTCCACCAGTTCCAGCACACCTGCCAGTCTCCAGCCTAAGAGAAGAGTGGGAAGAGGGAGAGACCAGGCTTTGGAGGGTCAGACAGGGAGCCCTGGAAATGCACATGCCTGGTGCCCAGCACCAGGAGACACTGCAGCATGCAGCTATTTCTGTTGACAACACGAGATGAGCTCATGGAAAGATGTGTTTTTAAAAGGCTTCCCAAGGTGGCCGGGGTATTTTTAGTGATCCTGTTCAGCGAGCGCTTATCAGAGACCATAGCAACAAGTCTACATGGAGTTATAAATACCGAGTGGGCTCGGGGAGGGCAGATCACAGTGACCATCCAGAACCCCAGGAACTCCAGCAGAAAGCTAAAACGACCCTGCCATGTTATAAGAGACTGAATACCAGTGAGCTCTCAGCTATCAAAGGTGGCTGCACTGGTATATCACAGCTAACAGCGAGTTCCAAGCTCACAGCAACCTGTGCAAGGACAAGTTATTCCTGCCCCAAGGCAAGAGCATCTCTAAATCACAGCTGTGCACACATGTGCAGAGACAGGAGCCAGGGGCAGCATTAAGCTGGTCCCCCATTTTAGTAGGCATCACCCAAGTTCAGCATCCAAACCAAGCATGGTGGCTGTTGTGACCAGCAGGCAATATTTGGAAGGCAATTTCTTAGCCAAATAGTTCAAAAATATTTTCTAGTGATTCTACTAATTACCTGGAATTTATTTCAACTACTGTCAAAAACAAGACTTATTCTTGTAGCAGCTGTGCTGGAAGTAAGCATGAATATGAAACCTTCCAAAATGGAATATCCAGCTGACTGTCCTCCAACAGAGGCCAAGATTTACTTAAAACTCTCTTTAAGAGAGTCATGTGCCTCCATGTCCTCTGCAAAGTGCCCACTGTCCCCTTCTAAACGTGAAGCTTCTGCCCCTGAAGCTGCTGGGCTGCTGTCACCTGGCTTACAGCCCTCCAGCAGTAAAAGCTGCTTCCCAGCCACAGTCTGCAGCCTTGTGGAAAGGTCAGCAGGAATTTAAATGAATGAAGCAGAAGCACTAAACCCTGATGACACACTGCTGCCTGGGGACAGCACATGGTGTGCAAGATCTGCCATCACCAACCCTGACACTGCCATCAGGCCTTTGTGCCATGACCTTGGCAAGGGACTGCCTGACAGTCCCTTTCTTATTACCTGTTCTCCTGAATGCTGAGGTCCAGCTCCTCTAATTGTAGCTTTTTCTTTCTTTGCATGAAGATTGTCCCTGTCTCTGGTGTGCAGATGCAGAGCTTGGGGACCTTACCATTCAGAGGCACTGAACATCCTCACAGCAGCCTGATGCTTGGAGGAATGAGGAAAATGCTGACCTGCACTGTTGCCTTCACATTTACCACCTCCTCTTAAGAAATAAAAAAAGGCAATTCTAGAGCTCAAGAAAAATGTTAGGCTAGAAAAGCTGAAGCAGCCTATACCCAGAAAACACAGGACACCAAACAGGGATTTCTACAGTTAACTTGTGTGGGGGTGAGCACAAAGACTTCCCCATCTGGACACTCTGAGTACCTGTCATTGGAAGAGAAATCCATTCCTAGGACGATGCTCTCCTCCGTGTCTTGTCTGCCATTGGTGGACACCACCACCATGTATCTCGTGCGGTTCTGGTAGGTACTTTCCAGTCTTACAGCCTGAAGAAAAGAAGGGGAAGAGATCAGCAGTGCAGTCAGCAAAACACACATTATTACCTTCAGGCCACTTTTTCATGCTGAGTGACAGGCGCAGAAGCAGTGATGCAGTCTGGACTGGCAGGGATGTCCCACACTCCCCAGCTGGGTAAGAAGTGCTTTTCTCCCACACAGTGCCCTCCTCAACAGCTGGCACAGTCCTGGTGCACTCTGCACATCTGGCTGCAGGCCCTGCTCTGTCCCACCAAGGCTGATTTTGAACAACCTGGAGCTCTCTGACTGGTCCCAGCCCAGGGAGCTTTGTGGACCATCAGTGACACAGATGGGTGTTGAACCTTCACCTTCATAGGGCTTTGCCTCAAGAACCAGAGCTCTCCTTTAAACTACTGTGTGCTACAACAGCTCCCATGAATCTCTTTGCACCAGCTTCCCAGGCAGCTGGACAGACAACCAGGACCTAATTCATACGTGGTTTCCTGCTGGCCCTTTGAATTCTTCTGGCAACTTCCCCAGTGCAGAAGCAATCGTACTGCCTTACACCTGGCAGGAAAAGATATCCCTATGACTAAGCTGTATCCTTCACTGGGTTCAGATTGCCCAGGAAAGGTGAAAGTCATCGTGCCTCATTGCTGCTGCCACATTCACTTGTACCCCAGTGCCAAAAGAGCTGTAGGAGGACTGGTGTTCAGCCCAAAATCCCCCAAATCAAATACTACTGAGGGAGCAGTGGAACTTAAACTGTGAGTGTCAGACCTGAAGGGACTCCAGGAAGCCTTGCAGAGACTGCTGGTAAATGATGAGCCTGGGGAAGGGAGCCCAGCACCGAAAGTTTTGCTTATCAACACTTGCAGCAAGCAGCCTTCACTTGCAACACTTTTTGGACTCAATTCCAAGCTGTTTGCAGCTATTTTAGTCACAAGATCCCAACCAAAGAAACTAGGACATCCCTAGAAAGGAAGTGTCTTAATTCTGTATACTAAACCTTAACTTTGGATGGCCCAATCCAACCCCAAGACTCTGTCTGGCCTCAGTGTTTACCATATTGTTAAACTGCTGCTTGAACTTTGAGCAGGGCCTGCAAAGAGCAAACAGGGGGAGAAGGAACCATCCCAGCCCAGCCTTGCACTGTGCTGTGGACAGATCCCTGCCTGCTGCAACAGGACTTGGTTCCTGAATTCCTTGCAACCCAGTGGCTGCAGTCTGAAGTAGTGTTTGACATCCTCCACAAACTGAACCCAAATTCCTCAAACTCCCGAGCCACTGCTTGTGCAGATGCCTCTTGGTGGCCCTCATAGGAGGTCATGGCTCAGTTAAAACAATCATCCTTAAAAAGCTTAGAGGAAGCCCCCTCTCATCTCAGAGCTCTCCTGTCCACCATCTGGGAAATCTTGACCACAGCATGTTGTGGAGTCTACAAAGGTTAAACCAGTGCCTGGCAGCTGAACAGAGCTCACCATGCCAGCAGAGAGCTCTGTGGCAGGGAATGCTGAGCGCAGCAGGGAGAACTTCCCAGTGGCATTGCAGGGAGCAGCAGCTCTGGTGATGGGGTAACAGCAAGTGCAGGCAGGAGACAGTGTTGACAGAGTCTTCCAGACTTGCCCAGTTGGACCAAAGACCAACAGAAACTACCCAAATGCTGGTGCCAGCAGACAGCTGTGCTCTGTACAGCCAGAGACTGTGCCCCACCCCATCTCCTTAGGATAAGTCATGCTAAAACCAGCCTTATTTTCCTTCTTGCTTCTTGAGTCACTGGGATTCCTTTGGAAACACAGAGGATCAAAGTAGTAAGTCCTTCAAGGTGCAAATTCTCCCCAAGATGGTTGTTTCTAGAACTAACCAGAACTAACCAGGTTGTTTTTAGAACTAACTTGTGGGAAAACAGAAAGGCACTCTTCAACCTAGAAAAGCAAGTAATCACCAAAGTCTCGGTGATTAAAGTAATTATCTACATTGGGAACCAAACCTCAACAATCAGCACAGACTTGCCTAAAATGGGAGCAGACAGACCCAGCTGCCCCATGTCTGGGGCATCCACACAGGAGTTTCTGTTCTGCTTCTCCTGAGGACAGTCCAGCAGCAAGAGGATTAACAAAATCTAACTTACTTTGCTAAACCAATTTGGCCAGCAGTAATGGGAAGTCTTGATGCAAGACCCTTTAGAACAAGGCAAAGCAAACAGTGAACAAAGGTCACATAACTACACACTGGTAGGGTGGGATTTTCAGAGGCCAGTTAAGAGAAATAGGGCATGGCTTAGTGTGACTCTCTAGGTTCAACACTTACACCCTTAGCACAAAGTGAAGAACCGTGATTGGGCAGACAATGTGTTTTGCTAAATTTACTGGAGTATTAGAACAGCAGAACTGACATTGTAAACCAGCCAACTTCAAAAGTTACTATTAGAGCCCCAATGTGCCTATCAAACCACAAACGAAGCTCTAACCTTTCCATGAAGTGCTAATTCACATGCTTACCTGCCAGCAGGAGCACACCAAGTGCTCTGATGCCTTTTAAATGAAAATATTTGAAATCCCAGTTACTCTAGGGAGGATTGCCTGGCTTCAGGGACTGTGATGAGATGGAAAGTTCTTTCTCAAGCAGCTCATCTATACAGAGCTGGCTTTCTCCTCAGTTTGGGAAGGTTTTTTGTAGTCTGATCAAAACAAGTCATCCCCTGTAGTCCTTTCAGGGCCAGCCACATTCTTCTTAAGTTTTAGGCTCACCTGAACACAAGCCAACTTTATCTTCTGCATTCTTGTACCATCAGAAGTATGATGTGATATTTCACCAGCCCTTACGAACAGCACATTCCGAGAAGTTCATACTGACCTTTCATGCTCTGTGATAGTAGGTGTTTCATACAAGAACACATTTCTCATGGAGATAAATGATTTGAAGACGAAAAAAGTCTGTCCAACTTTCAAGTTCCCAGCTCTGCTAAGCTACACGAACACGTTCAAGCACTTTGCATTCTTAACTCCTTTTCCTCCTTCCTACTGATCTAACACCGGTACCATGGCTCTAATCCTGCTCTCACAGAAGGCTAAAAACCTCTGCCAACAGCTCCAAGAAACAAGAGTTGTTCCACATTTTAAGTTTAGGTTTTTAGAGGATTAGATTCCCCTGCTGCCCCCTGAGCTGTGAAGCTGGCCCTCTGAATGAGAGCAGCCAAGAAAATGAAGAGAATGCATTTCTCTCAGTACTGTTCATATTTCAAATCTCATTTGTATCTGCTGTTTTATGAGAGAGTTCATTGCAGCCCTGCACACCCTTCGTTCGTCAAGAATCAATTAAATTCAAGTAGACTATCGAACTTAACCTCATGCAAGATTTCAGCATTCCAAATGTAGCTCTGGACAAAAGGGTTTATGTCTCAGCCCACAAAGTCCTTATTCAGCTGTTAAGGCTAATTTGTCCCAAATCACACAATGTAGCCAGTGATACTGCTAAACAATGCCTTGTTCAATAGTTTCCAATGTTCTAACCCTGGCTCAAATTCTGAAAAGCATTGAGAACCCCCATTCCCATCACTTTCACTGAAGTTTTAGTGACAGCAAGGTGTGTCTGGCAAAATTTAGGGGAGCAGGTCCTTTGGCTTGCTTATGGCAAATGATTTTTGGTGGTCATTCAGGAAGCTAAAGCATTCCATAGTAACCTTGGCTGTTTCCTAGCTATACTCATCCAATCAGCCCATATCCAGCACAGCTCAGGAGGATTCAGAAAACCAGAGGTGTTGGAATAACACTTGGGATACTGGCAGTCCTTCTTTGGGCAGACGTTGCTAAGATGCACCAAGAAAACAAGGGAAACAAACTTCAGGCTACTGAGTGCTGAAAGGTGCAGACTCACTGCAGTCATGCCTGGCCTTGCAGAGCACTTCAACATGTCCCAGGCAAATTCCTCACTGCTCACACTTGGCTTTTGGAGCTCTTCAGGACTGTGCATCAGTGCTATGAGCAGCAATACCTCATTTTACATCATTATAGGAGGCAACAGGCCAGGAAAGCAGAAGGCCAAGGTTCAGTGCAGGTGCATGGCTACAAGTCAGGACAGCAGGGTGAGGAACACAACTGAACTCTCACAGAAGGGCAGATTCAGTCACACTGGTCACATCTAAGTCACCTACACTTGATTTAAACAGGACACCATGATAATTTACCCATCCTCTCTGACAATTGTTACAATAATTTTTGGGAGCACAGATACTCAGTACGTGGTTCAAAGACAACCTTCTAGCCATACAATTTGTCTCACTGAACAACCAAAGCAGGCCTTTCACAACTAGCTGCTTTCCTACCTTTGTGGTTGCAAAGACTCCCCAAACCTGCTGACAAAACCACTCCAACACACACACACATCCCCCACTGCTTCCCTGAGCTACACAGGTGTATTTGTCAAGTGCTGCTTAACCTTTGCATCGGTTCACAGGAGATAAGCAGAAAGCCAACCTACCAGTCTGATGCTGTCTTCTGGGCGGAGCAGGATGAACATGGCCTGCAGGTGCTGCTGGAGATCCCCTGTGGGCAAGAGGGCAAGGTGAATGCACAAAAATAGTTTTAAATCACATGCAAGTTCCTGGCTGTCCAGCCAGAGCAAATGTCCACCGAGAAACCTGACACGTCACCAGGAGTGGCGTCACTGTCACTCCCACCTGCTCAGAGATGGAGTTTTGTCATCTCTTAATCAGCTGCTCTTTGCTCCGTGTGCTCACCTGTTCTTGTGTTACCATGTTCTCTCCTGCTAAATTCTGGTACTTTTTTCACAGAAATAAACAGTGTTTCAGCACTCTTTGTTCATTTGACAGACAAGTCAACCTAGTTAGAAATGGACCCCACCCTGTGGTTCAACATCTCATTCTACCACGTGCACTAAGCCAGAAATTTGCCATTTCTTTTACACTAGCTTATTACTCAGTGCAGAAATACTACCCAGGAAAAAGTATACTCTCCTTGGAGTGAGATTTAGTCCTGCTTTAGAGCAGCATGTGCCCACCTATAGTTGTGTACCAACCCCATCCAAAAGCATCTAAAAACTGCCACCTGAAAAATCAAACACCTATAATTTTTTCCTAGAAAACACTTGTAACACCTTTCCTGATAAAGCTGAGGGAAAAAAAAGGAAAATTATATTTAGTGCACGACTGTGATTTTAAGTCTTATTAAGAAGAGGCAAGTGTCACAGGTTCCTAAAACATCAAGCATTTCAAAGACAAGTGAGATGATTTTCTGTCAGCACTGCTGCACTGACGTCTCAGCACTACTGCTGGCATGTAGAGAGCCAACATCACCCCCTGAGTACTGGCCAGCAGCAACATCTCCAGTAAGGGACTGGTTTTTCAATCATTACATGGAAAATTAATCTGCATTCCCACAAAGGAGAGTGCAGGGCTGCCAGGTGGGTGGCATAGATCAGCAAGAAGAGAAGCCTTTACTCTTCCACCCTCTCCCACTCCCCCACAGCCAGGAAGCTGAGTTTAGGCCGCACTGCAAGGAGCAAATATTCAGCAGGATCAGCTACAAGAACCTCTTCTAGGAAGGCTGGTTAATCCCCCTGACCTCCCTTTCTGATTCACCAGTGGTGCTAGAATCCATGTTATTTCAAAGGCTCTCAGAAATAAGGAAAGCTTGGACATGGAGCAAAATACCAAAAATACCAAAAAAGGAAAGGAGAAGAAAGGAAGGGCTGCCCAGTGAGAGTACCTGGTTTCCAAATGATTTTTAGAGCTGGTGGAAGAGCAAGGCTGCAGGGCTGTGCAGCCCCTCTCTGGATGGGACAGAGACAACCTCGCATGGAGTAGGTTACACAGGACACTGCAATCCCTGCTCTCCTCTTCCTTCCTCCTTGAACATTTCAGCATATGGAGAATGACGCAGTGCTCTGGGAATGCAAATTTAACTGGGGGTGGGAAAACTGAGGCACTCAGCAGTGCCAGGGAAGTCACAAGTATCACCGGCGACAAGCACCTGAAGCTGCTTCCTGCCCATGGACATTGTTCCCAGCAAGGAGTGGCTGGCACGAGCCTCCCTAAACAGAAATTATTTATGGAGCTAGGGTACTCAGGAAGGCCAAGTCATCCATCAGGTGCTTGTTCTGCCAGGAGTGCCATGACAGGATCTCCCCACGTCAATACCAGTGCAAAACCCTGACAACACGGCTCAGTTCCAGCAAGTTCCAGCTAATAACACAGGGGGAATTGCTGAGAACTGTCAGTCAACAAGCAAAGGTCCCCCTGCACCTCCTGCCCACAGCCTGGAAGATCTCAGCAAGTGTTTGACTCATGAAGCTTCCACACGTCTTAGTCTGAAATGAGAGATGCTTCACGTCAGCTTTTTCCCCTCTCCAAAACGCAGCAGTTCCTACTTATTGCTGCCAGTAATTCAGGGACCTCTTAAGATCCAAAGTTTCCAGAGTTAAAAAAAAATAAAAATCACCTGGACTATTGATTCATCTCAATACTTAAAGAAAGGAAGTTTCTATGACAACACTTTCTGCAAGGCTCAGAAAGGAGCTCCATTATCCTTCATCCTCAGAAAGTTTACCACACTCCTCCCTGTTGCTCTGCCAGCCTTGGGATCTCCAGAGCTGGAAAGTAAAGGATTGCTTCCTTGGCCAGCTTTAATCAACTTGCAGGGTTTTCAGCCCCAAACACACAAGGCATTTTGTAAACTTCCTGGATTAAGAAAAACCAAAGGAAAGGCTTTAACATGCCAGAATCAGCACAAAGATATCACATCCTGTCCTGTGAAGAGCTGGCTTTGCTGGCAGCCATGGCAGGGCTGCTGCTTCCTATCACATTGTCCTTCGCCGAGCAGATGCTTTTGTTTCCTCGAGCTGGCAGGCAAGGTGCAAAGCACGGGCAAGGGTGGGATCTGAAAAGTGATTCACAGTATTCCAGAGATGGCAAAAGCCCCAGGGAAGTTACATCCCTTTCTGGCCTCCTCTGGCATTGTTTGTTGTGGAAAAGCAAGCCCACCATCCCACAGAAGTTTGCCAGGTGGCACAGGACCACCCAGGGAGAGGAATATGGACAGCTGGTACCATATCTAGTCAATCTGCCAATGATTCCCATTGATGGAGGTGTGATTAGAGAAATGGGCGTGAGCATTAATTATTTCCTGTTACCCATTCACTCTTTGCACTGGATTCCAGCATCTCTGATGAATTAAAAAGGTAGGTCAGCAAGGTCAGTCAGCCTTCCTAGAAAATGCTCTCAGAGCCACTTGAAATACTATTGCATCTATAGGCAGCAATTCCAACTGGAAAGTTTTGTCTGCTCCCTACCCCCTTCTAATTTTGTGTGCCAGAGATAAGTCACGACATGCGTGGGGATGGAAGCTGAGCAAGGATTATCAGTGTCCCAAAAGGAGGCAGCTGCACACACTGTGCCAGCCACACTCTCCACATCACTGTGTTTATTCTGGTGGCACAGATGTTTTGCTCAGGGAGGTGACACACTGATTCCCTGGTGCCTTGGTTTGCTGATACTAGAAAAATTCACAGAAATCTGGTGCACACTCAGACAAGGTACTCTCTTCAGTGAAACCTCCAAGCACCATAAATAAAACACTAGAGCATTCCCACGACTTGACAGACAGGGAAACTGAGGAAAGGACGAGCACTGATGCCTCATTAAATCTCACCCTGTAAACTGAAGAGACAGGAATAAAATAAGTCTTCTAAGAACAAAAATCCCATCCCTTAGGCAAGCCAGCCTCGGCAATACCAAACATCTTGCTATAAGCAATTACAACACACTGGATTTGCTTCCTTGGCAATCTGGCTTCCAAGAGCCCTGGGCCGATTAGACAAGCAATTATTTTCCACCAAGGTCTCCAGACCTCATGCAAATCAGCTGGAGTGAGCAGAGGAGGCAAGCAGAGAGACTCAACAGCTGTTTGTGCTGCCTTGCAGAGGTTCTGCAGGGAAATCTGTGGCTTTCCTCAGCAAAACAAAGCCAAAGCAGCAGTGCCAGGGGGAGACCTGGGCTTCAGCAATGGACTTTGGAGAGATTAAAAGCCAAGAGAGGCCAAGAGAAACTTTTTAAGGACTGCTGACTCTACTTTCACACTAAAGGACATTTCACTTCATTCTCGACCAGAAAGGCCAGCTTTAATTTAAGTTTCAGAACATTTTCTTTTGACAACTGGTAATTAATGCATCTCACCAAAGCAATTTGGGTACTGCTTGTTCTATGTTTGAGTGGAAGTATATAATTAAATGTCTTCTGACTTAAACTTTTTCCATAAATATGTTTGCAAACAGATTTTGAGGTGGCCAGTCATCACATACATAACTCTGACAGATGCAGAGGTGGATGACAGTCTGATGGTGTCAAAGTACAAAGGGATATACACCTGGAACCAAACCAAATCACATTTTTCCTGGTCACCTTCTAGCAAAGCACGTTGACTCCTGTCGCTGTTTCTATCTCTGTCCCATGTGCAAACATCTGAAGGTCTCAATTTATTTTTGTTTCCTGCTTTATGGAAGGGAAAAATCCCCACACTATCTGCTGCCAGTGATTAAGCACCATATAGCCAGTGAAAAAAACCCTACCCTGAAATATTTGAATTATGATATTCAGAGCAACTTTCCTTGAGAGTCCAAAGAGAGTCAAAGCAAAAACACAAATCAAATTCCAACAGATAAAGGAGGTGGAATTATAACCAACTCTGTATTACTCACTCTGCTGACACCTCTGAGAAGTCACACTGACTTTGCTCAGAGGTTTTCTCATCCCCACGTGGAGGTAAGCCTCCTCCTTTTCCTCCATCATAACCGGTTCCTTTCAGATTAGGAAGGACCATTACTTGCCCTGTATCACAAACTCAGGTTTCCCCCTGCAGCACACAAAGATTTGGAAGGCAATCCTCCCCTCCCTCTCTCATACTGAAATTATGGGATGACATTTTGGGGGGCACTCATTCTCAAGTCTCCACCACATCATGACTGCTGCCCTAATGTCACTCATTTGACGATCCTGTTTGAACAGGTGAGTTTTGAAACCTTTCTTTCCTGTCAGCATTGAGACTGCTGACAGGAAAGCAGGTCAGGCTTTAATAAACAGGTGGGCCAGACAAACATGTGTCATCAGGTGAGAATGAGCTCAAGAAAGGTGGACTCTGAAACAAGAGGGAGCAGACAAGCCCCAGCCATCGATACCACACTTACCTGCATGTTTGTTGCGCCTGTGACTGATCCGGGGAGTGGATGACCCATTTCCTCGTGGCAGGAAGAGAGCTGCACCTTTCACAGTGAGGAAGCTTTCGCTGATGCTGCAAGGGAAAAGCCAAAAAGGGAGTGAGGAAAAGTGTCTGGTCTTCAAAAAGGAAAAAAGGAATGAACGAGACAGGTTAAAAGCACTGAAAGCAAGCTCTGTTCTTTTGCAATGAAGTGATTTAGACCAAATCGTTCTGCTGGTAAAGAACTTTTCCCTCCATGTAAGTACTGCAAACATTCAAAGCATAACAACACAGAGAAACACTGAAAAGCAGAACATATGCTGGTGCCACTCTGCCTGCAGAGGTGCAACCTGAGCAGGCAGAGGGGATTAACCTATGGCTACATTTTCGATTTGAAAGTCAAGATGACAGATCCACATTTCTAAATGGTGATGAATAGAACAAGCCCACGCATCTGGGTAATTATGGACTCTGTTAACCCTGAGCTTTGTGGTTCAGACACAGCTGATGCCCTGCAGAAACAAATGTCTCCCTTCAGCAGTTAGCCAAAAGAAAATTAGTGTACACAAAAGATTAAGAAATCATAAAGCTACTCTCTGTGAGTTGCATGATGATTAACTCTCAAAGACCTATAAATCACAAAAGCAAGAAACTACAATGCTGTTGAAATTTGCCATCACTCGATTTTGCCCCTTCTGAAGGCACATTAGGAGAGAAGTTTGTAAAAAGGGGCAATAAAGAAGTCTCAGGTACTGAGGAACAGCTGGTATTTTAAGCACATCTTCCAGCCCTTTTATTGCAGATGCTGTTGTTTGTGGAAAAAGCAAGACATGCTCCAGGTTCTGCAATGCAGCCATTCTGTTGCATACTTGACGGTTCCTTCTTTTCTCAGAATTGGTAAGACAGTCCTAGAGGCTTTGAAGAAAGCCAGAAACAATTGTCTAGTCAACAGGATGGCTGATGAATTTGATAAGACAGGATGGGAGAGTCTCTGCCATTGTGCATCCCAACAGTTCCATGCTTTGAAAAAGACGTTGGCTTGTCCTTCAAGACAACTCTTGTCATGAGCAAGAGGTTAGGAACTTTTTTATTCCTTTCTCCACTTAAACAAACATCAAACCTAGTTAGTTATTCCCTTCCTCTAAGGGATGAGGACTGGGAAATTAATAGACTAAAAAGCCCTGTATTATTTGGGGCTGACTGCTTTAGCAAAGGATTTTCTGACTACATTTTCAGAAGTAAAATAATTGGAAAAGCTTGTGTTAAAGTTGGATTTCCCCCTAAGCTGAAGCACATTTCTGGGCACCTCTCCATTTTGCTGCCAGGGATATAAAAAACTGAAGTTTTCCAAGCTCCAGAAAAGCAGATGCACGGAGTCAGAAAGACTTTTCTCAAGGTTGCAGCACATCCCAATGTTTAGACTGTGCTGTCATACCCTCAGCACTCCTGAGTGACAAAGTTTTTCCCAGAACTTTCTTCCTAAAATTGAACCAGATGTCAAACATACTCTGGCTGTTTCAATAAAAACAGAATTTTGAAAAGGACAAAATCATTCATCTTAAATTAAAATGGATCAGAGAGTTCTCTACTTACATTAAAGCTAAAATCAAAAAACAGTAAGTTCATTTGGCACACTGAACATATTTCCTTAGACCATTCTTACATAAAAAATTTTGACTGAGCCTTTCTAGCTTTTGTTGACAAATAAATCCTCTCAAAGTTCTCAAGCTACACAACTTCTTACAGCCTGAACTAGAGAAACACCAAGTTACCTTAACAACACTTAAAAAATAATAATAGTATTATTAATGATAAAAATAAATTCTCCTCCTCCCATTATAATCTCACCACAGAAGAAAACTGTTAAAATATGTTAGGCTGCAGAGGTGGAGAAAGAATTCAGCACTCACAGACAGCTTTCACACTGTTAATTTTATCAGCAAAGCCAACCACTAATATTAGCAATCCTTTAGCCTGCGCTTGAGGTTCCCCCAGAAGGTGGAATTAGCAACTATTTTTAGTGGATAATGTAGCATGTAGCTAAGAGGGCCAGGAGGTTAAAAATCTTCTCAATTCCATCACTTTCCCTTATCACCAGCTCTCAGCCACCAGCCTGGAAAGAGCAGCAGAACTGAAGAGATTCCCACCAGGTGCATCCTTCCAGGAGGCCACCGTCCCTCCTTAGGCCAGGGGAGCCTTGTTTTGGGCCATTAACCACAGACTTTAAGTGTAACTTGGGAGGACTAGGGAAAGGGAAAGTAATTTCCCATACAAAGGGCTGGAACAGCTGAAGAATGTGGCAAAGCAGATCGTTCTTGTGGAACAAGGAGGTCAGGCAGGGAGGGCAGCACCTCCCGCAGGGCAGGAGCCAGGGCAGGAGATGGCCATCAGCACTGCTGGGAGAACAGCAGCTCCCTGGAGACAAGAGCCTTGTGCCAAATCCAGCTGTGGGGACACTCCCTGTACAGACAAGGCACACTACTGGCACCCCTGGCACCCCAGATGCATCCGTGTCCAGAAAAGAAACCCAACATACACACACAAAACAAAGCTCTTGCTTTGAGATTCAAGCAGTAAATGCCTTTCCTTTGGGAGGAAAGGCAACAAATTCACGGGAAAGTCCAAGCAGCTTTAATACTAAATTCAGCAGATTCTGATTTTGGTGCCTGTGATGCACTACACGGACAAAAAAAAAAAAGCCATCACTGGCCTGACATCCTCTGTGCCACACTCAGATGGCTGCTCCATTTGGGTCCATCCTGTTTGAACAGTCCCTGACATGATCTTCACCTAAAGCATCGTATTTCAGGGTAAGATCACCTTTGGATACTGCCCCTGATCTAAAAAGGAAAAGGATTTCTCTGGTGGGACACTAACAGAAGGCCCCAGTCTGTGACACATCAAAACCACAATAGGTAGAAAAGATGTCTGTGAAAAGGGCAATTAAGGCTCTAAACAAGTGTTGCCATCCACTACTGATTTCACCCTGCTGACAGCTCAATGGCTTCCAAGCATAACGTGGGCTTTGAAATACTTCACAAAATCTGGCTTGCCAGAGCCTACTGGAGCTTGAGGGCTCTTTCAAACACTCTCCTGGAACAGACTGGTGTTAAAAGACACTCAACGTGGTTAGGGGAGAAGTTGAGTCCAGGACAGCAGAAGACAAGAAGCCAACTTGGCACAGGTAACAAAGCTGAGCTGTGTTTTATCAGCACCCCAGGCTTGTCATCAGTCATCTGTACTGCACAGCAGGTTTTTTCAGGAGAAGACTTACTCAGGACATACCTATGAAAGAGGTATCACAATCCTGAGCACTACAGCTAGAGGAAAAACCCCTTCTGTTCCATGTTCACCTCTGCAGTGAAGCAGCAGCCTCGAGGCCACCAGTGATGTGCTATTTGTACTTCCCTGCTCACTGGGAAGAGAACCAATGCAAGGAGAGGACTTACCTCCTACAGAAATCACTACTTGTACCAATTTTTCTCCCAGGCAGAAAAGATTTTGTAGAAATTGTACAAGTCACATCAGAACTATTTAAAGCCTTTTGCACAAAAACCACAGATACTGCCCTTAGAAGACTGTTTCTAACCAGCAGTAAGAGCAGGCAACAGAAGTGATTCCTGTGCTCCCTGAGGTGCTGCCCAGGGCTGAGCTCTTCCTGCACAAGGAAATCACTGCACGGTTCAAACTAAATCCTCATTATGCTACAAAATGAGATCCACACAGAACTTATAAATGACAAATAATAAATGCATTCCCAGATGTTACACTGCATAGCTCCGTTCATAAACTGCAAGCACAAACACCAAACACACTTGGTTTGAGGACACAAAAGAGAAAGTGTTACTGGTTTAGGGGCTGTGCCAAAGATAAATCACTGCATGCATTGTCATGACCCCCTGGACAATGGCTTCCAGCTCCCAGCCAGGAGCCAGGTGAATCTTCACCACCCTCCGATTTCAGTGAGAAACCCTCAGCCCTCAGTAAAATACTCAAAAAGGAACCACGCTGTTTTGTCTTGAAACTGCTTCACAATGAAAACCTTTTTAGGAATAAGGCAAGAAGGCACCTGAACTGCTGCTGGCAATGTTTTATCCTAATAAACACTTAATTAAGTTATTGCGAGCCTGAGGATGACTTTCCAAAAGTCTGCTCTCCTCACTCATTGGAGCAACTCCTTTACAGCAGGCTCTGTCCTGTCCAGCCCAGCCCTCGGTCGGGCACTTGCCAAGTAGCACAAGCAGAAAGTTGGCACCATTCCCTGACAGGCTCAGCAGGAGAAGTCCTTCCATGCACATCCTCCACACAATGTACAGGACAGGTCAGTGTGGCAAGGCCAAAACCTCCTTGTGCTGTCACCTCCTCGCAGCCATGCCCAAAGCACATGGGCACTGCATGTGGCACATCCTCCCACGCTGCTCACCCTAATCCTTAGATGAAATGGGAGATTGAAAAGTGGTGCTAGGGGAAATGAGGATATCAAGGTAGGTCACATTTGAATGGAAGTCCGCTACCTGTACGATTTAAGAGAAATACAGTTTCTCTTAGTGGGTATTTATTAACCAGAGCCCTGCAGAAAAGAGCTCTGAGCAGCTACAATGGGATTTCAACGCCAAGCCTGGCTCCAGCTGTAGCTCCCCATGACAAGAGTTGAGCAGTCCCTCAACAGCCCCCCAGATTTTGCTCTAACATGAGCAGCCAGTGCTGCCTTGCACACCTCAGCTGCCAGCTCAGCTCCATCATGTTCCCTCAATCCAGCAGCTGCAAAACTCAAACCAAACAAAAAGACTGAAATTCCAAGGCTGGCAGGAGTGGCACAGCAGGCGTCAATACTTAGCTCATTCCCGAGGTGTGGAAGGAGGGAGAGAGGGCAGCCGGGGACATGTGAGTGAGCTCTGGAGCAGCCAGGACTGCAAGAGCAGCAATTCCCTCGCAGCCTGCTGGGTCTGCCATGGGAGAAGTAACATGAGGGCAGGCACAGCAGCCTGCTGATATTTTCAGCACATCAAGCCACTTCCCTCCCTCTTCCTGCTCCCCTTCCCAAACTGGCTGTTTCCCCTTCCCCACATCACACCAGCTCTGGGGGCAGCTCTCACTGCCAGCCTCCCACCCCTTCACCTGCCCACAGGAGAAGTCCAAAGCATCAGTCCCCTAGCCAAGGGTGCACCAGCAGCTGGGTGCACAGCTGGATTATGCCTGGCCTGGCAGTCCAGGGCACTTCTCCCTCAAACACCAGATAAAAGAATTGCATTCCTCCAGCATCCCTCCCCAGGGAAGTGCCTCTTTCACATCCACTGTAGTTTGTTTTTCAATAAACAACATCCCTACTTCCCTTGTTTACTTTTTAAAGCACCTGGTTTAATAACTGCCTGCAGTATTAATGAATTAAATAGAGGGAAGCAATATTTGGCTTCCACTTTAAACCTTTGCTCCTAGGCAAGGGATTAAGGTGCATGATTCTCTTCACACAGAGGGCAGATCTCAGAGCTGTGTAAAGCACAATACCAGGTGCTAATAAAGAAAACCCACCAAAACCCTACAGGGAAAATGAAAAGGCAAGGATTACTCAGGATTGCCCTGCACTGACTATCTGTATTACCAGGGTCAGCTGGCAGCAAACACAGACAAGTGCAGGTTTCTCTGATACCCAAAACAGAACAAAACAAGGGCCACAACTTACCGAAAAGGGGTCAATCACACTGTCAGCAGGGGTGACACCACCGAGGGCAGGGAGAGAAAAGGGAAGTGGCTCTCCACCAAAGGCCATCTCTCACCACTCAGCACTTTTGCAACTTAAGAAACAGCCCAAGGAGAAAAACAAACTGAGCGTGGGAACCCACTTGGGCTCAGAGGTTTGACGCAAACTGCATTTTTAGCAACATCTGCATTTGTGCCTTTTTTTCTTTTCAAAAAGGAACTGTCTGCAGGCACTTCCTCTGCTCCAAGGTGGGGCTCCCTGGAGAGAGAACTCAGCTTCCATGACACAGACAGGCATCATCACAGAGAGAATCTGCAAAGCCAACTCTTACTCACCCACATGAACTTACCCACTGATCCCTTCTCACCAGCACCAGATCACCTTTTCCCTTGTTTTGGGCTTCAACATAGACAACTTCTGAAGCCAAATTAAGACAACAGTTTGCCAGAAGACAGTCAAAGGTGAGTGTGGATGGGTGTAAATCTGAATTCCAAAGGACGAATTCCTTTACCTTGCTCCAAGCAAGGAGAGAATTTCTGCTGAATTCAGAGAGGGTACAACTTGCCAAAGGGAACTCTGAAGATCACCACTGTGTGTGCAAGTGAAGAACAACTTCTTCAGGTGCATGAAACAACCACACTCAGACAGTTTTAGAGACAGGATCAAACCAGCCTCGTGTCATCCCACCAGGCTGTGGGGAGCTTTGAAGCCCACTCAACACCCTGGTGTTACCAGTCTGCAAGTCACACCACTGCTGGAACCAACCATAACATGCCATCAGAGCTCCTCTGCCACCAGATCATTTGAACTGAGCTCAGAAACAACTTCGCAAACTTGGGCAGCCTGGGTATGCAGGAGAGAACAGTGGCATCCTTTGGAGGCTGTATGGCAGATAACAGCTCTGGGCTGAGAAACTCATCCCTGCCTCGCTGCCGGCGAAGGGAGCAACAACAGCTGCTGTTTGCAGCCCAAGTTTTCAGCCCACGCAGCTGTGACAGGGCTGCACTGTGCTGAGACAGCCCCAAGCACCTGCAGCATTCCTCTGCCTCCCGATGCCCCAGCCTTGCTCTGCAGGGCTGAGTTTCACACTCCCATCCAATGCATTCCCTCACAGGCAGGGCTGGGATTTATTCCTTACAGGCAAAGCAAAGCAGACTCAGTTTTGTTTTAAGCTGGACAGCATTTTATAGTGTCTGATGGAAGTGAAAGTCCATGTGGGTTCCCTGTTCCCCTCACATACTCTTGGCCTACAGATGAACCAGTTCAACAAACTCCTAAAGGCCAGGCAATGCAGGCAGAGCCCTGGCATGGACATCAGCTGCCTCCTCACCACCCAGCGCCGTGCCCAGCCTGCTGCTGGCAGCTCCAGATTGGGTTTCACTGGGCTGCTGCTCCTGCAGTAACCCTGACACAGCCCTCCCTGTGCCACCTCCCTGCCCAGCCTGTCCCCATCGCTGCAGCCTCGGAAGGGAGGGAATGTCCTGGTGCTGAGCTGGGGAGAGGGAGATGTGCTGAGCTGAGCTGTGGACGTTGTCACCAGCGAAAAGCAGTGCAGACTTGGGGGACACCCTGCTGATGACAGATCATCAGGTAATGATTTATTTCAAACCTGGGCACAGACTCTAAGATCACTATGGTAATGAAGAAGGGAATAAAGCAGGGACAACTTAAGTTATCACAGACTGAAAGGACCCATTTTCCATGCAGTACCAATAGCAAAAAGCTTTACTGCCCATCTCTCTGGCTATGCAGCACAGAGGGAATCCCAGCAAGGCACATGTTGGTGGCCCATGTTCAGCCTCCAAGGCAGCTTCAGAGAATCCATCCAGAGAGAAAATAAGATTCCAAAAAGCAACAGCAAAACAAGTTGTGCAAACAAAGCCCTGATGTCTCTGGAATTTGAGACTGAAGATATGCACGAAATCGTTCTTCCTGCAGCCACGCACGGCAGTTCATGGACTAGGAAGGGGGGGCTAACACAATTAGGATGCTGATTAAGAAATCCAGGCACTTTGTGTTTACAGAAGAAATTTGATTCTCTGCACTTTTTAAAGCAAGAGACCCAGACCGGAAGAGAGACCATGAAAGGAATTTGTTTTACATGATAGTCCCCAAAGGCTTCCAGGTCTCCAAGTCAAGACATTCCCAGATGAAAGCTGTACATGACATTCTTCTTGTGCCATATAGTGTTTAAACATCTTTGGGCATTTTTAATGCATACCACCGGGTTCACGGAGCAGGACAGCAATACCCAGGAGAACACTCCACAGTGTTTTACCACCACATGCTGTGCTCCTACAGATCAGCCTGCCCAAAGTGAGCCAGCTGCTGTGGTACCAACAAAATGCTTTCACAAATATCTTCCTAAGAAACACTTTAATCAACATGAGAAAACTTCCAAAGGATAATCAATTGCATCAAGGAACACAGAAAAATAACCACCAGCTTTTTGATTAGATAATCCTCAGGAAGAACACCCCTCTGATTGACACATTCTTATCTTTTTTCTCTCCTAATTAACACAGTCCATGTTGATTATCTTTAAACCACACAGTAATCTCCTTTGCCACCAGAGTTTGAAAGCGTTGCCTTCATACACAGCACATTTCTTTTTAAACCTTAAATGACAGCTGACAGACACTCCAGCAGTTAATTAACAACCTGGTCTCTCCCCACTACGATTAAATGCATTTAAAATGGAATATTTTTTAATACATTTTAAAGCCAATCTCCCTGCATGTCACTGTCACAGACCTGACCATGTTTGGCCTGGCTAGCAGCATCCCGCAAGAAGGACCCGTCTGCTTTAAATACAACTGTAACACAAGTGACAGGAGACACCCCGAGGTCAACTTACTGTCCCTCCCTGCCACAGCCAAGTCCAGGGTCCCCTATATTTAGACAAAGTATGTCCAGCACTTTACAGATGGAAGGAGATCACTGACTTGCCTGAAGCACGGCCAGGGCTGGCCCCCTCCCCGAGGTGGGTGTGACCAGGAGCTGACAAGTCCCAGCACCTGCTCCAGGCAGGGTCCCCTGTGTCCCCCACTCCCTCCCCAGCAGCCACAGTTCCCCCAGGCACAGGCCCAGGGTGTGACTGGTCCAGGAGGATGCTGCTCTGTCTTCTCCTGGTCTCAGTGGATGTGGCCAGCACCGAGCACGGCTGTGGTCAGCCAGGGTGCAGAGCTCCTGCTGCCTTGAGAAGCAGAACTGTGCCAGGACTTGGCTCTGCAACCACCCTACCAGGGCATGGCATGGAGGAATTACGCTGGGGAAGCTGCCTGGCTCTGATCACAGCCTTGTTGGCTGCCCTCAGTAAATACATTAACAGACCCCTGTAAATAGAGCACCAAAACAAGGACCACTCTGTCTCTACACAAAGAAATCAATGCTGAATAATAAGCCTTTTCCTCTTGCTAAGAAGAAGCAGATGCTTGTTTACCAAAAGCATCAAAAATCATCAAGAGGCTGTTGGATTTGACTCATAAAAATATAGAAGGAAGTTATTTGTTCAGTATTTTAACTTCTGCAGCACTCAGCACTTTCAATTTTCTCTCATTTGCACTGCATCCTCCCCATGCAATGGTATTTGATCCCTGAATGACAGTTTCCAGCAGGAACAGTAAAATCGGTTTAGGAACGGCTGTCCCTTTAGATTAACAAAAAGGACAGTCAGCAGTAGCCACTGATGTGAGATGGTTTGTGGGCTGTTTCACAGAGAACTGCCACGTGCCAGGTTTCTTTCAATAGGTTTTGATTTGAAACTGGAAGTCACAGGGAGCTTTACCTGTTGTGATGATACAGCCAGTAATCGGGCCATTGATCTGCTCCCCCTGGCAAATATGCCAGGGACTTTATTTTAGGGAACAGGGAAGTTACAATTAAGGGAATACAAACTTAAATGTGGCTACAACTAATACCTTGAAATTTTAATCAGCTAGAAGTAAAGTATCATCAAAGACAAAGGATCAGAAACATAGTTGGAATAATTTAATGGATTCTTCAATCCAGGACAACACTTAGAAGGACAGTTCCTTGCACAAAGCAAGGTCAATACAAATTTCAGATTCAATTTCAAGCTGCCAAGTCAAAGAAGAAACTTTGGGTTCAGTGACCCAGCACTGAGGGAATGGGGTAACAGCCTGGAGAGACAAGGCTGCTTGTCCCCAGAAGCT